>NC_134524.1:5912535-6535035 GCF_027942865.1 Odontesthes bonariensis
ACGTTGCTACCAGTTGACACAGGGGACGCACTGCGGAGGCTGGGAGAGCTACAAATAAAAATACCCAATAATTCTGTTATGATAATGAAATCAGGAGAGTAAAAGACACCTGACAGAATATCACACATGTGGAAAGTCATTTAACCCTCATACCTGATTTAAAACAACTTAATTTCTGAAAAGGGACATTTTTGTCCCCTTTTAAAAAGACCTAAAAACATCATATGCTAATATTTTTTTCCACTTTTTTTTCCATAGATCTTTTATTCCACTTCAGTTCTGATCCTAACCACCAAGTTTTCAATTATTTTCAAAAATGTAACCCTTTAAATACTAGTGTATATGAGGTAAACACCAATTTCTGTTAAAAAACACACACAAAAACTGTGTGTGTTTGTGTTAATTTTTTGAAAATAATTGAAACCTTGGTGGTTATAATCAGAACTGAAGTGAAAGAAAAGATTTCTGAAAAAAAAAGTGGAAAAAAATATTAACATATGGTATTTTGGGGATCATTTTAGAAGGTGACAAAATGGCCCTTTTCAGAAATTAAGGAGTTTTTTTTTTTAAATCATGCATTAAAAAAATTAAAAATCCCTAAAAATCAATGTTGTTGCAAATCATTGACATATCCCAGACCATAATTATCCCTACTCAATAATTCCACTTTGCATTCCATATTTTGAAAATACCGACACCTAAAGGCTTCAAATTTGGGCTAAAAAGTTCAAATTGGCATCTAAAGGGTTATTTTTTTTTTAAATAATTGTGTGTTTGAAATTCGAAAAAATAGTCAAAAATGCACAACTGGACCAAATATGATGAGTATCACTGTCTACAGTGTGAAATTAGAGGAGGAAGTACACCCCAAGTGGACAAAAATGTCCCCTATCAGGGATTAGGGTTAAAACACTTTTAGTAATAACAGCAATTACATTTTATCCCCCCATTCAAATACAAAGCATCACATTTACTCACGATATGGGCATTGATCCGTGATTGATCAGGGGCGATGAGCCTCCAGCTGAAGTGATCGTCTTTTCAAGTAATTCTTTCCAGCTGTAACACAAATATCCAGTGTTACTAACATACACTCAGGCATAAAATGAGTTTCTGGGAGTTAAAGACAAAAGGGGATAAGGAGATGGAGATAGATAGATAGAGAGATAGAGAGATAGAGAGATAGATAGATAGATAGATAGATAGATAGATAGATAGATAGATAAGTACTTTATTCATCCAAATTTGGGAAATTATTGTGTTGCAGCAGCGTACAGTATAAAAGATATGTAAACAATTAAAGTAAAAACAAGCAAATAGAATATATAGAATTAGAATAGACATAGAATTAAAATAGAGAATAAACATTAGCTATATACAAATCTACAGTATGAAGAGTAGGGTAAATAATAATAGTAATAATAATAATAATAATAATAATAATAATAAACAACATCAGTAAACTAAATAAAAACAGATTTGTACATTTAACAATAAAGGTAAAAATAAATTTAACTGAGCAGACTGAACCAATAAAAAATATAGGGTATATGGATAATTTACATTATATTGTACTATGATGATATTTGTGCAAATGTTATCAGTGCAAAATGAGCAGTTGTGCAAATGCTCATTGTTATTGTGAATGACAGCAAAGGGGCGTACGTGTTTTTCTCTGATGATGACCCCGCCATCAGCTCGTAGATCTGCCTCTCTGTGGTGCTGATGATGTACAGAGCTTTGTTGTCTGCAGAGAAACAACAGGATGTGAATATCTAAGATCCTAAAATAAATCAATAGATAAGCAAATTTCCAATCTAAATTTCAATTTTGCCACGTTGAACAACACATCTGGAGTACCTGTAGCTACAGGCCGGACAAGCAGCGAGTCCAGTTTCACCAGAGGGCTGAATGAGGTCTTGCTGTCCCCGCTGCCTCCTCCCAACCAGCGGGACGGATATCGCAGCTGCAGCCGATCGTCAGGGCCTCTTTGAAGAAGGACCAAGCAGTCTGACAGCAGCAGGGCTTGGATCTCTGCAGGAGGAGCCCAGAGACACATTTCAGCACCAGGCCCAACTTATGAGAGTGCACAGATCGCCACTCACGATACCCACCTATCTGTTTATCTTTGTTGATCTTCCAGACCAGAGGACCTTCATGAATCATTCTCTTTGTGGTGAGGTCCAGAGTCTGAGACAGAGGCGTAAAAAACAAGTTCAGACTTATTCGCAGCCGTCCTTAACCAGAATAAAAGAAGTTAAAAACAAAAAAAAAACCTTGAATTGAGGGGCAGCGTCCAGTCTGCGCTGGTACTGGCTGAGGCGCTGGCGGTGTTCCGTTTCCCTGACGTCCTCATTGACAACCTGCAGTATCCCTCGGCAACAAGCCTGCGCCCGCTGAAGTGAGGGAAGGTCAGAGGAACTGGCTGCAGGGGACAAAAAAAAACAAACAAATGATATCTTTCCTCAGTATAACACGACTCTTTTGGCACAATTTCTGTCCCGTGCGATTGCTGGTTTGCATCATATTGGTTTGCTGCACTGGAAAAAAATCTAAATCTTACCAAGTATATTTTTCTCATTGAGTGTCTCATTACACTTGATATAAGACACAACTGCCTAACAAGTACAATTTCAGCCAGATATAGGGACTTGTTTTAATACAATACATCTGGAATATCTTGTTAAGTGAAAAAGTCTTGAAAACATCTTGTTTTGAGTCATATTTCATATGAAACAAGCTTTTTTTTTTCATTTGAAGAGGTTTTTAAGCTAATTTCAAGATCAGTTTTATCTCAAAAGTCCTAAATATCACATCTTATTTCAAGAAATCTTGACAAGCCGATTTTCACTAGGTCCATTGGCAGATTTTTTTGCTTATTTCAAGCAAAAACGTCTCATATTTGTTGTTTTTTTTACTTATTTTTGGAGGGGCATTTTTTCCAGAGTGACTCCTCACCCTCTGTGTGTTTGATGATGTTGTCCAGCAGCAGTGGGTACTTGGTGAGTCTCTGCATCTCAGACACCAGCAGGTCTTTGAGCTGCAGCCTCCGGCACTGAGGACTTGCCTCACACTCCTGTGAAGAGTTAGGCAAAGTTAAGAGACAAAAACAGCTGTAAAAATGGCTGCCAACACGTGTAGCTGATGTTCGCTGTGTGACAGAAGAGTTTGATGCACCTGGATGAGGTGAGCGAAGCGAGGGTCTTTCCTCTTTTTGTTCTTGATGAGCTCCAGAGCCTGAGACTGCTGGCAGCAAAGCTGCGACGCTTGCTCCTGAAACTCGTCTCCGGCAGCGTCTTCAAACTAAAAACACACGAAATGTGCTTCAAATAAACATCGCTCACGTCAGAAATTGTGGTGAGAGGGTGAAAACAGAAACTCAGAGCTCACCCTGGTCACCATAACATCGCCGATGTCCTTCACTATGTGAGTTTCTCGCCGCTTCTTCATCGCTTCGCATAGACTTGCTGCAGAAAAGTGACACGACATTAGGACAGAAACAAAAAAAGCCCAAACAACATGTTTCCAGAGTTCCTGTTACAGGGCCAACAGGAACCTTACCTTATGTCATATCAACAACACAAGATCTAAATAACCACGGTCATTTTAAATGTTCCTAGGGTGCACTCAGAGCTCAGTAAAAACTGCTTTTATAATAATAATAATAATAATTTATTTATATAGCACCTTTCATACACAAAATGTAGCTCAAAGTGCTTTACAAATAAGATCAATATACAAAGTAAATAAAGTAAAAGAATTAAAAGAATAACAAAATAGAGTACAATGGAATATGTTACGGGGGGGGGGGGGAGGAAACGGATATAAATTAAAGATAAAGTACTAAAATAAGAAAAAATAATTTACCAATAAAATAGAGAAACAATAAATGTAATATATAAATAGTAATAATAATAATAATAGAATTTATAAAACTAGTAGAAGGCGATATATATACACACACACACACACACACACACACAGGTAGAGAGTTCCAGATTTTTGGTGCATAAAAACAGAAAGCAGCTTCACCCGTCTTTTTATATTTCAATTTAGAAACATTTAATAAAGTAGCACCTGATGATCTTAGAGCTCGATTTGGAACATATTCTGTGAGTGGTTCTGAAATGTACGGAGGTGCTAATCTATTCAGAGATTTAAAAACCGGTGAGAGAATCTTAAAATCTATTCTGAAAGACACACAGGGAGCCAGTGTAGTGAAGCTAGAACAGGTGTGATGTGTTCTCTCTTTTTAGTGCGGATTCTAGCAGCAGCATTCTGAATCTAATCTGTCAGTAGTAGGTTTTGGGAGCCCAGTAAATAGCGCATTACAGTAGTCAAGTCGTGAGAAAACAAAAGCATGGATCAGTTTCTCAGCATCCTTCTGTTTGAGGAATGGTCTAACCCGTGTAATATTTCCTAAGTGATAGAATGCTGTTCTAGTAACATTTCCAATGTGAGGTTTTTTCTCCCCCAAAGGTCATCAAGAACGACTGAGCTCCAAAATGTCACCAGATTACAAACCCAGCACACTTTTAAAGGATTTTAAAGATGTTTTAGGAACTTTCTGAGGACGTTTGGAGCCGTTTTATGTGGTTTTATTAGTGGAAATGCCGTATTAAGCTGCATTCTTGGCCAGGACTTCTGGTTTTATTCCATTTTCTTCCTGAACAAAGGAAATAGAGTAAAAAATAAAATTGTAGCCGTTGTAAAAACATGCCGTTTCTGTCAGAGGAGAAACTGTGCATGCAGACGTCTGTCAGTCCCTCTCGAGCTACAGATTAGCTACGAAACATGGAGTATTGTGCTTTAGACTACATCGCAGAGGATAGAAGAAGAGCAGAGGCTTCACTCTTTCCTTGTTCATCCAGCTCAGATATAGAGCACTTGATAGAACCAAAGCAGAAGTTAGTTTAAACTGCGCTGTTATTTATTAATTTAATATCGCCACCTGCTGGGTTCCTGTGGAAAGCTGAGCTCATATCACATAACACACCTCTGCTGTGAGTGTCTGTCCATCAATGTGTACTCGAGGCATTATTTGTGGGTCAATGGCTGCAACACGCTACGTCGTCACGGCTCAAAATGAAGGTCCAGAACACATATTGACTCTGTGAAGCTGCAGTTATGACTTCTTCTTGGTATTTACTTCAGTTATTATCATAACCCTAGCAACACAGAGGAGTGAATACACACTGACTTAAAGCACGACTCACTGCAAACAGAAACACATGCAGATGATTGAAGATGATCGGGCTGTCATATACAAATACTATCAATATGCAGCTTAACTCTATTTTAGTGTCTTATTTCATGTCTTTATGAGTTTTACTTTTGTGGTGTTGGTGCTTTTAACTGCAGATCTGACATGTGACCTCCGAGCTGTCTGCATGCTGTGCTCACAGCAAATAAGTCCATGACCTGAATGTCCAAAGATGCTGATCGAGTGACACAGTGGAGTCAAACCGTAGTAAAAGAAGGGGGTGGGATGAGCGATGGACAGATAACATTTCTGATTTCTCTCATCCAGCTTACATACAGGCTTACGGAAACAGTTCAGAGCCGATGGCTCAAATAACAGAGTATATAACCGCTGCGACAGGCCAAAGAAACTCAACACTGTGAATGTTGTATCAGTTATCACATTAAAAAACAACAAACTGGCCCCCATATGTCAAGAAAACATTCATCCAAAGTCTGAAAATAGATACAAACTGTGCATTTTTTATTCATTTCTTTATAAAACAGACTCAGACTTTCCAGGAATGGTAAATGGACTTAGTCCGTTACATTTACTTGAGTAAGTTTTTGAAAAAATTATACTTCTAGGAGTAATTTTAAAATCATATACTTTTTACTTTTACTTGAGTAGATGTGTGCAGCAGAAACTGTCCTCTTACTCGGCTACATTAGGCTACAATGAGCTGGTTACTTTTCTTCTTACCTCTTTGGTATTCTACGCCTCATTATTTTTATCCCCCCGCGTACGCCTCATTTTAATGTTTTATTCTGACAGACTTCCGCCAAAGGCTCTACCACCTGACTGTGTTCCACCAATCAGACGTAGCCGTGCAGTCTGGTCACGTGACCATACTCAATCTCAGCGGCGGGACGGGTTAGCTTTAGCATTAGCAGTCGTAGCAAACAAACAAAGAAACAGATGAAAAATGTCAGAACCAACGGTGGGAAATGAAGACGCAGACGAGGCCTCATACTGAAAGCATGTTTACCTTACAAAGAGTGAGAAACAACAGCTACGTTATGTGTCTTCTGTGTCAACCAAAACAAACGCACATTTCAGCAGAAACTCAACATCTAACTTGAGGAAACATGTAGCGCTAAGTTTCCTAAATTCGTTTTTTTAGGCAAATGTTTTTTTTAGGTTACATATGGGTTCCATATGTTTTAAACATTTCCTAAGTCTCTTTTATTTTTTATTGAAGTACTTGAATTTACCTGGATTATTTTAATTTAAGCTATTTTGTAATTAATTAATTCATTTTAATTCATTTCATCAATTGGATGAACTCAAATTTGCCTAAAGATGATTATTTAGTATTTTTGTCTGTCTTGATTGAATGCTTGTGTTAACAAATAAATCAGACGTTACTCAACAGTTACTCAGTACTTGAGTACTTTTTTCACCGAGCTCTTTTTTACTCTTACTCAAGTACTTTTACTTGAGTACAATTTTTGGCTACTCTACCCACCTCTGCGCTCTTGCTCCGGAGCTGCAGCCGCCCCTAACTGACATATAAACACGAGACATACATCCACTCAAGACAGGAAGAATCACCGTGAAGTTGGTAGACTTGGGGCAGATTCGGGAAGATGCAGGCCAGCTCTTCAGAGTTCAGCACAGACCTCATCTTCTGGAAAAAAACCTTGTCCAGCACCCGCAGGGTTCTCAGGTGGGACACCTCAGTGGTGAACAGCTCTGCGTGTAAAAAGGAGCGGGAAATCAGCGCACATCTGGAGAAAGTACCACGTTTTGATAACGCAAAAAGATCCTATGGAGTAGTACCGTATATGACGGCCTGTCTGTCCACCTCCCTCGTGCTGAGCGTTGCGAGGAGCTGAGGAGGAACCGTGTCCTGCCAGTTCTGACCGTCGCACACTTCCTCCTCCAGCGCCGCAGCATCTGGCAGCAGCGCCAACGGTGAGTCCACGCTCCTGGCACATCGATTAAAAAGCACAAGAGGACATGGAGCAGCGTGGGCACAGACACATGCAGTGATGGACAGATGGAAGCAGAAAACGACCATGAATGTATATTATTTTCAACCAAGGAAAACGTTACAAACCAAATCTCATTTTATACGTTTAAACGATACTAAAAGCTGAGATTTTGTTAGTTCTACTTGAATGTCTACCATCTTTACTTCCGTTTCCTGTCATATTGACCTCATTACTAGGGATGGGAATCAAAACCAAGAACCGGTTCCCAGTGTTTCAATTCCTTGGAATCGTTTGGCGATTTTGCAAACGATTCCCTCATCGATTCCAGTGGGCACGAATGACGTCACCACGCAAACGTTGCGTGGCGAGTCCAGTGCAGCCAGCAGTCAACAGTAAACATGGCGCCCAAGCGGTACAAACGCTCGAAAGTTTGATTACACTTCCCTAAAAAAGACGACAACAGGGCAACTTGCAAAGTGAATATTTCACCAAAGGGAGGAAATACTACCAACATGCAATAACTATGAATGAATGAATGATTAACGTCGGTGAATTTGAACCCAGCAACGTTAGCAACTTTAGCATATCCTCGGCTAACACTGCAGGTCACTAACTAACTAACACTGCCTATCATGTTAGCGCCATTTGCCTCATTGTAAAAGCTGCTGTTAGTAACGGTTAAGGTTAAATGAATGCCTTCTCAGGCATTACATTTAGATGAAATCATGAGACAGAGCCTGACTGGCTCAGAGCCAGAGGCTGGTGGTACTACCCCCAGTTCACCTCTACCTCCAGCTTCTCCTTTCACCAGAGCAGGAAGAGTTAAATTACCCAGGCCAGGATAGACCAATGTGGACCTCACCGTTGTTGGGTTTGTAAGGTCATGACTCGTGTTACTTCTAAACTAAACAAAGTTGATGCTGATCGACCGGTTTGTTGTCCTTTTCCTCCAAATGAGAATCGATAAGGGAACCGATAAAGAACCGAATCGTTAAGCAGAATCCAAAATGGAATTGGAATCGTAAAAATCTCATCAATTCCCATCCCTACTCATTACTACTCATCACTCACTGATCTTCTGTGGGGACAACATGGTAACGTACCTGCGTCTCGACCGGGGAGTGTATGGGGGTGTAGGGTTCTCTAGAGACCTGAGTTTGAGAGAGTGGAGACAAAGATGGCATGAAGACTTTTATTCACGGGGAGTGCTTATTCAATCACTTGCACATCAGGCCCCCGCCTGCAGGCTGAAGCCCCCCAGCTGTTAACAGAAATGGGAACAAGTACCGAGCAGAGCTGCTGGATGCAGATGACGAGGCGCTGTGCTGCAGCAGCCGGAGGCCTGACTGCTCCTTCTCCTCCCCACAGTCCTCCATGTCCACATCGCTACGAGAGCGTGGGACGGACTCGGCTCCTGAGGCGGCGCCCCGCCGACGGCCTTCTCCGTGAGCCTTTAACGACTCGCTGCGAGCCAGACGTGTGGAGGCGGTAGGACTGTTAGAGAGAAGTCTGTTAGAATCATCACTGGAAAGAGGTCCTACGTGCTGATTCTACAGCAGATGAGTAGCCACCTGTCCATGCCTTCCTCTCCCAGGCTGCTGGAGGAGAGATGCTGGGGGTCTGCAGCGTCACCACCCTCCTCTCCCGGTGTGTCTGTGTGATTTTCAAACTGCTGAATGATATTCCTCACATTGCCAGGACGAACTGTACAGACAGTTATTTATTTATATTCTTTTAATGTACAGTAGAGTAAAAAAAGAACACTGAGTAGAAAGGGTTGAACAAAACGCACGGGGAATCTTCAGACCACATGCATTCACAGAAGAGTGACTTGAAGTTTGATTTCAGTGAGGAGAAAAGAAAAGAAAACACAAAAAATATATACCTTCGGTGGGTGACAACGGGACATGGAATGCTAAAAAAAAGCCAGAAAGGACCGAAAGGAAATCAGAATGAAAAGAAACAATGAAAATTCAAGAAATCAATAAACAAATAAACATGGAAAGCAACAACATGGCAAACAAAGATCCAAAAGAAATCAATATCATCTGACAGATACAACCAGAGGGAGAGTCGTGTGTGTGTGTGTGTGTGTGTGTGTCTGAGGTGCATCAGTTTGCCAGTCCTATGAGCCGTTAACGACCTCTAAGAGACTTGTTTGCATTTCAGATACTGAAAACATACAGATGAGAGCTGCCAGCTGAGTAAATTAAGTCCTTTCTTCCCCACTTCTGTGTAAAGAGACGTGTGTGTGTGTTGAATTTTACTTGATTGAGATGTGATTCTGGGTTTGCTGATGATCTTCAGAATAGGATTTCTCTTTTTCTCCTCTCCATCTTTCTCTTTCTTGGTTCCACTCAGCTGTGAAAACACGGAGCATGAAGTCATGAAACGCAGTCACGTGTCTTGTATGATGTAAACCTCCTTTTCATTCACCGATTACAGTCAACGCGTTAGATCCTGCTGCTCGAGAACCACGTGGTGTTTTAGACTTTTGTTATTCCTGTTGTTGCCGACGTCAGAAAGACACAAACAACGCGATGGAGAATGCTCCGTTGTGCATCTCGTTTGTGCAACAAGCAGCTCATCACAGACCAAATGTAGAGGGACGTAGCTTCATCTGGCTCTGCGTTCTCCATCTTTCTCCAATGCCTGAGTTTTATTCGATTCATTCACCGCCATATATCCAAGGATAATTACCCTTGCTCAACTCGTTCTTATTGTAATTAAGTCAATTATCTGATCCTTTCAGTGCCATGTGACCCCACTGAGTGTGAACATCAATCAATCACATGACACACTAATGCTAGCTTTCACTGATGATATGAGATCAGTATCGAATGGGTGACCTTAAACCATAAAACTGAAGCTAGAGAGGGAAACATCTCCATGTGAGCAGCAGGGAGATGAGCAACAGCTCAGCTTCAAAAATACATGCACCCTTAAAGCTATGGTAGGTAATCCTAGAGAGCTAGAAAGAGAGCTAGCAAGATTCAAAAGATGCTAATTGTGCAACGTGTCAACGTTTTCTGTCCACAGTAGTGAAATCTACTCAAACTAAGTGCACTTCCTGCCCCACACACACACGAGCCCCTCTCTGCTTAATGCAAATGCATATGATCAAGACACAGTCTCTGTAAGAACTGTCGCCAACTCGGTTTAGCTACTTTTTGACGTCTCTGCAGAAACTCGCAGCACATGCAGCCACTTTTTCAGCAAACCTTCATTACTTTCTGTGCAACACCACCTTGTCCCTAGCGCTGCTCCTCTCTGCTTCGAGCACAGAGACGGAGCCCCCATGTCGCTGCATTACAGATAAAAATACAGACTTAAATGTGGCAGCTTGGTGGAAGTAAATAAGTAGAAATTATACTGTTAGTAAGCAAAGGGTTTACAGTAAGATACGGTTGTAATGTACCAAACCCTCCTCCATGCCACAGCAGACCCACCTGCTTTTCTAAAGCAGCAGACTGCAGTTTCGTCTTACCTTTTTTGTCTTTAAGAAAGCAAGCCACTTCTCCTTCTCTGTGCTCAGACCAGGGAAGACCTTGGAGTCTCTCAGCTTGATGCCAGAGTGACGCAGGTAGAGGAGCACGGCTGATGCCAGAGGAGAACTGAGGGAGGGGGAGGAGGCATAAAGAACGGGACAGAACAAACACGGGGAGAGGGGAGCAGAAAAGGATCATCCATGACAAACAAGCAAAGACGAGGTGTGCGTTCCACGTTAGCAAACAGCTCTGACAGGTGTTGCTGCTCAGTTAGATGCTTCTTTTACCTTCTGTCTTCTTCGTGCTTTGATCTGGAACAGAAAAAACAAACACAAAAAGGTCGCTGATTCTCGTGGCAACAAATCTTTTAAAGAGACATCCAGTTTAGTTCCTCAACATGAAATCCAGCTCATTCAGGCGCAAACACCGGTGTAAGAAACAGAAGGTTGTGCCTCAATCATGTGACAGGACCTTCCCGGTGTGTGTAAAGTCAAAAGAGCGACTGTCACGTGGTTTCAAGGGTTTGCGTCTTGGGTGATGACCTTTGTTATGATAGCTTCAGGGAGCTCCTTGTGATTTTCTGTAACAACTCTTTTATTGGACTCTTTAAAACTGACACCGTTGCCAGGCAAACCTGGCACAACAGTCTCACTGTAGGTGTGTTAATATTCCGTTTGTGAGCGCAGACCTAAAACAGCGACAGGTTTTCTTTTTTTACAAGAAAAAAAACAACATGCAACAGCAGTATCTGTGTGAAGTCACAGGCTTACAATATCTCCCAGAGGGCGGTGACCTGTCTGTCCACCACCTGTCTCTCTTTCACTGGGTCTCCATCCAGGTGCTGCAGGTCCCCTTCTCCAAACAGGGAGCCAAGACCCATCATCTGCTTGTTCCTGTTAGGACACACACATCCAAGTTTAACAAAGAGGGAGATCCCGATTCTCCCATTTCTGGTTCCTATGGTGAAAACAGTGACCACAAGTGCAGAGATCTGCCAACAATAAAACTTTCAAACCTGACACTTCTACCCTGATTCGTCACAGCTATGTCACAGCTTGCTCTATAGCAGAGATACTCACTATTTTTTCCACAAGAGCCACATTGGCAGCAAAATCAAGGGAAGAGCCACTTTTACGACAACATACTAAGTTCCCTTTTGCAAATATGCATTTCTACATATAAAACATCCCACAAAAAAAAAAACAACACAGCCAATACATTTTCAATTCAGACCACATTTACCTTACCAAGCGATTGTGAGGTGTGACTTTTTCGGAAAATACAATTTTGTGATGCAAATGTATTACTCTTTTGAATGCATATTCTTTTCAGAAGCAAACCACTTTATTTTAAAAGCCCCAGCCAACTAGCCGGACTACTTCCCTCACCGCCAAAAAGAGGCTGTAACTCGGCTCACAGGACGCAGCAGGGGGTAAGAAAATGTTCATAAATGATATCACTAGTTTGGGATGTCGTACAGCTTCATGTCAAAAGAGGCGAACTATCCATTTAATACTGGGATGAGCGGAAGCTGGCGTGCATGTTCTTGACTTTCTTAATTAAAAACCGATCCATTGTGCCTGCATCTCGCGCCGGCTAAAGGAGCTAGCGTGCTCTGTGGTCAAGTCTGAGGTGGTTTAAGCGGGCTGCGTTGCCAGGTTTAACAGTTCCCCCTTCAGGAAACACCATTAAGCCTTAAATAATACTTAATAAAAAAAAAATACTTAATACTGTGCAGTATTCGCTGTATGTTATTTGAAAAATAATATTGTTAATGTTACCATATTGATATAAGCTACTATGCGAGTGCGAGCCGCCAATTAAAGCTCGAGGAGCCGCATGAGGCTCACGCAATGAGTTTCTCTGCTCTATAGCATCAGGAAGCTCAGTAAAAGAACCTCTTTCAGAGACCACCTGTCCATTCTCCTTAGACTAGTTTGAATTTTAGAACACGCATTGTTAGCTTAACCAGAACAATTTAAAGGCTTAACAAAAAAAGGCTCTACTGAGCTTTTCAAAACTGATTTTCACAAATCTGAGGGCTTAAGATACACCTGAGATCAAAACCAGGTAATAATAATAATAAAAAAAAAGAAAAACAAGGTTTGCCTTAGTGTGACTGTTCAGATCTTTATGCGCCAAGCTGGCAAAGACTTTTTAAGCTGAGAGCTCCCTCTGATGACATCAGAAAGTGTAGAACTGAGGACCCGAGCCAGAACCCCCATCACATCCTTCCAGTTTCCTCTGATGAAGGATATGCAGAAGACCGTCACAGACCGTATGCTTTACCCGGCAGTTGGATGGGGTCTCGTGCTTAATTTTGCACAGATGTTGGAGACATGCTCAGACACAGCAGGGGGCTTTTTGTCCCTGCCGGTTCGTCATGTTTATGTTTATGTTTATGCATTTGGGAGACGCTTTTATCCGAAGCTACTTACAGGTAGGCAGGTAAGGTGAGGGGGTATTTCCTAAGGACCCCAACTTGCCCTCTTACCCTCTTACACCATCTAGTCTGTTTGGTGTCTAAGAGCCCGTAAAGCAAACAGTCTGTGGGTTCTCAGACTAAATGTTTGCAGCTTTACACATGAAAGCAGAAGTAAGAAGTTGCTCATTAAAAGTGTTTCAGTCTCCGATTTCTTTGTCCGTGTGTATTCTGTCTCATCAGAGGTCTACTTTAGATAGGAAAAACTGACCTTTTAGAGTAAAAACTCAGTATTACTGTCCATCGAATATAACAAACGAAGAAAAACGCACCTGTAGTCCTGTATCTGATCCTGGATGTCCGGCAGCACCTGCTGCTGCAGCTCAGAAAGAGGTCCCCTGATGTCCTCCTGGGCATGAAGTCGACTTTCTGCTGGGTCAATGGAGGGTTCATCAGTGGGGAAACTTGATCATAATCTATAGCCGCTTTCGGACAGAGCCGTTTTAAGAACGCAGTTATCAGAACTGTCCTAGTCGAATTTCGTTCTGATAACTGTCCTTCCCCAGCGGAACTGTTTCAGTCTGCATTCGCACATGAGTCGGGACCAGGTCGGGACTGATGCGCCGCGCGCAGCCGTCTGCGTCAGTGACGTGTTACTTTAGCCGTTTAGCGCCACATTCAACAACAAAACAAAACAAAACAAAACCCGGTAAAAGTAAAGAGAGACGAAAAAACACCACAAAGAAGCTAATATGGAGAGCGGGGAGGCCACCGTGTTCATGGTCTGCATGATGGTGATATTAATCATGGACGATCACATCAGGCGTCTAATATCGAGGCTGGAAGAGCGCACAGAGAGAGTCAGGAGACGATACTTTTTCATTTCATTAAGTCAGAAAGGAGAGCAGAGCGCCGCAGACAAAGGAGACAACGTGTAAGTTTAACTTATTAAACACGTGCCGGTTGTGTCCGTGTTGTATGAGTAAACATTTCAGCCGTGACAGCATGACATGGGGCGTAGCTACCGACCACCACACACCTCCGTCAGATGCGTTCTATAGAACCATGAAAAGACCCGACCTCGGAGAAGGAGCTGAAATGGTTATAGGAACTAAGGGAGAAAGCCCCGAGTTCCTGTATGTCCGAATGCGGGAGAAAACGGCCCCGCGGATTAAAAGGTTATTAGAACTGCCAAAGGTTCCTACAGTCCGAAAGCGGCTTTTGAACAATCACTGCAAAAAGTAGCTTTGGGGTGTCTTACCAATATCTGTGAGATACTCCTCTCGCACTTTGATTTTCAGGGTCTGTAACGGAAAAGAAAAGTCTGAATTGCAATGTTTTAATAAGACACTTTCTATATCTGACAGAATCCACTTCAGCTGTTAACGAGAGTTAAAGGGGAACTGCGGTATTTTCAACATTAAGCCTCTTTTCTGAGTCGTCTGCAATGTTTTAGAACCCCACTCACCGCTTTTTTGATGTTTACTGCTGTCTCCGGTATTTGCCTAATTGTGATTCATCTCAACCTGCTTCAGAACGGCAAGTCATGTGCATGTCCAAAAAGGTCCGTAAAAGCACCATAAATGTCCGTTTTCAAAATCATCAACTCACCGGAGTGGTTACTGGTGTGCACTGGTAATCCATATCAAATTTCGTTGCGAAAAGTTGCTTCTGTCGTGTTTTATTTGGCAGCTCGTTCATGCTCGCACTATTTTCTTAGCGGTGGCGGAGTAATATCAACGAACATCCAGGACAAAATGTCAAATAAAACACGACAGAAGCAACTTTTCGCAACGAAATTTGATATGGATTACCAGTAACCACTCCGGTGAGTTGATGATTTTGAAAACGGACGTTTATGGTGCTTTTACGGACCTTTTTGGACATGCACATGACTTGCCATTCTGAAGCAGGTTGAGATGAATCAAAATTAGGCAAATACCGGAGACAGCAGGAAACATCAAAAAAGCGGTGAGGGGGGTTCTAAAACATTGCAGACGACTCAGAAAAGAGGCTTAATGTTGAAAATACCGCAGTTCTCCTTTAAGATGATCACTGGCTTCCATTTTTGCAAACTAGCTTTTCGTAATGCTTCTAAGGCAACAAAATGAGTGCAGCATTAACACCCCTACACAGTCCCAGACCAGCCAGTGCTGGGATCAAACTAAAGGAGACATGTAAGCATATGCTAAAGCATGGTACTACATACAGCATCTGGGTCCAGAAAATGGGAGCAGATCTGATGGGCAAGTGCGCGGGCATCTTTAGGACTGGAGCTTAAGTAAGCTTCTACCGACAGGTAAAACAGCTATCAATGAGAAAAAACATGAATAAAGTAAGGAAATATCGATATGTACACACAGCAATGTTCAAAATATACGTTTTTGTTCAGTAAAGTGTCAACAAACTGCAATTAAATACAATTATAGATCATAATTTGGATCAAATTCTTTCACTTTGTATGCACATTTCTTTTAAATCTAGACAAACCAGAGGGTTGGGGTCCAGCAGCTGGGTGAAGACGTATCTCATGAACACGGTCATGTGTGCCGGGCGGGACTTCAACAACTCAATGTCCTGGAAAGGGCCGTCCATCTACGAGAAACAATTAAAGGAGGGAACAGTAAAATGCACTGAATGCAAAACGACTGAATAAAGAGAAAATAGCTTAAAACAGACATCTGAAGTATACCTCATTAAAGGCATAGCCGTCATCTTCTTCATCTTCCTCCTCAGGGCTTATGATCTGAGCCTTTCCACCCTAGAACACACGGGCAGATTTCAACACATCATTTCATTCGGTTTACGAGCAGACATGGAAACCATGACTTATGAATTGAAGATTGAGCCAAAGATCTCTTCAGGCTCACAGATTTTAAACAGCTGGTCTAATCAAAGTAGTGCAACTAGGGATGGGAATCGAAAACCGGTTCTTGTTGAGAACCGGTTCCTTGTGTTTCAATTCCTTGGAATCGTTTGGCGATTTTGCAAACGATTCCCTTATCGATTCCAGTGGGCGCGAACGACGTCACCACGCAACGTTGCGTGGGGAGTCCAGTGCAGCCAGCAGTCAACAGTAAACATGGCGCCCAAGAGTTACAAATGCTCGAAACTTTGATTACACATCCCTAAAAAAGACGACAACAGGGCCACTTGCAAAGTGGATATTTCACCAAAAGGAGGAAATACTACCAACATGCAATAACTATGAATGAATGATTAACGTCGGTGAATTTGAACCCAGCAACGTTAGCAATTTTAGCATGTCCTCGGCTAACACTGCAGGTAACTAACTAACTAACTAACACTGCCTATCACGTTAGCGCCATTTGCCTCATAGTAAAACCTGCTGTTAGTAACGGTTAAGGTTAAATGAATGCCTTCTCATGCATTACATTTAGATGAAATCATGAGAGACAGAGCCTGACTGGCTCAGAGCCAGAGGCTGGTGGTACTACCCCCAGTTCACCTCTACCTCCAGCTTCTCCTTTCACCAGAGCAGGGAAGAGTTCAATTACCCAGGCCATGATAGACCAATGTGGACCTCACCGTTGTTGGGTTTGTAAGGTCATGACTCGTGTTATTTCTAAACTAAACAAAGTTGATGCTAAACGACCGGTTTGTTGTCCTTTTTCTCCAAATGAGAATCGATAAGGGAACCGATAAAGAACCGAATCGTTAAGCAGAATCGAAAATGGAATTGGAATCATAAAAATCTTATCAATTCCCATCCCTAAGTGCAACACAGAAATGAAGACAGGCCGATGAACACAGAAGAACAGAGACACGTTTATGTGTGTCTGCTGGTGATCACTGCCCAGCGGGGTCCGAGTGGAACAATGTACGGCAAACATATGCAGCTGGCGAGCAGCGGGTGAATGAACACGTCAGCCTCACCGTATCAGACAGGGGGTGCACGTCGGAGCTCTGGCGTTGGTGATGGGGGGTCCTGAAGGAAAATGAGGGGGAGGAGTGGGGACTCTCAAAGGCCTGGGAAGGAGGAGGACAAGTAAAGGAGGAGGGAGGGAGGATGCAGTGAATGGGATGAGTGGACAATCACGAGCACAAACACGCACAAACAACCTCGCTGGTTCTGATGAGACGCAACCGTGAGGCCTACCTCCGCGTCTCCTTCGCTCGAGTCCATTGACAATCGGCCTGCGAAAGAAGAGAAACCTTAAAGCCACTCGCTGTTTATTCCATCACGCAGTACATGGCTTCAGATGGCTTTCCCTTGTTTAGACTAATACAATCAGGATTTAGATGATCTTGGAATCAAAGCTGAACTTGAGTTGGAGTTTGATTTAGATGTAAAAAAAACAGACACAAACCTTCTCCTGCTATAATGAAGCTGGTGACCGATTCTGATCGTATTCCCTCCTGAAAAGGCAAGAATAAAACTTGTAACATGAATAGGGTTATCTCATGTGAAGGAGCAGATTTTTAGGAACCAATCAAACAGCACACCCAACAAGTATTAGCAACATCAATGCATTTCCAGGACAGCGTTTTGTCAACCTTAAGCAGGACTTTGATTTTTTGAAAAAGGGTCAACACAAAGTGAGCTTTTCAACAATCATGGAGAGAAAAAGCCAGATCTGCCCACCAGGTCATTCTGAATCTTCACCCGGACTTGATGCGCTCTCCTCTTGGCACTTTCGATTCGCTCTTCCAGTGATGGCGACGGGTTCTTCAGTTGCTCTTCCATCAAGTCCTGCAAATCAGACGAGCGCTGTCTGGTCACCAGCAGCAAAATGAATGAAATCTGGGACAGCTCCCCTGTTTGTGTGTGAGCAAGCGTACCTGCAGTTCAGCTTCTTCCTGCTCCAGCATTTTCCTGAGTATCTGAGTGGCATGTTTTTGCACTTCTGGATCCTACAAATAAACACAAGTTCTTTATCTTCTTCAAACATTGTCATATTTAAAAGGTGCCAAACGTTTTCTGCTATTTACGTGTACTTAGGGCTGGGCTATATGGAAAAAGTCACATCCACTTGAACCCCTTATTTTCCACTGTGCTTATTTGTAGCATGTCTTTCGCAATACATTAAGCTTAGACCAGTTCAAATCCAGACTGAAAACACATCCCTTCCCTGGCCTTCCACCAGCTGAAATGGAGTTCACCTTGGCTTGCTACTGTTATTGTTATTTTATTGCTAATTTTATCTCAAATTTAATTTTTATTTGTGATGAAGTTATTCTTATTGCTTTTTTATTGATGACTCTCTTAATATGTGATGCAGTTGCTATTGTGAAGCACTTTGGTCGGCTGAGGTTGTTTTAATGTGCTATATAAATACATTTTGAATTGAATTGAATAAGCTGCATCTGTAATATCACGACGTCTCTTAGATTTTGCGTCACACGGCGCTGGAGGAAGCAGAGTCTGTTGTCTTCTGCTGCTGCTGCACAGACGTTGTTATCGGAGGAAGTTTAGCACTTGTTCCGGGCTGTGTCAGTAAAAGTTTGCATTCTCTGTGCTCAAGCGGCCGGCGCTGCTTCTGGTGATGAAACGGATTAGCTGTATTCCCCGTCTTTGTCGGAGAACATGTGCTCGACATAATTTGCAGTGCACGCAACTCTGTTTCGTGTCGGACTTCAAAAAACCAAAAATACCTCCACAGCACCGAACTTTCTTATCAGCAACATCATCCCTTATGCCTTGGCCTGCGTCTCCCGTCGTTTCATCAGAGGGAGCACTCATTTTCTGTTTTTATACGGCTGCAGCAGCACAAACAAACACGCCACAACTAGCTGCCGGCACGGCTCTATGCCAGCCACGTGATTGGCTCAGCGCGGCGCTACTCTCGTTGTCATTGGCTATTCGTATTGTCTGTCAAAAGATGGACGAATGTAATCAATGGAAAGGTACAGGGGTCAGACAATGAAACTGAAACACCTGTCATTTTAGTGTGGGAGGTTTCATGGCTAAATTGGACCAGCCTGGTGGCCAATCTTCATTAATTGCACATTGCACCAGTAAGAACAGAGTGTGAAGGTTCAATTAGCAGGGTAAGAGCACAGTTTTGCTCAAAATATTGCAATGCACACAACATTATGGGTGACATACCAGAGTTCAAAAGAGGACAAATTGTTGGTGCACGTCTTGCTGGCGCATCTGTGACCAAGACAGCAAGTCTTCCACGGTATCCAGGGTAATGTCAGCATACCACCCAGACTGTTGCATGCCCAGTGTGAAGCATGGGGGGGTGGATCAGTGATGGTTTGGGCTGCCATATCATGGCATTCCCTTGGCCCAATACTTGTGCTAGATGGGCGCGTCACTGCCAAGGACTACCGAACCATTCTGGAGGACCATGTGCATCCAATGATTCAAACATTGTATCCTGAAGGCGGTGCCGTGTATCAGGATGACAATGCACCAATACACACAGCAAGACTGGTGAAAGACTGGTTTGATGAACATGAAAGTGAAGTTGAACATCTCCCATGGCCTGCACAGTCACCAGATCTAAATATTATTGAGCCACTTTGGGGTGTTTTGGAGGACCGAGTCAGGAAACGATTTTTTAAGCCATTCTTCCTGCAAGAAAAATCCCTCTGACCACTGTGCAGGACTTGTATATGTCATTCCCAAAACGAATTGACGCTGTATTGGCTGCAAAAGGAGGCCCTATACCATACTTATAAATAATTGTGGTCTAAAACCAGGTGTTTCAGTTTCTTTGTCTAACCCATGTTTCATATCTCTATCGAGGAAAAGTTATTCCTCGATCATATATTTAATCTGGATAGCATAGACTCCTTTCATAGTTTGACTAACCTGTAGTGGTTTGGGTCCTGTGATTCTTTGGGAGGGTGTACTGCTTAATCCGGATGGTAAGGGTGGAGGTGGAGGCGGTGGGGCTTCCCCACCCAGAGACGTTCGCTGATTGAGCGTGAGGTCAGTAGGGAGGGGCTCCAAGGGCAAGGAGGCAGATGACGGGGGTGGTCCTTGTAGCGTCAAAGCGACGTACGTTCCAGCTGTGGGTTGATAAAGGAACAAACAATTCGATGAAAGAGGGAAAAAAAGAACGCGTACGCAGTTACAAACATCCATCAGACTCATTTCAAACTCACATTTTATGAGTTTCACCACCTCCTGATGAGACATGGAGGACACCAACGAGCCGTTCACCTGCAAGACACACGGACACACACTTAAAAACAAGAAGAAAACAACACCTGCTCGTTTTAATGTCTGCAAAAGAAACGAGCAAAAACCTTTATGATCCGGTCCCCCTCCTGAACCCCAGCCTTGACTGCTGCCCCACCTGAGGAGGAGTGTAGTCACACGGTCAAACAGAGGAGGGAAGCTTCTTTAAGTCATTCATCACACAATTACAGTAAAAAAAAAAAAATAATCAAATCAAATTTATTTGTATAGCACATTTCATGTGCTATACAAAATAAAAGCATTGCAGCAGGGAGTGGAAGAAGCATTAAAAATACATAAAAGAATATAAAAAAGGGAAGGAAGGATGCCTCATGGCTCACCGCTTTGCATCAGATATCATGTATATATACACACATGTGTGTGTGTGTGTGTGTGTGTGTGTGTGTGTGTGTGTGTGTGTGTGTGTGTGTGTGTGTGTGTACATCCCAGTCTCTACAGAGCAGAATATTGTGAAAAGATTCAGGGAGTTTGGGGAAATCTCAGTGCGTAAATACCAAGGCTTTCCAAGGATTTCTCTGAAAAACTAGAATAGTTTGGAAGGTTTAAATCAATAGTAAACGTGCACCTACTCCAAATGTTGTTGTTTTTTAGCGCATTGGTGACATCAAATTCAACATGTGTTAAATTGTTCTATAAACACGATAAAGTTGATCCGTGATGAACCTGAAAATCATCTGCTTTGTACTTCCTGGAAGAAGGAAAACTTCCTGTGAAACTTTTCTGGAAATAACTCCACAGATCTTCTGTATTTAAGGAACAATAACAGAAAGTTTCTTTTTATGAGCTCTGAACAGAACGCAGGTGAAAACCAAAGAGACGGTGGGGGACACGGGGCCATGAGGTCAGAACAAAGCCCACCATCCTGCTGCTGTGGGCCTGGGAAAATGTGAGGACAGGCCCAGGCTTTGGACTGGCACCTTGTTTGAGAGCTGCATGGAGGCCAGAGGGACAGCTAAAGAGAAGGAAGCTCAGGTAAACCAACTTTTACTCTGCCTTTTTTTGTTTTTTTTGTGACAGCAAAGGCATCACTGTGACACTAACTCATGTATTGAGGCATGTTCAAGTTTAAAAAAAAAAGGTCTTCAGACAAATGATTGTGGTTATTGATTTATGCAACTGTGCTTTGTGTCCACAAAATGCACAGTTGCATAAATAAATACCCATTTCACATATAATGTCGCCAATTTTGCTGAGGTTAGGTGCAGTTTTCTATTCTATTAATTCCTGATAAAAAAGATTTCCATCTCAAGTATTTGCCACTTCTGTCAGAGCATCTTTCTGTGAACAAAAACACAGGAAGAAAGAGCAACTTCTTGTGGCATTTTGTCTCAGTATCCCTCTGAAATACAGGGATAAATTTGTGGTGATTAAGCAAACGCCTCCACTGTGTGGGTGTCTCACCTGGTCGGACGTTCTGCACTAGCTTGACTCTCTCTCCACACACTGTGAAGCCAAAACCAAGCTGGTCCTTTTGCACGACCACACACCTCTGGACAAGACCGGGACCTGGGTAAGAAGGTATAAAAGCTCAGTTTGTGATTCTGAACCGATCCACAAACAGTGACATCAGCCAGCACAGCGTGTCAGTTACTTGTGCTCTCTGCAATGACGTCCGTCGTCTGCTCTCTCTGCTGGCTGGCAGAGGATTTGCGCTCGGAGTCTCCAATTGTCAGACTGCTGAGCCTAGATTTGAGTGATGAGAAACAGAGACCGGGTTAGCTTTGAAATGACGCTAAACGGGGCAATTTAAGAAACATTCCCGAAAGGGCCGTCTGCGATGGAAGAGCTGAGCTCTGAAGGTAATAAGTGAAGGAAAGGAGAGTGCCTGAACAGGAGATGAATGATAGATGATGGAAGAGGGCAAAAAGAAAGGAGAGAAGTTTATAAAGGAAAGCAGAAAATGAGAGGAGATAGAACAGCGGCTGCAATGGGGTCAGACGGGATGGAGTAGAAACAGTGAGAAAATGAGAGTACACCAACAGCAGTAAGTAAGCAGTAGACATGTAAACTCACCAAGCAGCAAAAGGGCTGAAAGCGAAGCGTGACAGAAAAGAACAAGAAACAGATTAAAGGGAAAAGAGGGCAGAGAAAACAGAGAGAAATTCAGAACGAAGAACATTGAGAATTCAACAGGAAGAAACTGACCAACATGGGACTGTTTGAACCATCCTCGTGCCCTCTATACCCTTACAGATTGTAAACACTGAAAGCAGCCACGACTTAAAGGGATAGTTCGCCTCTTTTGACATGAAGCTGTATGACATCCCATACTAGCAATATCGTTTATGAACACCTGCCGATAGCTGCACCTGTTACGGTGTTTGCTGCTCCGTCTGCACTTCGGTCTGCACAGTTTACACAGCCCGTAGTGATATGAAGGGAGAGAAAATAGCGCCAAGCGATTGTGAGGTCTGACTTTTTCTGGAGGGACGATTTTGTGATGCAAATGTATTACTCTTTGGAACGCATATTGTTTTGAGGAGCAAAACGCTTTATTTTTTAAACCCCACCCAACTAGCCGGACTACCTTCATCAACACCAAAACTCGGCTGGAACTCTGCTCACAGGACGCAGCAGGGGGTAAGAAAATGTTCATAAATGATATTGCTAATATGGGATGTCATACAGTTTCATGTCAAAAGAGACGAACTATCCCTTTAATGGGACAAATTTATCTGATGGTGTATGACGCAGGAACTCAGTGCAAAGTTCTAATATCGAAGAGGTCTTATACACCCCGCCCACGCGCTCATGTCTCCTCCCAGCGGCAGCGGCGGGGAAAACAACTGCTCTTAAACACACCGCAGAGACAACAATATAAACGTGCACAAAAGGATGCAACTACAGAGCAGGAGCCTATAAGTTATTCAGGAAGGTAAAAAAAAAAACGTCAACAAAACAACATTAGTATAAAAATCAGCTCATTAGCTCAGTTATAGGCCGTTTGAAAGTGTTCAGCCTTAAAAACGCGTCGTATGGATTGCTTTGTACAAGCATGCTTTCATTAAACACTTTAAACACCGAACAGAACAGGGTTTAAATTCTATAACGTACTGAAGTGTTTGTTCATTACGAAGAACAGCCAGTCAGAGAGATCTCTCTCCCCGCTCAACCCGACAGCGATTCAACAGAACGGATTGGCTGAAAAAAACCCGATTGGATCTGGCAGAAGCTTACTTCTCTACGGCCGATTGTCGGCTTGGTGTCCAACAGCCCTAAAGACTGACTTCACCAACCAACTCTCACAGGGGCAGGACTATTAACTGTTCAATGTTTGAGGCGCATTGTTTTCCATCTAAAACACAGAGAGAGCCTCTGGACAACACTGACGGTCGTTAGAGTGGACAGACAATGCCAAGCAATGGGGGGAAAACCAGTTTTCTCATCTGATAGTAAAGGTAACATCAGCATGAAATGTCTCCCGTTGGGTACAGGCACAGTTAAAGAGCTGCAACATGCCTACCAGGAGCATTTTGAAGGGAGGAATCTACTAACTGACACGAAGAAGATGCCAAATTATAACTAAATCTTGAAATTTCTCCTGAAATTACCAAAGACGGAAATAAATAACATCACTATAAGCCAACGAGCGACACAACGAAGTTTTTTTCCAATACGTTAACAATTAGTTGGTGCCTCATAACAGTCGCACAGATGAGCTCACAGTCTGACCGGACAGCTTCTCTGACGTACATTTTGTGGACAAAACGTCCAAAGCAAGGCTGTACATTTTGGATAAATTGCTCTCCCTGGATTCAAGCAGGTCTTTTACGAAAGGAGATATCACAGTGAGCATAAATAAGCCTAAATCCCTCCAAAGAGTTCCTGTGTAACACACACAAAAGGGAGACATACTGGTAAAGATGCCCGTATCGAATTCTATGTTGAAGAGAACGACGCAAGCTGGACATCAAGAATCAAACTGTGCGTTTTATGTCTTCGGTCACTGCAGCAGTCATATTTTAGGCTAAGTTT
This sequence comes from Odontesthes bonariensis, assembly GCF_027942865.1. Lineage (NCBI taxonomy): Eukaryota > Metazoa > Chordata > Actinopteri > Atheriniformes > Atherinopsidae > Odontesthes > Odontesthes bonariensis. The sequence continues at coordinate 5,936,777 of NC_134524.1, forward strand.
GGGAGCTGGCCCACCTTTTAGGGCAGGGATGTCCACATCCGGTCCTCGAGGGCCGCTGTCCTGCAGGTTTTAAATGTTTCCCTGCTTCAACAAACCTGATTCAGATCACTGCATCATTAGCAGGCTCGTGCAGAACTTCACAATCTTTTGAAGAGATCCGTTTCATCTGAATCAGGTGTGTTGAAGCAGGGAAACATCTAAAACCTGCGTGACAGTGGCACCCGAGGACCGGATGTGGACATCCCTGTTTTAGGGGGTTCGCTTGTTTAATGGGAACGAAGCTTTCCCACTGATATCACAGTTTGTTTTAATCGGTTTAAAATGCGAACACACGCAAAGACATATTTAAAAAACTGATGTAACTGAGCTGATGATGGAAAGCGTGATAGGATGTGGTCATGTGCTTGTGCAGATCTATTCTGCTGGAGGTGTTGGTTAGTCTTTTCTCCAGCAGTGTGTGCATCTGAATGCACCTGAAATGTCCCAGGTAGGTGGAGTATGAGGAGCTAAAAATAAATTGGTATAATCAGCACGGTAGGTACTTCTTGTATGGATGGATATGAGGCAATGCATTCCTGTGACAAATTTTGAGTGTATACGACACATTCTTTATCCATGAGGCGTTTTTATGTGTTGGGCACACCGTGAAATAACAAGCGAGGAACAAACTGAGGAATCTGCTGCCACAGCTGTACAATCTGTAGGCACCATTAACCCCCACACCCTGACACCAGCGATTACCGGGCAGCTCTCCTACCTGAACAGGTGGGCGTTTTTCTTATTGGCTGCCCTGCTGTCACATGACACACACAGATAGAGTAGTGGGAAGCGGTGGACACGTGCACAAGAACACACCAGGGAAAACAGATGATGGCAGGAGAGACAGGAAAGACACACGATAAAGACAAAGGTTCATCGCACAGGTGATCACGCAGAGCAGGGAGACATCGTCAGTATGGTAATGGAGAGCAGTAACACACACAATGAGCTACAGTACAGCAGAGATAACGCTACACACAGCAGGTGAAGAGAAATGTGACATCTGAGCAGGAAATATAGATTAATCTCACAAAAAACAGACATTACAGAGAAACTGTTTGTTTCAAGTTAGTGTGAAATTAAAATTCCTACAGTATTTCACCCCGTCTGAATCCCAATAGCAGCTTTATCAACCCTCCTAAGTTAACGTGTCTGACTTGTTCTTCCCACAGCCTGACTGAACTTCATTGTGATAAAGTGAGTCAAAAGGCTGATCTGGGAACACACCGCATTTTTATGCAAGGCGTTGAGACGCAATGGAACTGGAACTGTGTAAGTGTACTGGATGCGAACCTCATACCTGTCCAGTGTGGAGGTGGGTTGGCGGAGACTCATGTCTGCAGCCCTGTGACACTCCTCTGCTTCCTCGGTGTGGGATAAACACTGTCACTGGGCCTCTTTTATCATCATCATCATCACCATCTCTTTCCTCCTCAGTTTGCAGTCCACACAATGGGGCTATCTGTTGCGCTTTGATCAGATCTTCAGGCTACTTGGAAGTTGGTTCAGATCAGACACAGTGTCCCTCATGTTCCCATCCACACAAGCAGTTCCAGTAGGGTCAGTGGGATTTTAAAAGAAAGTGCTGCTAAAACTAACACTCAAATCCTCAAAGTATTCCCCAGTTAGTGGTTGAAAACATATATAACATTAACTATAAGTTATTTGATGTGGTGGCTTTGCTATAGTGGAAATGAATAAAAAACAAGCCTGACCCTCAAGGGTCATCAAACATGAATGAATGGCTGATATGTCTCTCTGTCAACAACACCCCATGCCTTTTAATGCCAGTGTAAGCCAAATTCACTGAAAGATGAGCTCAAAGTAACTACTTCAACACGTAAAACCGAGCTACAGAGAACAGCAACACGATTAACTCGAATATCTAGTAATAAGCTGCAGCCAAAAACTCAGACTTGTTTACATGTGGAGCTTTCAGCAGACGTGCCTACCCAAATAATCTTACTTTGTTCATCCCCCAGTCGTATTGCATTGACTATGTTTAAATTTAAGGCAAATGCCCCTGTGATCTTATCTAATTAACTACGATGTGAGGAGAGCTACATCTAGTCAGCGTTAGCTTGCTGAAGATAGCACTAAAAATAGGCCGCATTCAACCAGCGACATGGCGTTAATGCTAACGCCGACTCTAAGATCTGCGTACCCGGCTTGCAACTGCGCCAACGAGCCTACGAGCTAGCTAGCTAACCAGCTATGTCTGGCAGACGAAAGCACAGCATGGTTTTAGCTGCATGCGAATAAATGGATTTTAAATGTATGAGACTGTCGGAGACTATGTAAATACCAGCCCGGTGTTTCCAAAAATCCAGGCTTCGTGCAAATTCAGACATAAAGTTGCACGTTAGCGAGTTAGCTTGAAGGCATTCCAGTAGAGCTCCACCTTACAGCAGGTCTTCTTCCCATAATACAGATGTAACTCAGGACTTGCTTCCCTCTTTTGGTGAACAAGAGGAATATAAACTTGACTACTGTCTTCGTCGCTTATATTTTTTGTCTTTTTACTCCCGTTTCTTAGGATAATGGTGCTGCTGGCTGTGTTGTTATCCTGCTGTCCTGACTGCTTTTCCACCACGAACAAAGTCGAAACAGCGCCCTCATCGGGAAGGATATGTGTACTGCAGGTAGTTTGCTCGCAGGCTTCAGTAAACAGGCGTAGAAAAGAGATGTTTCATCCAAAAAGTACTAGACAACTTTAAAGAAGCCCATTTCTGCCACTCTCAAAATTCTAACTTATTATCTCAACAGTTACTTTTTATATTATCTTTTTAAAAGATCACATGAATGTCCTGAGTGTAATCTTGGAAGTTAGAGCTGGGAATGACATCACGTCCCAGTTGACTGTGTTCCAGTTGTGAGTCAGAAAACCAACAGGATTAACTCAATGTTTTGCTAACTGACCAGGCTACCTATTAACAGCAATTCAAGCTGATAACAAAAAATGCTGTATTTCACATAATACACCAGAGCAATGTGTTAAATGATAGAAGCTGGAAAAATGCCATATGTGTGACTTATTAAGTGTGACAAAATATGATAATAAACTGTTTATTACTACCACTATGAACTTTTTGTATGCAAGGGGCAGCCATGTTGGATTTTAAAGGCAGGGTTCGTGAGGTTCCTCTGACTTTCAGAGTCAGAAATCTGACTTGAGGCGGCGTTCTTCTTTCATTTTTATGAAAAATAACTCAAAAACTCAGCGTGCCATTGACATGCCTCTAAACCAGCAAGGAAAGTCATCACAGTTATGACCAGGAACTCAGAAACTCAGACTGGGCCACTGGTTTGCTTCTTGTCCAGCAAGGAAAGTAGCCGCAAAGTTGCCACATCGGTACGTGAGTAAGCCAGCATGGCGGAACACAATACTATAATCAACAACACTGTTATCTCTCAGCTGAATCCACAAAACCGGCTCACTGTGTGAGCAGTGCACACGTTAACTGATTCTCCTCTGTCTGGTCTTTGGGAATCACCCCATGGGAACAGTGGCTTGACAAGCCATCCTTTTTGGTTCAACAAGGTCTAAAAAGGGCTTTGGTAACCCCAAAGTTTGACTAAATATCATAAAATTTTGAGATACTATCTCAAATGATAACTTAGCATGGGCTTCGCACCCGTGGGGGATGGGGGAGTTTCGGCAACCCCACTTTTACAGCAAGATGATTTCACCCCCCCCACATTTTCCAAAGAACTGTTCGCTCCATGGATGTATTATATTAACGGTTTGCCCACCCTCGTGGTGCACCAACGTACAATGTGTTTTAAAGACTCTGTACCCTCTTTAGAATAATTCCATCCAGATTTGAGCAGTCTAACTATTGTAGTTTCTATACAGGACCTAGTTTAGAGTGATGAGAATACAAAAAAAGCAGTAAAATGGCCCTGTTCGGCATTTTCACAAATCAGAAAAAGTCTTCACAAATCCCAAACAAGGTTTTAAGAAATCTACAGCCTCTTTAGAACAATTCTATCCAGATTTGAGCGGTCTAACTATTGTAGTTTCCATACAGGATCTAGTTTAGGGCGATCAAAATGCAAAAATGCAGTGAAATGGCCCTTTATACCCATCCATTTAATTTGCGAATCGGAGGCTGGCGAATCGGATGCCAACTTCAGCGTCGTGTCTCTGGGCTTGATGTGGCGCTCATGTGCCACCCCTGGAACACCCCCACATTTAAAATCACTGCTCCACCCCTGCTTATAAGTTATCCCAAAATTAAACAAATAAAATGCTTTTTTTTTTAAATAGCATTCAGAAATACTGAACGACTATCACAAAATCTTGACAATTTTTTCATCACATTTGCATAAATGGACTTTCATTATATTCAAAGTGTAGCAAGGTAAGTAAAGCTTCACCCCCCCAAAGTATTACCATTTACACTTTGCTCAGGTACTGTAAATCACAAATGAGACTTTTGACGAATTTTATTCAGGATTGCCATCAAGAAAGATTTAAATTTTATGCAAAAATATCCTTTCATAGTGCAGTAGGCAATTCAGCCACAAAGTGAAAGGTTAATGTGTTTTCTTACCACAGGTAGCTCTATTCTGTGCACTTTTTTTTTAACCCAGACTGATAAAAGCGCTGAAGTTTGAATTACACTGATTATGCCCACACTTTGTGATCCTCAAACATAACAGATTAGTTCATTTAGCTAATTTGAGGAAATGTCAGACATTGCAACACGTACGTTTAAATAACATTATAATGAGGGAAGTGGATCCCAGATAGTAAAACTCTTTTGGCCCATATCCGGCCCAAACCTGACATGTTCATCCGGCCCACATACAGCATGGAATGATGGCACTTGGGCGGTCCGCTCATGTTTGCCAAAAGTGGGCCACAACCAAGCCATCACAATGCCAGATGTCAGCCAAAAACAGACCAAATAAACCAGCACTCAACCGGATGTGGGCGACTGTGCATTTTAATTCTGTCCAGCACTGGTTTACACTCTATGACCTTGACTAACCTGCACACTTAGGGAGTCACAACCATGATAAAATGTTATGTCAAATATGAAAACATAGAATAATGGTCTGAATTTGTGGCTACATGCCATTATGGTACCCCTAGATACTGTTTAAATGGTGGCATGCAGTGGTCCATTCTTGTTGGGACTCATCTTGGGGTCTAAGATGAGGAAACCTACTGAAGAAAATACAATGGCAAAACAAAACAAAATCCAGGCCAAAGGAACAGAGTTGTTGACCTACAAAAATCCAAATCCGTCTTGTGGCCCTTTAAGAAATACACAAAAGAACAGATTTAGTTGATTCAGTAAAGCATTACTGTGGTTACTGTATATGGTGGCAGTGAAGTGCAAAGCACAAAACCTCGTCTGGAGACCAAACAAAAAAGGCCCGGTGAAATTATTTAAAGTTATACATTATAATATTGTGTTGATGCCATTCAAAACTTCAACTTGAAAAACTAGTCTGTTTTTAATTACAATTAATCTGAAGATATAGTTGATATTATGCCTGACCACTGACCCAATATCTGCTTGCTCAACCTCATTCGTGGCAGTGAAAAAAAACTCACATCCGGATTAGTCGTTGCTAACTTGCTTTATATCGGCCAAAGCTGGGCCGTATTTGTTTTGGGGATATTTGGCCCAAATGTAGCCTTGACTACATGGGCCAGTTTAGGCTCACACAGTGGCGGATCTAGGATATTTCTGAGCCATTAAGGGGCTACAGTGTTCATAGAGGGGCCATGTATTTGTCCAACACCCTTGCACACAATTCCGTTTTGGTAAGGTAACGACGAAGTGCCGAGAGGGACATAAAGCACTTCGAATCGCGTTTTCCCCAACTCCAGGCCTTTTTTTCTTTTTTTCTTTTTTTCTTTTTTTTTCTTAGTGCACCGTTCCTGGAGATACTGCAATACCAGGTCAATGGGTGGAGTGGACGGAGCAAGCCCCTATTTCATCTCCCTGTTCCAAAAATCAATTTAATATATGGTCCCCGGGTAGGGAATGTATCCCTAACGCCAGGCCTGGAAGCGGAAATGACGTCATTTTGACGTCACGTCCGCTACCGGCGCTAATGGTAAATAGATTTTATCTCGTAAATTATCCCATTAATAATTCATTGATTGTTACCAAACTTCTGCCGTAGTACACATAGGCCCTTAACTCACAAAACGAGGCATTAGAAAGTTTGTAAGTTTACCGGGAGTTTATTTAAAAGAACACTTTCCAGATAGCAACTACACACTGCTGCTAACGCTACCGCTGCATCAACGTCACTTCCGGTAACTCCCGGAATATGATTTGCACACCAAAGGCTATGTCAACTTCTGTTATCTGACATGTTATCTGTCATCTGTATTTATAGTGTTGTTGTATGTGTGTTATGTAATCCTTTGTACTGTGTGTCTTGATGTCTTTTTGTTTGTATGGACCTTGAGTCTGAAGCTATAGCTTCTTGAATCTGGACACATACCGCCTGCCGTAGTTCAAGAAGTTGCAACGCACGTTTGAAAACGCGAGGCGCTAGAGAGCAAATTCATTCGACTTTGCAAAATAAAATTGCACCACTAGATGGGGGAAGAAATTACATAGTGTCCCTTTAATTAAACACTTAATTAAAAAACTCCTTACCAATTTTACATGCATTTTTACTGTACATAGACAAAATGCTCTCAAACACACACTGCGTGGGAGAAAATCCAGCATTTTATTTCATTTTTTAAAACCTTTTTACTGTTTCACAAATACTGTCAGTTCAAAACATCTCTCTCACAAACATACACAAAGTTGCATGTGGGTGACTACTGTACATTTCACTCCTCTAAAACAGCATCATTCTTCGGTTTTTGTGACGGGAACTGAACAAAAGACAGATGAGTGACAGGACAGGAGCATGTCAGGGGGCTAATCAGATTTCAGCTGGGGCCAATGCCCCTGTGGCCCCGCCCCTAGAACCGCCCCTGGCTCACATCTGTTTTGTCCGGGCCAGAAGAATGCCTACAGTGCCGGATCGTTGCCTCAAGTGGCCCACATCCGCATGCTATCTGGGATGTGATGCAATTGTTAAATGCTAAAAAAAAAAAAAAGAAGAAAGACTTACTTTTATTAAGGTACATTTTGAAACCTCCCACCCAACTACCGATGGGAATAAAACATTACTATGGGAATAAAACATTACTATGGGAATAAAACATTACTATGGGAAGAAAACATTACTATGGGAATAAAACATTACTATGGGAATAAAACATTACTATGGGAAGAAAACATTACTATGGGAATAAAACATTACTATGGGAAGAAAACATTACTATGGGAAGAAAACATTACTATGTGAGTAAGTGACGTTGGTATGAACACTTGAGAAGAGGAACCGCGATGACCTAACTGGGTTTCAACACTTTACCAAATATGGGCGGCGCGGGGCGTGGGACCGTTTCTGCTGTGAGGAAGGCACCGTGGAGGAGATGCGAGAACACACGGAAACTAAAGCCCGCAGCTGGAACCTGGCCGAGAGCTCCGAGCCGAGAAAAAGGTAAGCTCAACCCTCAGAGAAACGTTTTTTTTTTTTTTTTGCCCTCTTAATGAGTAGACTTTGCAGGTAGGAGCTGGCTATTATCATGGTTTATTTTCGGAACAGAGTCCTGGCATACCACTGGGCGTGGTATGTCCGCTATTCGGGCAGGGAAATGTCAGTTATTATTGTTGTTATGCATCTAATTCTGCAGGACATAGAAGTATAATGATCCGTGTTCTTTATAATGCCGTGTTTTCCGGAGCTGATATCCAACAGAAGGTGTAACAAGTTGGCTGTAGAAGGAGCTCAGGTGTGATTCGTTGTTTTCACTCTTTTGAACACCAAAACACTTTAAAAACTGATTTAACTATTATATTTCATTGGAATAAAGCTGTTGAGTAGTCACGTCCTGTAGTATCGAACCAACGCCGCAAACCAAAACCTTCAGCAAAGAGGCCACAGTCACCACACAGCCACAGTTTCCTCAGTGTGCTGCAGCTGCTGAGCTAACTGGAAACTCTCAGTAATAAAACTGTAATAAAAAAAAAAAAATCATAATAAATATATATAATGAAAAAAATTGAATCAAAAAGTAAGAGTTTTGCTGCTCAGTTCTATCAACTAACTGCAGCCGTGTTAAGCTCTAACTGTAATTCTGGGCTTGGTTCTCATCGTGTTGAGGAGAAAAAAAGAAGATTACGTGCTCATTTGGTTTGTTTTGTTCGAAGGGGTTCCTGGAGACATGCTATTAGCTGCTTCCTGTGTGTGTGTGAGAGCCTCGTTACACAGAACAGGAAGTGTGGTACTAGATTTAAAGGCTAAAGAAGTTTGCAATTTTCAAGGATTGGCTGAGAGCACGTTCCCTCTCAACAATGCATTGTCCATAACTGTCCATAATCTGTTAAGTTAAGGAAAGCACTCAAACGATGCTATTTTATTCATTTCTCTAAAGTAATCACATAGCTGCACACACACCCGGTACATTTCCTCCCTTCTGTTAAACCACATCCTCCTGACATATGTGTGCATTAAACTTGAACACGGATATTTCTTTCTTGCTCTTATTCTATCTCAAAAAAAGAAATGAGGGGATATTATTACCTTTTTATTATATATTATCTTATTATATTATTATTATATTATATTATATTATATTATTATTTTTTTACATTACCTTATTATATATTATATTATTATTATCTATTTATTATTATTATCTAATATTGAGGGGGATATTATTATTTACTATTTATCTTCAGATAAATAGTACAAACTTTGTACTATTTATGTTTGTACTATTTATGTCCAAATGGAGTAAGAGCCCTTTTGGTCACTAATTGGGTATGTCACCTTTCAAAGAAACTAAATTAATACTGGATGTATGATAAGGGTTGTCTTATGAATCACTTGATGTATGACTCATGAACGATTTCCGAAATGCGATGGTGTTTATCTCCATGTTGACGGGGATCTTTGTGTCTGAAATAAAAGTAAAGTAAGTCTGTATAACACTGATCTGATCTCAACTCTAAATTTACATGCTGTGGACACAAGAGGGCAGCAGCGTCAAACTCACGTTACTCATATTTCTCTTCCTTTTTGGGACTTTCCAGCTTCTTCTGACTTCCCTGCAGACACAGGTCACGGCGGGAACAGGAAACCTCACGCATTCCTTTGTCTTTACACAACCTAACTTTGAGTCAAGACACGTTAGTCAAGAATGAACAACGTATCAAACGCTAAATTTACAGCTCCCGGGTTTTTTATGACGAAGACTGACAAGACAATTTTTTCATCAGTTTGAAGTAAATCACTGTTGCTTAACTTAACTTATGCTGTCATATTTCTACCAACTTTTCTAACTATATTTATTTCATTTGTGCAGATAATGTGACACATGTCGGCAGAGCTTGTTATAGGATCTCGTACGCAGTCTAAGACTCATCTTCAGCTTTTCTGGACTACAAAAAGCTCCTTTCACCTCCTAACAGACTGTGACATCCCATCATGCCTCTCATCGTGTTCCCCACCTCGCAGCTGCTTTGGGTGCGAGTAGCTGCCCTTTTGTTCACCTGCGTTGCGTTCAGCGTTGCAGCTCATGGAGCCCTTTTGCCCCACGGAGGCATGGCCGACTGGTGCATCTTCTGCTGGGCGTTCAGCTTCGCCTGCACCCTGCTGATTCTGCTGGTGGAGCAATTTGGCCTCCAGGCCCGAGCTCCCGTGTCCTGGTCCAACTTCCCCATCACTGTCGCCTGCTATGGTGCCCTCCTCTGCCTCTCCGCATCGATCATTTTCCCAGTGTTCTTCCTCAAGGACTCTCCGCGCCACGGTGACGTCCGCGACCATCGCATCACCTCCACAGTCTTCTCCTGCCTGGCGACGGTGGCCTACATGTGGGAGGTGAGCCTGTCCAAAGCCAGGCCCGGAGAGGTTGCGGGTTACATGGCTACGGCTCCAGGCTTAATGAAAGTGTGCCAAACCTTTGTGGCCTGTCTTATCTTCATCCTGGTTAGCGACCCTGTGTCATACAACCAGCACGCTGCGCTGAAGTGGTGCATGGCTGTGTACTGCATCTGCTTCATCCTCTCCATGGCTGTGGTGGTGCTGTGCGTGGGAGAGTGCACCGGCTGTCTCCCCATCCCGTTCTCCAAGTTCCTGTCGGCGTACGGCCTGTTGGCGGTCATCATGTATTTGACGGCCACCATCATCTGGCCAGTGTTTCAGTTTGACAAGCAGTACCGGGTTGGATACAGAGATTCCAGGAACCTGATCGCTGTGTCCGTGCTCACTGCCCTCAACTTCCTGCTTTACCTCGCTGACCTGGCCTACACCGCCAGATTAGTGTTTGTCAGCGTGTGAGGAGATGAAGAACACAAACGCAGCTGCTAAGAGCTTGGGTGTGTTTTGCTGAGCAAAAAAATCTTGACGAAAAAAAAAGACACATTGCATCGTTTTTTTTTGCATATTTTTCAAATGCTTAAATTAGACGTGTCGATGGAGGGAAGCACCAAAAGTGTGTTTGTGCATGTTGGTGTATGAACAGATGGCTACAGTACAGTATTTAACTTTGAATGTGAAGTGATGTGTGTTAAATGTGTAACAAAACATGAATGGAAAACAGTATTAGAATATAATAGTGAACACACTGGATCACAAGGGAATAACTTTTAAATTTGATCATCACAGCTCAACATGAAAGATTTATTTTGTGTTCTTTATTACCTTTTATTACTTTTATAACAACTGAAATCAATAAATGTTTTACTTAAAAGATGGAATCTGGGACCTTTATTGATGTTTTTGATCACCTTGTAGTCAGTGAGAAAAGGAAAGGGCATACAAATGGAGATGTGATGCAAACAGGCTGCAACAGGAAATACAAAGGAAGTCTGAAACTCATACCCCCACACTGTGAGTGCTCTATCGATGCAGACGTTCGACAGTTCGGATTCTTCAGTCAAACATAAATGGAAAAGCTAATGATTCCTGAAAAAGCCCCCCTTAACTGGCAGCTGTTAATAAGGGAGATGGGCTTTGTATCTGATATTATAAGATGCCACTGCAGCGGTTACAGCTGATTAGCGAGTGCTGCCCTGATTTGAAACTTTCACACTGAAATATTAGTCTTTCTGTTACAGTAGAGTGCAAACAAATTAGTTTTGGCGTAGTTTTTTTTTTTTATAAATGAATAAACCAAGGTGTAACAAGTCCAGTTTATGGAAAATTAGATTTACTTTATTCTAAAAGTTTTCAATTTGTTTCTACTGTAGTAGACTGCAGCCTGTCATAATTACAGTGCACCTCAGTTGTGGATACATCTGAAGTCTGGATGATAGAGAATGCCTCAAACTTTTCATTGTGCTTTAAGTGGAGAAATAGAAATTCTCCAGCTGAAACCATCAGCAGAGAACTGAAATATTGTAGATAGAGGCTATAAAATTCGCCATTTGCCTTCACAGATGATGACCAGCGTTCCACAGGAATGAAATCTGAACACTATGTTTGTAAAAGTGAGATTCTGGAGAAAAGGAACAGGGACAGAAGACATACTTCAGACATACTGGTGAGAAAAGAGAAGAAATGGCGAGATTATCAGCGACTTGGACAGGACTGACAATTTCATTAGCGTGTATAAAGTACAGCAAGGCTAGCAGAGGGTTTGAACCACTTTTCATCAATGTCTTCGTGTCCTTATAAGTTGAAATGAAGAACCACAACGATCCTACTGTCTATACACATTTAAACCATTTACACATTTTGGCGACAACAAGACAAATACAACTACCAGACTAAGACCAGAACAGCAAGACTTACTTTGGAAGACCAATGACGCAACAACAACATAAATAACTTAAATACAAAGGGGAAGAAGAACAGGTGAAGAGAGGGAGGAGAAGCTCAGGAGAGGGGAGTGAGCAGAACATGGATTGGTGGGGAAAACACCAGGAGGCAGGGATGAACAAACAAGACAGAGGTGTGAGGAATCAAAAACGAGCAGGAAAAAGACAAAGACAGTAAGTAAATATGGAACAGAACACAAGAGGGCAACCACTACAAAAATAAAACAGGAACTATATAACAGAACCAAGAAAGGAAATAACAGAACCATGATAACAGATAACACAGATAACCCTAACTAAAATATAATATGTCAACAGCTAGCTAATAATAATTACTTGTAACTTTCTGACAAGTATACTCACTCTCAACGTAACTTAAACCTAATCATCATATTATGGAATGTAATGTTATCTTTCACTAATGTCATCAAATACTCTCTAAAGTAATATTAGTACAATTGAAAAACAATGCTTACTGTACTTAGATGTGTGATGGGAGCTGTGCTGGGCTGTGAAATGGTAAATGCGTGTGGGTCCTGTCTGACCCATGTGTGTAAACTTGATGTAGAAATACAAAAGCTGTGCTTCTTCATAAAGTAAGAGAGCAAAATAAAGATTTGAGCTGAACAAAAACAAGATATTTACTGCATACTTGGAATAGAAAATTATTAATGATTTATTTATTTCAAAGATATATCATAGAAACACTCAGTCAAACATGAAGTAACATAGAAAATGAATGCGGGTCATTTTTGAGGTAGTGATACAAAAAGAGTTTTTATTCAAAAAGTAAGAAAGGAAAAAATAAAATAAGGATGCATGATGATTGAAAACAAGTTAATTGAGGAATACCTTGAATATTGAATGATTCAGTTAATTTATTCCAAAGATATGGAAAATGAAAACTCAGCCGGGTCACTTTTGACCCATGTTGCGCCTCAAAGGGTTAATAAAGATTTAAAAAACAAAAGTTTTAAAATTCGCAATCCAGAGTGTCGCAGGAGAGTGACGTCAGTGGCCGCTCTTCTTCTGGGTTATTTGGGCTCCCTGACACCATCGCGCATTCCTTCTTAGGTGCTGTTTACACATACCCGGGTATTTTGAAAAACGAAGACCTTTCCCTTCGTTTGTGCCTTTCGTTTATACACAAATGGAGTTTTTTCCTCCGAAAACAAAGCTAAAAAAAAACTCCAGCAAAAGTGGAGATTTTTTAAAAACTCCGTTTGGCGTTTGTGTGTAAACTGGTTGAAAGAGACAAAAACAGAGTTTTCAGATTGGAATGCGGAGTTGTCGTCATAGTACAGAGCCCCGCCCCTATCCGCCATATTGGCAGGATGCTAGCGTGATAACGCCATTCATTGTTTATCTGGCAAGCATGGAGGTACTAGCAGCATTTCTGTTGTTGAGAGCTATACTCGCTTGTGTGATTTTGAAAATTACAGTCATACAATGTATTGAACAATAAAGACATTTTTCACGGCGATAGCAGTTTTATAGTCCAGCGCAACGTGTAAAAGTAGCTCAGTCTCGCTATCAGTCCACACACATGAGCCTGGCGCCATATTTTCTTCTTGAAAAGGATCCGGAAGTTCTTCCTGTCAGCGGTTCTCTATTAGGCTTCTGATTGGCTTGTGTGGAATTCTCATTGTTCTAACACTGCCACCGTCAGGCTTGGCGTAATTTAACAGCTCCTGATAGCGTATCAATGTAGACGTGTTTTTTTTTTTAAAACGGGGCTGTGTGCACCAAGTTTTTTTTTAAAACGAAGGTTAGAAAATATGCGTTTATCAAAATACCCGGGTATGTGTAAACAGCACCTTAGAATTACCTTCCCATGTGAAGTTGAATACAATTTCTGAATCAGATTCCCGTGACGGACTTCTGCAGATTATAGAGAACTTGGCTGCATACTCTGCCGTCACAGATACCGATGTCAACGAAGTTGCCCTAGCTAACCTGCTCTCAGGCCTTTGGCGACTCGACGCCGCAGTGCCTTAGAGGGGACCAGAGTTGCAGATAGCAGCGTCCATAGCAACCACCTTAACAACGGTAGAAAACGTGATATTCTTACGTTTTTTCAAGGAGATACCAAAATCTTCGGCGAAACTAATAAACGAAAGATCGTCTACATTCTCTGAACGAAGATTCTGAAAATATTATGCATAGTTCTCGCTGGAAATTCCATCTAAATGCATACAAATGCAGATGCTTTCTTAAAATATTATGTTTTTCACAGAAAAAAGGTTGACAGTCGGCCATTTTCGTTTTTTAGCTGAGGGAAACTTGATAGTCACGTGACCTGGTTGCGAAGCAATGTAAATGAATAGGCCAAATCAGAGCTATAGAGTAATATCACACCACTCTGGGCCAAATAAAACGTGGTATTGTCACAATTTTGGGGGCCAAATTGTGACAATACCATGTTTTCCCTTGTGGACCAACGTAGCTATTACACGTTTTTCTGTGAGACTGGGTTGTGTGTGCAGGTGAGCCCAATTTTTTTTTTGTTTAAATAACTTTATTTGCAACAAAGCAGAATAACGACATATAAATGTGTACATAACGTCAAAAAACAAACAAAAAAAAAACAGCCAAGGGGAGCATAAGGATAATAATAATAATAAGAGAATGCAGGTGAGCCCAAATAACCCAGAAGAAGAGCGGCTACTGACGTCACTCTCCTGCGCCACTTGGGATTGCGAATTTTAAACCTTTTTTTTTATAAATATAAATCTTTATTTAGAAATTCAATGCAGTACATTGCAAAACAAAACTGTGTAATTACAACCGCCAGGGGGCTACAAACATTCAGAGGCAGTATTTCAGAATGTCAAATTACACAAATACATTAAAAAGAGCGCATAAATCAAAAGTCTTAATGGCTTTCATATTAATAGAATGTCTAATAGTTTTAATATATTGTTTGACCTCATTATCAAAGACAGAAAGGAGTGGTTTTTGATTAGTGTATCGACATTTGTGAATATGCCATTTGGCTAAATATATAATAAGATTAATGATATGCATTTTATTTTTATTTTTTCGCAGATGGATAGTCAGTGAAGCCAAACAATATATGTTCAAAGCAAAAGGAAAAATGTGGTTCAATACAAGTGGAAATCAAGTTGCAAATATCTTCCCATAATTTGGTGGAGAAGGGGCAAGACCAAAATAAATGAAATACATCTTCAGGGTGTCTTTCACAGAAAGGATTGCAAATTGAAATTTGAATGATGGAACATTTTTTGCAGGGGCGGGCATGAAAACGAAAAAGAAATGTCCTTTTCTTTATCATTTTAATTAAGTTACAAAATGAGCAGTCTTAAAGAAGAAAATGAAAATGCAGTTAAGATAATTTATCCATTTTATTTTGTAGTCAAAAAATGCAGCTACATTCAAAAAATGAAAAGGCATTTCTGTTAATGCATTTTTATTTGCATCATGGTACAGATTTGGAGATTATTCAGATTCTACCTGAATAAGGTTGAAAGGTAAAAAAAAAGAGAGAGAAAAAGGCTACTTGATGTTTAAGGAAATACTGTTTAATAGTTTACTGTGTAAAATGTGGTATATTACATAACCAGATTAATATTACTGAAGCATCTCTGTGCAACCAGCAAGTCACTGTTGTAGCTGCTTGACAAAGAGCTCTAGTTTTTCATTACAGCGTATAGTTTTATTTTATATATGGGAACACTAGATAAATCTGAAGAGTAAGGAGATGAATAAACAAACTGATCATTTTCTGAAATATGTATTCAAATAAAAGCGAGAGATGGTGGTGGTGGGAGGGGGAGATTTAACTGTTAATTTTACCGGTTTAGCTAAACTAGTTTGAAAGCATTGGTTTAATCTATCTGTCTGAGTACAGGCACACTCACCCCTGGCACGAAATGGTTTAGTCCACCTTCACCAGGCTTTTTATGGTGCGCGCATTTTTTTTTTTTTTTTTAAGCATGCGCATTTAAAACGTGTCCGGATCAATACTTTATTAAAAGTATCGTTACTTTTATTAATCTGCACTAATTACGTGCTAACATATACTTTTTAAACACAGTACTTGGTTATTTCCATTCACAGGACCTATTCCCCGCCAGTTGGCAGGGACTAACTGACATCTCCTTCTGCCAGTGAGGGGAACTGCGGGTGTATCAATGCGCCCCTTCTTCAGACACACGGACGCCCAGTTCAACTGAACAAATACTCTATAATAAATAAAGAATAAGAAAGATAATCTGAGATTTGGAGTCTGAAAACTTGGTGTTGGATCGGAATGAGAATTAGTGGTGTGAAATATCACTAGTGAGTGGGAATCCTGCAAGTCATTCAGAAAGTGAAAGTGCCAGTGCAGAGGATAAAAGGCAAAAACACACCGGGCTGATTTTACTTCGCGCTTTCGCTTTTAATACAGAGGCTGGTGAGTAAATATGATTTCTCTATGATATTTTGCATTAACTGTCACCGGTGCTGAGCAGAGCAGACAGTCACTTTTAAAGCTTTTGTTTTGTCAAAAATAATCCTCAGCTGCAGCTATCTGCATGAGTGGATCAATCATGTTCGATGGGTGTGATATATCTACTGCTACATTAGTCATGCAATCGAAAATTAAATGTTTGTGACATAAGTGTGGGGTATCCAGGAGGGCTCATTACCGCAGTCCTTTTAAATCCGTCTTATCAAATGTAATAGACTTCTTTGTATTAAACGTTTAACTTTCTGTTTTCTCTTCTAACTGTGCAAACAGACAAAGCTGAAAAACAAAAGTGATTTTCGAAAGACACATTTTAAGTTGAGGTAAGCCTCCCTTAAGTTGAATTTGAAAACTATTAAAACCACTTGGACTGTCCCTACACTGAGAAATATGTGCTGTTAAGAAAATAATGAACTAAATTTCTCTGAATTACTGGTTTGAAGTATTTTATTTTGATTTTAAAAATAGCTGCATCCGGATTAATAGTGTCAAGCTGAGAAAACATTAGGCCACAGCAACAGTGAAGAGAGCTCAAGGGTACAGGAACTCTCAGAATGCCTTTGCATTACACCTTAACAACCACCAGATGGAAGCACTGAGCAGTAAAAGGCAGAGAGGGGATTTTTGCTTTATATTTGTCTCTCTCCTCCACCACTTTTTATTCTACATAATGCTACAAAAGATTGGAACTGCCATGGAAAGATTTCACTCAGACTAGCTAGAGTAATATCATTGTCCCTGCATACATGCATATATGCCCTTGAGCAAGGCACTGCACCCCCATGCTGTGATTGGCTGCCTACCGCTCCAGGTTGGCATCTGTCTCTATGAGTGTGTGACCCTGTGCATGTGTGCGTCAACAGGTGCCAACCTGGATGGGTTAAAAGCGGAGGACAAATTTCGTGTTCATGCATGACCAATAAATCTAACCTTAATCTTAATCTTAATGTGAATGACACCTGTAAATGCTGTGCTGAACAGAGTGCCTGAAACATTTAGCTGTATTAAATTCCTGATTATAATAGCCTTTAAATGACTGCAGGTGTGAACACATATAGGCATGCCTCTGCTGGTTTATGTATAAAACTGAAAGAGATTCTTCATGATTCTTGAAGTGTATTTTGCATTAAAACAGTACTATAAGGTGTACAGCCACTTTAGCAGCTATGTCAATCAGAACTATACAAGCGTGCTAATGTAATTAAGCACACTCAGTGGGGTTACATGGCACTGAAAGGATCAGATAATTGGCTAAATTACAATAAGATTGAGTTATTAAGTGCATGTAGACACCTTAAAGGGATAGTTTGCCTCTTTTGACATGAAGCTGTATGAGATCCCATATTTGCCTCCCTTCGTATCACTGCGTGCAGCCACCTGCCGATAGCCGCACCTGTTACGGTGTTTACTGCTCGGTCTGCGCGGTCTACACAGCCCGTAGTGATACCAAGGTAGAGAGAAAATAGCGCCAAGCGATTGTGAGGTCTGACTTTTCCTGGAGAACGATTTTGTGATGCAAATGTATTACTCTTTTGAACGCATATTGTTTTGAGAAGCAAAACGCCTTATTTTTGTGGCCCCAGCCAACTAGCCGGACTACCTTTGTCAACACCAAAACGAGGCTGGAACTCAGCTCACAGGACGCAGCAAGGGGTAAGAAAATGTTCATAAATGATATTTCCAAATATGGGATGTCATACAGCTTCATGTCAAAAGAGGCGAACTATCCCTTTAATCTGACAAGAAACTGGGTCGAATCGAATTACTTGCGATCGGATTAAGACCCCGAGATAACTCGGTTGAAAGTCAAATTAAACGTGTTTGCAGACGGTGAAGCACGTGGTGAATCAGACTTTGCGTTCTGCGCATGCTCGAGATTTTTTCTCGGGGTCGGGAACCGGAAGTTGGAAGAGACGATATTCCTGTTGTTGTCGCCGTCAGAAAGAAACAAACAACGCGATGGAGAATGCTCCGTTGGGCATCGAGTTTGTGCAACAAGCAGCTCATCACAGACCAAATGTAAAGGGACGTAGCTTCATCTTGGTCTGCGTTCTCCATCTTTCTCCAACGCCTGAGTTTGTTGTTGTTGGTGGTGGTGAAGAGGTCAACAGGAAGTGGCTCTATTAGCAACAGTTGGAATGGGTACAGCGCCACCTATCATACCGGGGTATGACACGCTTTGTGCCTCTGATCCGATTCATTCACCGCCATATATCCAAGAAGAATTACCCTTGCTCAACTCATTCTTATTGTAATTTAGCCAAATAATCCGATCCTTTCAGTGCCATGTGACCCCACTGACTGTTTGTCATCATCAGCACCATCACGGTGTTTTTACCTCATATTTTGTGGCTTATCAGCAGTGTTTAATTGATGTATAATCAATGTCAGCCAAAGCAGAAAAAAGTGGTATTCTTGTGTTTTACTTGCAAACCGTGAGATGATTTTTTTTCCACTTTCTTCTCTGTTATTATCTGCATAATGCATTAATACGTTACACATTAAAAGTACTTGATTAAGGTTATGCAAGAAAATACGCAATTAAATACATTTTTATTGTAGAGAACTTCCGCCACATCGCCCGTGTCTCCAGCAACTGTTATGTTTGTCCAGAAGGGATGCTTTGGAGTTACACTCTGTATTCAAAACCAGTGATGAACCCTGATGAAGCGCCAGTATATGACAAGTTGGGATTGAGAGTTTTTACAAGTTATTTGAAATCAATAATCAAGAGTGTCAGAAAAGTTGAGAATTAATGTCCAGAAAATAAATAAAAAAACAAGGTTTAGGCCACCATTAGTCAGGCTTTGTCTTCCTAAAAAGTGTAAAGATGCACATTACAGTGCAGTATACAGTTTCTCATTTCCCTGTGTCTCCTCTTGTTCTAGACCATCTGCTCAACACAAGATGCTGATGGAAAACACCAACGAGATGCTTCAAGCAGCAGAAAAACAAATGCATGACCACAAAATTCAGTCTGCTGATAACAAATCAATGAACTATAGCAGCAATAAGGCCAACAACAAGAACAAGTGGATGAAGTTAACAGGCACAGCCGCAGGAGCGCTGGGGGAGGTTTTCTTGGGGTCAAACGTTGTGGTTTTGCAGGGAATCGCAGGAGGAGGAGCAACAGCAGATGCACAGACGGGAGAGGAGTACTCTGTAAAAGTAGGTGTTTACGATGGACTCATGACAGGACAAGAAGCTGAAGAAGGAGAACCAAAAGTAACTGAAAAGGGAGCCACATCAACAGTTGTAGCACAGAGAGGTAAATAGTGCTCAATGTTTGCAATGTCTTTAAAGCAAAGGATTCTTTGCTTACATCTGGTAACACTGCCAAAATGCTCAAATGAAACTGACATTGGGGATTCTGCATTCATTTCTATTTGTTGTTTTTACTTCTCTAGCACCACCAAGGATTATTCTTCCAGGTACACCTGGAACTCAAAAGTGCATCAAAGGTACCAAAAGATTTAATGTAGAAGCTAATCATATGTACTCCTTTTCTTTTGAGAAAGAATTGACCTGTTTCATTTTTATCTGTCATTGTTTTCTAGTGCTGAAAGCGTACAGGGTTGTCATTCTGGGAGCAAAGGGGGCCGGGAAAAGCAGCCTGGGAAACAGTATATTTGGGGAGAATGTGTTCAAAATAAGTCAAGCTTTCACGCTCTCCGGGGCAAGTGAGTGTCAAGTCGAGTCCAAATCCATCCACTGGAGAAGAATTACTCTGGTGGACACTCCTGGCTTCTCTGACGCACAGCGAGCAGAGCAAGAGTTGAAGGAGGAGATCATGAGGGGTATCACAGAGTGCGCTCCTGGGCCTCATGCTTTTCTGATTGTGCTCAAAGTGGAAAAATCCCCTGAGCTGCAGCAGATTGCTATTGACAACATTTATGATTTTTTCCCAGAGGAAGCTTTCAAATATGCTGCAGTTGTCTTCACTCATGGTGACCAGATCCCTGAGGGAATGATAACTGAAGAGTTTGTGCAACAAAATGAATGTGTCTGTGATTTGGTGAAGAAGTGCAGTGGTCGATACCACTTTGTTGATAATAGATGTAACCAAAAGGGTGACAGCAACAAGTTGCAGATGACACAGCTGCTTCACATATTAGACAAGATAGTGATGGAAAACAAAGGGGCGTGCTACACAATCAAGATGCTTCAAGCAGAAAAGAGAGAAAAAGGAAACAAAAGATCAGTGAGACACCTGCTGCAAGGAGAAACTGACAATAAAGCTAACAACAGTGTCTGTAAGAGTGTGTGGATTAAATTATCAGGTCCTGCAGGAGACACAGTGGCAGAAGCTTTCTTGGGGGCAGCTGCTGGAGTAACACAAAATGGAGACACATCAGCAAATGCAAAAGATACTGGGGAAGAAAGGGAAGAAGAAAGAGGAGAAGAAGAAGAGAAGGAAGCAAAGGATGAAGAAGAGAAGGGAACTAAAGGAGATAAGGCAGTCAAAGAAGGAGAAGAGAAGAGAACAAAAGAAGGAACAGGAGCAGCAGGTGCAGGAGCAACAGGTGCAACTGCAGGAGCAACAGGTGCAGCAGCAGGTGCAGCTGCAGGAGCAATAGGTGCAGCTGCAGGCGTAGCAGGTGCAGCAGCAGGAGCAATAGGTGCAGCAGCAGGTGCAGCTGCAGGAGCAATAGGAGCAGGAGCAATAGGTGCAGCTGCAGGCGTAGCAGGTGCAGCCACAGGTGCAGCAGCAGGAGCAATAGGTGCAGGAGCAACAGGTGCAGCCACAGGTGCAGCAGCAGGAGCAACAAGTGCAGCCACAGGTGCAGCAGCAGGAGCTACAGGTGCAGGAGCAGGAGCAACAGGTGCAGCCACAGGAGCAGGAGCAACAGGAGCAGGAGCAACAGGAGCAGGGGCAACAGGTGCAGGAGCAACAGGTGCAGGAGCAACAGGAGCAGGGGCAACAGGTGCAGGAGCAACAGGAGCAGGAGCAACAGGTGCAGGAGCAACAGGTGCAGGAGCAACAGGTGCAGGAGCAACAGGTGCAGGAGCAACAGGTGTAGGAGCAACAGGAGCAGGGGCAACAGGTGCAGCAGGTGCAGCAGCAGGTCTCAGAGCTACTGGAGTTGCAGCAGTGGTTGCAGCAGGAGTGTGGGAATTAAGCAAGATTATTCCAAAAATTAAGAATCTGTGGGAAAAAATCAAACAAGTTTTTGATTTTTACAAGGTCCTGAAAGAGAATTTTAAAGTCATTCTGCTGGTGGTTGTTTTCTGTTTGTTACTAGTGTTATCTTTCTGTGTCAGAGTACCATTTGTTGGAACCATCCTGTTATCATGTGGAGTATTGGTAATGTTCTTGGTGATAGTGTATTTAATTTTGCTGTTCTAGGAGAATAACCCAGCATTATGCCGTTGTGTTTTAAGTTTAAATTAAAGGGCCACAACAGGTTGTTGCATGAGGCCCAATGTGTTACACTACACACTGTATGTGTTGGCTTTATGTGGCTTGGCTGCATATTATTTTAGTGTCTTGCTTAATCGTAAATTAAGGGGCATCAGTTTGTGCCCCATGCTTTCAAAAGCACTTCAGCACTCATATTTGTCTGAGAATGTTTGGAAAAAGAAAATGCTGACTGTGTATTATTTGTATTTTAGCACTTAAAACGTTTTAACACTTTTTTTCCTTCTTCTTTCAAGCACTTGTGTGTTTACCAAATAAATTGGCTTCATCCACCATCTCTCTTCATTTCATTCTTGGGTGCTGTTTTGGTGCATTTCTCTCTTGCATGTGTTTTGGCGATTGCGTCGCGTGTGCTCAGGTCGTTTTTGTGATTGCGGCAATTTTCTCTTGCAGCGTTTTACTGTTGGATTTGTTTTGCCGTTTGCACGTGTCGGCCACCGTACAGCAGCCCTATTGATGATTCACCGAAGGGATAGGAAGGGAGAGAAAATAGCGCCAAGCGATTGTGAGGTCTGACTTTTTTCTGGAGAATGATTTTGTGATGCAAATGTATTACTCTTTTGAACTCATATTGTTTTGAGAGCAAAACGCTTTATTTTTGCAACCCCAGCCAACTAGCCGGACTACCTTCGTCAACACCAAAACGAGGCTGGAACTCGGCTCACAGTACGCAGCAGGGGGAAAGAAAATGTTCATAAACGATATTGCTAATATGGGATGCCATTAGGGATGGGAATCGAAAACTGGTTCTTGTTGAGAACCGGTTCCCAGTGTTTCAATTCCTTGGAATCGCTTGGCGATTTTGCAAACGATTCCCTTATCGATTCCAGTGGGCACGAATGACGTCACCACGCAACGTTGCGTGGCGAGTCCAGTGCAGCCAGCAGTCAACAGTAAACATGGCGCCCAAGCGGTACAAATGCTCGAAAGTTTGATTACACATCCCTTAAAAAAGACGACAACAGGGCAACTTGCAAAGTGAATATTTCACCAAAGGGAGGAAATACTACCAACATGCAATAACTATAAATGAATGTCACGTTTTCGATCCGCTCCGGACTAACGTTGGTGAATCTGAACCCAGCAACGTTAGCATGTCCTCGGCTAACACTGCAGGTAACTAACTAACTAACAAACACTGCCTATCATGTTAGCACCATTTGCCTCATTGTAAAACCTGCTGTTAGTAACGGTTAAGGTTAAATGAATGCCTTCTCATGCATTACATTTAGATGAAAACATGAGAGACAGAGCCTGACTGGCTCAGAGCCAGAGGCTGGTGGTACTACCCCCAGTTCACCTCTACCTCCAGCTTCTCCTTTCACCAGAGCAGGGAAGAGTTCAATTACCCAGGCCATGATAGACCAATGTGGACCTCACCGTTGTTGGGTTTGTAAGGTCATGACTCGTGTTACTTCTAAACTAAACAAAGTTGATGCTAATCGACCGGTTTGTTGTCCTTTTTCTCCAAATGAGAATCGATAAGAGAACCGATAAAGAACCGAATCGTTAAGCTGAATCGAAAATGGAATTGGAATCGTAAAAATCTCATCAATTCCCATCCCTAGATGTCATACAGCTTCATGTCAAAAGAGGCGAACTATCCCTTTAAACTGTTCAGCTTGAGACGCACTCGTTGAGCAGTGTCGGACATCTACCAGCAGGTGGCAGTACATTCTGATGGCAGGTGCGTCCATTTAAAACTTTGCATGGTCACCGTGTTAAACTGAGGATGTTTCAATTCAACGAAATAAAGTTTAGTCTACTTATATACTGGTATTTATTTCATTATTACATTATTTGTACTTGTAAATGATTTATACATTTTTGAATCACTTGAAATTTCAAATCTATTTTTCAAGGGTGCCCTTGCCAAGACAGACATCAGCTCAGGTCAGCTGCGATAGATACAGAAATACATTTAAGACAAAATAACAAGTACATGTGGACATCATAAAAAGGAACTATAAGACATCACAAGTTATGACAACAAGTGTTTAAAACTGAATAACACACCACATTCATCACAGACGAGATGGGTCACAACATTTAAAATCAGACATGTCTGCTCCTAATATGTTTAAAATGTGCTTTAATTCATACCGTGAAACCAACCCCTTAAAATTTTCGGCTATTTTGCAATTCACAGCATATGTCACCTCAAGGCAACAGATAGCATAAAAGTCAAATTATAATTGAATTCATTCTAATATAATCATAATCCTAACATGACAAATTAATTAAATTCCAAATGAGCATCAAATCATCTTTTTAATTCAATCCCCCGTCTATCCTCTGATAGAACCAGAACCAGAAAAGGCAATTATCTGCCTCCAGCGGCGGGAGGCTGAGAGGACAGGAAAGAGAGGACAACGAGCACCGTAACACCAGCCCAGGGATACCTGCTCATAGACATAATATACGTAGATGCCTCATTGACTGACGCTGCCTAAAGCCTGATTTATACTCGGAAACCAGGTCGTCTGCGTGTGTGTCGCAGTTAACGCAGACATGCCCCCCCCCTACGCAGACACTACGCAGACACTACGCAGACACTACGCAGACACTCTGGTGCACCTCCTCAAAATTGTAACTCACCGCAGACAGTGCCGCAGGGAGGAGAGAAAGGAGGCGTCTGATTGGTCAACTCTACATCCGCTCTACACTATGCGTATTTCCGGTTTGCTAACCGGCTGACGCTAACCGTGCTAACCGTGACGATTCTTTCGCCTCTCTGCCAGCTCCAGTAGTAGCAATATTTCTTCTATTTCTAGATCGATTAGCTGCATCTCAATCAAAGTGCGCATTCGTCCAGTCGCCATTGTTGTTGAATGACCTCCGTAACCGTAACACCCACAATCCTAGCTTGTTCGTGATTGTCCCTCTTGCGTTGTGGCGTGGGATTAACATAGCGCAGACAGCGCTTCAAGGCATAAATCAAAAATAACTGCGTCATGTCTGCGACAAGCTCACTGCGACACACTGCTGCGAAGTATACACGAGCCTTATTGGAGCTGACGTATCAGCGCGGCCGCCATCTTGCCTGGGTCTCCAATGCCCGCCCATTGCATTTATTTCGACTGAGGACGGTGTATATCCCCAACTACAATAATCATAACTCCCCGAATATTTACCGGATTTTCACACGGTTTGCTTTGTTACAAACGACAGAGATTTAGTTATGATACAGGACGCTATCACACATTAAAAATACGTGCTTTCATGCTGAAAGACTTTGTATTATGCTCTTTAACAAAGACATATGGTAGGCTATATCATATTGATAAATGTATAAATTAATTTAAATATAAATTTTATATTTTAATAAAGAGACAAGTTTGATTGTTCATTTGAATTTATTTCTCTCTCATACACACACACACAGGACCCTTCTGTAACACATATACATACAAGCTCCCATATAGTATTCAAGGATTTTTTTATTTGTATTCCTACAGCAAAATTTTGTTG
The DNA here is from genome assembly GCF_027942865.1 of Odontesthes bonariensis. NCBI lineage: Eukaryota > Metazoa > Chordata > Actinopteri > Atheriniformes > Atherinopsidae > Odontesthes > Odontesthes bonariensis. The sequence goes on from NC_134524.1 coordinate 5,962,035, forward strand.
GCACTCAAGAACAACAGACAAAACAACAACATAAAGTGTTGTGAATAAAAAAAAAGGGTCGAGTAATAAAAACAGTTGTAAATATATTAGAAAAAGATATATACAGTTCTAAAAATGATGGAATTATAAATATGATGGAAGTAAACATTGAATAAAATAGAATATAAAAATATTTTATTCATTATTCATCTACATGACTTATTACTCATTTTTTGAAGCAGTATATGTAACTCTCTCAGTGATGGCGCTTTTGAATTTCACTGATCACTTTATATTTCACTTTCATCTTACTTCACTGGTTACTTTATATTTTTAAACTGTTTTTAAAATGTTTAGATTGTTTTTAAAGTGTTTATAATTGTATACAATTTTTTATTGCTTTATTATGTCTGCTACTGGATGCTTGAATTTTTACTTCGGGATCAATAAAGTATCTATCTATCTATCTATCTATCTAATATAATATTGCACATATATACTGTACCAGCTCAGTAAAAAAAATTTAAAGGCCTAGAAAAATAAGCGTTATAATTCCAGCCAGGTCATTCCAGCGTAACACTACCCTGTTAGGCTTGCAACTGGGGCTGGGAGCTAAAACCCTTGAAAAATAACTGTTTTCACAGCTTCTCGCGTATGCTGGCACTCTGTAACTCCAGGGTAGTTAATTTTGTGATGTGGTGCAGCCTTACTTTGTGAAATACAGACACCACAAATGACACAAGCATCATCTCTAAGCCTGACAATCTCACCCGTCCTGTCAAAATCATCAGGCTTGAAGTGCTCACTATAGAGCTTTGACAGCTCAGTTGCAACAAAACCCTCCCATCTTATAGCAACTTCCCATTGCCTCCTGAAACCTGTATCACTGGGAAACCTTCAAAATATGAAGAAGAAACAAAAAACAGCAAGAGACAATGAGAGAGAGTACCAGTCCCCGCTGTAATAACGTTGCACGTAACGTTAGATAGGATGACATAATATTATATATGGTAAAATAACCAAAGTTATTGTTCAATCTTACTTGTGAAAGGTAATCCCACGCGATCTGGTATCAATATTGGGCCGATTATTGCAACCATAAACTGCACTAAATACGAACATAGTAGCTCACTCGCCGTCGACTCCAATTGATTCTGGTGCGAGCCCAGAGTGAGGAGACCCAGCCAATATGCCGGCGACGCTGTTACGTTCCAGCACGCCATGAGGCGTCTACGTATATTATGTCTATGTACCTGCTGAGAGAGAGAAACACAAGTTAATGATGTCATATGCACAAGTAAAGAGAGCAGAGGGAGGAGAGGTGCATCATAGGAGATCCCCTAGCAGTCTGGGCCTATAGCAGTGTTACTTTAACACGTTAATGCCCATCACTGGTCAGGATGGGGAGTACTGGAATGCAGTAGGCCGACTGGGGCTCCACAGGGTACTGTTTTAGCTCCTTTTCTTTTCACCCTCTACACATCGGCCTTCGGGTACAACTTGGAGTCCTGCCACATACAGAAGTATTGTTATGATATAGTTGTTGTGCCGTGTGTGCGTGGTGGACAGGAGAAGGAGTACAGGGACGTTGTGGAGGCCTTTACTCCCTAAAAAGAACTGTTTTCTCCTGAACACCACCAAGACCAAAGAGGTCAGGACTTCAGGAGCTATAGAACACAATGACAGTCAGTCTGCATTGAGGACGAGGAGATAAGAGACTGTGCCGACCTACAAATACCTGGGGGCGGTAGTGAACAACGAACTGGAGTGGTCTGTGGATGAGGAAGAAGTTATATTCTATGATGGTGAACAATAAACACCCCCTCCACAGCATCCCCCATTTATTTTCATCTAAACTTGAAGATCAATGGTTATAACTGATGCTTGAAGGACAGACATTCAGCAATACCAGTGGTGTTTTCACAGGACATTGCAATGAAATTGAAATCAAGAGAAGTGTAGAAGAACACCAACTTCACCTTTTGGAAGCCATTTGTCCGATTTTGATCTCAATCATGAAACGTTTCACAGCTAAAGCACAGAAGGCAGGAAGGCAAATTACCAGTCAACTTTACACATTTAAAAACATTGAGCATACTTAAAAATTAGCCGAGCGATTGCTCAGTTAGGAGAAATTTGAGGTTTTGAACAGCCGAGCCAATATTCTAACGACATCAAAGGCCGAACAGGGGGTTTAAAAAGAGCTGCGGCAGTAAGAAAAGCCTCAAAACATCTCTCAGCTGAAGCAAATGTCCACGGAAACGGATGCTGCTGTAACTGTGGGCCAGTTAGCCAAAAAAGATTTAAAAAAACTCTAGAATGAATTTTTTTTGCCATACAAAGACAATCTAAGTTTCTGAGATTAAGAGTGCACCTATGTTTCCCACAGGATATTAGATCAAATGACATGCTGCACATGTTCATTGTTACATTGTGAGAAATTTATCCACTGCAAATTTAAGCAGAGAAGCACAGATCTAAGTTTGGGAAGGGAAAGCTGCCCCCTGCTCCGGGTTCAGGGCCGTGCCCAGTGAGCTGTTCCTGAGGCGTCTGCAGTAAGGACAGAATGCTGCAGTTCAACATAAAAACAAAAGAACATTTCTCAGAAGTCTGCCCTACCCTCAGGGTGTCTCATACTTTTAGTCTGAAACAATGTACTCAGTGCTCTGAGCGTAGCATGCGCCCTTTTGACAAACTTCATAAGAATGCTGATAATTCCCTTTAATTACACACCAAGCTCTGCACTGTCCCCGAAGTACGTCGGCATTTGCTGTCATATAAATGTACTGTCAATCAAAACTGTCAGAACACTTTTCTCAGGTCACCTAGGTAACACAAATGCCATCAGCACTGAAAACAACATCCCATCATCTGGGTCATCTAATTCTGTGATCAGATTATAACAGGATAAGGAAGGAACACAGTGTCCAAGACTTTTTCTGCCCAGCTTCAAGTCAATTGGATTCATATCAATACGGTGAATATTTCCAGCATATAAAGATGGTGGAGGAGAAGCATAAAGTAACATAACTGAGAGCACCCAACAGCACTCTGATATACTGAATGGGTCGAAATGAGTTCAGATTTAAAGCTCCAGATGAGTTTCAGCTCCACCAATAGTTTAATATTTCTATGGCAGGGGTCTTCAACGTTTTACAGGCCAGGGACCCCCAAACTGATGGAGAGTTGGAGCAGGGACCCCCCTACTATTTATATGGCATACAATTGTGTTTTATATTTAACAGGGCCTAGTGCCGTGTATAAACATAGGTCCCCTTTTATTGTACATTCAATACTAAGCTATTCAAATAATACACAGGTTAATATATTCATGTTTTTATTTTAAACATGTGCAAGGTACAGGGTGGCCGTGCCACTGCCTTTTATAAACAAACATCTTGCATACAACACTGAGCTATTCAAATACTCCAGGGGGTTAACCCCCTGGAGTCTAAGGCTGCGGCTACACGAAAACGTTTTTCACTGTAAACGATACTTTTTCTCATCGTTTCGCTGTCGCGGCCACACGGAGCCGGCGTTCCCACTACCCCAAAACGTTTTTGAGAACGGGTTCCAGAGTGGGAAAGTTTGAAAACGAGGTCGTTTCGTTTCCATTATTACAGCGAAAATGTTTTTGCGTCAGTCACACGTTGACGCTGTGAGACTTCTCTATTGTCTCACAGCGTGGCGTGTATGTTTCATCGTTTTCATCCGTTTTCGTCTGGACCTGAGTCTTTACAGCAGCGTTGCCGTGTGGTTGCAAGAATTTTCGTACCCGTTTTAAAAAAAAAAACTCCTTTCGTTTCCGTGTAGCTGTAGCCTGAGGCCTTTTCAGAGACTTTGAGGCAGTTGTCACCACCTTGACATTTTCAAGTATTTCAACTAACTGTAAACATCAATGCAAAAGGGACACATATGGTTGTATTGTGAAAAGCCTAACAAAAAACAATATGAGAATGAAGTGAATGTAATACAAACAAGTTTTATTTAAATTGAGGGGAAACACAACTGTACAAAAAAAACAAGTTTTAGAGGTCTTCAAACAGTGCAGGAAAACACACTATAAATATATCTAGCCAAGACTTTTGAAGGTTGAACCTTGTAAACAAAAGTGTTGGCTGCATAAAAGTAAAAAGTGCAGTCAGGTTTTTTTGTTTTCACACAAATTGTAAAAAAGTAATTGTAACTCCAGGCAGTGTCTCTGAGAGTTGAATACTAATTAGATGGGTGTGTAACACCCCTGATTCCCCCCCACCCCCCTGTCACTCTCCATGTGATAATTGTCTGTCACTGGCAGGACATTGCTGCCTTCCCCCACATGCTGGCTTAGGCCCCATCCACACGTAGCCGGGTATCTGCTAAAACGAATATATTTTTCTACGTTTGGACCTGTCATCCACATGAAAACGCATAAAAACGCACCGTAAACGAATGTTTTTAAAAACTCCGGGCAAAGTGAAGATTTTTGAAAACTCCGTTTATGCAGCTGCGTGTAGACAGAGATAACCGGAGTTTTGCGTTTTCGAACGTCACAATATGCGCCAAAACAACAACAAATCTGCTTAAAAGTCTAAAGTGCGACCTTTGTTTACTGAAGAAGCATGGATGCCTTGAGAACTGTGGTGGTTATTATTGTGCAGGCGCTGTTTACTGCCTTGATTTTACACGCCCAAGTCGTACTCCTCACTCCTGTCGCTGTCGGAATTATTACGTCCTCATATCGAGGGGCAGTCCACTGTCATGCGATCACCTGTCCGTGTGCTCAAAAAAGTGGCGTGCACACTTTATTATTTAGCTGACGACGGCAGATTGCGCAAAACAGCAAATGCATTTGGGTTGTCAAGACAGGTGAAAACGCAGATGTTCGGTTATGTGTGGAAGGTGTTTTTTTCGAAAACGAGGTAATGTGGATACAGATTTTTTTATAAACGGAGGGGGGGAAACATTCGGTATTAAAAATACCCGGCTACGTGTGGACAAGGCCTTAATGGGGCGTGTTCTCACCTGTGAATAGCCACTCAATCACCTGGTACTTTACATGTGAATAGTGATAGGTGTGGCCGAGGAAGCTGCTGCAGTCAGAGACTACAGAAAATCCAAAGATTTCTGTTCACTCTCTTTAAAAAGGGCCACCTATATAATTTATTTTAACTAGAAGTTTTGAGGTTTTTAATGGTGTCACTTATATGTTTCAATGACAAAAACTCACAGAGTTACAGATGTGTTTTTGGAGATGTGTAAAAAAATCCCGCCGGCGGGATTTAGACTCCAGAGTGTTTGCATGTAGATGGGACAATGAATCCTCAAACCATCTGTGGATGGCACATGTTTGCACACAATTTGTGAGAAAAAACTGTTTGGAAAAAAAAAAAAAAAAAAAAAAAAATTTAAATGTTTTTTTTTTTTTTTTTTAAATCGTCTAATCAACCAAAGATTTCGCGACCCCCCTGCAGTACTTCCGCGGACCCCCTGGGGGTCGCGGACCCCCTGTTGAAGACCTCTGTCTCAACGTATGTTGTCCAATCCTCCGCTGCACTATCGAAACTGTCCATTCATCCGATTATCCCTGCCATGTTTGGTGCAGTATTTACCGTCGGGTTTGCTTGGTCTTGTGACATTTTTCCTCAGCGTTTCAATGTGCTAGCTTCCCTCTCAGTGTAGCTACTCCTCTCCCCGTTGAAGGTCTTTTTCCACTTTCCTCACGAGTAAAAGTCCAGCTCCGCTTGGTATCCATTCACAGATCCTCGTCGCCAATTGTTGTGAATGTGTGTAACTGCATACACAACAACATGTATTCAGCTTTCTACCTTTTTCAAGTGGGTGAAAAAGGGCTTAGACTTTTAGACTACCAATCAAACAAGAGTAAGCACTGAAGTCTCGGTTGATGCTCATTGGGATTTTAACATGACTTCCACACTTCGGTTGTTACACACCTCAGCATCGTCCATATATACAGATGTAACTGATAAATAAACAGTTAACAATGACATATTGTTGCTGTTCTTCTTCTCCCTTATTTATGAGATTACAAACTATCTAAATGTCCATGTAAACAAATGAATTCAGATGCTGAACCAGCCGAAATAACAACCACAAAATCAGTGCACGAGCAAACTCTGAAAGAAGCCAAACTCAGGTTTAGTTCTCCCCAAAACCTTTTATTGATGTTTTTTTTTGGTCTTTTGAATGCTGAACACACAGTTAAATGAAAAGTAAAGCACAGTAGCATGTTTCACTTTCAACCGAAAGGTGACAAACACTGCTTTCTCAAAACTACACACAACAGAAACAGTTCATAGAAAAAAGAATGTTAAGGTCGCACTATGTTTTTGTTTAAAAAGTAAACTTGACTCATCTCTGATTAGATCACTAAATAATCTCTGCAGGCCTGAAAATTCACCCACATCAATCACTGGATGGGTTTATCTAGCTTAAAATATCATCGTAATACAAATGACACTCGCTTACGAATAGGTCCTTACAATCAAAGGCACACAATCCTTCATAATGTAGTGTATGGCTGTGCGCCAGGTTAAAGTCATGACGGCATGACGTCAGCAGTACGTGTAACGTGTGTTCCGAGAGTCACCTGAAGCTGTTGTTAATAAAAGCACGGAGTTAGCATACCGTCGTTGTCAGCGCACATACCTGCTTTCATTTTCTTTTGTTCTGTTACTGTAAATGTAACCCTAACCGGCTACAAAACTAAAATGAATCAAAGACTATATTACTCCCTGTTTTATGATGTACCCTGAGTACCACCCTTTAATATGACTAATTATGAGACAAACTTATTATCTTTAAAGGACCTCCTGACTCCAGACTGTTCCTGTTAATGACTACATCCTAAGTTCAACTCATTATTACTGGATTGTTGAACATCTTCATATTTGGTTCATAAAGCCTGAGAAAACTAATCCGTCTCTGGTTGCAGGCCTGCATGAAGGGGGTCACATGGCAATGAATCTGTAACAGCTAATCTAATCCAACATTTTCTGGAGGGGTCTGGAAGATCCTCCAGGCATGCTGGGACATGTAGTTATTCAGGCTACAGTAGTCATATCTGATTATATTTAGTGTTCCAGGAGTTTTAATCGACTATAGATTACATCAATTTAGCTACCTTGAAAATCAAATGTAGCCCACACACTTCCCTTCACCATGTTGCAACTAAACAAAGAAAAGATCAGCTGTACAATCTGTCGAACAACAGTTTGATCCTAAAGCAGATGCTGCGTCCAGCTGTGTGAGTGAAAGCCTCATCCCAGGAGGAACTGAGCTCACAGACACAAGTCAGCGCTCATCACGAAGGTCAACAGCCGGTTGGTCAGTCCATATCACCATGGAAACCCCCTGAAGAGACAATCAGATAACACTGTGAATTCTGTGTCTTCTTCTCCTCTCTGTCTCTCTCCATTTGAGCCAATCATCTCCCACTTCTTCCACTTATGTGCTCATCATCTGTCTCGGGTAGCGTGTTAATTAGCCCTGATCTCTGACTGTCAGGCTAGTGACGGTCCTCAACATTTATAGTCCATTCTTTAAGATTTTAAGGAGATATTTCTTTGACATGAGCATGTAGTTTTATTCAACTTTAAAACTTTGGTTAACAGAAAGGATTTTTTTTCAATCAGTCAGATTTTCTCAAACAGCACTGACAATCATTACACATTTCACATTTAAATATTAATAAGATGTTCATTTACAGCAGCAGAGTCTTACCTAATGAATCCAGGCCATGCTGATTAAAGATGAAGCTCCATGTCCACGTCTGTACTTGGACCTGACAGATCTGCGACTTCTACCAGAACAATCCTGGAATATAGAAACAGACAGAAAGTCCATGAGAGTTCATCTGTTACACTGGAGCATGTTCAATCATATTCAGGAACAGTCAGTCGGATTCAGTCTTTCACATAATTAGCACTACACAGCAATATATAGTAAATCTTCCAGTGAGTCGTACCGGGATGCAGATGTTGTTCTGTTTGATACACAGCTCCAGTTTGCAGTGCAGGTAGACCTCAGCAGAGCTGCCAGAGAACTGGAACATGTTGAAGGAGAGGTAGTTGAAGGTTCCTTCTCCATTTCCCTTGACCTCTACCGTCTGGTCAGCGGTGTTTGGACAGCTGCTCACAAGAAGAAAACCAGTGATCAGAAATCCCATTTACCTGGGCCTCTTCAAATCTAGGCTAAAAACCTATTTATTTAGGACTGCTTTTAAGACCCAGCAGTATGATGACACTTTTATCTTATTTTATCTTATTTGATTTTGTTGAATGTTATTGCTTTTGCTGTCATTTTATTGTTTTTACTTATTCCTCTCTTTATTTATTACCTGCTGTAAAGCACTTTGGTGGATCGTAAGGATTGTCTGTAAAGGGCTGTATAAATAAAATACATTTACATTTATCAATGAATCCCAGGAAGCAGCGGTGAGCAGCTGCCACAACAAAGCGTGTCTCACCCGTTCTGGATCAGGTCGTATCTCGGAGTGCTGCTGGATGATTCTTGGCTTGTTGCCCAGCAAGAGTCAGTTACCACAGCGACCAAGTCCTCATCGAGCCCATCTGTCTCCAGCTCCACCCAGATCTTCTGGTTCAGCAGCACATCAGTGTTTGAATCCACAACTTGTGTACGGTCGGCATTGGTGTAGGCCTTCATGGTTAAAGTGTAATTCCAAGCTCCAGATTTCATTTTCTGGACCACAGAGCTGCAGACCACACAAATAAACACACTTCAGCTTCTTTGACTCACAGACCAGCTCACAACAAGTATCCCATCAAAAGTAAAACAAAACCAAGCAGCCAGCACACACCTGTCTTTGATTCTGAAGGCCACAGTCTTGACTTCTGGCTGAGTGTGAGTGCAGGAGAAGTCGATGGAGATTTGATCTTGGCGAACGATGACATCAGAGGAGGTGTTCTGGCTCAAGATGGTGTTCTTGTATATTACCTGGCTGTCGTTGGCCTGCAGGGCGAAACATCAGATGCTTTAACTGAACGTGCTGCCTTTTCTTTCCAGCTTTAACATTTTACATCTTTTAGGTGTCGACTGTAACTCAACAGTTGGCCAACACGACTGGAAGCTGCTAAAGATCCAGAGAACTAAAGAGATGAAGGAGAAGCTCAGCAGAGTGCTGGAGAAGATTTGATTGCTTGTGGAGAGAAAAGAGGTGAACGTGAGAAGAACCCACCGTGATCACCGCCCCACAGGTGTTGCTGCTGTCGAAGCTGAAAGTCACCATGTGGCTCTCCTCGTCTTTCTCACCCTTGCAGGTCTCATCATTGAGATGCAAGCGAGAGTAGTCAATGTTAACTTCCTCCAGGAGACAGCCCACAAGAGTGACTGAAGCAGAGTTCTGTGTGCAGACTGTTGGATCACCTGGACATGACGATAATGATGATAAAGAAAGACAGTTAGATCTTCTCCTCCAATCACTCAGTCCTGTTATGTTGTGCAGTTGTCACAGCTGTCGTACCCAGAGTGCCTGATTCTCTGTACTTGGATGCTTTGATGGCCCTACAGAGGCAGGCAGCGTTACCGTTGATCTCACCACAGAACTCATGATCACTGCACATCTTGTCCTGACAGAAGTCCTCAGGGGGGGCTGCAGAAAGACATGACATAGTGATATAATCATTTGAAAATGTGAGGCTATAAACAAAAAAGAGAAGTCAATTCTGGTGAAGTTTGAAGCCAGCTCTTACGGCACTGAGCCGCTGACCACCATTCCACCAGCGTGCTGCTGTTCAGGCTGCAGGCCCTGGCGTAGGCCTCCAGGAACTGACACCTGAGACCGTCCACTGAAGGATATTTGCACAAAGTGTCAGAGCAGGCGGTTATGTAGGGTGCTGGGTCGACATCATCGTTACAGGAGGAGAAGGGAGCCTCCATCAGCAGGTTGCACCTGTTCCACACATGGAAAGAGAGAAGATGAGAAATCATGAACTGATGATCTCATTTAGTTTGTGTTTATCTTCCATTCCTGCCAACGTCACATGACATCGCCATGTGATGGTACACGTGATTCAGATCAAAGTGTAAAAGCTTCCTGTTGTCTGGATGAATTTGCTCACCGATCAGTCATCGTGGTGCAGTTGATTGAACTGTCAGCAGGTTCAGAATACTGAGTGTCACAGCTGCAGATGACAAACAACACATGCTCAGGACTGCTGTCCTTCTCTGGTTTGTTCATACAACGCACAAAGTATATCTGCAACTCATTCAGCGAGCAGCACTTAGCAAAACACTGAGCCTGTGATGAGGTGTTACCTGGAGGAGCTTTCCTGAGAAAGCTTTGCTTCTGAAAATGAGCTGGAGTTCGCGCACAGACCATCGAAGGATGAAAGACTGCTCGCTGAAAAGATTCAGGACAATGTGAGTCAGAGCAGCAAAAATGTTTGCACTCAATAAACACAGCAGCACACGAAAGAACAGGATACAGTTTATCAGTCTCCATGCTCCTAATGACACACTTAAGTATTCTACCTTCTGTGTTGAGCTGAACTGTGTCGCCGTCAAAGAACAGTGAAAACATACGACCAAATGCAAACTGTTTCACGGTCACTCCAGTGTGGTCCCTGAAGAACTCCAAGCCATTAATCTCCAGATACGTGCTGCTGAGGTTCAGTGGTGTGTTGTCCTCCTGCGTCACGGTGCAGACAAGATGGAGAAAACATCTCAAACACATAAAAAGAATTTGGTTCACAGCAGCAGACACTGAGCTCATTTAACAGCTCCTAATGCTGCAGAGAGGAAAGATAAGAACAGACATATCAGGGGAGGTGGGGAAGGATGTAGCTCAGACTCCACTCTGATTCAAGGTCTGTGGTGGAAATCAGCTTACCAGAACTCTCCCACTCTGTTCCAGGTGATATACGGAACCCCCAGCTTTCAGTGTCACACTGTCCAGAAAGCTCACATCTTTACGACGCCGTTCCTGGAAGTTGGCCAGAACTTCTACATTATAAGAATCTTTCAGCAGCGAATAGGCACAGCGATCCTCCACAGAGTTTACTGTGTCGTGGAAGTCAATGACAGTGGGGCCGGTCACGGTGCAGGTCTTGTTCACATAGCAGCTGATGGAGGCAGAGAGGAACACAAGCAACATCATGAGCTGCTGCTGAGGGCTGCCAGCACCAGGGGGCTCTCCTTTGTACCAGATATCACACTGAAAACCAGACTGCCAATTTCATGGTGGTCCTGTAGGAAAAACTACTGATCTCAACATCAGCAGACTTCATTTTGTTGGAATCATCAGCAGCTACATGTAGGTAAAGGCAGGAAGCAGCGAGCATTTCACTGGTATCTCATTTATACAAATAATTGATTAAATCAAACTAGGAACCCTTTTTCTGACTGATATCATCATTGTGTTTACTGATATCCTTGTTCCTATCAAAGCTTTAATTAGATTTTTTTAGTAAATATGAAGAAAAGATATTTACGTTCCATCTCCATCACAGCGCTCCCAGTCATTACAGCCCTTGAATGTGACAGATCTGTCGGCAGAGCACGAGATCATGGTGCAGATTTCATCATAAAAAATGCTGGAATCAGGAGGAACGCCAATACCTGAGGAGGGAAGAAAGGTTTTCATTGGTTTAAAAGATCACAAACCACTTCTATGCACAGTATCTAAACAGGATTATTTCAAGGACATTTCAAGGGCCAATGATTTACCGACCTGACTCTCTACATCCACTGATGTCCACATAATCGACAAATGAGCCTGATTTAACTTTTGCAACGGTAACTGGTCTGTCATTGACGTACATCGTAACAAACTGCACAGAGAGAAACACAATCAGTGTTTGGACAACAGAACTGCATCAGCTTGATTCAAACAAATCACGATGACATGACACAAATATGCCTTTTCTGCCTGTAATATAACTTTTCATGTTGTCCAGTTAACTGGAGGAAAGAGCAGCAGACACATTTCAGGGATAGTATTTCTGACTAATTTCAGCCTGATGTTCACTTCATAATCCTGAAATGCTCACACTATCATAAGGCAAGGCAAGGCAAGGCAATTTTATTTATAGAGCACAATTCATACACAGGGCAATTCAAAGTGCTTTACAGCTACATAAAATCACAAGAAGGCAATAAAACCATTAAAAAGGAATAAAAAAAAATAAAAGAAAGAAATTAAAAAAGAAATAAATTTAAAACCCATTAAAATAACTGTTCTCACACACACACACACACACTCACCTTGGTATCTAGTGTTGTGTGATAAAATAGCAGAGCTGTTTCATTGCCAAAATTATATATCCTCACGGTAAGCTGTGAGAAGAAAAATGTTTTTTAAAAAGTGATTCAAAGTCAAATGTATTCCTGTTTTCTTGGTGCTTAAAAAGTAAATACTTTGAAAATGTTCTTATTTCAATTAATCTTTACAGTGATGAACACTCACCGGTTCATTGTTTTTGCCTGTTGTGAACTCCCAATAACATTCCATGCTGTTAGAGATAGTTGACAGAACATTTTTGATTGATGCTTCCAGTAAAGAGCTTGCTGCTCTATCCACAAATGAAGCTCTGTTGCCATCACTTGGTCCTGAAATATAGTCTTGATTGTTGCTGGAATTGTAAAAGCCGTTGAAAGAGATCATAAAGAACGGCGCGCTCAGGCTGATCTGGGCAAAGTCAAAGAAACAAATAAAATAAAATAAGCAGCTTTTCACTTGTTTCCTACACAGTAATGTTGTCAAATGTGTTCATAATTTAGTGATCCACTACCTGTAGAATTGTAATTTTCACAGGGAATGAAAAGGTATCTATTTTTATACATTCAACGTGTTATTCTGACCAACATTACATGATTAGTTAGGATCATATATCCATGTAAGAACGTGGAGTTCAGTTCACATTACAGCTTGTGCTCCTGCACAGTTGATGTTATCTTCAAAGGGGTACGTTAAAGCAGGAGTTTCATGAGGGGAAGCTGTGTGTCCACCCTATAAGTGTGTGAACATGAGCCAGTTTGAGTGTCTCTTTAACTCTTGATGAGATGTAGCTCAACCTTTGAATCCATGGTGTTTGAGAATGAGCTAAATTCAGAATAAAGGCCGACATATACAGTTGCAGCTGTTGGTCTGTTGCAGCTCTGTGCATCGCACAGCTGTTAGAGATAAAAGTGTTGATTATTCTGATGCTAGTGAAGTTAGCCTCCGAAGCAACAGCTAAATCTATTGTTGTCAACGGGTGTTGAGATTCAGGCCGTAACCCCGTTTAAAACCAGCTTTGGGAGGACGCTCTTTTATCCATATATAAAATATATCCGTCATCGCTAAAGGAGCAGATCAAAGAGCTGGTCATAGATAACATACTGTTTTCACACAAGTTCAAAGTGTCCTTAAACGTTCAACTCTCCGACCAGTTGACATCTAACTAGTCTACATAAAGTGGGTCAGATGGGAAAAGATCGAGAAGAGTTTAGAGTTCTCCGACACGAAGATGTTCACCATCATCAAGATTCATTCTACTCACGTAGACTTCGGTGTAGACTTTCCCATAATACATGATGGGACAGGAGCTGATGTCGTAAGATGTTGCATTAAATTGCGCATCTGCAGAGATGAAGACACATGAGATGTTTGTGCAACCGTCTTTTAGCAGGCTGGAAAATACGTAAAGCTGCACATTGACATGTTTGACTTCATGATGGAATAAAACATGACAAAGACATCATCAGTTAGCAGTTCTTCACCACTGTCTACATGTTAGTTAGAGATACTGTACGTTTCATGTCATGACATTTATCTTACAGTTTGAGTCAGTCATATGTGAAGAACTTATAGACGCCATTTTGTTGTAAATTAAAGTATAAAAAAGTCCTTGATGAATACCGGCTGGTGTGCGCCTGGCTTACCTGTCAGTGCAATGACGCACAGGTAGAGCAGGGGGCGGAGCATGTTGGGGCGGGGCCAATCTGCTGACAGAGAGCTGGAAGACACAGTTAATTGGACAAAAACTTTCAGCTACATTCACTAAATTATTTCATTTGTGTGGGAGAGAGTTCAGGCAGAGAAGACTTTCACTGCTGGATATAAAAGTACTGTTAAAAACGTGAATGATCCATCAGCAGCACTTTTCAAATCGGATGATGTTTGAGATAAATTGATTGGCTGTGGCTCGTGTCACTGGGTGTTTTTCAGGCTTGTTGAAGCTAAATTAGAATGCGTCTCATCAGCAGATATGTTATCATGAGCATGTTTCATGAGGGCATCCTGGGGTTTGAAACATTATTCAACAATTGTTGAATCAACAGGGAGCAAACCATCCATCCACACATCCATCAAAGAGCCATTCGGAGCCGGTTTCCACGGAAACGAAAACACTGGGAGCCGCAAACACGTTTTGACATCTAAAATTAAGATAGTTTTTTTACCTTTACGCTTTGTATAAACAACTGTAGTGAGTTGCTTCCGAAATCCATGAAGTGCTACAGAGGAAATTCTATTTTATTTATGTCATGAACACATCTTGAACTAAAAAAAACACGCTGAGTTGAAGGTCTCCTTCTCACCACATATCAGGCATAGCCTACTGGTAAGCCAGTCCCGTCAGAGGTAAATGCAAATGAATCTGCATCAGGCATCATTAAATGTTCTATTTTCTTCAGATAGTTTTCTTCTCTTCCGTTTCTATATATTGGCCTACCTGGGGTTGAAAGTCTTGATAAATGCACAGCCTTTTGGCGGCCATATACCGGCTTTCGGCCAGGGTGGCGCATATTTTGAGAAAAATACGAAAAATAATAAAAACAATAAAATGCAATTTTATTTGAATATTTCAAGATCACAATAATCTTCCAATTTAGAACTAGCCTACAATTAAAAAAAACGAACTAACATAAATAAAGTACACTTCAATTGGATACTTTTTGATTTATTTCCCCAAACCACGCGCAGCCGCAGGATGACAGAGCCGCGGGTTGCCGACCCCTGGCCTATAGCAAGAAACGGCACAGCATTATTCAACAATTGTTAAATCAACAGGGAGCAAACCATCCATCCATCCACCATCATCCAATTACAGTCTCTGGGCTTCTGGCGCATTCTACACAAACATGTCCAGATGGTGTGAATGTTGAAGCAGAGTTAAGGAACTGTTTAAATTCCAGCGTCTGGACGACATTGTGTCTGGGAGGGATAATCTTGAACGCGCTTCTCTACTCGGTGGCTTTACAGTGAGCTGTTTCCCAACAACTCCCCTGATTTGGTTCTCTGGAAGTGTTGTGTTTCTAAACATTTACAATTGATTTTTCTCCATCATTTTGTCGGCAAAAAAAAAAACGGTCCTTCCATGAACTGAAAGTGTCCAAAATCAGTTTAAAAGCCCCCGTGTTTCTTTCAGCTGTGAAATATGATTGCTCACACTGACATTTGATATAAACACAATTTACAGGATGTCTCAGATTTTTTTCTGAAGCAAAACCAACAATTTAAAAAGAAGCATGTTGCATAATCATGAAATGACTTGTAGGAACCCCTGATGTACAATCTCAGTGTCAAAAGTATTGTGCGCTTTTATGTCTTTGTAAAACAAACCTGAGTTGTTGATGAGGGGGTTCGCCTCTTGTATATGCTTAAAACAAGAGCGCAAACATCAGTCATTGTAGTTTCATTAGTCATTTAGTGGATATCTTCTCATCTTAGAGCTTGTTCACAACAAACGTTCCTCTTTTGTTAAAGGGATAGTGAGATTGTGAGGTCTGACTTTTTCCTGGAGAACGATTTTGTGATGCAAATGTATTACTCTGTTGAACGCATACTGTTTTGAGAAGCAAAACGCTTTATTTTTTTTAAACCCCAGCCAACTAGCCGGACTACCTTCATCAACGCCAAAACGAGGCTGGAACTCTGCTCACAGGACGCAGCAGGGGGTAAGAAGATGTTCAGAAATGATGTTGCTAAAATGGGATGTCATACAGCTTCATGTCAAAAGAGGCGAACTATCCCTTTAACACGATTGTACTACACAGGATTTATTCTTATCAAGTATTTCATCCTGTAATTGTTGAAAATCTTCATTTGATTTACAAAACTCTGATATAAATGAAGACAGATTAGTGTGACGGTAAAATCTATCTTTAAACAGAGCGTGCAGTGTGGATTGTGCTCTCCATCAGCTACACTGTGAACATCTTGTAATGCCCACAAGGGGGGCGATGACACAAACTACAATTAGTGAAACTGCAAATAAACAAGAATGCAGCTATGAAAGAGACATGAAAAAAGTCAGTTTCTGACTGTTAGCAGAGGCAGAATAACAGCATAGGTGTACAGCTTGTCTCACCCTCTGTGACTGATGAATGATGAAGATGATGAAGGCTTCTGCTCAGGAGGCTCTCTGTAGACTTGTCTGGTGGTGTCTCTGTGGAGGACACTGCTGTGTCTTTCCCTCTCAGTCCGTCTCTATTTAAGGCCTTCTTCACACCTGTCCACACCCAGAAGAATTCCACAGGAAGGGTGGAGGTGGAGTTACCTGATGAGAACCTCCCTCTATTGGGATGAATGTGTCTTTGGCTGCTTTACATATCGGCCATAATGATAGCAGAGGTGCATGTTGATGAGATTTTTGTTATAAAAGTGAATTTCTGTATTTTATGTGTGTTTATTAGGTGAGAAAAACTTAATATTGAAATTCAGCTTTAAATGCTGCTTATAGAAGCTTTGATTTCAATGCCTTTGTTGACTAAGCCGATGTAAAAGGGAAAAAATGTGTTTTTATGATTTACTTTGCTGTTAATGCATTTTTATTCAGCTTATGTCACTCATACGGATGTTAATTAATAAGAATTCTCTGGTTGGTGTTCGTTTAAGTGGCAAAATTTTCAGCAAAGAAAATGACATTTTATGTCATTAAAATAGATTTTCTACTTTGTATTTTGAAGAATCTGATATGGAATCAGCTGAACATTTTCTCCTTTCATTTCGTGAATGAAGTGAAAAAATATCAGAACTCAAATTCTGCCTGATTCTTGCAGAATTTCCATCCGTCCCAAATGTTAGTCCTGCCTCTTTTGCAGAGTTTCAACAGGTCTTCCATCCACATTTAAAGTGTTCGTAGTCAAACACATGACGTCCCCCTCCAGCATTCTTGATTTCAGTCCCACTTGGCTGCTTGAAGAAGTATTTCCATCAGTCACCCCTGCTATCTCAAATATTTAATTTCAAATCATTTTCTGGCCTCTGGTTCTCTGGCAGACCCTTTTAAACATGTCGTTGTTCTTCCATTGCTAATAAAACCTCATATGAACCCTTTTTCTTTTAGTAACAACAGACCAATCTCCAAAATTTTTATCAAACATTCTCGAGACTGTCACCTCTGCACAGTTGGTATTAGTTATAAAGGATAATATTGTACGGTGTCCAGTCTGGTTTTTGAGCTCTTTATACTACAGAGGCAGCTCTTCTTAGGGTGACCGATGACTTACTGCTGAGTGCAGATAGAGGCGATCTTTCACTTATAGTTGTCTTAGATTAAGGTGACTCCTTATACGCAGTCAATCACAACATCTTCCTGTATCGTTTTATAGTCCTTGGGGGGAATTAAAGACTTGGTTCTACGTTCATTACTCTCACATGTGTCTAAAAGAACCTTTCTGCTCACTCTGAACACCTTATCTCCTCTTGTAAAGCACCTCGTAGTAGCATTGTTAAGACATGGACAACATAAATGATGTTTACTTATATTATCATCATTAGCAGTAGTATTAACAGTAAAAATGTTTTCCTTATCGTTCTACAAAGTGTGATGAAGATCATCTTTCAGCATTCTTATTAAACTTTTAACAATTTCACACGCTAAGCCTGGAACATTGTGTACAATCCTGAAGACATTTAAGGGACACCCTGAGGACAGCGCAGATTCTTGAGAAAAGTGTTCTGACAGTTTTGATTGACAGTACATTTCAATGACAGCGAATGCCGACATACTTCGGGGACAGTGCAGAGCTTGGTGTGTAATTAAAGGGAATTATCAGCATTCTTATGAAGTTTGTCAAAAGGGCGCATATTACGCTCAGAGCACTGAGTACATTGTTTCAGACTAAAAGTATGAGACACCCTAAGGGAAGTGAAGACTTTTGAGAAATGTTATTTTGTTTTTTGTTGACAGGAGTTGAACTGCAGCATTCTGTCTTTACTGCAGACGCCTCAGGAACAGCTCACTGGGCACGGCCCTGAACCCGGAGCAGGGGGCAGCTTTCCCTTCCCAAACTTAGATCTGTGTTTCTCTGCTTAAATTTGCAGTGGATAAATGTTCTCACAATGTAACAATGAACATGTGAAGCATGTCATTTGATCTAATATCCTGTGGGAAACATAGGTGCACTCTTAATCTCAGAAACTTAGATTGTCTTTGTATGGCAGAGAAAAATCATTCTAGAGTATTTTTGATCTTTTTTGGCTAACTGGCCCACAGTTACAGCAGCATCCGTTTCCGTGGACATTTGCTTCAGCTGAGAGATGTTTTGAGGCTTTTCTTACTGCCGCAGCTCTTTTTAAACCCCCTGTTCGGCCTTTGATGTCGTTAGAATATTGGCTCGGCTGTTCAAAACCTCAAATTTCTCCTAACTGAGCAATCGCTCGGCTGATTTTTTAAGTATGCTCAATGTTTTTAAATGTGTAAAGTTGACTGGTAATTTGCCTTCCTTCCTTCTGTGCTTTAGCTGTGAAACGTTTCATGATTGAGATCAATTAAAAATGGTAAAAAATGTTTTTGCTCCTGTACTTCTTCTAGAGTTACGAGGTTCTTGGGCTGCTTTTATGCCTCATTCTAAGTCAGCAGATGCTGGCTGTCGTAACGCGTGCGTGAGAAGCTTTCTCCAGGTTTTCATGATGAGACTGACACGTTGTGTAAGTTATTTGTGTCACAGCTTAAACCAGGTCACCATGTGACACAGTCGCAAACACTGAGATTCAAATAGCAAAGAATGCCAAAGAAATATTAAACTATTGGTGGAGCTGAAACTCATCTGGGAGCTTTAAATCTGAAGTCATTTCGACCCATTCAGTATATCAGAGTGCTGTTGGCTGCTCTCAGTTATGTTACTTTATGCTTCTCCTCCACCATCTTTATATGCTGGAAATATTCACCGTATTGATATGAATCCAATTGACTTGAGGCTGGGCAGAAAAAGTCTTGGACACTGTGTTCCTTCCTTATCCTGTTATAATCTGATCACAGAATTAGATGACCCAATTAGATGACCCATTTCAGCATTCTTAGGTTGTCAAAAGGGCGCATGCTACGCTCAGAGCACTGAGTACATTGTTTCAGACTAAAAGTATGAGACACCCTGAGGGTAGGGCAGACTTTTGAGAAATGTTCTTTTGTTTTTTGTTGACAGGAGTTGAACTGCAGCATTCTGTCTTTCCTGCAGACGCCTCAGGAACAGCTCACTGGGCACGGCCCTGAACCCGGAGCGGGGGGCAGCTTTCCCTTCCCAAACTTAGATCTGTGTTTCTCTGCTTAAATTTGTAGTGGATAAATGTTCTCACAATGTAATGTAGTGAACCCAAGAATGTGTCACCACATTCATTTGAATTTAATTTCATTGAAAAAAACTAAATGAGTCTTTCTGTTAATTTTTACGGGTTGAATGTGATTCCCCGGTGATATGTGATGTGCACGTTTTCTTCTTGATGTGGCATTGAGAGGAAAACTCGTGAGTGGGACCTTTGAGACCGGGACTGTTGCTATCCAGGTGATCTCAGGTGTGGACTTCCGCCCACTCTCCAGGCGCAACCCGGACGGCACAGGTCACTCCGGGTCTTCATTGTTCTTTCTGTCTGTCTGTTTTCACAGGTCAGTACTTGACAAAGGTTGGTTGTTTTAAGTTGTTTAGGCTTTTATTTGTATGTACATATGCTAAGAGTGAGTTGAAGTATCATTTGCGTAAGTTTATGAATGTTTAAGAAAGTCGAAAAGCCGCCACTCTTCCTGATGTTTGTCGGTTTCTTTGCCCCTGCCTTTGTCTTGCAGGCAGTCAAGTAGCTTTACACTGCTTGTAATCATTAAATGCACACATAGTCCCACACCTGTAAATAAGAAACGCACCCAACGGGTATTTTTCACATGGTTTCATTTAATAGATGTCAATTGAATAATACGAGTTTAAAGATGTTTAAGAAAGGTTTGTACAGATTAAATTGTTTATATTCCTCCGTGTGCTAATTTGTGGAGTAAATGTGTATCACATCCATTAACACAGCACGCGGAGGCTGCATGACAGCCACAGTAAACTGATACTGTCATTGGTACTATAGACATAGTATATATTGTGCCCTTGGTACATTCAGGTTACAATGTAACAATCTATCAGTCTGATTTGAATTTGTGTTTCTTAAGTTATTGGATGCATGTGTAAGTAGAGATATGTGCCACTTACCTGAAAGGGATGAGAATATTACATTTGGAGAGTTAAAACTATATTTTGTATTTGTGAGAATTAAAGAGACGCAACTTGGACAGCACAGGCATCATATTCAGGACCCGTAACAGTAACAATGAACGTGTGCAGCATGTCATTTGATCTAATATCCTGTGGGAAACATAGGTGCACTCTTAATCTCAGAAACTTAGATTGTCTTTGTATAGCAGAGAAAAATCATTCTAGAGTATTTTTAATCTTTTTTGGCTAACTGGCCCACAGTTACAGCAGCATCCGTTTCCGTGGACATTTGCTTCAGCTGAGAGATGTTTGGAGGCTTTTCTTACTGCCGCAGCTCTTTTTAAACCCCCCGTTCGGCATTTGATGTCGTTAGAATATTGGCTCGGCTGTTCAAAACCTCAAATTTCTCCTAACTGAGCAATCGCTCGGCTGATTTTTAAGTATGCGCAATGTTTTTAAATGTGTAAAGTTGACTGGTAATTTGCCTTCCTGCCTTCTGTGCTTTAGCTGTGAAACGTTTCATGATTGAGATCAATTAAAAATGGTAAAAAATGTTTTTGCTCCTGTACTTCTTCTAGAGTTACGAGATTCTTGGGCTGCTTTTATGCCTCATTCTAAGTCAGCAGACGCTGGCTGTCGTAACGCGTGCGTGAGAAGCTTTCTCCAGGTTTTCATGATGAGACTGACACGTTGTGTAAGTTATTTGTGTCACAGCTTAAACCAGGTCACCATGTAACACAGTCGCAAACACTGAGATTCAAATAGCAAAGAATGCCATAGAAATATTAAACTATTGGTGCTCAGTTAAGAATATCCAGGACAGCCCCCGCAATGTAAAGGTGTGGCGCTTACCTGTTACATGTCAGACAGTTTTGCAAACTAGCTGAAATGGGACTCAAGGGACTCTGTATTTGGCCGAAGGAGCCGTAGCAGCTTTGGTAAAAGGTTAAGTTAAGGATTTTTAAGAATAAAGGTGTGCGCACACATTGATTAGGAAAATCATCAATATCTTGAAGGTTCTTTCTGATCAAAGATGAAAAAACTTGATTTCATCTAGGCTGGACAATCAAATGGTCTTAGAAACTACACCTGAAAGAGGCTGACACCAAACAGAGCGGGAAATTAAACTTTGTTGTAGGATAAAATGAAAGACATTTTTGAAAAGACCTTGACCTGGTGAGTATGTCAGTGTGAATATTATAAATCAGTCCTGCCTTGAAATATTGACCTCTGAACATCGACCTCAGTGCAATTTGGAAGGCTTGTTAATCATTAACAGAAGATGCTACAGATATGGGACCAACTGTTATAGATGTAGTGGACCTATAGGTCTTAAACATAACTCAAGTCAACCTGTAAGCACCTCCTTTAGCGCCTCCCCATTCCTCTATAAAGCCTCAAAATGGCTTCCTTCAGCCTCTTGCTGAGCTTGTGGTGTGACCTAATTCAGGTGGTGAGTAGGGTCCCTGTTTTATCATGTTTGGTGCAATCCTTTGTCCTACTAATATGCGTTTTGTCTTTGTAGGTTCACTTGCTGCTGTGCTTGGTCTTTATTAGTTTGTTTATACCTGTTTTGTTGGTTGTGCTGCTTTGTTAATTTGTTTGCACAGCACTGCTGTTTTGTTAGTTTGTTTGTGCAGTTGCTTGGTTGGTTTTACTTGTGTAGTTCTTTGTGTTTTAGGTTGATCTTTGATATTAGGTTTGTTAACTTTTCCTTTTTTTGAGTTTCAGTGTGGTCTGGGTGTCATCAGGTGGGAGACTAGGCACTGTGGTGAGGACCTCACTTCTGTTTTCGCATGCAAGTACACTGGGCACTTTTAGCGTGTTTGTTGTGTTTTCCAATTGTAGTCTTTCACCCCAGCTTAAGAAAGGGACACACATCCGGTAGCATGCCTCCCCCTGAGACCTCAGCCCACTGATTTTAATGTTGTTAATCATTTCACTTTTAATATGTTATAGCCGGCCTTTTAGCTTTGTCATTAAAAACACTTTATTGAATTCGTCTTGTGTTTAACCTTTTTGTTTCTTTGCAGCAGCTTTACTTCAGTTTTATTCCTAAATATTATTTTTAATAAATATATTTTCTCTATTCTACTGTCTCTGCCTCCTCAGTCACGACCCTGCGTCCTTATAGCAATTGGGTTTCAGTTGTCATATCCTGGGGTGCAAGTCCCCAGGTGGCGTTGTTGGCTCTTACAGTTTCATCCTTTTCTCCGCTGCTTGCCACATTGAGAACTCCTGACTTCAGCTATGTGACTATACCCATATGGGTATGACTGACCACCAAGTGGGGACGCTATCAGATATGGTAAAAAAAAATTATTTTCACCAATTTCACAATTGCATATTTAAAATCTGATCACATAAATGTGTTTTCCATCTCTTTAAATATCTCCTTGTATTCTCAATTTAATATTTACCGCTCCAAATGATAAGAAATACGCCCATTTTTAAAATAAACCACAATTTCCTTGTGCCGTGCTATGTATCTGAACCAAATTAGCGTCATATTTGTACTTCTTTCAAGTTTGCAAAGTAGGGTTTTAAAAACATAAATATACTGAATATATCAAATATCTACTGTAGCCGAAATAAATAATTACACTTCATCTATATGACTGACGTTTAAAAAAAGTAAAGATGTTGGTATATGTTAGATATTCTAACTGTTATTGTAGAAATGTGGTTTTCGGTGAGCAGCTTCTTCCGTTTTGCAAAGTAGGGTTTGGACTGCTTGACCATTCCTGGTGATTGTGGTGTAATCCCAGTCAGTGCCTTCTTCACCTATGTTACAAGTTGACCAGTTGGGGTTGACAGCATCTGAAACATAACAGAAATGTTCATACAATGATACAGAGAAGCCAAATGAAATAAAAACATCTGTACAATGTGTAACATCAGTACACATTAAAATAACTGAAAAAATATAAAACACTGAAGAAGATATGACTGGGAGGAATAAAACTTCAGACATGATCAAAATGTCAAACTTTCCAATTCAATTTAAACTGAAATTTGCAGCTAAAATCTGTATTAAAGATTGAACCCTATCACAGACTAACAACGGCACAGTGTCTCCTCCTCACATCCAGCACTGACACTCTGTTGTTTTTGACAGACAAACACTGGAAAAAATCAAAGTCTTACCAAGTATATTTGTCTCATTTCTAGTCAAAATATCTCATTACACTTAATATAAGACACAACTGCCTAACAAGTACCATTTCAGCCAGATATAGGGACTTGTTTGAAGACAATACATCTGGAATATCTTGTTGAATGAAAAAGTCTTAAACAAATTGTTTTGAGTCACATATCATATGAAACAAGCTTTTTTTGACATTTGAAGAGGTTTTTAAGCTAATTTCAAGGTCACTTTTATCTCAAAAGTACTAAATATCACATCTTATTTCAAGAAATCTTGACAAGCCGATTTTCACTAGTTCCATTGGCAGATTTTTTTTTTTGCTTATTTCAAGCAAAAACGTCTGGTATTTGTTGTTTTTCTTACTTATTTTTGGAGGGGCATTTTTTCCAGTGAACACTTTAAATTCAGAGGAACTAGAAAGTTTCATATCAGCGTGAGATCATACATTTACTGGCAAATCTTTTTTGCAGAATGAGTTCATCCTCACTTCCTTCTTCTTCACAAAACTCTGCACGCAGCAATGAGTTTGACCACAGAACACTTCGACACCTCCTCGCTCATTCAAAATACGCAAAACTAAATACGTAAAACACAAAAGATGACACATGACTGGTTATTTTAAGTAATCATTTCAGTGCACGTTGAAGCAAAAAAGTTGCCGATATATGGTGTGGATGCATGACTTTTTTTTACTTTCATTCATTTTTACAGAACTTTTAAAGCATCAGTGCAACCCAGAGTAATCTTTTAAACAATGGAAGCAGCTGCAGAGATGCATCTTTGGCTTTCTTTGCTGATGAACTAATCCAAAGTTTTGTCATTTAATATGTTGTGGAGACAAAGTGTAAGGATAAACATCATATAGCACTAATATATAGCATATAGCAGGTGTGAGCCACAAGAATATTTGTATCCTTCCTGTCTAGTGACTGCAAATGGACAAACATGCCAAATACACTCGCAGATGATATATAAGAAATAAACTAAATATAGAACCAGCTATACATCCATCCATCCATCATATTCCACTTATTCCAGACTGGGTTGTGGAGGAAAGATAAACCACAGCAGCTCCTCCTGGGGGATCCCAAAGTGTTCCCAGGCCAGTTGGGATATACACTCACCGGCCACTTTATCCGGAACACCTTGCTGGTAAAAGGTTCGACCCCCTTTTGCCTTCAGAACTGCCTTAATTCTTCGTGGCATACTGCAACTCTAAGGCATATTTTGTCAGGTTGTAAGGTTAAGCCTGATTCTTACTCGGCGCAACCGCGCAACTGTTCTGGCTCGAGAACCATTAATGACGTCATCGAAAGCGCCAGCCCCTTCACAGTTCCTTCAGCTCTTAAGCGCAGTTTGCACCGAGTATGCGTCACATTTGCAGTTCTCTCCAGACCAGCGGGCGTCACTGTTGAGGAAACAAGCTGAAGAACCGGACGAAGAAAAACATACGAAGAAAGCATACACAATGCCACCTGTGGTGTCACGTCAGCAACAAGACAAACTTTGTCAAATGTTGTCCTTTGGGACAACGTTGTCCCAGTGTAACTTCATAGACGTGTCGTACAGATGTTTGTAGAGGCGCACCCTCTCGGTCACCGCGGTCTCTGCAGTGTTCATGTTTCTTTTCTCTTGGTCAGCTGTTTCCGGTTGAGCTCGCGCAAAGTCAGAAAAAAAAGTTGTGTGCACGCCCTTGCGACGTGCGAGGATTTTTTAGCTTGCGACGGGGGGCGTGGCGGAATTTTGGGTCACGTGACCGTTTGCGCCATTTGCAACCAGCTAGTAAGAATGGGTCAAAGCGAGGTTGCGCCGAGTAAGAATCAGGCTCTAGTCTATCACAAGGCCGGTATACATGGCGACATGACCAAGTATTAAGAAGCTTAGCTGCAGGTATTGAAGATAAACGAAGGCAGGTAAACTTAGGAGGGTCTAAGGTGAAGAGAGTTGCAATTTAGTTTGTTCAAGAGGGGGAGAAAGTTAAAAAGACGATAAGGAGGCACGGCAGCTTGGAGGATGTTTGTGATTGTGAGATGCAGGTAGATTTAGGAAATAAGCTTGTTGTTCCCCAGGAGATAGCCTCTACAAACTTAAGGCCTGATATAGTCTTGTGGTCTAGGAGTAGAATGAGAGTCTATTTCATAGACCTGACTGTTCCTTGGGAGGAATTAGTAGTAGAAGCATACGAAAGGAAAAAGCAGCAGAGCAGCGAAGATGGAAAGTTAGAATCTGTCCAGTGGAAGTAGGATGTAGAGGAATTGTTGCAAAGTCTGTTGTCTCATTGTTGAGGGAGCTGGGTGTAAGTGGACAGAGTGTGAGGAAAATAGTGAAGGAAGTGTCAGATGGGGCAGTGAAGTCCAGTCAGTGGATTTGGATAAGAAGAAGCAATAGCAACTGGGGGCCCAGCAGGGGGGGCACTTAGGGTAAACAGACTTTTGGAAGAAGCAAGGAAGAAATTTCAGGATATTTAAGTGGAGGGTGTGGCCCATGTGAGCCTTTTGAAACCAGGCGGCCATTTTGGGTGAGTTGGCTTTGAGTGAGTTGTATGGCTTTGTTTTTGCTGGCATTTTTGCTGATTATAGGACTGTTTAGGTGAGTTTGTCTGCTGAATCTGCTAGTGTGTCTTGTCCTGCCTCCACCTCTGGAACCCTCTATATTTTCATTACCCTCTACCCGAACCAGGGTTTGAATCCCATTCCTACTTATCTTTACTTCTTTTATTTCTCCCCCTACCCGAACCAGGGTTTGCATCCCCACCCCGCTGTGACTGGTGTGCAGTTGGGGAGAGGCTGGGGTAGCTTGTGGTCATTGTCTAGCCTCCTGGAGGTGTCGTGGGCCCAACTAGATCAAACGTTGATGTAAGGAGGTTCCCACCTGATGACCCCAATGATATGTTAGTCAGCACTCCTCACTGATCTATATAGGGAGTATAGGGAATTATTCACTGAGTCTGGTCCATTTTTTTTCCCTTTAGCACATGTTTCTTGTGTTTACCTTGAATCAACAAGGTGTTGGAAACATTCCTCAGAGATTTTGCTCCATATTGACTGGGAGCATCACGCAGTTGCTGCAGATCTGTCGGCTGCATCTATGATGCCAGATACTCTGTTGGATTGAGATCTGATGACTGTGGAGGCCGTTGGAGTCCAGGGAACTCATTGAGATGTTCAAGAAACCAGTTTGAGATGATATGAGCTTTGTGACATGGTGCATTATCCTGCTGGAAGTAGCCACCAGAAGATGGGTCATAAAAGGATGGATATATCTATATATATGCATTTATATATGTATATACAAGGGCTGTCAAAATTAATTAATATACACAAAAAAATCAAAGTCAAAAAATCATTTTTGGACACGTTTGGACATTGGAAAAGCTTGGAAGTTTGGATATTTGGACCTGGATGATTGCAACCTCATGGCATGGACTTGGAGAAGACGCACAAAGTTCGTGAGTAAATGCGACACTTTGTTGGAATGAGCAGAGACACTGAGCTGCAATGTGAAACTTTGTACTGGACTATTATCTGTTGGATCTACTGAAACGAATTTTGTGTTGAAAATGGAGGAACAGGAAGACGTTCAAAAAGAAAGAGAACTCTTTAATTTGATTAAAAGGCGCAGAGCCAAACTTGGCGTCCTGACAAGAAAAAGAAATGACATTCATGCCCTAATTGATGCTGGAGAATCAAAAACCTCCATAGATGAGCATATGCAAACGTTTAAAAATTATTTAGCGGAGTTTATGGACTTGCAATCTTCAGTTCAAAGTCTGCTAAACGATGACGAAAAGGAAACTGATCACGGTGATGGGTATGAACCTAAGCTGATCTGCTTTAAAGAATTTTTGGATGAAATTGAAACTTGGATGAATGGTGACCCTGTGCAGGAGGGCGAATTGTATTCAGTTTCTGGCGCTGAAGCAAAGGCGGCATCTCATGATGGTGACATTGGGCCGGATGATAGGTCTCTCAAACAAATGGCAAGGTTTCTGTAATATTATCTGAGACCGCAGCTAAACCACTCAGCAAAGCTGCTAGTAAAGCGCCATGTAATGTCAGTAAAGCTGCTAGTAAAGCGCCAAGTAATGTCAGTTAAGCTTCTAGTGCGTGGAGTAAAAGCTCCCGTGCAGCTTCAATGGCGCTGATGGAAGCCGAGGTGGAAAGAGCCGTTCTGAAAGCGGAGGTGGACGCGCTGCAAGAAAAACATGCGCTCGAACTGGAAGAAGTTCAATTAAAAGCCAGGAAAGAAGCATTGGCTTTAAGAACTAAGTTGGTAAAGGCGGATGCAAAAATGCAAATTTACACCTCTCCGCAGGATAAGAAAAGTCATGATTCCAGCACTGAAGATGAAAAGAATGCATCGGATTCTGCAACATCTACTGAGTTTATACCTGTTGCTACAGCTCAAAAGACTCCAAGAAAACAGAAACCATTGTCAGCTCCTTCACCCGTACCAATGCCCCAAGAGACACCTGCCAATGTAACATTAAAAGTGAAACCAGAAGGGGAAAGCCCAAAGCACATCTCTTCTCAGGTTGATGTCCATAGCAGTGCTTTAACAGAGATCATGAAAAAACAGAATGAAATCACTGAGATGCTGGTAAAACAGCAGAGACTTTCACTTCTCCCATCTGTAGAAATTCCTATTTTTAGTGGTGACCATTTGTATTTTAGATCCTTTCTTAAGGCATTTGAGGAAGGAATAGAAACCAAAACGGACAACATGCAGGATAGGCTTTATTATTTAGAGCAGTTTACCACAGGACAGCCTAGAATTTTGGTTAGAAGTTGTATGCACATGAGTCCACAAACTGCTTATGTGGAAGCAAAAAGACAGCTTGAGTGGAACTTTGGTAACAGAGCAAAAATAACATCTGCATTTATAGATAAGGCTCTGAACTGGTCAGTTTTAAAGTCCGATGATGCTGCAGCTTTAAGAGCTTATACATTCTTTTTAAGAAGCTGCTTCAACACAATGGATGAAGCTGGGTTTATTGATGAGCTTGTAAATTCAACCAATATGAGGATTCGTTTCGAAGTTGCCTTTTAGACTTCGTGATAAATGGCGATTAATTGTGGTTGACAAAGCAGAGAAGTCCGATCGTAGAGCAAATTTTAAAGATCTTCTTAATTTTATGGAAAAACAAACAAAAGCTGCGTTAGATCCCGTTTTTGGGGAGAGTCAAAATCCAAATGATATATCCAAGAAAGGCCGTGGGTGGCAGCAGGTGGTTGTGTTCTTGACTTGCATGCACTTCAGTTGTTAAAATATATGTAGTTTATTTTTTCTCTTACCATCAAAAAAAATATGAACAAAACAATAACAAAAAATTCTTACGATTTAGATGAAAACGAAAGTTAACTTATTTGAAATGAATAAGATCTGAAAGTGGTCAAAAAATCATTTCACCACCACCTCCCATCCTCACACCAGACATTTGACCAACAAAAAAGAGCCCCTGGTGTGTTCTTAATCTGTTTGATTAATGGGCGGGTCCAAAAGTCACCAAAATAATTTAAACAATCTCAAATACAAAATGAACCCCAGATCTTGACTCCAAATCAACCAAAGTAAATTCCAATATCCCAAAGAAAACCAAACCGATAGAACCCAAGACTAAGAAACATAAATGGCCACAACACACACACAAACATATATATATATATATACATATATATATATATATATATATATATATATATATATATATATATATATATATACATATATATATATATATATATATATATATATATATATATATATATATATATCCGTTAATGCGTGAAATTTGACATCTTATAGAACATGGTCACGTTAATCTTTGATTTTGTGTAAAAAGGGTCAATTTCCTTTAACTAATCAGATAAAGTCATATAGTTATCAATCATAAATTACAGGCAGTGGTTTTGGTGCAAGTTTAGAGCAAAATGAGGACATGTAGCCTCCATGTTTTGAAGTGTTTCAACATTAAAAGATCATCATAATTTCTGCTCATCGACCTAAAGTGTAAAACACACAGCAGCACAATATACCTGTTTCATACATTCCACAAGTACAAGAAATAAGACTGTAGATTTATCTGTAGCAGGGTGCATGTGTGGTTCATCAATGTGAGCACAAAGGTTAACTCAAAAATCCTTTAAAGCAGTTTATTTTAACGCAGGAAAGAAGGCTCGAACTTTACATGTAACAGGATGAATTGTTTGACAAGAGAAACATTAAAGTCACTTTTTGCATTGGCACTAAAGCCTGAACGTTTACGTCATAAACACTCTATTCATGTTATGGACTGTGTTTTTCAGTGCATTTTGTCAGTTTTTTTTCATACAGATTTCTTTATTGATCTGCAAGAAAGCAAAAAAAACGATGCAGGATTATTCAACAGCTGTGGAAGATCTATGAGAATCTATTAAGTAAGGTTCTGCTGTCACTGCTGCTGGTATAAATCTGATTTCATTGCTGCACGATTACCAAGAGCCGTCCCGGGTTTACGTCAGAATGAATCATCTCATCAGCTGCAGGAACTGATGTTCCTGTGAATGAAGAGATTACATTAATGCGTTTGAGATGACAGTCTCAGTCCAAACTGGTAAAGTAGTGATTTACACAGTGAAACCACAGTAAAATCACAGTATCACAGTATCAATATTCGCGTCTGATGAACGCAGACAGAGCATTGCACCGGTTTAAAGACCAACCTGTCTCTTTCTTGTGGTGGAGCACCTGTGCATACAGCAGAGAGTCATCTAAAACAAAAGCCACATGTCAGCTTTTATTCGTTTCCTCTTATTTATAGTATCTTTATTCTCATTACTAGGATCCAACTGTCATGTTTAAAACAACCCTGTCACCTGGAAAATATCCTGCCATTTCATATTTTCAGGAAACCACACTTACAGACAATATCTAGAGTCTTTATTTTTTTGCTTTTAAAACAAATACAAAAGCAACTTTTGACTCACACTAGAAAAGAAATCAGTCTTACCAAGTATATTTGTCTCATTTCTAGTCAAAATATCTCATTACACTTGATATAAGACACAACTGCCTAACAATCTGGAATATCTTGTTAAATGAAAAAGTCTTGAAAACAAATTGTGTTGAGTCACATATCATATGAAACAAGCTTTTTTTTTTACATTTGAAGAGGTTTTTAAGCTAATTTCAAGATCACTTTTATCTCAAAAGTCCCAAAAATCACATCTTATTTCAAGAAATCTTGACAAGCCGATTTTCACTGGGAAAAGGATTTTTTGCTTATTTCAAGCAAAAACGTCTCGTATTTGTTGTTTTTTTTACTTATTTTTGGAGGGGCATTTTTTCCAGGGAATTATGTGATTAAGCACAGTTTAAGAGGTGATGATAAACATTTCATCAGTTTTAAAGTGTTTTCTTAAATCCCAGTTTTCCAAACAACTTTTCTTCTCACACAGAATCTCTAACCAAACAGGTGGAACCCCCCCCCCCATTCCCATTCAATTAAATTAGAATCAATGCTCCTTTTCACCAGCCTAACTTTCCAAATCTGTAATCTACTTCAACTCAACAAGCTCTGCCTGAAAAAGCTCCTTTTTCCATCTGGATATTGCTGTTGTTTTGGACCTTACCTGTAGATGATTCCATCTTCAATTCAGAGTAAACGGTGTTCTCCTCTGGCTTCTTATTCTTTCCTGTCACACAGATAGATTAATGCACTTTATCTGCCTTTAAAGCGCCTCAGCTGCTGTGTTTTTGATCAGCTACAACTTCACTACATAAAGCACTCACCCCTCTTAGTGATGGTTTTAAGCTCAACTGAAGAGTATGTAACATCCCCAGATTCATCTGGAAAATAATTGCAATTTTGACTCTCAGACTCAGACAATCATTTACAGGGGGGTCATAATGTGTCAGATTAACCAGTGGCAGCGAGAAAATGTATTGATTTGGTGGAAGACGGCTCTAAATGATGGAGAAACCTGTATCATGTATCATGTTTCAGCCACTTATACAGAGGATGAGCCACTTTTATTTACCTGTGAACATTTAGGGAGTTTTAAAGATCTAATAAGAAATGTTTTTACCAGTAATTTTGTTTTATCTTCCAACAAAAATGTGGAAAATGTAAACTACTAGTTTTAATAACTTGTCTGATTTAACTTTTTTTATTTTATTTTTTTTGCCAACAACTCAACTGTTATGATGCTGAATTTTGCACGCTGCACGACTCCGTTTGCAGTGTGGATCCATTTCTGGGGTCATTCCAGAGCATCTCTGGGCCCAGTATACCCATCTATCCATTTTTTATACCCGCTTAATTCCATCCCAGCGGTCATTGGCCGAGTCACGCTCACTCATAGGGTCAGTTTAGGGACACCAATGCATGTTTTTGGACGTGGGAAGCCGGAGTACCCGGAGAGAACCCACGCACCCACGAGGAGAACATGCAAACTCCACGCAGAAAGGCTCCAGCTGGGACTTGAACCTGGAACCCTCCTTGCTGTGAGGCAACAGTGCTAACCACCACACCCTGTGCAGCCCGGCCCAATTTCTATTAGTTGAAATACTTAATAAAAATAACTTCAACAACATTAATACATAAATGTACAAAACCCCCGAAGGGTCCATTCAGTTTACCTGTGATTGTAGAAACTGCATCATTTTCAACATTTTCCAGGTCTCTGACCGACTCATAGACACAAGCATCACCTGCGACATATGACAAATCATTTTATGAACATCTATTAGATTCAATAATCTTCCAATTCAACAAACTAGAGATAGAAATGTAGGCTCAGAATGAACATTAATATGTCAGAAAGAGAGTTGGGGTTCATGCTAACCGTGGACAGGAGATGGGTGTTTGTTATGCTCTGCAGCAGAGCTCTGATTGGTGCTGGGAGACCTTTTGGGCCCAAAAAATGTCGTAAACACAGAAGATTTAAGAATGATGTCATGTTTGTATGCTGTAGATAATAGAGTTGTACCAACCTGATGAAGCATGAGTCTGTGAAAGATAAGGTGACGTGTTTTTAGTGCAGTAATCAGAATAAATCACTGTTAATTAGACTGTGATCAATCTGATATGATAAGATAAATGTCTCACCCTTTGGCTGTTTGTAGAGACACAACAGTAGCAGGAAAATATTCAGTAAAACTCCACAAACCAGCCCAACGACCAGCAGAACAAGAAATGAAGAGCTTTCAGGCCTGAATGCTGATTAAATAAGTAACAGGTTTTGATTAAATGTGTGTATCCACTGTAGCAGCACTAATTAAAGTTACTAATACAGCAGTGCAAAAAGGAAAATACTATATTTTCTTTCCTCTGGTGCTTATCAAGTCCTAAAATGGATAGATACAACCTTAGATAATCAGCAGGACACAGTATTGAACAATCAATTATTCTCCATGATTCCACCACCCAGCTTCAGCTGTCGGACAGACGGCCTCACATCTGACTCCAGAACACTTTTGGTATCCAGAGGAGTTCATGGTGGACTCAATGGCTGCAAGGTGCCCAGGTCCTGTGGCTGCAGAACCAGCCCAGATCATCAGCCCTCCACCACCGTGCTTGACAGCTGGTGTGAGGTGTTTGTGCTGATATGCTGTCTTTGCTTTCCTCCAAACGTGCTGCTGTGCATTATGAGCAAACATCTCCACTTTGGTCTGGTCTGTCCAAAGGACATTGTTCCAGAAGTCTTGTGGTTTGTTCAGATGCAGCTTTGCAAACCTAAGCTGTACTGCCATGTTCTTTTTAGAGAGAAGAGGCTTTCTCCTGCAGCCCTTCCACACAAGCCATACTTGTTCAGTCTGTTTCTAACTGTGCTGTCATGACCTTTAACCTTTAACATGCTAACTGAGGGCTGTAGAGTCTGAGATGTAGCTCTTGGGTTTCTGGCCTTGGGGTGACCTTTAACCTTTAACATGCTGTTGAGGCCCGCAGAGTCTGAGATGTAGCTCTTGGGTTTCTGACCTTGGGGTGACCTTTAACCTTTAACATGCTAACTGAAGCCTGCAGAGTCTGAGATGTGGCTGTTGGGTTTTTGACCTTGGGGTGACCTTTAACCTTTAACAGCTAGCTGAGGCCTGCAGAGTCAAAGATGTGGCTCTTGGGTTTTTGACCTTGGGGTGACCTTTAACCTTTAACATGCTAGCTGAGGCCTGCAGAGTCTGAGATGTGGCTTTTTGGGTTTTTGACCTTGGGGTGACCTTTAACCTTTAACATGCTAGCTGAGACCTGCAGAGTCTGAGATGTGGCTCTTGGGTTTTTGACCTTGGGGTGACCTTTAACCTTTAACATGCTAGCTGAGGCTTGCAGAGTCTGAGATGTAGCTTTTTGGGTTTCTGACCTTGGGGTGACCTTGCTGGGACGTCCACTCCTGGGAAGATTGACAGCTGTCCTGAATGTTTTCCACTTGTGAATAATCTTTCTCTCTGTAGAACGATGGACTCCAGATAATTTGGAAACGGCCTTATAACCCTTCCCAGATTGATAGGCAGCAACAGCTGCTTCTCTAAGATCGGTGCTGATGTCTTTCCTCCTTGGCATCGTGTTGACAAACAACTGAATGCTACAGAGCAGCAGAACCTCTGCTTTACAGAGGTGCTCACACCTGCTAATGATCAGCCAAAGCAGTATATTATGAGATTATGAGCACATGGCTGCTACATAGACTCTGTATTCCTGATGAAGCAGTCAGGGTTAACTTTGTTTTTCACACACTGCTTCGGTTTAGTTTCAGCTGAATAAATGACGAAACGCTGCAATAAGTCATGATTGGTGGTTCATCTGAGGTTGTATTTCCCTCATTTTAAGACCTGTTAAGAACCAGATGATTTCTTTATTATGTCCTGATACATAAAACCTCTGAATTTAAAGGGGGTCGGCTTCCTTTTCACAAGACTGCGATACCAATAACAACTTGTTTTACTCACAGTTTACTGCCATCCAAGTCTGCAGAGACTCTTTTCCTGAGTACTGACACCGATAGAAGCCTTCGTCTGACTCTGAAACCGGAGCGATAATCATCTCCTCTCTGGTATCGTTTTGCACGAGTTTCTCATTTTTGTAGAAAAACACATCGGAAAGAAGATTTTTTTTCCTCAACTTGCAGCCAATAGTAACAGAGTCTCCCTCTCTGACAGGACGGGCGGGCGTCACCAGGATTACATCATCGGCTGTCAAACACATGTCGACATAGGTTTTAACCAATGTTTTCAGTCCCCAGGTTTGTAAAACGAGTGATAAGGAAGCATGACTTGTTCTGCCCACTGACACACTAACTTCTGTAAACATCACCCACAAATAGGGATGCACCGATCCGATATTTGGATCGGAGATGAAAAAAGCGATTCTGTTCACATTTTAGCAAACCACAAACATTTAAAAGGTAATTTAATTAAAGCAGAAAATGAGTTCATACATTAATAAATTAAATATTAATTTGGAAAAGTGCTTTGCCAAAGTAGATTGCTACAAAATACAATTTAATTTTGTTTAATATCTACGGATCTGGATTCTCTGATGATGATTTTCTCTTCTTCAAAAACCCCAAACAGCAAATTATCGTGGGGAAAAAACGTGATAGACTCACACTGGGCAGTGATGTTGACTGCGTTGCTGAATGCTGATCCAGACTCGCACCAATATACTGCATGAGTGTGCCATAAGCTTTGTACAATACACGTTGATCCGTTCGTTTCCCCCCAGCCAGAGCAGCGTGACAGGACGCCGCCGACAGGAAACCTCCTAACTGTCCACTCAGTGGAGTTTCCCTCACATGTCAGAGACACAGAGTCATCCGCGAAGTGCTGAACTCTGTCAGGGTGCACTGTGAGAGACGCCGCTGGACGAGAATCTGAAAAAGTCAGTAAAATGTATTTATGTGAAAGAATATGTGTCAAAAAGTGGTTGACAAAGAAAAAAAAAAGAGAGATTTTTAATCTATATAAAACGTTTTTATATTAGGGCTGGGCGAGTTAACTCGTTATTATTGCGTTAACATGTTAATTATTTAACGCCGACAAATATATTATCGCGCATTAACGCAGGTTTTATTATTTATTTTTATTATTGTAAAAGTCTGTTGCTCACAGGCTTTTATTTTGTAAAAGTCTGTTGCTGTCTGCTGTGGAACCGGAAAAGAAAGTAATCGGCGGATCCACCAAACATGGAGAAGGGTACGGAACTTTTACTCGGCCATTTTCATTTGAAAGTTCTTCCAGACGGCGGAGTCGACAGAACCAAAGTCATCTGTAAACGCTGCCAAGTTGAATTGTCTTCTCAGCGTAGTAGTTCCAGTCTAAAATATCACTTAAAGGCAAAACACACAACTGATAGCAGCAAGTCATTCAAGGAAACAGACAGTGGAGCGAGGCTTCTACAGAAAAACTACAGAAAGATGCTGATGTTAAAAGTGTGTTTGCACAACAAATGTTATGGCACTTTCATTCATATGGCAGCACATTTAAAATAAAACTAAATGCTAAAAGCTAGATACGACTTTTGAATTCGTTTTTTGATTTTGCATACAAATGCGATTAATCGTGATTAATCAGGGAAATCATGTGATTAATTACATTAAAAATTTTAATTGTTGCCCAGCCCTAATTTTATATAGATTAAATGAATGGGATGATAGAAATAAAAAGGTTATCGAAGAACATAAATGAGCCTTGAACCCTGGATCAGAGGACCTCAGCGTCCGATTGCTATCGGGCTTCAGTGAGTCCAACAACTGAAAAGGAACTTTACCATGTGAAGCTCTGCGAGTTAGAAACAAGGATTTTAAACTTGATTCTGAACTTGAGGGGGGCTGCAACAGTATGTTTCTATTTTTCTGAGACCTTAAATATGCAAAGTGAAACAGATTTTCAAACACCAGCAAAAAGAATCTGAGTTAATGAAGAGGAAAAGCAGAAAAACTAAAGTACAGAAACTGACCTCCAGACCAGACAAATTTGGGTTCACTATGATAAGTGTAATATACTCGGTCCACTCGGCCAGCTCTACACACATATCCTGCTGTGTGTGTCTGTCCAAGAATAATGGTGGAAGCATCGGCACTGCAGTTGGTGTCAGGCAGCAGCTCATAGCTGTAAGAGCTTTCAGACGGATCAGGAACAGCTTTATACCAGTAGAACCTCCATCCTGCAGACGGATGTTCAACCTGACAGCTCAGAGTTACTGAGGCTCCAGGACTCAGCCATGATGGAGACACAGTGAGGACAGGCCGGGGTTTATCTGATGGAGAGATTTTAATCAGCAGAAATAATCTGTTAATTCTTCATATAATGTACAATGCAAATGTAAACTTTCTGTATAAGCTGTGTGTTATTGTATTGTTTCTTCTTAAAGGGATAGTTCGCCTCTTTTGACATGAAGCTGGATAACATCCCATATCAGCAACATCATTTATGAACATCTTCTTACCCCCTGCTGCGTCCTGTGAGCAGAGTTCCAGCCTCGTTTTGGCGTTGATGAAAGTAGTCCGGCTAGTTGGCTGGGGTTTAAAAAATAAAGCGTTTTGCTTCTCAAAACAATATGAGTTCAAAAGAGTAATACATTTGCATCACAAAATCGTTCTCCAGGAAAAAGTCAGACCTCACAATCGCTTGGCCCTATTTTCTCTTCCTTCATATCACTGCCTGCTGCTGCCTGCCGCCAATTTTGAGAAGCAAAACGCTTTATTTTTTAAACCCCAGCCAACTAGCCGGACTACCTTCATCAACGCCAAAACGAGGCTGGAACTCGGCTCACAGGACGCAGCAGGGGGTAAGAAGATGTTCATAAATGATGTTGCTGATATGGGATGTCATACAGCGTCATGTCAAAAGAGGCGAACTATCCCTTTCACAAGATTCTGGATTGACTGAATTCAGCACTGTTGGCATTTCTAGTTTACTTGTTGTTGAATTTAGAATAAAGATGATTCTGTAGTTTTATAGGTACTAAAAAAAGTTTGAACAGAATGTTTTAATTACTTCATTCACCGTCACACAAAACTATATATCTTGGTGTATCATCAAAGACAGCACTCACCCCGCCTACCACCTGTTTCCCCGTCTAATCACACTGTCCCTTTTTTTTTCCAGAAAATGATGTAAGTGTATCGAATCGTTGGCTGAATATCGTATCGTGAGATTAGTGTATCGGTACGGCCCTACTGCCCACATGCACATGCTCTATTCTATCCATTCTATTCTATATGCAACAAAAACATCAAACTACAATTCTTTGTTAACTATGAAAGTGTCGCGACAGCAACCTTTCAGAGTGTTAGAAATTGATGCTCACTTCACTTCTCCTTTAATCTATTTCAGGATGAGAAAAATAACAGTGCACTGGAAAAAAATCTTACCAAGTATATTTGTCTCAATTCTAGTCAAAATATCTCATTACACTTAATATGACACAACCGCCTAACAAGTACTATTTCAGCCAGATATAGGGACTTGTTTGAAGACAATACATCTTGAATATCTTGTTAAATGAAAAAGTCTTGAAAACAAATTGTTTTGAGTCACATTTCATATGAAACAAGCTTTTTTTGACATTTGAAGAGGTTTTTAAGCTAATTTCAAAATGACTTATCTCAAAAGTCCTAAATATCACATTTTATTTAAAGAAATCTTGACAAGCCGATTTTCACTAGTTCCATTGGCAGATTTATTTTGCTTATTTCAAGCAAAAACGTCTTTTATTTGCTGTTTTTCTTAACTTATTTTTGGAGGGGCATTTTTTTCCAGTGTATGAACAGTTTGAGAGTGAAGATATACATTTAAATTAAATAGTCGCTGACAGGATCTTACTGTTTCACCAAGTCACAAAACACATCCAGACCTAACTGGCAGTGGTATAAACACACTGTAAGACACAGAAAATGAGTCTTTGAGCCGTTAGTTTCAGTGGCAGGAGAGCAGCTCCTGTGACTTTAAGCTCTTTGTCTTAATTGCACATGCTCAGGATTTTTGTTGTGCACCCTAACCTTAGCATACAAGCCTATGCACTCATTACAGCCGAAGGAACATCATCAACATTTCTGCATCTAGTTCGGTAGCTAAAGACATTCATCGTACATTCTGGCTGCCTTCAGTCCAAATTGTCTCTCAGCTTTCAGCAGTCAGATGCAACTCATGTGAACAAAGATTTCACGTTTATTGTAGACAATCCAACCCACCCT
Organism: Odontesthes bonariensis; assembly: GCF_027942865.1. Lineage (NCBI taxonomy): Eukaryota > Metazoa > Chordata > Actinopteri > Atheriniformes > Atherinopsidae > Odontesthes > Odontesthes bonariensis. The sequence goes on from NC_134524.1 coordinate 6,000,741, forward strand.
AAAGGTTATGATTTTACACAATTAGAAATTAGAGAAGTCAAAGAAAACACATGACAAACACGACTTACGTGATACTGACAGTGAGATGGCTTGACTCATCTTTGTTGAAGAATACCGGTCATCTCTACGTCTGCACTGACACGTGTAGTCTCCACTGCTGGTGTCAGAAGCTTTAAAGGTCCAGTTTTTATTGTGTGTCACTTGTACAGTCAGGGATCTTATCCATGTATACACCCACTCAGTGGCTCCAGCTCCCTGGACCTCACATGTCAGAGTGATCGTGTCGCCGCTGAACAAATGGGGCCAGCTGGGTTGTTGTGTTGCAACAACTTGGTTGGACACTGAGAAACAAGAAAATCAACAGAGAAATGTTGATATTGTAGGTTTCATGTTGAACTGAAAGTGTTGATATTTTGGACAAAAATCCCTGAACTCACAGGTTATCCATATTGTGACATCGTCACTTATATAAGTGTAGAAGGCTGGTGCTCCTCTGAGTCCTGTGCATCTGTAGACGCCTCCTTTTGAGACCCAAATAACGTTGTTTTGTTCATTATTTATCCTGACTTCAGAGGTGTCAGAGGTTCGTCTGAACCACTCGTACTTCCAGCCACCAGAGCTCTCCACAGAGCAGCTGAGCGTCACGCTGCCTCCAACTGATGTGGTTGTTGTTCCTGCTGTCAGCTTGGCTCGAGGTCTATATTCTATTACCGTAAACCAAAACATACAAATATGTTTTCTAAAATACTGAAGAAATAGATCAATCAAAAGTACGAGTAATGTTTCTTTGTCAGGTTTCGTTTGCATACATCTTCATGAAAATATGATGGATATTTACCATTTTCATTACAAGGCATCTTTATTTATATAGCGCATTTCATACCACAGGCAACTCAATGTGCTTTACATAAAGACAAGGCATTTAAAAGAACAGCATAAAGCAGCATAAAACAAGCAATTTAAAAATAAAAAAAAATAGAATAAAAATTAAAACACAGTTAAAAGCAATCAAAGAAGAGGGGAAAAATAAAGATATAAACTCAACCATACGCACACCGAAACAAACCAGCGTGAAGCAGCCGGGGGGGGGTTCCCAATGCGGGGAGTGTGCTTCGGCTGTGTTTTCCGCACTGGAAACTAGTTCCCAAACCCACATGAGCAAAACAAGCCTTCCGTGTTGATTTACACAGTCATTTGAACTCAATGTGAAAGTACACCACTCACACAGTAATTAAAAGGTAAATCAAGTAAATTAATTCACGTTGGGCAAAATATTTCGATTGGCGATGCTGGCGACGCTGGCGACGCTAGCATGTATGTATTACGCGCAACCAAGCAGTGGTCAGTGCAGTGAGATTCGGACAATGCCTGGGTCGCCAGGAAAACGCTCCCACACACTTATTTATGTCTCGGGAATGCGGGGATACACTTAATTTGGCCTGGGGGTGGCGTATCCCTTTAAGTGGCAGCTGCAGCAGCAACATTTACGGAAAGGTTCTGGCTTGATTAAATTCATTCTGGACTCTCTATCCGACCACATGAAGACCTCGGGACACTTCGGTTTGGCTTTAGGGACCCTCTACTCACTACCACGTAAGTGTTATGTTGTTTGGAGCTGTAGAAGAGGTATAAAAATAGCGTTTTGTAGCGGCGATATGATATGCCCCTCTCACTTCCAGGCTAACGACTTTTGGCTAAAAACGGTCAAATCGAAATTCTCAAAACACATCCGAATGACATGATTTTGATGTCAACTCGACGTATGTACTCCCAACATCCCGTAAATTGATCTAAACTGCATTTTACTCCGGATTATCCCTTTAAGGTTAATGTAACATGAAGTGGGGTGGGCATAAGAACGCAGTTTAAAAACATTGCTGGTGATAAAGAAACTTAGTCCTGTTTCTAAAGCAAAGAGCACTTACCTGATACACTTATAGAGACAGTCTGACTGCATTTAGGAGAATCTGAGCCCCTCCTGAGACCACAGCACTGGAATCCACCACTGTAACTTGTATGCTGTAACATTAAGGTGTAATGTTTATTTGGGTGGAAGTGAGTGAAGTCTCGACCATCTTTAAGGATTTTGTAAACCCAATCAGTGTATTCTCCTTCTTTGATGTCACATGTGAAGGTGACAGACTCTCCGAGGAAAAACGTCATCCAGTTGGGCTGAATAGTCAGCACGGCATCTGAATCACAACACAGGCAATGTGTAACACTGAGGCAGTCTCTGGGTAGATACATGCAAGGAAAACGTGCAATATATTGACAAAAAAGGGGAAGGGAATCCGTGCCAAACAATAAAGAAGCAAGTTTGGGCTGTTTTTTTTAAAACTAATAAAACAGTAAAAAACAAAGAAATGTCACCTTGAGCGCGTCCATTGCAGAGGAGTGTGCACAGCACTGCAATAAAGGCAGAAACTGCAGGAATTTAACATTATACACCTCTGAAAAACATCTAATGTAAAGCACTATAAGTACGATTTTTAATGACAACATGAGCGAACACCAAGCAGCTACCAAATGTGTACAGAGCAGCCATGGCGATAAAAGCCTGTTTGTTTCCTCTATTCGACCTCTACGACACGTTTACAAATGATTGCACGAGTTTGACACTTTTTGCCTAATAATCTGTATATCTTTGTAATACAAATGGAAAAAGTTCTCATGACATATACTCACAGAAAAACTTCAGCTCTGAGAGCAAAGCGCGTCCCATCCTCAGATCCGACACTTTCCTTGTTTCTCGTGCTTAAAGACAAAAGAGTGAGACCGCAGCATCAGAGAAACCTCAAACTGTGGGGAACCCAAAGTGTCCTGTGAATAATGAAATCTGGCTTTTTTTCCACCCAACTTCTCCATCCGTCTTTGCTTCCTTCCTGTAACGCAAACTGAACATAACCAAATAGGGTTTGACCACAGCCCGCGTTGCCATGGTTACACTTCCTCTGATGGCAACACAGAAACATATGATCAGATTCTCTTCTTCTTTTCCGAGAACTCGATAGCTTCTCAGATTGAGTGACCACTTCATAAAAGACGTGAGACGACAGTAACGGCTCGGACAAACATCCAACATGAAAACATTTAGAAAAAAATGAGGAAACTACAGAGAAGCTCCAACTACTGATCACAGTGGAGTCATTTTCGACAACGACGATTCATAGACTCAGACTTTGGAGGTTTTAGGCTTCAGAATCCTTCAAACAGACTCTCTGTGTGACTGTTGCTCATCCGTGACATGAGGCCCTTTGTTTCACAACAGCTTTATCCCTAAGAATGCAAAATGTGGGTTCATCTGTGGGTCAAAATGCAGCCGCAGATGTACTAACGTGTACGAGAGTTTCAGAATGCTAAAGTGTTTCCATTTGAACTCTTTAAATGTCATTTATCTATATGAGAGTCATTCAAATTTGACTGCAAATAACACGAGAGTTGCAGCGTTGCTAAATACATTTCAAGTATCAAAGTATCAACACTGGAAAAAATGCCCTTCCAAAAATAAGTAAAAAAAACAACAAATACAAGACGTTTTTGCTTGAAATAAGCAAAAAAACAAACACTGAATTCTTCTTCCAGAGCTACGGTGTGTGAATCTTTTTGGCATTGGACTATGAGTCATCACTTATGAAAGAGTGAACTCTTTGGAGACATTGTGTCCAAATCACTGATCTAGAATATAAAACCAGCTTAGCAATGTGCTTCACAGAAGGCGGGTTCAATCTAAGACTTTACTTCCTGTAGAGCTCAGCACACTGGAAAAAATGCCCCTCCAAAAATAAGTACAAAAAAAACCAACAAATACGAGACTTTTTTGCTTGAAATAAGCTAAATAAATCTGCCAATGGGGAACTAGTGAAAATCGGCTTGTCAAGATTTCTTGAAATAAAATGTGATATTTAGGACTTTTGAGATAAAAGTGACCTTGAAATTAGCTTAAAAACCTCTTAAAATGTCAAAAAAAGCGTGTTTCATATGAAATGTGACTCAAAACAATTTGTTTTCAAGACTTTTTCATTTAACAAGATATTCCAGATGTATTGTATTAAAACAAGTCCCTATATCTGGCTGAAATAGTACTTGTTAGGCAGTTGTGTCTTATATTAAGTGTAATGAGATATTTTGACTAGAAATGAGACAAATATACTTGGTAAGACTTTGATTTTTTTCCAGTGAAAGAGCCGGTTCTCGGTTCCCGATTCCCGTCCCAACACCATTTCAGACGTTTTTTCTTTGTTTTCCAGACGTTTAAACAGTCCTCAGTCAGTGAGCCAGCTGGCTTTTTGTCATAAAAACGTCCATAACCTGAGTACAGTCACATGTCTGCCAGCATCACTCCCCCACAAACATGTCTGCACCAGCCCATCTCTGACAGATCATTTCATACACGGACCGTTTCAGACTTCTTTGTCTTGTTCGTTTAACTTTGGCTGAAGCTGCTGCTGTCACACACAGATTTTCACCTACTTTTTAAAAAAAAAAAACTTTATTAACAATTATATACATAACAAAACTGTTTATCCAGGGGAAGAAAAAAATATATATATAAAAGCATAAATGTACAAAGAAACGGATACAAACATCATGCATATAAATTGCATCACTGTAGAGAAAAACATATTATTTAAATTATTTAAAACTTTTTTAAAGCCTTTGGCATTTCTAAACCATTGATGTTGGTGCTGTATTGATATAGTTCTTTAAAAAAAAGTGTAAAATTTGGTTTGCTGTCAGTCCATTTCCTTTTGTGGATAGGAAATTTACCTAAAAATAAAACAAGTTGTACAAAAAAATTTAAATCCTTTTCCATTTGGTCATTTTCAAAGTAAAGAAAAATGTCCTTTTCGTGCAAATGTACTGAATGTCCAGTTTTCTTTTCAATAAAATTTTGTACATTCAACCTAAACATTTGACAATATAAACAGTGAAAAAACAAATGTGCAATAGATTCATCATACAAGCCACAGAAATCACAAGACTACTCAATATCAAGTTTAAATCTTTCTAATGTTTTTTTGCTGGATATATTTTGTGTATAATTTTGAACGATACTTCCTTGATCTTATTGTTTAGACAGAATTTATTACTGTTTCAACCACATTTTTTTCCATTCCACATCTCTATAAAGAGATTTCCAAAACAAATTAGCAGAAGGAATAGTTAAATTTACCAAAAGATTTCTATTTTTTTTATTTGTACATTTGTTAATTGTGATATCAACATTTCCCAGAAAGATATTGTTGATAGGAAGATTTTCACCTACTGCTCAAAACAGTGACGAGAAATGTTGCTTGAAGAGAAGCAGACTTCCTGTCAACACTGTAATCATGCAATCAAATGCTGTCTTATGGTCCGATACCTCTTCAAGCTGCCAACTGTCACTAATAACTGCATCATGCCCACCGCTAGCAATTTTGCACAGCCGCTGTTATCCATCAGTCAGAGAAATAACGAGTTCTTCAGCTTATATCACGAAGCCCAGCTTCAGTATTGTGAAATATTCCATTACTCAGAAGCTTTTACGTGCCTGCACATTATGGTGAAATTCTGTTGTGTTTTTTTGGTGGTTTTTTCTGGTCATCGCCTCACGCAGAAACAGTCTTTAGAAGCAGAAGTGAGTGTGAGCCCATACATCCTGTCCACTCTCCAGTTTATTTAAGATCACAAGTTGCTCAACATGAATGGGTTTTCTCATTAAGAAATCGAAATGATTATCTTTCAGTTCATCTTCTTTTTTAGCACAAAGTAACAACAGCTGCGAATCCAATCCTACTACAAACTAATCACACATTGAGCTTTTTTTTAATGCACACATTTATAAACGGATCTTAAAATAGATGCATCACACTTCAAAACATTTTATTTGGACAGCAGGAAACAGCTGCAAAATGCTGAATAAGCTGAAATGTGATCAGAATCGTTCCTATTTTTATTTATGGTGAAAGTGTGTTATGTGAGTTTCTTGTTGAATAAATGCTGTAACACATTTAACTGAACTAAGCAAATAAGCAACAGCACATTGATCATCCTCAAAGCTTTTTTTTTATTACAATATAAAGTACAAAATATATATAAAAAGCAAATAATTACACTGCGAACGAAAATCTTTGGGGCAATAAAATGCTTCCAAAGAAAAATATGAATAAATACAGAATATAAATGATGTGTCATATAATTCATTTGGTATCTATGTAGAATAAATGCTGTGACACATTTAACTGAACTAAGCAAATAAGCAACAGCACATTGATCATCCTTAAAGCTTTTTTTATTGTTACATTTTAACAATATGAACTACAAAATATATATAAAAAGTAAATACTTACACAGCTTAAGAAAATCTGTGGAGGCACTAAAATGCTTCCAAAGAAAAATATGAATAAATACAGAATATAAATACTGTGTCATATAATCCATTTGGTAATCTATGTAGAATAAATGCTGTGATACGTTTTATTAATGGATACTGATAGTTAACCAATAAAACTCCTTAAAGCTGCAACACTTTGAAAACCCACAGTGCGTTTTTAATTATTATTTAAGAAAATAAAATGGTTGAAAAGACCAGAAATATAAAAAAAGCAATATGAATAAATACAGAGTGTAGATATTAGAGAGATTCATTAAAAAAAGATGCTGCCATAACTGTTCACATCTTACAGGAGCTCACTCAGTTAACACGGCAACAGATGCCGACTTTATAGCTACACTTATAACAAATACGGATAAATTATTAAGGACTGGCTCGATAAAGGTAAATAGGAAGCATCATCTCTGTGCTAAAATATGAAATATGCATGACCTTTTACATAAAAACACACAATAAGAACTACTGAGCACGACTGAGACTTGGATAACGAGCAGTTGGATAACGATAGTATATTTAACTACTTCTCTTTGGTTTTGCTTCTACATATTTCTTCCCACATACACACACACATAAAAGCTGTTATAATGGGTTACATATGGGGAGCAGGTCGTTTAGGCCACGGGGAGCAGTCGTTTATGAATGAATAACTGCAAAATAAACATGGCCAATATTTAGTGAACATGTGTTCATATATAGTCTAGCCATCCAAGCCATCGAAACCACTCTCACCTGACCAGAGGTAGGTGTTGGTATGCCGGGCGATTAGTGCTGGCGTAGACCAATTAAATGTCCCAGTTGTGAACGAGGTCGAGGGTATGGAATGTTAACCCATCAAAGCCACTTGCAGCTCTGTATGCAGAGCGATTACTATCCGCGCAGATCAATGACACACATGCCAACCAGCCATCTGTACATTTTCGCGCTCTCTCTAAAAATAGATAAACCAGGGAAGCAATTGTACACGCCCCAGCTACTGCGGAAATTACGTGATCAGGATTCCAAAAATATTCTCACAAACCACAAATCAAACTGGCTTCTGAATAACAAATTATTAGGTATTAATAATTATTGTCCAACGAATGTGGTGTTTCAGATCAGTCCCCCTTTCGATGACAATGCATGCTTATCTTATAAATCACTATTTTAATTCTCACAAACCGTGCGAATCTAACGGGCTTCTAAATAATTACAGCATTATTGTCCAATGAATGTGGCAATGCGGATGATTATTTCCACAATTTTATGAATTTATAAATCACCATTTATTAAATAAAAAAAACGTTTCCACACTAAAGTTGGTTATTAAATAATTTACCATAGATATATAGGCTACCCAGACAGACCAGTAGAGCTGACTTATATCTTATAATAACGAATGTACAGTAATAAAGATTTCAGCTGCTCAGGTAGCCTGGCCTAAACGACTGCGGCCTAAACACCAATGGCCTAAACGACCTGTATCCTATATATGCATAATAAGTTTCAGCCCTTGTTGTAATATGTTGTAGAATAACTCGGTGCAGCGTCCACCTACACGGCAGCATTGTTATCCGGCGTTGCTCCTACTCTGACTTCAGAATAAACGGCTGCATCGGTTGCTGCAGGACTGAGTTTTCCTGTGAACGGAGATCATTTGTGTCACACCTTTTCATGTTAACATTAAAAATAACCAAGCTGTACCCATTCTTAAAGAATTTCATCCTGTTGTATCATTTTTAACTCAAATGTTAGCGCTTACATAGAACATGTCATTGAAAGAGGATTCAGGGGCAATTATAATATTATTCAACCAATCACATGCTGCACATGATCCAAATGGAAATGGGAAACAGGGACTGTAGATAAATGCTGACTTTAAATACCTTTATTTTTCTTCTTGGCTTTTCCTACGTTCTGGTGAGAGATCTCTGAATACAACAGAGTGGGATCTAAAAGCAGAGGCCAGGTTTCAGGTTAAACTTGTTCAGCAGGCACATGATTATATGAAGCTGTTGGATAGACGGACTCACACACACTTTCCACATCGTTTCATAATCTGAAACGTGTGAAAATATAACGTGCAAAAAGAAAAACACACAAATGTTTCATAGAAAATCTGATAAATGGAAAATCTCCCACAGTAACACAGTTTCCACCTGTGGTATATATATATATATATATATATGTATGTATATGTATATATATAGAATATAACCAAAGCAGCTGGTTAACTTTACTGCAGGTTGACCCATAACTACCTGCAGTGTAATGCAGGACATCACACACGCATTAATGAGCCATGTTTGTGTGCTGCAGCAACAATTAGTCACCAGATCAGAGCCCAACGGATCAGGCAGATTTGATCAGGCGGTTTGAGCGTCTGGAGCCGCTGCTGCTGCTGGGAGTAGTTCAACTTTTCTCAACTTTCTATCACAAGCAACACAAAGCAAAGCACCGGTGTAGGTACCAGATCGGCTCGGGGTCCGTCGTCTGCTGAACACGTCACACAATATGGCTGCACGCTTGAATGCGATTGGCTGTACGTCGGACAGTTGTGATTGGCTCGTTCTTTCTTTCATCTTATAACCTTATGTGTACCTTGAACATGTACAACCCGATTTACCTTTGTGTGTACTGCCACATGTTTCTGTACATTTTGTTAAAAATCTTTAAAAAAATTTAAAAAGTTGAGATTGGCTCAGACAAACTTCGTTGGGTTCGACTTTCACAACAGACAGATGGATAGATAGATGCCATTACTTTAAGCTAATTTTTCAATCTGCCTAAGGAGCTGCTGACCACTTTCTACTCAGCGATCATCCATTCTGTCATCTGCACCTCCATCACTGTCTGGTTTGGGTCAGCCACCAAACGAGACAGGGCCAAACTGCAACGGACAATTAGGGCTGCAGAGAGGATTATTGGAACTGACCAGGGCCAGGAAAAGGGCAGTAAAAATCTCTGCAGACCCCTCACATCCTGGTCACAAACTGTTCAATCTCCTGGCCTCTGGCAGACGATACAGGGAACTGCTTACCAAAACCAGACGACACAAAGACAGCTTCTTCCCCCAAGCAGTCACTCTGTTGAACACCCAGGAAGTGCATTCCCACCCATAGTGTCTATTTATTGCAAACTGCATTTATTATTCTCGTACACATCCCTATTTACCACTGTCAAGTTCCACTCAGTTGAACTCCGAAAGGACACACGGACAACTCTTGATTTCCAAATTTGAGCAACTTTTTATTGTCCAACTTTTTCTTTGTTGGTTGGTCCAGTTGATCTTCAGAATAATCATCAGGTTGTTAACCTTCGAACACAGAGAAACAAGTGTTAACAACTAAATTACACAGGTATTTTCAAACAAGGTTTCACAATAATCAATCAACTAAAAAAAAAAAAAAGGTAAGTATAATTGAATTAATTAAATAAATCAGCTCAGTAAGGTAAGTATTTTTACAGGCTTGTAGATCAGCTCTTTCTCAAACATTTTAAACTTTTAACATTCTAAATTCAAACTTTTAGCAAGAGTTTTTAATCAAACGTTTTTATTCTTTAACCTTGCATTTAACTGAATTCATTATTTTTTAACTTTAAACATTAAACCATAAGCTTTCTTTAAATCTTTTAACTTGTCAAACACAGTAAGCAAACACTGAAATGCAATTAATGCTCAAAACTGCAATAAGTTTGCAGTAGCTCAACTTTAACCCTAGCACTAACAAACAATTTAGGACAGGCAAGTAATCAAATTAAGAAGCTTCTAGGTACAAACTTAGCATTTCAAGGTAAATATTCTACCAGTCCTCAAAAGAACAAATATAATCACCGACCATTGGTGTGTTGGATCAACTTCTAGAGTAGATCTTGCAGAGAGTTTTGGCTGCTTGCTCCCTGCATGCAGCTTGTTCGATCCATGAAGCAAGTGAGCAGCTCCTTCCTTTCAGCTGCTTTCAATCAGCCAATTGGTGACCATTTTGCCCATGGCCTACTGGGAAATGTAGTTGCTCCGACTTTGACCATGCAGTTTCCCACCATGTAGGGCAGGGATTCATACTTGATTCTTGGTTTTGAGTTTTTAACTTCACAACCACCCATACTCAATGCCACTCTTACTGTTCTGCATTTCTAATTTTTATTATCTTATGTTATTGTTGAGTGTTGTACTTTGTGAGTGAAGTTACCGGAGTCAAATTCCTTGTTTGTTTAATCAAACCTGGCCAATAAAGCTGATTCTGATTCTGATTCCCTAGACTGTATGTATATAATCTATATATATATATGCAGTGTATGTATATACACACATATCCAACAGAACATTTTTTTAAAGTTTTATGTGCATTTATGTGCAGGAGTCCACACGTATATATTCAAAGAGGTTATTGCTGCTCAGCACACAAAACTGAAAATGAAGCTTCTCTTCAGAGTGAACCAAAGGCCAAAATGATTAAACAAAACAAACTAGATTTTAAAGGTTTGGGGCTAGTGCTGGTCAAGGTGCGGTACACACTATTTTGTAGGAAATATTTAATTTCTTTGTAAAAGCTGCTGCCGATCACCGAAACAACACCAAGTTACGGTTACTATGGCTACTACAGCCAATCACAATGTACTCCCATTCAAGCGGACAGCCATATTGTGTGACGTAATCAGACGACGACGGAACCCGAGCCGATCTGGTACCTACACCGGACCAAGAACTCACTTCGGCAGAGCAAAATGTTTCAAAGCGAGACCAGAAACTGCAGAAAGCCGAAGGACATGACAACACTTCTCAGTTTGGAGTGTACCTGCAGCTCCCGTCTTCACATCAGAGTAAACAGCACACTCCTGTGGTTCATCCCTCCCTGTTCACATAATCACATGAATCCACAGAGCAAAGACTCAAAGGTCAGACGCTTCGCAGCTTTGTTCCTTATCATACACGCTGCATGCACGTGTGTGTGTGTGACTTACTCTTCTTCCCAAAGTTTTTAAGCTCAACGACAGAGTATGTGACATCTCTGGATTCCCCTGCATCTGAAATATTTCAGGATTCTGTCATCAGTCTCCTGAAATCTCTACATTTTTTGCACATCTTACTGCTTTAAAGTTATACTGCACCGTTTCCCGTGTTTTCAGGGTGTGTGGTCAACTCGTAGAGACAAGCATTGTCTGTGGTAGATAAAAAAAAGAAGCAGAGACAAAGAGTTTTTACATGAATGTAACGACAAAACAAAAGAAATAACCAACTCTTTTTTTCCACTGGTTGTTCTTTTAAACTGCAAAGACGTCCAAAGACAGGAAGCTTTTAGGGTCGGCAACCTTTAACACTCAAAGAGCCATTTGGAAAAGAAAACACCGGGAGCCGCAAAAATACTTTGTTTTTTTTACCTTTACGCTTTGTGTAAACAACTATAGTGAGTTGCTTACGAAATCCATGAAGTGCTACAGAGAAAATTTAATTTAATTTATGTCATGAACACATTTTGAACTCTTAAATAATAATAATAACAATAAGACGTCGAGTTGAAGGTCTCCTTCTCACCACAGATCAGGCATACTGGTAAGCCAGTCTCGTCAGAGGTAAATGCAAATGAATCTGCATCAGGCATCATTAAATGTTCTATTTTCTTCAGATAGTTTTCTTCTCTTCCTTTTCTCCATACTTGGCCGACCTGGGGTTGAAAGTCTCGATGAATAATGGACAGCGTTTTGGCGGCCATATACCGGCTTTCTGCCAGGGTGGCGCATATTTTGAGCGACGAAAAATCAAAAATATTGTTTTATTCTAATATTTCAAGATCACAATAATCTTCCAATTTAGAACTACATTTTTTTTTTAAAAACTAACACAAATAAAATGCACTTCAATTGGATACTTTTTCATTTATTTTCCCAAACCACGCGGCTCCGTTGCCGCGGGTTGCCGACCCGTGATCTGGAGGGTGTGAAGTCTTTATGGAGGATCTTATCTGTCACCGCCCTGACGTTACTTTCCCATCATGCTGTATTATTTGGAAAGGATGGCTGAATTACAGCGCTTGGTGTGAAATTTAAGTTAAATTCAAATAGAATTAATAAGAAAGTCAAGTTTATCTCTGATGTTTTGTTTGTAAAAGTGCCGATGAGGAGTTACAAGATCCAGCCTCGTGGGTTCGTGATCTTTGATTAATATTTTTATACCACAAAATGTAAATGTATTTTATTTATACAGCCCTTAACACACAATCCTTACGATGTACCAAAGTGCTTTACAGCAGGTAATAAATAGAGAGAAGAATAAGTAAAAACAAATAAAAACAATAAAAGAACAGTGAACGCAATAAAATACAACAAAATCAAATAAGATAAAATAAGATAAAAGTGTCATCATACTACTGGGTATTAAAAGTCATCCTAAATAAGTAGGTTTTTAGCCTAGATTTGAAGAGACATCAGAAGACACAGAAGAAATCCTGAGGTAAAAGTAAGACTTTTCTAAAAGTCTAAATTAGTTTAATTGCTGACCGTAGCGAGGAGAGCTGTACTCACGATCTGTGGCTGAGCTCTGACTGGTGTTCTGTGGCCGGATGGACCTAAAACATCATGAATACAGGAAGTTAAACACAGAAAAGGTCAATACTGATGATTTGTGTTACAGATGAGAGGAAATGAAGGAGCGATTTACTGACCTGATGCACGTTAAATCTGTGAAAAAGACATTTGGTTGGAACATTAAAATGAAATCCTGTATTTAGAGAAGCATTTGAACAGATAAACCATGTGATACAGTATCAGAATATAAAGGTCTCACCCTTTGAATGTTTGTAGCGACACAGCAGGAGCAGGAGAACGATGAATATGAGTCCAATGATTGGTCCAACGACCATCAGCACAGGAAACAAAGAGCCTTCAGGTCTGGATACAGCTTCAGTTCACAGAAGATTAAACATTAAAGATTGAACTTATTTATGTAGAGACGATACTCTCCCAGAAAAATGGACTTAAAAAATTAAACAGAAAATAGTTTTAAAGGCATCAAATAATTGAACTCTACTCACCTTTAACTGAGATCCAGCTCTTTGGTGAAACCTTCCCTGAGTGTTCACACTTGTAGAAACCTTCATCTGACTGTGACACTGCAGAGATGTTCAGCTCCCCTCTGCTGTCACTTTGAAGAAGTGTGTCATTGTGATAGAAAAACACATTGGAAAGTGTATTTTGTCCTCTGCGTCTGCAGCTCAGACTGACAGAACCTCCCTCAGTTACAGGATGGACGGGGCTCACCAGGATAACTCCATACTTATCTGTAAAACAGTCAGAGGACATTAGGTTCTCTTTGGAAATGTTAACTGTGGATGTTCAGCTGCAGCCACAGATTAGAAGTCAGGAAGTGACTTGTTTTCCAGTGAACATTAAAGGGATAGTTCGCCTCTTTTGACATGAAGCTGTATGACATCCCATATCAGCAACATCATTTATGAACATCTTCTTACCCCCTGCTGCGTCCTGTGAGCCGAGTTCCAGCCTCGTTTTGGTGTTGATGAAGGTAGTCCGGCTAGTTGGCTGGGGTTTAAAAAATAAAGCGTTTTGCTTCTCAAAACAATATGCGTTCAAAAGAGTAATACATTTGCATCACAAAATCGTTCTCCAAGCAAAAGTCAGACCTCACAATCGCTTGGACCTATTTTCTCTCCCTTCGTATCACTGCCTGCTGTGCAGACCGAGCAGCAAACACCGTAACAGGCGCGGCTGTCGGCCAACTAGCCGGACTACCTTCGTCAACACCAAAACGAGGCTGGAACTCGGCTCACAGGACGCAGCAGGGGGTAAGAAAATGTTCATAAGTGATATTGCTAATATGGGATGTCATACAGCTTCATGTCAAAAGAGGCGAACTATCCCTTTAAGAGCAAACTACGCAGCAGGATCAAGAGACAAATGCTCACCGAGAAAGTTCATGTTGTATGGATGTGACATGTTCAGGTACAGTTAATGATGTGATGCTTAAATACAAGACAAAGTGAAAGAAAAAGAACATTTATCATAACGTACTCTGCACAGTTATGTTGACTGCGTTGCTGAACTCTCCTGATCCAGACTCACACCAGAACACAGCATTACCAGACCAGAGACTCTTTATGTTACATGAGGATCCAGTCATTGTCCCCCATAATAACTCAGAGCAGTGTGACAGGTATCCTGCTTCTGTAATCTCCCTCACTCTCCACTCAGCAGATTTTCCTTCACAGTTCAGAGACACAGGATCACCTCTGAAGTGTTGAACTCTGTCAGGACTCACTGTGAGAGACGCTGCTGGATGAAGATCTGAAAAACATGTGATGAGATTTCACCAAAGCAGAGAGAAACATAACCAATGCTTCATTACAGATATTCATTTGGTTTATTTTGTTCTTCATCTGAAGATCAGCGCACACATTTCAACAAGCTGATCAAACTGTGATTTCCACCTTAAAAAACTTCAGTGTGTTTTAAATGATAAACTCAATCTGATCGTCTTTCAGACATACAAGTGAACGTTTGAATTTCCAGTATTTCACTGCTTCACCTGATCAGGGTTTTCTTCTTATTAATGTCTGCTGTTCTTCCATTGGTGGAAAATGAATGTAGCTATCATCAACACGAGTGTTGGTTTTAAACATCGTGTAGGTCTCTGATAAAAGAATAGCTGAATTAAAGTGAAAGCATCACTTTCAGAAACAAACTGACCTGCAGACCAGACAAACTCTGGGTCACTATAATCAGTGTAATACACTGGGTCTCCTCTCCCAGCTCTACACACATATCCTGCTGTGTGTGTCTGTCCATGAATGATGTAGGAACCATGTTCAGTCCCAGTGTTGCTATCAGGCAGCAGCTCATAGCTGTAAGAGCTTTCAGACGGATCAGGAACAGCTTTATACCAGTAGAACCTCCATCCTGCAGACGGATGTTCAACCTGACAGCTCAGAGTTACTGAGGCTCCAGGACTCAGCCATGATGGAGACACAGTGAGGACAGGCCGGGGTTTATCTGCTGAGAGAGACAGAACAGATAGAAAAGAAGTCTGTAACCCTGGATTAAAAAGCTGTAACTTTAACATTTTTAACTTACATGATACAGTTACAGTGATGACATCACTCCACTGTGTTAGAAATAGCTGGTTCCTTCTGCCCCGGCATCTGTATCCTCCACTGTCAGTAACTCTGCTGATCCTGTATTCACTGGATGTTGGAGGTATATTTAACCAGGCTGGTGTCCATTCATACATCCACTGAGTTCCTCCACCTCCCTGGATCTCACATCTGGCAGTGACGGTCTCACCGCTGTATATCTGAGCCCAGCTGGGCTGCAGGATCACTGTGGCCTTGATGGAAACTGCTCACATAAAAATATTCAGTTAGAAGACCAACACACACAGAAAACCAACAGAAATATGCTTTGATTCTATTTCCTGTTATTTGACACTGTTCATCTATGTATTTATTTCATAAATCTTCATAAACATTTAAATAACTGTAGTTTGTTTGCTTTTTGGAGCAACATTTCTCAGTATTTACTGACTTACTGATCAGTTATTTCTACAGTTTTTATTTCCATCCTGTTCAGTGCTTTTTCATGATGTTTAACAGCAGCACAAAGAGCAGAAAGTTCAAGTGTTGAAGTGTTTCAATTCTAAAACTGATGAACAAGAAGAGATTAAGGAAATCCAGATGTAATAAATGAGAGAAGAAGATTCTGCCACTCTTGTGTTGAATCTGAACAAAACATGAAGAGTCTCAAACATCAGAGGTATCAGTAGGAGTTACTGTCATATAATCATTGTTTCATTCATGTTCTTTTTGTTGTTGGGACCAAAATGCTCTTTTCTACATGACTGAGAAACAGATGAAAACTTCTTTTATTTCAGAACAAATGAATAAACTCACGAGTTTCCTCAATGGTGACATCACTGCTGACTTCTGAGTAGAAACCTGGTTCTCCTCTTCCTCCTCCTCTTCCTCCTCTGCAGTGGTACACACCTCCCTGTGACACTGTGAGGTCTTTATATCCATTGTTTCTTATGGGCTGAGCTGCAGAATAGGCTGACCCACCTCTGAACCAGTCAAACCTCCATCCATCAGGGTCGTCCACAGAGCAGGTCAGTGTCACACTGCCCCCTGCTGGTATGGTTGTTATCTCTGCTGTCAGTGTGGCTCTGGGTTTACTTGCTGTTGAGTTCAGATTTTTTTCAGTTAATTAATCAGAATGTGACTTGATTCTGTTTGTTTAGATATTACTAACAGACTGCAATATTTCTTTTTAACAATAAAAACAAATGCAGCTGCACACAAATAAAAGCTTCAGTTATTTTTGCCTCATCCACTTATTTCCCTCAAATGTTCCACTGCCCTGCGTGCTGTCTCAAATCAAATTTATTTGCACATGAAATGTGCAAAACGATTCAAAGTGCTTTACATAAAATAAAAGCATTGCAGCAGGGAGTGGAAGAACTATTAAAAATACATAAAAGAATATAAAGAGAAACAAATAAAATAATTTTAATTAATTTAAAAACCAGCAACAGTCCAGATAAGTTCAAAGATATCGTGCAGATTTCATGCATAGACACATGAGAAAAGAAATGTCTTTAACCTGAATTTAAAAATGTCTCCATTTGGTGAAAGTTTAATCTCCACTGGCAGTTTGTTCCACTTGTTTGCAGCATAACAGCTAAATGCTGCTTCTCCATGTTTAGTCTGGACTCTGGACTGGACCAGCTGACCTGAGTCCTTGGATCTAAGAGCTCTGCTGGGTTTATATTCTCTGAACATATCACAGATGTAAACCTTCAGCAGGCTTTTAAAATCTATTCTGTGACTGACTGGAAGCCAGAGTAAAGATTTTAAAGCTGCTGTGATGTGTTCAGATCTCTTAGTCCGGGTTAAAACTCTAGCAGCAGCGTTCTGGATGAGCTGCAGATGTTTAATGCTCTTTTTGGGAAGTCCAGTTAAAAGAGCGTTACAGTAATCAAGTCTACTGGAGATGAATGCATGGATGAGTTTCTCCTGTTCTTTTTGGGAGAGGAAACCTTTTTTCTGTTGATATTTCTGAGGTGGTAAAAAGCTGCCTTGGTGACAGCTTTGATGTGGCTGCTGAAAGTCAGATCTGAGTCTATCAACACTCCCAGGTTACGAACTTGGTCAGTGATTGTAAGGTCCCGAGTCTCAAGATATTTACCAACGCTGACCCTCTTCTCTTTGCTCCCAAACAGAATGATCTCAGTTTTGTCTTCATTTAATTGTAGAAAATTCTCTCTCATCCAGGTGTTTACTTCCTCCAGACACTGACACAGTACGTCTGCTGGGCTGCAGTCGCCAAGGTGACAGAGACACATAAAGTTGTGTATTGTCTGCATAACTGTGATGATTGATGTTAAAATTCTGCAATATCTGACCCAAAGGGAGCATATACAAGTTAAACAGAAGAGGTCCAAGAATTGACCCCTGGGGGACTCCACAAGTCATGGCCACTCGCTCAGATTCATAGCTGCCAATTGTAACAAAATAACTCCGGCCTTCTAAGTAGGACCTGAACCAGTTAAGGACCGCTCCAGAAAGTCCAACCCAGTTTTCCAGCCTGTGCAACAGGATTCTGTGATCTACAGTATCAAACGCAGCGCTGAGGTCCAACAGAACCAGGACTGAAACATTACCAGAATCAGTGTTCAACCTGATGTCGTTTAACACTTTGACCAGAGCTGTTTCAGTGCTGTGATGACGTCTGAAGCCTGATTGAAAGTTATCAAGACTTCCACTTTCATTCAGAAAGTCGTTGAGCTGGTTAAATACAACTTTCTCAATAATCTTGGATATAAAAGAGAGATTAGAGACAGGTCTGTAGTTGTTCATCATAGAGGCGTCTAGAGTTCTCTTCTTTAGGAGTGGCTTAATGGCAGCTGTCTTTAGTGACTTGGGAAAAATGCCTGATGCCAGTGAGCTGTTAACTATTCGTAGGAGATCACTTTCTACTGAGGTAAAAACAGTTTTTAAAAAGTCGGATGGTATTATGTCCAGAGTGCAAGTGGTTGATTTCAGATGCCGAACTGTTTCCTCTAGGATTTTTAAATCAACAATATTCTCTTTCTGTCTCTTTCTGTTCTCAAACTAAAATAAATCAGTTCATCACTGAGCTTCCTGGCAGCAGCTGGATCAGTGTTGGACGGAGAAATGTTTCCATCGTCATTTCTAAATCAGTGAAACACATCAAAACATGATATTTCATGATGAATTGTGGACAGTTTAACTCACATGACACTTTCAGAGTGAAGCCTTCGCTCCATTCTGTTAAGAGATAGTCTCTTCTGCCCCTACAGCTGTATTCTCTGCTGTTGGACTCTGCTGCGACGATCCTGTATTCACTGGATGTTGGAGCATTTGTGTTGGTTGGTCTCCATTCATATTCCCACCCTCTGTAATCAGCTCCCTGGATCTCACATCTGAGGCTGACGTTCTCACTGCTGTATATCTGAGCCCAGCTGGGCTGCAGGATCACTGTGGCCTTAATGGAAACTGTTGACACCAAAAACACAGTTAGGACACAAAGAAAAGAGGTGAGAAATAACACAGAAACACAGGACTGTTTTCAGCTTTAGTTGCTCTGCTTTATGGTAAACTATTAAAACAACTGTGATATGTATACAATGAGGGAACTCATCAGGTGTTTAGAGCTTGAAGTGTGTGACTCCAGTACTTTAAATGACATTTTAACATAACCGCATGCTGATTTTATAATGAAACATCTACAAAGTTTCTGGAACTTCAGTTTACACACCTCAAAGTCACAATGAAACAAGAACAGATGTAACAATGTGGAATTAAATTAAAGCTGTTTTCCTTCCAACAGAGTTCATCATAAGAAGGTTTCACAGCTGAATGATCTTTAACCTTTTATCCACTGGCTGTGGATGGAACCTTGTTTTTCTTACACACCAAACTAAAACTTGTTCTTCTTCATGTAGATGAGGTCAAATCCTGGGATTGAATTATTCATTTGATAGTTTTTAATAATGTGTTCAAAATGGATTTTCTCCTGTTCTCAGATTCCATGATGTTTTATTCCTAATTAAATTTCTAAACTCACCAGTTTGGTTAATGATGACGGCGTCACTCTTAGATGTGACTAAGTTAGTCTCTCTTTTAAACCCTCTGCAGACGTATTTTCCTCCCTCAGTGACACTGAAAACTCCATCAATGTCATTAACTTGTGTGTGCTGATCTCCAGATGAGGTACGTCTCCAGAGGTCATAACTGAGGCCTGCAGGATCCTTCACAGAACAGGTCAGTGTCACACTGCCCCCTGCTGGTGTGATGTTTCTGTCTGCTGTCAGAGTGGGTTTGATTTTAAGTTCTGTAAGTTAGAAAAAACACATGATGTGAATCATCTCTTAAACCTTTCACAGACATCAGCTCAGAACTAAAGTGAACACCAGTGAAGACTTTGGATCACATGTCAGAAAGCTCTCTGATCTGATCAGTAACATCAAAACACCAAATCAGGGAACAGTCTTTGGATGAATTTGTTCATCCTTCCAGAAAACTCCACAGACTTTTAGTTTATTTGTCATAAGTCATTTCAGCTGAATATGAGGGCCTTGCACACATTTAAAGTGAAACATTTCTAATTCAGAATTCTTCATTTCTAACTTTGGCAGCTCTGACAGGTGACACCGAAAACCTTCAGCTGCACTCAATGCTGCTCTGTTTATTGTAAATTTGACTAATTTTTGTTCAATTATTCAAAGAAAAAGGTCATATTTATCCCATTAGAGTCCCAATAACACCCATCCATTTTTTATAGCTGCTCAGAAACAAACAGCCGTGCACGCTCACGCTCACTCGCAGGGTTCATTTAGAACATGCATGTTTTTGGATGATGGCAGGAAGCCAGAGTACCCAGCTGGGGTTCACACCAGGAACCCTCTTGCTGCGAGGCGACGGTGCTAACCACCACACCACGTGTGTCCTCACAAAGATCACAGACTCTGCCTAACACAGAGCTCAGCGTCAGAGCAGCGTTTGCTTCTCAAACATAAAGAACAGAGACAGTATTTTCTGCAGAGGAGTTTGAGAACAGCTGAATCAACTTAAAGGGAAACA
This sequence comes from Odontesthes bonariensis, assembly GCF_027942865.1. Lineage (NCBI taxonomy): Eukaryota > Metazoa > Chordata > Actinopteri > Atheriniformes > Atherinopsidae > Odontesthes > Odontesthes bonariensis. Next base: position 6,021,195 of record NC_134524.1, read on the forward strand.
TAAGTTATCCTGGAGGCTGATGATGTCCCGCCATCTTAAAAACACACTTCGTGCTGGGCTTTAGTTTCCTACTTATCTACATCTACACCTACAGGCTATATCAGATACTGTAGCAGGCAGCACGCATGACAACAATCGAAATAAAAGATTTTCTCTATAACTGATATTTGTTAACTTTGCTCTGCTGAGTATAAAATGTCCAGTTAGGATTTGCCTGAACGGTTAAGATGATCTGATGAATGCATAAGAAAGAAGACACAAAATAAATAAACACAAACTTCTCAGAGGTGAACACAACTGTGGGCTGGTTATTCAGTGGGTTCGTTAAGCTGGTCGTTTTACCGTGTAAAAAGAGGCGTTACTTTGCATTAGATGCTAACACAATCCAAATGTAATGATACATGTTTGGTGAATGTCACAAACGAGGCAAAAAGAGAAAACAGAAACTCTTTCTCACCTTCAGCATTTCCATAGAAGACTGTGCTGATCACTGCAAAACAGATGGAAACCTCATTAGAACGTATCAAATTAATAAATCAACTGATAAATGATCTTATAAAGGAGGGCGTTTCAGAGTAAAACTAAAGAAATGACACTTAGAAACACTGATAAACTCCCTTTTTTCATTTAAAAGAATCATGTTTGTCATTGAAAATGATGATTACTCTCCTCAACCTCTCAGAGAAACACTTTAAACCAATGATACGCTGTAATTCACATTATTTAGAGACATTTTTCTTTAATCTGCTAACAGAGAGAGAGAAATGTACTTACAGAAAAAGCCCAGCACACGGAGCAGAGTGCGTCCCATCCTCACCTCCAGCCTGCTGCACGGCAGATCAGACAGTCTTCCGCTTTACATCAATTAAAATGACCAAAAAGGAGAAGTACTGGTGTGAGAACAGTTGTCGACTTCTTCTTCTGTCTGTAGCCGGCCTTTGTTTCCTTCCCTTTTACACAGAGCTCAGACACCCTCACTAGCTCTGACCGCAGCAGTAGTTTGTCATGGTTACGTTTCCTATCCACTGCAGGGACACATTCGCAATTGTTTCATGCGCAGAGGTCGGTTCCTATTTATTTATGAAAAATATTAATGTTACTGTAATGAAGATTTTGTGTGGATGTAACTTTGCACAAGTTGTCCTTTCTTGTGTGGGTTTATATTCTCTGCTCCTCAGTGGGTGGGTTCATTTCTTCTGGCTGATAGAATCAAGAATCCGCTCCCAGACACCTGACTGAGTGTTACAGGCGTCCATGTTCTCTATGTTGTGGACTTGCATTCCTTCATTTAATCTGAAAACATTTCCTTGACCTCTCTTCAAAAGTTTGATCCTGCAGCTCTTTATTGTAAAGCATAGATTCTGCAGCTATTCTCACCCTAAACACAGGAAACCATCGGCTGAACGTGTGGTCGGGTGTGAATGTGTGTCAGAATCATGTGAAAGGTCGGCATTTCCACACTAACCACGTTCAGCCACAATGCTAATACTTTTGTGAGGAAACGTGAATAACACTGATCATCTATAACACTTTAATGCACCATTTAAAATGCAGTACACAAAAAAATACCCTGCAGGTCCCTATAAGAGGTAAGTGCAATGAAATAAATGAAAAAATAAAAAGGTATTTCACCCTTTCCTTTTTGCTCCTTTAATTCACCTAGGTTGTTTCAGTAAGGCTAACTTTAAGTTAGGTTAGACCTATTTGAGATCCTATTTTACTTCCTGAGTTAACTCCTTTTCTTTCTTTACACGTAAAAGGAAACCTTCAGTTCAAAATAATCAAATAAAAGTGGATCACAATCCTTCAAAATCACATTCAAAAATATCAACTCAATATGCAAATAAAAGTATGGCACTTTAAATCAGTTCAAGTTCAATGTGAGTTTGAGTTCAGTTCAATTGTTCAGCTCAGTTTAATGAAAAGTTTCAGTCCGATTCAGTCCAAAAAATGAAGAAAACATATTAGCCGCCACTCCCTCTCTGCTCTCTCGCTCAGGTATCTGCGGCAGCGTCAGTGAGGCGCTGCGTCTAGCATCATGATTCTTAAAGGGACAGCGACATGACTTTTCTGTCACCATGTTTTTACTTTTTTAACATGAAATCATTCTTTTATTGACATTTTCTAACTTTGACTCATGTCACATTTTAGCATGGGTTTACATAAGGCATTAAATGCATTAAACCTTAAATTATTCTAATATAAAACGCCTTTGTTGAAGTGATTTTTGTTGCTACGGTAACCCCAGACGTTACTTAAAAAAGCGCTCAAATGAAGCACATCTGGCTTAGATGCATCGCACAGCTTTGAACTTCTCGGCCTGGGAACAAACTGAGCCAACTTTCCAGCTCCTCTTCACACGTAATGACCATGTTCACAGCTTCAGTTCGGTCATTTTTCCTCCTTCCTGACCCTCTTTGGGAGCGTTACGCCTCTCTGCGTCACCACTGGTTTCGTGCTGGCACTGGTCTTTTGGGTGGTGCGTGGGCTTTCCTGTTTGAACTGAATTCACTGGCTGCACCTGTGAAGCTGTGCCTGGTGTGGCTTACAGGGAGGTCACCTCTGCTTAAAATGCATCTTTAACTGGGTTTTAAATGTAAACCAAGTGCTTTATTAGCCCCTTGGTTTCAGGCTTTATGTTGGTAACAAGGATTCTTACATATCTAATGTCATCCCCTCATTTCATATCGGAAACTGCAAAATCCCTCAAATAACCGTAATGCAGTTAAAGGGAATAGAATGAATAGACAGTGTGCCTGGATTAAAGGGATAGTTCGCCTCTTTTGACATGAAGCTGTATGACATCCCATACTAGCAATATCGTGCATGAACATTCGGTCTGCACGGTCTGCACCGTGGAACAGGCGCCGCTGTCGGCAGCACGCAGTGATAGAAGGGAGAGAAAATAGGGCCAAGCGATCGTGAGGTCTGACTTTTTCCTGGAGAATGTCTCGTCTCCATGTCATGTCTCGTCATTTCCTGTTTTATTCTGAAAGGTTAACTCTCCTCTCGTGTTCCAGTCTGACTTAACCCCGTGTGTATAAGAGTCAGCGTCTCCCCTTGTCTTGTGCCAGTGTGTCGTATCTGTTGTTCCCAACGTGCTTCACTCTCGCCTTTGAAAAACCATAGTCCATGTACCAAGCCATTGTTTTGATCAATTCCTCTCTAAGAGAGTTTTTGTTTTTGGATAACTTTAATAAGAAAGTCTTGATAAAGCATAGTTCAAGTTTTATAGCGTTCTTGCTTTTTCCTCCAAGTGGAGTGATCTTTTGTTTGGTTAAGATTTCATATCGTAGTGCCTCCTATTTTTCAGGAGAGGTTTTTTGTTTTCCTCCACAGCAGGAGTGACTTTAGATTTTCATAGATATGCTTCTCTCATTTTGGGAGAAGTATATAATATTATTGATAATTTATGTAGTCTGTTTTGTTCTCTCTTGGAGAGTTTTTGGAAACACCTGCACCTCCAAATAAAGCTTGTGGATTAAACATCACCTGCTTCTGCGTCCTCCATTCCTTGGGTGTGACAGAGAACGGTTTTGTGTTGCAAATGTATTACTCTTTTGAACGCATATTGTTTTGAGAAGCAAAACGCTTTATTTTTTAAGCCCCACCCAACTAGCCGGACTACCTTTGTCAACACTAAAACGAGGCTGGAACTCGGCTCACAGGACGCAGCAGGGGCTAAGAACATGTTCATAAATGATGTTGCTGATATGGGATGTAGGCTCCATGTCAAAAGAGGCGAACTGTCCCTTTAAGGCTACTTACATGTTGTGTCCAATTTTTCATGCCAGGTCTACAGAATTTCCCTTTAGGCTTGAAGAGATACAGCCTAACCAGCTCAGAAGAACAAGCTGCAAACATAATTTCTCCATCAGCTGTGAGACGATGTTCATCTTTTTTAGTCTGCTTGTGGTAACACAGCAATAAGCCCACAAGCAAGAAGCAAAAGCTGGGGAGGAAAAAAGGGGGGAAAGCACTCTAAGCACTTTAGGCTGCCGCTCAAGCAGCATCTCATAAAATCTAATTTGATTATTGATTAACCCTTAAATGACCTTTAAATATCTAGCTGTCCCAGATGAGCAGAGGTGGAGGGGCAGCGTCTGATATACAGCACAGATATTAGCTTAGAATCAAATATTCCAACTTGGTTTTAATTAGCAACTAAGTTGATTCCCTAATATTAATTAGGGAATCAGCACCTCCAAATCCGAGACCATGGTCTTCGGCGGGAAAAAAAAAAAAAAAAAAGGGGGTGGAATGCTCTCTCCGGGTCGGGAATGAGATCCTTCCCCAAGTGGAGGAGTTTAAGTATCTCGGGGTCTTGTTCACGAGTGAGGGACGAATGGAGCAGGAGATTGACAGACGGATCGGTGTGGCGTCTGCAGTGATGCGGGCTCTGCACCGGCCCGTCGTGGTGAAGAAGGAGCTGAGCCAGAAGGCCAAGCTCTCGATTTACCGGTCAATCTATGTTCCTACCCTCACCTATGGTCACGAGCTGTGGGTAGTGACCAAAAGAACGAGATCGCGAATACAAGCGGCCGAAATGAGTTTCCTCCGCAGGGTGTCTGGGCTCTCCCTTAGAGATAGGGTGAGAAGCTCGGTCATCCGGGAGGGGCTCGTAGTAGAACCGCTGCTCCTCTGCATCGAGAGGAGTCAGATAAGGTGGCTCGGGCATCTGGTGAGAATGCCTCCTGGACGCCTCCCTGGTGAGGTGTTCCGGGCCCGTCCCACTGGGAGGAGGCCCCGGGGAAGACCCAGGACACGTTGGAGGGACTATGTTTCTCGGCTGGCCTGGGAACGCCTCGGGGTCCCCCCAGAAGAGCTGGAGGAAGTGGCCGGGGACAGGGACGTCTGGGTCTCTTTGCTCAAGCTGCTGCCCCCGCGACCCGACCCCCGGACCAGCGGAAGATAATGGATGGATGGATGGATGGAGTTTTAATTAGATTGAATTAGATTTTATATTTTGAAAACAGGGATCATGATCCAGGCTAATACCAAGGTTTCTGACATGGCCGCTTTATCAACACAATACTGAGAGCCTCAGCTGTTATTTCCAATGTTCAGGAAGACTTCAGCGCCCCTTTCGCAGTCTTGTTGTGGCTTTTTGCAGTATACCGAGCTCTCGGGGCCGCTGTGCTCGTCAGCCGTTCCCGTACTCCCACCTTTTCATTTACAGCCAGGAGAGCGCGTCTCCAGCAGAAAGCCTCCTGCTGTTACGTACCTGTGTGAACAGCAACTTTGGACCAAAGTGTTCATGTTTTCAATGCAAAACCCCGGATGTTCAGGTGTGAAAACGGCTAAGAGTTTGATCTCCGACTCAACCTTTCTGCTTTTGTTCTGCTCACTGGGTGGCAGAGAGCAGCACAAAACTCACCTTTGAATAAATTTAGTTACAATAGTGATTAATTCATTAATGAATCGATTAAGATTCTGGTCCACGATGAGCTGACTGTATCACAGAATTACAACGACCAAGGTTGTGGGCCACACCTCAAAGTTAAGAATGGCTCTAATAGTACCTCAGTTTGTTTTTCTGGCTGCTAAAGTCCCCGAAATCACAGTGATTTCACAAGTTATTTTTAATTTGCAGAACTGATTCTTTTATTTCCTCATCTTGCTGGATAAAAGAGATGGGGAGTATCATAATTTACCAGAAATAAGCTACGTTTTTTTCACCGTCCATTCTCTTCATCTCTGCATGAGGCGGCTTGGTGAGCAGAGCCGACGTGTGAATACAGCGCAGCGAAGACGAAAAGCATATGAATAGATGCAGAAACAGGAACAGGAAAGTATCGGGCCGCATGTAAAAAAATGTTTAAATCAGATAAGCTATCTATAAATAACCCAGCTTGTTAACATTTTTGGATTTCACAAGCGGCCCAGAAATAATTTGCACCGACGACTTGAAGTCAGTTTGGCTTCAGGAAGCGGACGCCCTCTCTACCTTTAAGATCAGCCTTAAAACTTTCCTTTCTGATAAAGCTTACAGTTCAGGATGGCTCAGGTGACCCTGAAACATCCCATAGTGATGCTGCTATAGGCCCAGCCTGCTGGGGGAGCTCCCATGATGCACCTCTCCTCCCTCTGCTCTCTTTACTCTCCATGTACATGTGACAGCACGGTCGTCATTAACTTGCATTTGAGAAGCACAGAAGGATTTTGCTAGCCTGGGCGAAAGCCGACTGTTGACTCTGTCAAACAGTCTGGGAAAACCCAAGAGGAATCCGTTTCCATGGAAGGCGGGACCTTACCCAGCAACTTAAATTCATTGGAGTAATGGAGTTCCCTTAACCAATCATAATGTTTAGAAATGACGTTGGTTATGCGCCGAGGTTCATGCTTACTCTCGCGAGGCTCTAGCTCGCGAATCACGCTTCCCACATCCGCTCTCATTATACCGGTACCGTTTGAGAAATCAAACTTTTCCCAAAGCCAGTTGGAAGGAGAGCTACGACATCCTTGCCACTAACAAAATTGACGAGGCATTTCTCTTGCTCTCGTTTTAATTGTGCAATGATCTCCAGAGTTGAGACAACTTCATGGATAGCTTCTAGCGTTCTTCCGTCGCCATGTTTATTTCCGCTGCGGTTGAACTACAATTACATGGACTACAATGGACTCCGCGCGTGAGTTCTGCGTCACCACTCGCAACTGTTTGCTGATTGGCAAAACACTGAGCGAACCGAGGTAGGGTGATTTGGCCAGACTATGTGCGGAGCCAAAATCTTTGGGCGGAAGTACGTAGGATGGCGTCGCCAGGCTAGGATTTTGCAGGAATAAACTATTGAAATCACTTGCATTACTGATTATGTGTTGCTGCAATAGTAATTCTGCTCGATATGAGCGGAAGCACAGCTTCACACATTTAGTGGTGAAGCACACACACTTGTATTCACACCCATTTGCTCTTTCCTGGGTGGGAGGGGGAGGGGGAGGACATATTTCTTCATATAATATTTGAGAGCGACTGAAAAATTTGGTAAAAAGCTCCAAAATTAAGAAATTCTCTGTTTTTGCTTGTACTTCTTTATTCAGAAGACAAATAAAGCCTTACTGCTTTGGTATTACTGTAAAATTGATTTCAGTGTCCGGTGTTCTGATCTTACGATAGCTCCAGAACTGATAAAGTCTGTGTTCACTGATGATAACTTCAAAGGAAAAATAACATTTCTCCATTTTCAGTGTGGAAGCAAGATAAAAGTTCTGACATTCAACACGCAAAGATAAAAATGTGATGCAATTCATCTTACCTGTAAAACTCCAGCAGTGAGCAGAAGGATCATTTCTCAGACGCCTGTAGTTAATAAATGTTCAATGTTGTGATCGAGTGCAGAACAAGAACTGCGCGGCGTGTTCTGGTGCAGTAAAGTACCAAAGCAAAGACGATGCTGGAGTTGGCTTCCTCTTTACAGCTTCCGTACAAAGGATGCGCATACTGGGCAGCCTCACTGCTCTTATTTCTGAGGTGAGGTCCTCCGCGTTTAGCACAATATATGGCCGGTCAGATCAGGACTGAATTACTCTACAGAGGCCACACAGTCATTAAAGCACACTTCGGTGATTTTTAATTATTCTATTAATGAAATGGCCCTTTATGCAAGTCACTTTAATTTGTGAATCCAAAGCCAAACAAGAGCAGCAGGCGTCTTTAGTTCAAAAGACGGAAGTGAATCACCACCGTGACTACAGTCATATTCGCTTTTCTTACGAACCAAACCCCCCCAACGCTGTTTTAGTACAAGTCACACCTCCACTCCAGCCGCGCGCAGGTGGACAATAAGCCGCACGCTCGTATCAACAGAAAGAGGCGCTTTAAAAGCTGATTGAGTAACTTTCAGCGCTGCAACAGGCATCCAGGGACCGTCTGCAAAGTATAACAACTAGTTATAAAATGATCCAATAATTCCCCTCTAACAGACTCTAAGACCACCAAAATCACTGGTGACGCGGTGGTCTCCTGTAATAACAAAACAGCAGTTCGACTGACTGTGCGTAAAAGTCACTTTACGCACCACAAGTGCCACCGGGAGAGAAAAAGAAGAGAAATAATCCAAAATTATTATTATTATTATTGCAAAAGCGTGAGCACGCGGCCTCACTATTTATCGTTGTGGTGGTGGGTTGGACACGCTGAGGGTGAGCTGGAAACATCTGGCAGAGGCCCCTGTCCCTGAGATCTTCAACACAAACCTCCAGGAGAATGTTTCTCACCTCCTTCCACCCATATACCTGAAGGACATCTCTCAGACCCAGGAGGGTGGGGCAAAGAATGACGGAGCAAAGCCCCACAGAGAACAATGCAAAGGATTCTCCTCAAAGCTCAGAGCAGAAGTACAGTTGTAGTGGCCTTACAAATGAAACGTCTGAGCCTGGCACGGAACAACTTCTACGCTGAGAGTTTAATGCATTTTACATGCTTCATTTGAATAAATGGTCTGAGGTGACTTTGGTGACACTACAGCGTGTGAGACTTATGTTTCAGTATGTTGTTAACACACACCTACTCACCCGGTGTACTTTATATAGACGGTCCCTGAGCCAAAAGCATCGTCTAATACCGGACACCTGCTGGCAGCCTGTGTGCCGGTTTCACTCGGTTTCTCTCGGTTTCTCTCGGTTTCACTCGGCTTCTGAGGTCCACTGCCGCCCCTGTCTGCATCAAAGCGACAAGGGAATAGATAAAGTATACAGTAGTTTGGTTAAATAATAAGCCTTTACAAAGGCAGACATGTAAACAGGCTACCTAGTGAGTGCTTCTCGTGCTTGTTTGTGTTTAAAAAGTATTGCATCATTATTATGACGGAAGGGCTGATGGTTTCATAAAAAAGAGTCTTCTATGAATCTGTACATGTGAATGTGCATTCTTATTCTTATTGTACTCGCTAAATGTGTTTTTATGTTGTTATATTGTCAAAGATGCAACACAATCCAGGCAATAGACCTTTGCAGTTGCCAAAATCTGACTTCTGATCTTCTCCGTTGTAAGACAGTGTCTGCCTTAAAATGGAGTAAAATCGAGTTATTTTGTGCAGGTTACATCCCATCAAGTTCTTTCCACCTTCTCCTTTCACCTTTGCATGACAAATAGCCTTGAGAATGGGGTCAAATGAAGTCTTTTTGAAGGGATACTTACTAAAAGACCTACTTCCCAACACCGATAAAATCAATGAAACGTCCAACTTTAAACACAAACAGTTATTTAATTTGTATGTAGGCATTACATCAGTCTCTTTTTTTTCATTTTATTTTCAATGCACAGTAATTTAAGCTCCCGACGCACATCTGCAGGATTATGAGGATTTTGATATCCTCCAAAATCAGTCCGACGACCTCTTGTGGTGAGACATGAAAACAGCGTGAAAAGCGCAGTGAGAACAGGTTCACCCTGCAGGATGCTGCAGGATGCTGCAGGACTGAACGACATGACAGTGAGACAGCTTGGCATTCATTTGGTTGATAATGCTCACGACAAGTTCAACTGGCCGTTTTCTGTATGTTGTTCAAGCACACATCAAAACACTGTAAAAGTTTCCATCCTGCAACTAAACCTATTCTAAGATATGCAGCTGTCACTGTGGTCAGTAATAAAACGTGTTGTAGGTATTTTTTCAAGTCTATATTTTCAACATTAAGCCAATAAGTGGAAAGACTCAGCGCAGTAAAGTATCCTCAACATGAAATGAAGTCTCACTTACTCTGGCTTCCAGTCAGTCACAGAATAGATTTTAAAAGCCTGCTGATGGTTTACATCTGTGATCTGTTCAGAGAATATAAAGCCAGCAGAGCTCTTAGATCCAAGGACTCAGGTCAGCTGGTCCAGTCCAGAGTCCAGACTAAACATGGAGAAGCAGCATTTAGCTGTTATGCTGCAAACAAGTGGAACAAACTGCCAGTGGAGATTAAACTTTCACCAAATGGAGACATTTTTAAATCCAGCTTAAAAACATTTCTTTTCTCATGAGTCTATGCATGAAATCTGCACGATATCTTTGAACTTATCTAGACTGTTGCTGGTTTTTAAATTCATTTAAATGATTTTATTTGTTTCTCTTTATATTCTTTTATGTATTTTTAATGCTTCTTCCACTCCCTGCTGCAATGCTTTTATTTTATGTGAAGCACTTTGGATTGTTTGTACATGAAATGTGCTACAAATAAATTTGATTTGATTTGATTTGATTTGATTTGATTTGATTTGATTTGCACGGTCGTAGCAGTTAAACTGTGCAACCGATGTGCCAAATTTCCATCCATTCAAGCCGTGGCTGAGTGATGCATCTCTGAAATATCTGTAATAAAACAGCAGCCGTCTTTGATGAGCTGCTTCACAGTTTGCTCAGTTGCTTTGAGTCTCTGGTTCCGGTGCTGCTTCCCCAGCAGATTGTACTCTCCACCACAGATATGCAGCATCCTGGTGCAGACAGTAACGGAGTTTAGCTTCCTCAAGAAGAACAGTCTGTTCCATCCTTTGTTGAGGATGGCCTCGGTGCTGCATTGTCCAAATAAACCCCAGATCTCTGTATTCCTCAACCGCCTCTTCTTTGTTTTGATTGATGAGGTGATTGATCCCACACCAGGCCACAAAGTGATCAACCGGTTCTCTGTACTCTGCCTCTTGTCCATCGCTGCTGCACCCAACACCCGCAGAGTCATCAGAGCATTTCTGACTCTGAGTCGTCTTACATCCGGACAGGTATATGTTCCTGTGGTAATGTCTCAGTGAAACATAATGCTGCACTCTTCACATTCTTCCCGAGGGCTCCAAGCTTGTCCATTTAGTCTCCTAATGATCTGAAGTTCTCCATCATACAGACCTGCTCAGTACTTTATCTTTTTTTTCTCTTCGCCTGACATCCATGGAGTTAAACTCACTGGGGATCTTTTTTCCGCCTTCAGTTGACGTTTGGAAAGCTACATAAGCTGCTCCCGTTTGCGTTGGCATGGTAACTAATCACAACAGATGTTTAAAACTGTCAAAAACACGAGGATGAGAACCATCCAAAATCACACTTTTGCAGGGGATAAAAAAAATGGAATACAACTTAAACAATGAAAAATACACATAAATCTGTTGGAGCTGCTGCAGCTTGCTGCCAGCTTTCCACTGCTCATGCCTCTTGGCCTTGAGGCCTCCTATTTGTCCTCTTGGTGGTGCTGTGACTTCTTATTTAATCGGCTTCTGCAACAGACTGTACACCGTATCGATTTGTGTCGAGTGCTGTGGCTCATCCGAGAAGACAGCCTCTGAGGCCGGAGTCTCTTGTGTGTTCTTGTGTCCCGCGGAATCCTTCTTGCCGTCACTCTTGGAACGAGAGGCCGCCGGTTTGGGGATGCTGTAAACGGTGTCAGCTTTCTGGCTTTCCCTGGAGAACTGCTCCTCCCTTGGGATGCTGCGCTCTCTGGGATGACCGACATCGACGTTCTCATACGAAGCTTCGCTACAGGAAGATGTGGAGGCCCTGGCCTCCGGTTGTGTCTGCTCCTCTAACGGCCCGCTTTGTATCAAACCTGCGGTGGATGTTGCTGCCTGAAAATGATGCAGGGAAAGGAGAAGTCTTCCTCAGAGCACATCGCATATTTCCAACTGTGTCCTGACATCCAAACGTGGACGTGTTACACTAATAAAATCACAAGATAAAACATTATATTTTGCTTTATGGCTCATGGTACCTGATTTTTGCATCTTGATAAAGATAAAGCGAACACCAACACCAACAGAAGCACCAACGCAAGCACAACAGCAACAATCCCATTTACTGGGGGGTGCGGCCATTTTTCTTGGGGTTCATCAGTTTTTTTCCTGACACCTGCAAACAAACAAAGAAAGATCACTGCAGCAAACTAACATTTAACAGATTATCATCAAAATTTAACCCTTGTGCGGTCTTAATAGAATAGATTAGAAGTACTTTATTCATCCCAGCTGGGAAATTACTTCGCAGTTATAGCATACAGACAAGTAAAAATAAAAAATAAATTAAATAAAAATAAATAAAGAAAAATAAATTAAAAAATAAAAGAAAAATAATAAGAAGAAAAAATAAATAAATAAATAAATAAAATAAATAAAATTTAGAATAATTAAAAATTAAAAATCAAAAAAACATTCTGTTTACTCCCCTTGTCCTATGGGTCAAAAATGACCCAAAATAAAGCAACTTAATTGAATTTTAAATCCAAAATCTATTTTGTATGAGGAAACCACCTGTTATTTATCTATTCAACTCAATTCAATACATTTTTTATCATGTATTTTTTGTTACACAATACAAAAAGACAATCACCAGTTTTCAGGATTACACTTTTTTTTTTTTTTTACCACAAACCAACTGTCAGTTGGACCAACAGTTTTCTTGTTTTCTCAGTTTTCTTTTACATAATAAAGGTTTATTATTGCTATTATATAAATGTAAAGTAATTACTTCTGAATTAATTATATTGAAAGGGAAAAAAACAGTGAACTTTTTTCTGGTGTTTAAATGTTTTTATAATTCACGGGTCAAAAATGACCCATAAGACAATCTTTGTACCCTAGTGGTGTACAGCCCACATGGAAACATAAACAAAAATAAAGTCTGACTTTTTCTAATGATGGGGTCCTTTTAGGAAAAGTCATAACATTTCAAGTTGGAAAAAGATAGTTTAAGGTGTTTTTTCTACAGCTAAACATGGTAGTGGCTCACTTTTGACCCGCAGGACAACAGGAGGGTTAAACTAACAGGGAATGTGACCAACACAGCGATCTTACCTTCAGGTCAATAAGCATGTGAATGATATATGAACTGCTCATTTCATTCATACTCACACAGCGTTCCCATGCTTTCTGTGACGTTATTTCTGCTAACACGGTTGTTGCCACTGCAGACAACAGTTCTGTTGTCAGAGAAGATGGTGATGTTGAGCTCCCCGAAGGACTTCAGAGACGGCCTGCAGCCGTCTTCATCGCAGACGGACCACAGCGAGTCACCGTGGAAGGAGCAGTTCACTGCGACGCTGCAGGATCCTGCAGACAGGTTGCTGGGACGCTCTGACATCACAGTCATCACTGGTCTGGGAACCATTTCTGCAACACAAGCAGACGCAGTCCAGACATGAGGGCTACCAGCCAGAAATCATACTTTCAGACATGTGTCCAGAGTTGCTTTAGAGAAATGAGAGGGAGTGAAAACCCTTGTTGTAGGTAAAGATAGCAAAGGAGGACCAACCTTGGACAAAGATTTGGTGTGTCTCTAACACTGATGAGAAGTTATAGGTAGTGAATGAGACTTCGTAGATGCCGGCGTCTTCCTCAGTGAGCTTTTCTACACAAATGGAGAGGTTGGCAGCACCAAGCCTCACTCTGTCTTTATAGCTGGGATGGATGCCTCGTGAAGAATAAAGAACTTTACCAGAAAACTTCCACGAAGCATCAAAATACGGAGGCGGCTTCATGACTTTTAGACACACCGTGCTGTTTTTCAGACAGTAATACGTCGTTGAAGGGTCTCCTGCCGTGATTCCTAAGAGCGATAGACTAAAATAAATTCATCATCATCTTTACAAAAGCACAACAGCATGACTGAAGTAGGTGTTGCTTCTGTGGATAAACACCAAACCTGTTTAACTTGTCAGCTTGGAAATAAAGTCACAGATATAACTGAACAGCAGCTTAATGATCGTATGATAGCTCACTAATGATAACTTTATGAGAAAAGTAACATTTCTCTGTTTTCACTGGAAAAAATCAAAGTCTTACCAAGTATATTTGTCTCATTTCTAGTCCAAATATCTCATTACACTTAATATCAGACACAACTGCCGAACAAGTACCATTTCAGCCAGATATAGGGACTGGTTTGAAGACAATACATCTGGAATATCTTGTTAAGTGAAAAAGTCTTGAAAACAAATTGTTTTGAGTCATATCATATGAAACAAGCTTTTTTTTACATTTGAAGAGGTTTTTAAGCCAATTTCAAGATCACTTTTATCTCAAAGGTCCCAAATATCACATCTTATTTCAAGAAATCTTGACAAGCCGATTTTCACTAGTTCCATTGGCAGATTGTATTGCTTATTAGCCAAAATGTCTTGTATTTATTGTTTTTTTAACTTGTTTTTGGAGGGGCATTTTTTCCAGCGTTCATCGTGGAACCAAGACAAAATTCACAAGTTCTGACATTTAACACGATAACAAGATAACATGTGATGCAGTTCATCTTACCTGTGAAAATCCAACAACTTAGCAGAAGGATCATTTCTAAGACGCCCATAGTTAACAAATGATCAAGTGCAGAACGAGAAACATGAGCAGCATATCAACTGGCGCAGGAAACGCTCAGTGTGGCGAACCGAAGAGAGCAGCTGCTCAAGACAGTTCAAAGTCCAGGAAGTGAAACAGCTCCATTTTCTCACATCATATGAGTACCAGCATCACACCAGCAGAAAATGCATCAGAATCCCTGCAAATGTTGCTATGTTCGCTGCTATGTTCAGTAATGGTGCTTTTTCACCTGATTTTGCACACAATGTGAGATCATAGTGTGTTAGTGTGTGTGTGTGTGTGTGTGTGTGTGTGTGTGCGTGAATGCTGTCAGTGTGTGTGTGTGTGTGTGTGTGTGAATGCTGTCAGTGTGTGTGTGTGTGTGTGTGTGTGATATGAAAGGTGTGGGTATCTTTTTCCTTTTTTTGAAATGTATTTTTGGGCAGGGTGGAGGAGGGGAGTTTCTATGATTTCTGTAGAGAGAAAAACAGGTCTTTGTACCGAGTCACACTGTCTAACTTTGGATCTTGAAGTCTTTGCACTAATAAAGTAATTTTTTTTACCTTTAAGTGTCACTGCACACTAAAGTACGCTGTGAAAACAATCCAAACTGTGAGCTGCATCAGGCATCAGGGCTCAAACGACTGCCAAACTCAAGAATATTGAAGTAAGAAAGAATAGTTTTTGTCCCTGAGTGAATAAAATCATGGCAATGAGTAGGTGAGCGTGTATTTTTCGTTATAGATTCGTTCTGTAACACATTGAACACGAAAACATCGTGTTTTATCGGCGCTGGTTGTGTTACTGCTTGGCAGCGAGCTGTTGCCAGGGACCCAAAGCAGAGGCCTCCAGCTAAAGAAAAGCGTTAGAACAGTTAAAGAAGATCTATTATATATTCTTTTAACAACAACCACGGATGTGGCACTCGCTCTATACCACAGAGGAGCCTCTCAGGAAGGAGTGTTTGCACACTGGAAGAAATTAAAGTCTTACCAAGTATATTTGTCTCATTTCTAGTTAAAATATATCATTACACAAAATATCAGACACAACTGCCTAACAAGTACCATTTCAGCCAGATATAGGGACTTGTTTGAAGACAATACATCTGGAATATCTTGTTAAATGAAAAAGTCTTGAAAAGAAATTGTTTTGAGTCGGATTTCATATGAAACAAGCTTTTTAGACATTTGAAGAGGTTTTTAAGCTAATTTCAAGATCACTTTTATCTCAAAAGTCCTAAATATCACATCTTATTTCAAGAAATCTTGACAAGCCGATTTTCACTAGTTCCATTGGCAGATTTTTTTGCTTATTTCAAACGAAAACGTCTCGTTTTTGTTGTTTTTCGTACTCATTTTTGGAGGGGCATTTTTTCCAGTGTGTGAACTGATTCAGAAGGCAAAGCATCGTATCGTTGGGCTCCATGTGTATTTTGGACGTTATCATAATTTCTTATGCACACAAAATCAGTAAATGCAGGTAAAACAATCGATTATTTATCAGTCGCTCTCATGTAAACAGGAGATGATGCAAAAATCAGGAAATTGTTATATAGACACATAGAAACTTTGCAAACAATACATTTATTAAAAGAGGCACTTAGAAGATACACTCACAGTTAGAGTGATGAGCTTCCTTTATGTAAAGTGACCCGTGAAGCATTCAGCTGCTCTGCAACCTGTCACCAGGCAGCTTTTTCATCGGGTTTGTCTCAGGATTTTAGTTGAACTGGGACACTTACTGTCATCGTACCGCCTGAAGAACATCTTTAAAAAGGGATCATTGTCATTTTGAATTATAACGGAGAGTTGACCTTCAACTTTTTTCATTATTGTTGGTCATGTGGTCAAAAACAACTTCGTAAAGTGCTGATTTCACATGAAGTCGGTTTGTTGGAGCAATAATTACATTTTAAATTCATTATCAATGAATTGAACTATATTCTAGTTCTTTTACACCAGTACCGTCGTTTTAGGTGTTTAATGCTTTTGTTACTGCCACAACATAAGGAAAGTAATTTGGACTCTGTAAAAAAATGACAGCAGTAAAAAGACAGACATGCTCCACTTTACAGAAATAAAAACGTGCATACACAGCAGTTACCACAACACAACCTTTTTTGGGCTCAAATAGTTTCGGGATGTCATTAAAACAAAAATCTCTGTCTGAGCCCTGCACATGTACAGCCATGCACATGATTTTTTTTTGTTGTTTCTTGTTGAAGAAGCTACAAAGATGACATTAAAAGTGGTGAACTGCAGTATCTCAGCCACCCAGGTGCTTTCGGGCCGGTTTCAAGTCGATTTCGGGTCGGTTTCAGGCCAGTTTCAGGCCTGTTTCAGGCCGGTTTCAAGCTGGTTTAAGGCCAGTTTCGGGACGGTTTCGGGCCGGTTTCAGGCCAGTTTCGGGCCAGTTTCGGGCCGGTTTCAGGCCGGTTTGAGGCCAGTTTCGGGCCGGTTTCAGGTTGGTTTCAGGCCGGTTTCAAGTCGATTTCGGGTCGGTTTCAGGCCAGTTTCAGGCCTGTTTCAGGCCTGTTTCAAGCTGGTTTCTGGCCAGTTTCGGGCCGGTTTCAGGCCGGTTTCAGGCCAGTTTCGGGCCGGTTTCAGATTGGTTTCAGGTCGGTTTCGGGCCGGTTTCGGGCCGGTTTTGGGCCGGTTTCAGGCCGGTTTCGGGCCGGTTTCAGGCCGGTTTCAAGCTGGTTTCAGGCCAGTTTCTGGCCAGTTTCGGGCCGGTTTCGGGTTGGTTTCAGGCCGGTTTCAGGCCGGTTTCGGGCCAGTTTCGGGCCGGTTTCAGGCCGGTTTCAGGCCAGTTTCGGGCCGGTTTCAGGTTGGTTTCAGGCCGGTTTCAGGTTGGTTTCAGGCCGGTTTCAGGGCCGGTTTCAGGCCAGTTTCGGGCCGGTTTCAGGCCGGTTTCAGGCCGGTTTCGGGCCGGTTTCGGGTTGGTTTCAGGCCGGTTTCAGGCCGGTTTCGGGCCGGTTTCAGGTTGGTTTCAGGCCGGTTTCAGGTTGGTTTCAGGCCGGTTTCAGGCCGTTTCGGGCCGGTTTCAGGCCAGTTTCGGGCCGGTTTCAGGTTGGTTTCAGGCCGGTTTCAGGTCGGTTTCGGGCCGGTTTCGGGCCGGTTTTAGGTCGGTTTCAGGGCCGGTTTCAAGCCAGGGAATGTGCACAACAAAAGGCAACGCTCCTCAAAACGAGCCAGAAGCGCTTAGTTTTCAGGTTCTCAAACCTCCTCAGGTGTTACTTTAATGGAAAAGCAAAGCTGTGCATCAAAGAAAAACAGACATGAAGAATATAGAAAAAAATATTTACAAATATTGTACAGAGGCACATGACACATACTGTACATAAAGGTTAATCTAACAAGTATTATCACACTCACCCACGAAGCATTTGCAAACCCCGAACTTTATACATATAAAGCACATGATTTAATCACTTAATACAGTGCATTAAGTATTGGAGTTAGTTCAGTTCAGTTATTCCTCATGTGTGAAATGACACATTACGACACATTTTTAACCCAAAAAAGCAAGATGAGACATTCAAGACGCATATTTTCAGGTCATGACGTTGTTAGAGGCTACGATGATAAAATATAATACATTCCTTTGAAATTCCTCATCAAAAATAACATGGTTTCAGTATCTTAGCAGTTATTTTATTAGAAATCCAGTGTGTAGCATTTAAGAGATATACTGTCACAGACACAATATAAAAATTCTGAACTATGTTTACAGTGACATAGAAGATTAATGTTATTTACTTTCTCTTTTCTTACATTTTAGAATGACCGGGTGTCACCCAGAGAATCCCTGCTGTAAAGCAGCATTCTGCACGGGGTGAGTATCCAGGTGGTTGCAAGCTACTGCTTCCCCACTAGAAGTCACTAAAACCTTCCATTAAAAAGGAAAAAACAGGGCTGGGATTCAGTGGGACACACATCAGACCTTCAGAGATGTCCTTTTCTCGTTCTTATTACGTCTTTAGACTCTCATGACACGCTTTTCTTTTTTTCTGACAGAAAAGTAGGCTTAAAAACAACATGTTTGACAGAGACGACGGGGTGAGATGAGGATTTTTCCAGTGTAGAAGTATAATTCAGTAAAACAAGTCCATCCCCATTAATTTCACAATGAGCACTTTAAAACTTTGATGCTGGTTGCAGATATCTTCAGCACATTGTTTACAGACTTTTGTGTTTAGGTGGTGTGAGTAACCAGGTGTAATTTCCTGCCTTGTGGTCCACAATTAGCATATGTGTAGGCAGAGGGTTTTGTTTTACATGTGGAGGAAAAATGTGAGAGTGTTTCCTTCGTTTGAGCAGCTTGGTTGGTTCTTGTCTCTTCCTGTATCTGCATTATCTCAGTTTCACATCATCTCACCATAACCTCTTCCTGCCTCTTTGTACCCTTAAACATTACTAATGCGCACACTATGAGGGCTGCAATCTCGAATGCGCCCCCTTTCTCGTCCTCTTTCCTCCCCCCTGTAGCTCTCTTCCAGTCGCATCTTCTCCGGGTCTGTTCCATCTTCCTTGTTACTACGGTGATGGGGGGCTTGTGATTGTGCATTTGGTGGCAGGGCCTGTTTGAAAAGGGGCTGAGTTTTCGTTTTGGCCACTTTGTCGAAGAAGGCGAAATCAGCTACATATTTTCCTGAAGGAGAGAGGGACACAACGGGGGGGAACTCATATCCCCAGAGAATCTCATCCGGAAGATAGGACGTTCGAACCTGGCAGGTCGCAGAAGTTGGCTCAACGGTGGCGCTCATGATCACCAGCAGCTCAAAGTCAGCCAGTTCAGGGTCAGTCCAGCCACCGCCTGGAGAATAGAGAACTAAGGTTATTTAGTTTCCCATGCTTTTGCCTGTTGAAAATGAGTAAATAAACACGTTTTTTAAATCCTAAACGAGCCCAAAATCGTTATTTTTAGAGAGAAGAGGCTTTCTCCTGCAGCCCTTCCAAACAAGCCGTACTTGTTCAGTCTGTTTCTAACTGTGCTGTCATGACCTTTAACCTTTAACATGCTAACTGAGGCCAGCAGAGTCTGAGATGTAGCTCTTTGGGTTTTTGACCTTGGGGTGACCTTGCTGGGACGTCCACTCCTGGGAAGATTGACAGCTGTCCTGAATGTTTTCCACTTGTGAATAATCTTTCTCTCTGTAGAACGATGGAAAACGGCCTTATAACCCTTCCCAGGTCGATGGGCAGCAACAGCTGCTTCTCTGAGATCGTTGCTGATGTCTTTCCTCCTTGGCATCATGTTAACACACACCTGAATGCTGCAGAGCTTCTGCTCTTATAGAGCTGCTCACACTGACTGATGATCAGTTAATCAAATGGATTTGTTTAGCAGCACTTGGCTGTTATATAGTCTCCTAATTTTTAACTACATCTTGACATGTGAAACTTCAGAAACTTCAGAAACTTCCAGCCCAAAAGTGGGTGTTCTCTCTGTTTCATGTGACAGTGAAAAGTAAGAATTACGGACCACTTCCTTGCAGTGCAACATCCTCAATACAATCCCAGCTGAAAGCTAAAGCTAAAGTCACAGACTCAGACTGTAAGGGACAGCAACATGTGCACACACACACACACACACACACACACATCCCACACTTTCCAAAACATAAAAACTCCCCACTAACCGACTGACTCACAAACCACTCGACTCGATCATAGACAAAAAGCTTACCGAAAAAAGAAAAGGAAAAAAACACTCACAAGCTACATGACAGAAACCCCTTTTTTAGGAGAACATAGGCTATATTTGTCTGGCTTCAACACACTTATCCCCAGAGGACACGTTAGCAGACGTACGCAGCCAAGCAAGCACACACCTGCATCAACAGGCCTCACAGAAATGCAGACGCTGTCATCTGTACAAACAACTCTTTCCCTCAACCAGGCCCAATATCACTCCCACCAAGGCAAAAACATTACGTTTCGCAACACTCTGACACAAACACGGCTGAGGGATTCTCTCTTTTGGCTTGTTGTGGGTGATGCATCTGCATTCACGGATCTCACTGGCACCCCTTGCAGCAACATGCCCCTGTTTACGATGCGTTACTTGACTTTTGAGGCCTCGTGACTTGCCCTGCGTTTGCCCGCTCTGCATTTGAATTCTTATTTGTGGGCAATATCTTGACAATAACTTGGATGCATTGCCATGGAATTAGATGCAGATAGACCATGCATCATCATCAGCAGGTATAATAACTTTGGTGATGCTTTCAGGTCATATCTTTAGCTCATACGAATGAGTTCATTCTTCCATCGGCTTCGGCTGTACATCCATTTGAAACTGCACAGAGAAGCCTTCATACCCGCTCCGCTTTGACGAGCTTCTGCGGTTTCTTTGAATGTGATAGCCACTGTTGTTATTTCACATCTCTCTGTGCTCCTGCAGTTGAGACAGACCAAACCGGCTCTTACACTGGAAAAAATGCCCCTCCAAACATAATTTAAAAACAACAAATAAAAGACGCTTTTGCTTGAAATAAGCAAAAAAAAACTGCCAATGGAACTAGTGAAAATTGGCTTGTCAAAATTTCTTGAAATAAAATGTGATATTTGGGACTTTTGAGATAAAAGTGACCTTGAAATTAGCTTAAAAACCTCTTCAAATGTAAAAAAAAGCTTCTTTCATATGATATGTGACTCAAAACAAGATGTTTTCAAGACTTTTTCATTGAACGAGATATTCCAGATGTATTGTCTTCAAACAAGTCCCTATATCTGGCTGAATTGGTACTTGTTAGGCAGTTGTGTCTTATATTAAGTGTAATGAGATATTTGGACTAGAAATGAGACAAATATACTTGGGAAGACTTTGATTTTTTTCCAGTGTAACCAGCAGGCACTTCTGCTGTTATCAGGCACAGCGGAGTTAATGCAAAAACGTCTTTTATTTGTTGTTTTTTTAATTATTTTTGGAGGGGCATTTTTTTCCAGTGTGCTGAGCTCTACAGGAAGTAAAGTCTTAGATTGAACCCGCCTTCTGTGAAGCACATTGCTAAACTGGTTTTATATTCTAGATCAGTGATTTGGACACAATGTCTCCAAAGAGTCCACTCTTTCATAAGTGATGAAAAAGATTCACACACCGTAGCTCTGGAAGAAGAATTCAGTGTCCCTGAGAGAGATCCCTGCAGAAGTTGAGCTCTCAAAATGGTTGTGGGGGGCTCTAAGGCTCTAAAGAACAGACTCGTGTTGAGTCACGAGTATTATTCTGTGCTCTATGGCCCAAATGAGTGACTAAGGGACAATAATTTGTCCACCCGTGATCTATCCTTGTGCAGGATTGCCGAGCTGCATCAAGACAAACCTCAGGCAGTCACAGCTCTAACAAATGTTCAGTCACGCTTTAAATCACTTTCAACTGAACTCACGACACCAAATCAGCCATAACCGACCAGTCTGTGAACTGAGAGACGGATCGTCTGTTAACTTTGACGGATTCAGACTCCAGGCTCCATCTTTCTTTAGGTGATGCGGCACACAGGCTTTTAGTGCTTTTACTACAACTATCCATGTTGTCTGCAACAAACATTTTGTTTGCTTTGATAAACGTTTCAGCCTCCTTCTCCTCTCGTTAAAGGGATAGTTCGCCTCTTTTGACATGAATTTGTATGACATCCCATATCAGCAACATCATTTATGAACATTTTCTTCCCCCCTGCTGCGTCCTGTGAGCAGAGTTCCAGCCTCGTTTTGGCGTTGATGAAGGTAGTCCGGCTAGTTGGCTGGGGTTTAAAAAATAAAGCGTTTTGCTTCTCAAAACAATATACGTTCAACAGAGTAATACATTTGCATCACAAAATCATTCTCCAGGAAAAAGTCAGACCTCACAATCTCTTGGCCCGAACTCGGCTCACAGGACACAGCAGGGGGTAAGAAAATGTTCATAAATGATGTTGCTAATATGGGATGTCATTCAGCTTCATGTCAAAAGAGGCGAACTATCCCTTTAAATCTCTGAACAACCAAGCTCCACCTCATGGTACCAAACAGATCACTTTGCTTCCAGACTGCAGGTTTCCCAGAGTCTGCAGAAGTAAAATGAGAGACAGAGCCTTCATTTATCAGGCTCCTCCTGAACTGGACTGAGCTGGACTGTATAAACTGCTTTTTGTTTCAACTGGTTTTAACTCTATCAACATGTATATTGAACTGCATCAGCACCTGCAAATCAAAGACAGCTCCATATGTTATGGTACCCAAATTCTAAAACCTGCCATTAAACAATGTTTAATGACAGGTTTTGTGTTATTATAGTGCAATGCAACCATAATTGGTCATGGAGTCATTTAAAAAGGCTTCAGTCCTGTAACTGGGGATATAATATTACCTGCACAGAATCTACTTCTGAAGATAATGTGTTTGGGCAGGATTTTGGCATGATTTGAAGATTAAATTAAATCAAATCTATAAGTAAAAAACACAACGCAGTAATTGTTACTACGAGTGTAAATATGAGTTGCTCGGTACTGATGTGGCCTCCGGTGTTGAGAGGTCTGGGCTGCTGTAAGTGGATCTGTGCGGGCTGCGTGTCAGCACCCCGGACTGTACAGTATTGTGCTCTAATGAGGGGTGTCTCAGGCGAGCTCTCTCACACACATTCCAGCCAGAGAAACCTTCTCCTCCAGAGCCAGACGAGTCCAACTTTGGACGGCCAGAGACAGCCGAGCACGCAGCACATGACTGTAAATACCAACACACCTACATACACATGCATACTCACTACATTATCCCAGTAAACATGAACAACTTTCATTCCAACATTTAAAGTAGGAGTACATTTAAAGAGAATGTTGCATATTTTCCCATTGCTAGACCCTTGCTAGATCTTTTAGTTTTTTTAAAACTAAAATTTAAATGGAGAATGTCCATTTCTATGAATTTATGTCACACAATCTGACACAGGCTGTGTTCGAAATCGCCTACTTCTCCTACTACTCCCACTACTCCTACTAACTTTAACTTTTTTTAAGTTCCCGGCTGCATTCTAGATTCCCCGAAATGTTGGGTATGCATCATGAGGTTACTACTCATACTCAAACTACCCAAGATGCAACGTAACGTGACGTCGCCGATCGTCATTTCCTGTCAAAACGGCAGTTTCAAGCTCGCTACAACGAGGGTAGGTTCACTTCCTGTTTTCAAAACAAAAGCACCAATTGTACCATAATGGCTTTCCCTATGATAAAAGGCAACGGGTATTTTATTTTGTGAAAATAACCGGAAGTGCGTTGCTCACTGCGGCTAGCTTTAGTAGCGGCAAATTCGTGGGAACAAAATTGTTAACAGCCGGTATTTTGTCAGGTTTTCAACACGTTGGGGATCTAAACGACTACTTTCTCTCCTGAAAATGTTTCAAATGTTGCTAAAGTTTACAGAGTTTAGAGCTTAAGGGAAATCAGCTTCAGACCGGCTGATTTCGGAGCGAAGTGCACTGTGTGTAAACGCTCTGCATACTGTCTGATCGAATGAGTATGCCGTTTGCAAGTATGTAGTATGTAGTAGGCGGTTTCGAACACAGCCACAGTCTGATACCTGCCACATAACCGTGACCTACCTTTGTCCGCCCAGGCTCTGAGGGGGCTGTTGTCATCAATGATGTGGTAGAAGGTGAGTGGGATGATGAGAAAGGGGCTGTCGCTGGACGTGTCCACCTGGAAAGGCACGTTGCGCTGGTCCAGCCGCACGGTCTCACCCTCCTTTGTCAGGGACGTCTGAAGCAACTTCCCCGTCACCTGGGAGCCAAGATGTAGTCAGTAAATGTAGCCAAGAAGTTGGAGAAGGTATCCTGAAACCAGAAGGCCCCAGGTTTAATACCTGCTGTGGCCAACATCCCCGTGAAAGGCGACGTGCTCCTGAGCAAGGCAGTGAAATATTCAGTCAGGGTACACTTTCTACTGTACAAAGCAAAGCTTTCAAGTTAAAAATTAGACTGAAACTTAGTGGGCTGGACTCCCAAATATGAACCCCGTGAAAGACCTGGATTTAAGAGCAACTGCGTACGATTTATTCCACCCCAACCATGATGGTTTTCCAACCCTGACCGAGCAGTTGTGATTTCTAACCTCAACCAAGTGATTAACCTTAACCCAATAACCCAACCAGGTGGTAGGGCAAAGTTGGCCGTTTCATGCAAACCATCCAACACCTCCTCCTGCCTCGAACGTCTGCTCTGATGTGGGAACTCCCAGCTGATTTGTTCTTTAAACCCACCATCTGTAGAGGTGGTATTTTACAGGACAGCATTATAGTTCATATCTAAGGGATAAAACAAATAACCTGTTCAGTTGAACTAGACTTGTTGCCTTATCTGTTAACAATCTTCCTGTTTGTGTACCAACTTCTGAAGCTTATAGAGAGCTTACAAAATAGCAAATGTCGAAAAATAAGTCGAACCAACAATTGCTCGTTTTTAAGTGTGAACCACGGCAGCTTCTTTGGAAATTTTGTTTCCCTCAGACTGGAGAAAGAAGGCTGTGCACTGGAAAAAATCTAAATCTTACCAAGTATATTTGTCTCATTGAGTATCTCATTACACTTAATATAAGACACAACTGCCTAACAAGTACCATTTCAGCCAGATATAGGGACTTGTTTTAATACAATACATCTTGAATATCTTGTTAAATGAAAAAGTCTTGAAAACAAATTGTTTAGAGTCACATATCATATGAAACAAGCTTTTTTTTTTACATTTGAAGAGGGTTTTAAGCTAATTTCAAGATCACTTTTATCTCAAAAGTCCTCAATATCACATCTTATTTCAAGAAATCTTGACAAGCCGATTTTCACTAGTTCCATTGGCAGATTTTTTGCTTATTTCAAGCAAAAGCGTCTTTTATTTGTTGTTTTTTTACTCATTTTTGGAGGGGCATTTTTTCCAGTGTGCATTGCTGCGGTTCTGCTCAGAACTGGCACCAAAACACGGAGTTTAAAAGGTTCCAATTTGGTGGTAACAGGCAAAAATATTTGTTTTCAGGAAAGTCTATTTCCAGTTATAATTAGCTTTAATAGTCAAAGTCAAATTAATTTGTATAGCGCATTTCATGTAAATAACAATTCAATTCAAACAATGCTTTACTTAAAATAAAAGCATTGCAGAGTGGAATAAGGATTAAAAATACATAAAAGAATATAAAGAGAAACAAATAAAATAATTAAAACGAATTAAAAACAAGCAACAGTAAAAGATACCGTGCACCTGACGTGGCATCGCTAATACTGTGTGACTTATCTCATATGAGCTTCACGTGGGCTCACAATCACTGGGGAGCACATACATGTGATAAAAACTTAAACTATTCCAGGAAGGGCATTACCTGACACCCTAATAACAGGCTTTTACGCATGTTGGCCACCCGGATCATGAGGCAGGGCCGCCCCTCGTAATTTGACACGAC
The DNA here is from genome assembly GCF_027942865.1 of Odontesthes bonariensis. NCBI lineage: Eukaryota > Metazoa > Chordata > Actinopteri > Atheriniformes > Atherinopsidae > Odontesthes > Odontesthes bonariensis. The sequence continues at coordinate 6,046,859 of NC_134524.1, forward strand.
GGCATGTTGACTGAACTTCACCGTCTCGCCTCTCTTTTTGGGACGAGCAACCTGCAAGAGGAGGAAGAGAAATCCGAGATAAAGACCGATTCCTGTCATACAAACGGTGAACACTTCTCATAAATCTCACCAATCATTTACGAGCCCTCGTGTTTGCGGCATTTTTTTTTATTATTCTGAGACACGTGATCAGAAGGAAAGAAGGAAATGTGACATTACTGGAACATTTACTGTGTGTTTACAAGATGGATAACAAAGACAAAACGAATCGCTGTTTATGACAGATAAGAACGACACTGGCAGTCCACAGCAGCTGATGAAATGGAGACCGGTTGCTCTGAACATTGATAGAAATATTACAGCAGGTTTGTAAAAGGTTGTAAAACACCAGGCTGTCCCAAATGTTCCAGTTGTTACACCCTTCAAGGTACCACACAAACAGTTTGTGTACACAACAGGACTGAACTGCTTTATGAGCTCACAGAAAAACCTAGAAGCTAAATGATATGTGATTGGTCTTGAAAGTTAAGGTAATAAGGGGTAATAAAGTAATTAAGATAATAAGGGGCACCTGAATCAAGAGTGAAATTACTGTAAAGGGAGGCTTACAAGCTTAAGCTCAAGTATACCACCAACGTATTCATGGATTCTGCTTCACAATCACATTGTGCTGTTCTACGTAGGACAGAAAAAAAAAACACCTTTGCAAGGAAAGTGCCCGTGATGAAGATCTCCATCACCATGGTGATGACCAGCTGAACGATGAGGAGGACTATCGCCCCGGGACATTCCTCCGTGATGCACCGGAAACCGTAACCGATTGTGGTCTGGGACTCCAGAGAGAAGAGGAAGGCCCCCGTCAGGGTCTTCACCTCCATGACACATGGTGTGTGGTTGGAGGGGGGGTCAAACTCTGGAGGAGGAGAGGAAGAACAGAAGATGCACTTTGTTCCCTTGTTTTTTCTGTGTCCCAGCAGGTCAGTTTGTCTGTGCTGCCGTTGATTTTTTTTTAGTTTATTCACTAAAAAACATGCTGAACGAGCTCTTTTTCACAGAAAGCAGAGGAAATTGATTAATTTTTTTTTTTTTACATAACATATATATATCCTATTTTTTCTTTAATCTAATCTGATTTTGGTACGGAAAGTTGACTCCCGATCTGCTTTAAACAACAGAAACAAAGGTAATTTAATAACCACAAAATATCTCTGAAGCTACACTGAAAAAGGTGACTTTTTGGTGAAGTAAACTTTATTAGAGTAACTGTCATAATTTCTACCTTGTATTTTTAAGATTCAGTAAGAACTAGAGCTTCTTGAGTAAAATTAAACATTTTATTAATGTAGTACATGAATTATGGGGGAAGAGTAAGTTTTACTTTGGTTTCCTCATACAATTTAAATGTTTAATAGTTTTATGTACATAAACCTAGAAATACTACATAAACTTTACTCTGAAAGTGTATCGTTAAAATCTAGTAAATTACTTTATAACAGCAAATACTACAGATATTTAACATTTACTTAAAATTTTGAGTAAAATGATGTTCCTGCCTATGAAAAACAAGTAGACTTTACTTAATTTGTTTAACTAAATATAAGTTAAAACTTAGATGTAATTAAGTTAATGTTACTTAATATCTTCAAAACTGTTATGTTTTATAATAAGTAAAATGTACTTGATACTGGCAAGTGAGTGTTACTTGATATTGCAGCAATAAATATTACTTAAATCATTTCAGTGCAAATACTTACAAAGAGTTTTTTAGGTAAATCTTATGAGTTATTTTTTTCAGTGTACTGATGAAGTTTCTGATCAATAAAACTCACTATATTTTGCTTTCAGTACTAATTTTCAAGTGGTTGATGAACATGCCAAATTTCCAAAACTCTATATATTTGCAGAAGGACGTCAAATTCACCTGCTAATAAGCACGAGTGAATAAACATCATGGCCATCTATTGTGTTGTTGTTGAGATGTGTCAGTCTGAAGTGTGAGAATTTACTTACAATTTACAATTTACAATTACAATTAATGATATTAAATTACCAGGGTTTCTATGTGTGACTCATAAATCTGAGTCACACAGATGGAAGAACACAGCACGACTTAAAAGCAAACAAATAGTCCGTTGGACAAAGTGAGTAATCATACGGTGGAAAACACGAATGAACCCTTTTTGTCGGTGACTCCTCCAAATGTTAAGTGCAATCAAATGTTCCAACTAAAGAGAAGACTGAAGGTGTGGGCTGTGAAAAAGACTCCTCTCCAGGAAGGCTGCTTAGTGTAAACCGTACCTTATCTCACTAATTATGATAAGACTTATGAAGTGCGATCGAGTTTATGATCTTTAACCCTTAGGAAGCATCTCTAAAGATCTCGATCCACATTAAGATGAACTGTCTGCAACCAAAGGAAGTTCAAGATTGTTGCTAAATTCCCTTTGAATAAAAGGGCAGCTGAGTCACACAGCAGCTTTTAGCTGTTATGCTGCTCACAACTGGAACAAACTACCAGCAGAACTGAAATCAGCCCCAACTGGAAGCATCCAGGTTAAAAACATTTCTCTTTCCGTGTGCTTATGGTTGAGTTTATATTTTTCATTTTCGCCTCTTCTTTGATTGCTTTTAAACTGTGTTTTAATTGTTATTATATTTTTTTTCTCTTTAAATTGCTTGTTTTTATGCTGCTTTATGCTGTTCTTTTAAATGCCTTGTCTTTATGTAAAGCACATCGAGTTGCCTGTGGGATGAAATACGCTGTATAAATAAAGATCCCTTGCCTTGATGCAAAGATCACAGCAAGATCAACGGCATGCGGTTGGAAAAACATCAGTGTTAAATAAAGACAGACCAAAGGAAAGGTACCACCCTCAACTGTGAAGCATGGCAGAGTGAGCATCATGGTTTGATGCTTCTTGAAACTGGACAAACAATTATTCAAGTCGTAATGTGTTTCCAGCCTGAGCTTTGATGTGTTCACTGTTATGTGCATCATTCTGATTTAGATAAAGATCAGACCACGTTTCATGAGTAATCAGTAGAGATTGCACCAAGTCACACATGTGCAAGTCTCAAGTAATTTTTTCTTGGGCAAGTCAAAGTCAAAGTCGAGTCACCTTATTATTGCAGTTTTACCTGCAGAATCTGATCTTAATAAAGTGAAAACACAAAGATATAAGTAACTGTCAGTAAACATCATTGGCCAATGTGTCCAACCTGTCCACCCCGTATCATATCAAGCTAACGTTAGCTAACTACCGACTAGGCTAACAGGATAATTTTAGCTAATTTGACCGCACTTATTGGTAAGAATGGATCTTTAAATGACGAACAAAGTTGGAAGTTGTCGTCTGGCTGTCTGAGATGTTGATGCCGCATGTCTTGCACTGTGCTGTTCGTTTTTTGCCGTCAAAATGGTGATTACGAAAGCCAACGACAACGACAAAGACGCCAAAGACAACGACTCTCGGTCCCACTGACATGTTGATGCATATCTGATATGAGTTTATTCTTACCAATAAGCACTAAGGTATGTAGAGAGGGCATGACTGATTGACAGGGTAGAGATCCAATCATGACGTCATTCTCAGCCTGCGCTCCTACCGGGTAATCCATATTATTTTATTAATTTATTAATTTTATATTCAAACTGAAAACATGAACTGAATAACACTCAAGTCATTCAAGTCATCGTGTCTCAAGTCAAGTCATGTGCCGAGTCTTTAACTTCCAAGTCCGAGTCGAGTCTCGAGTCTTTTATTTTTTGTCAAGTCAAGTCACAAGTCATCAAAACAGCGACTCGAGTCCAAGTCACAGTGACTCGAGTCCCCATCTCTGGTAATCAGTTCCTGCTCACCGATCAGGTCTCCGTGCACCAGGGCCACCAGGTACCACAGCACCCCGAACAGGAACCAGGTCCCAGCAAAGGTAGCAGAGAAGAGGAAGAACTTGTAGCGCCACTGCATGTCCAGGAAAGTTGTCCATAGATCCCGGAGGTACAGCGCCCCCCTGCCGCTGACGTGCTCGATGCGCACATTGCTTCGTCCATCCTTTGAAAGGACCCTGCGCCTCCTTCGCAGAGCGCTGGCTCCCAGGGCCCCTGTTCCTGCTCCACCCGCAGCGGCCCCGCCGGCCCCCCCTGTGGAGCCCAGCAGGGGCTTGGTGATGTCCGTCTGCGTCTGGGAGTGGCACACCGTCTGCGGGGAGGTACCCTCAGAGGACGGGGGAGTGGCCGAGGTCATGGCCGGCCCTGCACGGTGTTGGAAAATGGAAAGAGGGGACATCGGAATGTGAGGCAAAAGGTTTATACAGAGAGGAAAAGACCAGGAAGGTTCACTAAAAAAAAAAAACTCATAAGATTTACTTAAAAAACCCTTTGTCAGATACCCCATCTATTAGGGAATGGTATGATATTGTATGTGAAATCTATCGAATGGAGAAAATTACTTTCTCTGTGAGGCTCCAGGACTGTAAATTTGAGGAAATGTATATTCTTCCGAGATGCCCAACCTATGTTTAACAAGAAAGAAGCTTATTAACATCTTGCTTGTATGTTTTAGTGTTTGTTTTTTATTTCCCTTTGTGGTTTTATTTTTATATATCACCTCATGTTCTGTTCTAATTATAAAAAAAAAGTAAAATCAGGATCAGTCTGAAAAAGAATCAGACTGTAAAGGGATGTCACCTGTGATAATAGTATGATTTACATGTAACGATCCTAAATAAAGACAAAATTTAAAAAAATTTAAATAAAAATAAATAAAAAACTCTTTGTAAGTATTTGCACTCAAATGATTTAAGTAATATTTAATGTTGCAATATCAAGTAAATGTTACTTACCATAAAACATAACAGTTTTGAAGATATTAAGTAACATTTACTTAATTACATCTAAGTTTTAAGTTATATTTATTTAAAGAAATGAAGTAAAGTCTACTTGTTTTTCATAGGCAGGAACATCATTTTAATTATATATCTGTAGTATTTGCTGTTATGAAGTAACTTAGTAGATTTTAACGATACACTTTCAGAGTAAAGTTTATGTAGTATTTCTAGGTTTATGTACATACAACTATTACACATTTAAATTGTATGAGGAAACCTAAGTAAAACTTACTCTTCCCCCATAATTCATGTATTAATTTAAAAGTCACTTTTAAATTAATTAATAAATAATTATCTTTTATGGGCTTTTTTTTATGATTTTATTGCCTTCTTGTGATTTTCTGTAGCTGTAAAGCACTTTGAATTACCTTGTGTACGAATTGTGCTCTACAAATAAAATTGCCTTGCCTTGCCTTGCCTATTACATTCATAAAATGTTTAATTTTAGCTCTAGTTCTTACTGAATCTTAAGAATGCAAGGTAGAAATCATGTCTGTTACTCTAATAGAGTTTACTTTACCTAAAAGTCACTATTTTCAGTATGAAAAAAAAGTGTTGTGAGGTTGGACGGCAGGTGATTTCACATGAAAAGATGGAGGAGGTTTGAAAAAGGAGAGAAGAAAGAGGACGTGTGGAGCACATGAACGACAGAGTGGAACATCTGAGAGGAGAGGAACAGGAACAGAGAACGAAAAGAAAAGAAAAAGGGGATTAAAGGCACATTTTTCAGCTTGACAGAGGTGTGACGTCCATGGTGGTCCCCTTTCTCTCTTCAGCAGAACCAAGATGAGGATCTTTTCTTAAAGAGAAGAGAAAGCTGACACCTGCCAGTGACCCGCTTAAAGCGGCTTTTATCTCATCCTGTCCTGTTTGGAGCAGAAAACCTCGAACATAAAACTCTGAGAGTAGATTCCCTGCAGCAGGAAGGCACGATACTTTCACATGTTGCAGTGCAGCCTCTCTGCTGTGTTGGGTACTGGAAGTTTTTCTTACAGGCTCCATCAGGACGCTCAGATCCGTATGTGTGTTTTTAAATGTTTTGTTTTCAAAGTTTGGCATTGAAGAACTGGGAGAACACTGGAAAAAATCAAAGTCTTACCAAGTTTATTTGTTTAATTTCTAGTCAAAATATCTCATTACACTTAATATAAGACACAACTACCTAACAAGTACCATTTCAGCCAGATATAGGGACTTGTTTGAAGACAATACATCTGGAATATCTTGTTAGGTGAAAAAGTCTTGAAAACAAATTGTTTTGAGTCACATATTATATGAAATAAGCTTTTTATTTTAACCTTTGAAAAGGTTTTTAAGCTAATTTCATCTGAAAAGTCCTAAATATCACATTTTATTTCAAGAAATCTTGACAAGCCGATTTTCACTAATTCCATTGGCAGATTTATTTGCTTATTTCAAGCAAAAACGTTTCGTATTTGTTGTTTTTTTACTTATTTTTGGAGGGGTTTTTTCCATTGAATGTGAAAAACAGCTGCAAGTCAGGTCATGCACTGTAAAAAATGCCCCTCCAAAAATAAGTTAAAAAAAAACAACAAATAAAAGATGTTTTTGCTTGAAATAAGCAAAAAAAATCTGCCAATGGAACTAGTGAAAATCGGCTTGTCAAGATTTCTTGAAATAAAATGTGATATTTGGGACTTTTGAGATAAAAGTGATCTCAAAATTAGCTTAAAAACCTCTTCAAATGTAAAAAAAAAAGCTTGTTTCATATGAAATCCGACTCATTTAACAAGATATTCCAGATGTATTGTCTTCGAACAAGTCCCTATATCTGGCTGAAATAGAACTTGTTGGCAATTGTGTCTTATATTAAGTGTAATGAGATATTTGGACTAGAAATGAGACAAATATACCTGGTAAGACTTTGATTTTTTCCAGTGTGCAGCCCGATGCTATGACCCATCCTCACTGATTCTGTTAATAAATGAGGGAAAATCCTTGTGGCCGCGTTTAAAATCTGTAAATGTGCTAAAATGTGGCTCTGATGATCTCATCACATGTACTTGAGTTTACTGAAAGCTTGCTCCATAAAATGAGGATGTACAGTGACAGCCTGGTTTGTGTCGGTCTCTAAGGGTTAATGGTTTATTAAATGAATGAGAGATAACCCACCCTTGGGTGTCATTTACACTTATTGTCCCTGCATTGTTTTCCCTCTGCACACTCTTGACAATCCAGCCCTCATCTGGGCTGCTGCGTGTCCTTCTCCACATCCTTTCTTTTTCTTTTCATCCCTTCTGCTATCAGTCATTGACTACTAAGCAGCCCTTTTGTCCCAAAGTCCCTCTGCTTCCCAGAGCAAATATAACAAAACCCAAAAACAGCACAATGGAAGCAACAGCCTAAGAACTAGGGCGATCTGATACGCTCTGTCCTTTCCTGTCCTTTCTGACCCTCGTCTCGCCTCCCTCCATGCTGCAGCTCACACTGAGTGAATGAATAGAGACCTGTGTTGAAGTCTGTGCTATGAATACTAAGATGTGGACAGGGAAGGGGGGGAGGGAGGCGTGGCCAAGTGCAGGAGCATGTGACTTGGCCTGGCCATCTGCAGCTGAACTCTGAACCCCGAACAGAGCTCCTACCCACAGACACTGTAAACATACACTTGTGTACTGGACTTATAGACCTATTGGACAGTTGGAAAGTGGTACAGTGCTGTTTATTGTCCGGAGGAATGTTTGGTCTGCAAAGACAAAAATTAAACATGACACGCAGCTCACACTCACTGATTGTTCATATCTGTTTGTTATATCTGTTACCATTCAAAGGAAAGGTTATCTTTTAATAACCAGAAATCTCTCTTTGATTTGTTGATAGGAACCTCCAGTAGACCATTACGCTAATACACTAATAAAGAGAGAAACATTAACAGTCTTGATGCCATCAATTGGACTTTAAAGCAGCGCTTTATGACTTATTATCAATATTTTTTGCCACTCTTGCTATTAAGGTGTTTGGACTTTTAAATCCTGAGAGCATAGCATAGACACATCATGACAATAACAATAATATCACGATGCTTTTCTCACATTTAGCCAACAGAGCATCACTGACACTTGAGCCCGTTTCACACATCGGTGGCTGAGTGTCTCATCGGCGCAGAAATGACTTTGCTGTAAAGCTGCTTCCGTTCCTCTTCGGTAATTCATACGTGATAAACACGGGCATCAGTGTTTCACACCACGAGCCAGCAAACGTCCCAGTCAGACAGATGAGGGTCTTCCACCATGTCGGCTGGTCCGTACACAAACAGACGGTTTCACTTCTGTCACTTCTGCTCTTTTTAAGGGGTGATCGACCTTGATTACCCCACCTCCACCTCTTCTCTTCTCTCTTTACCTGCTACACTGGGAAAAATCTAAATCTTACCAAGTATATTTGTCTCATTGAGTATCTCATTACACTTAATATAAGACACAACTGCCTAACCATTTCAGCCAGATATAGGGACTTGATTTAATACAATACATCTGGAATATCTTGTTAAGTGAAAAAGTCTTGAAAACAAATTGTTTTGAGTCATATTTCACATGAAACAAGCTTTTTTTTCATTTGAAGAGGTTTTTAAGCTTAAATTTCAAGATCACTTTTAACTCAAAAGTCCTAAATATCACATCTTATTTCAAGAAATCTTGACAAGCCGATTTTCACTAGTTCCATTGGCAGATTTATTTTGCTCATTTCAAGCAAAAACGTCTCGTATTTGTTGTTTTTTTTACTTATTTTTGGAGGGGCATTTTTTCCAGTGTACCACTTGGTTCCATACTAAGAAAGCATGGTATCTTCCAGAGATGGGACCAAGTCACACATGTGCAAGTCTCAAGTCTTAGCTTTCAGGTCTCAAGTAAGTCCCAAGTCTTTTTTTCTTGGGCAAGTCAAGTCAAAGTCACCTTATTATTGCAATTTTACCTGCAGAATCTGATCTTAATAAAGTGAAAAGATAAGCTATAAGTAACCAGAGATGGGGACTCAAGTCACTGTGACTTGGACTCGAGTCGACTTGAGTCGCTCTTTTGATGACTTGTGACTTGACTTGACAAAAAATAAAAGACCTGAGACTCAACTCGGACTTGGAAGTTAAAGACTCGGCACTTGACTTGAGACACGATGACTTGAATGACTTGAGTGTTAAGCATCTAGCATAACTTCCAACTTTGTTCGTCATTTGAAGATCCATTCTGACCAATAAGTGCGGTCAAATTAGCTAATATTAGCCTGTTAGCCTAGTCGGTAGTTAGCTAACGTTAGCTTGATATGATACGGGGTGGACAGGTTGGACACATTGGCCAATGATGTTTACTGACAGTTACTTATATCTTTGTGTTTTCACTTTATTAAGATCAGATTCTGCAGGTAAAATTGCAATAATAAGGTGACTTCACTTTGACTTGACTTGACCAAGAAAAAATTACTTGGGACTTGCACATGTGTGACTTGTGTCTTTTATCAAGTGTAATGAGATACTCAATGAGACAAATATTGTTGGTAAGATTTAGATTTTTTCCAGTGAAGTCATTGTTACTACGCTTGTTTCTTTTTCTCAATAAAATAAAATCTTTTAAAATAAATTAAATAAATAAATAAAATTTGATTGGATTGGACCTCAGCCCCCTTCACTTTGTATAGTTTTAACTTAATATTGCATGGGACACCACAATCTAACTTCTTCCTCATCTCATGAGTGTGTTTAATTGAAGATCCACCTAAATTTGAGCCTCTCAGCAAGTTTTTTTTTTTCTGCTACGTTCACATTGCAGAGAAAAAAACAGACAAGGCTGGTAACTTCTCTTTCTGAGTAGCAGAATCATGGGCCTTTTCACTCGAGAAGAAGAAACCATTTGCAATCAGTTTGCTTCTTTTGCGACACACCAGCACCGTCTGCCCAGGACGCACCGCTCAGGACGTCTTATCCTGTGTGCAGCCACCTGCCCGAGAAGAAACAGCTTCTGCGAAGGCTTTTCAGGCCACAGACTCAGAGAACACAACCTGTAAGTACAGTCCATTTGTGGCCAAGCTGCATGCTGAAAACCGACACTTTGAAGCATTTTCAAATTAAAAAAGTGTTTCAGACTGGAGGGAATTATAAATTTGAGTCTGTTTTCTTATGTGGATTAATCCAAAGTTGTATCATGATTGTTATATGGTAACAGCACACTGGAAAAAAATGCCCCTCCAAAAATAAGTAAGGAAAACAACAAATACAAGACGTTTTTGCTTGAAATAAGCAAAAAAAAATCTGCCAATGGAACTAGTGAAAATCGGCTTGTCAAGATTTCTTGAAATAAGATGTGATATTTAGGACTTTTGAGGTAAAAGTGATCTTAAAATTAGCTTAAAAAACCTCTTCAAATGTCAAATAAAGCTTGTTTCATATGAAATGTGACTCAAAACAATTTGTTTTCAAGACTTTTTCATTTAACAAGATACTCCAGATGTATTGTCTTCAAACAAGTCCCTATATCTGGCTGAAATAGCCCTTGTTAGGCAGTTGTGTCTTATATTAAGTGTAATGAGATATTTTGAATAGAAATGAGACAAATATACTTGGTAAGACTGATTTTTTCCAGTGCATTGGCAGACGGGGCGCCGTGGAGTGGAACATGAATGAGAATATAGGAAACCACACTTAAAATGTCTGTTTATAACTGCATCGCATCGAGCTATAAGCAGCTCATTCAATCCCTCTTTGCTGCTTACAAATGCTGATGAAATACTTTCTCTTATTGACAGAAACAGTGGTTGATTCCCACCCTTGAAATACATTTGTACCCTCAGTGGGTCACCGCACTAAGGTTAGGATCTCTTCCTCCGTGTCCGGCCCTCCAGCCCTCGTCTTCCCTCTGTCCTGTGTGCACAGAAATCCTTTGTTTTCGAGGAGATGAACGGGACAAAAGCCACCATTGAAAAATACAACTGGGTGAGCGAGTAAGTGAAAGAGAGAGCATGTTAGACGGGGAAAGGAGAGGAGAAGTGTGTGTGCGTGTTTGCAAATGTGTTTGATCGTGTGTGAGTATGCAGTGCGAGGGGGCAGAGACGGGAGAGTGGGGCAAATAGACAGAATAATTGCTTTTGAGGGGAGGATTGCGAAAGAATTGAGCATCGGGTGACAAAAGGAGTGAAAAAGGAAGAGGTAGAGATCTGGGTGGTGAAGGATAGAAAGGAAGGGTTATGTGGAAGGAAGGTGGAGGACACAGATAGGTGACAACAGTCCGTCACACTGGAAAAAATCTAAATCTTACCAAGTATATTTGTCTCATTGAGTATCTCATTACACTTAATATAAGACACAACTACCTAATAAGTACTATTTCAGCCAGATATAGGGACTTGTTTTAATACAATACATCTTGAATATCTTGTTAAGTGAAAAAGTCTTGAAAATATCTTGTTTTGAGTCAGATTTCATATGAAACTAGCTTTTTTTTTTACATTTGAAGAGGTTTTTAAGCTAATTTCAAGATCACTTTTATCTCAAAAGTCCCAAATATCACATCTTATTTCAAGAAATCTTGACAAGCCAATTTTCACTAGTTCCATTGGCAGATTTTTTGCTTATTTCAAGCAAAAACGTCTTGTATTTGTTGTTTTTTTTACTTATTTTTGGAGGGGGCATTTTTTCCAGTGCATTAGTATTCCAGAGGAGAGATTAATCCCTTCCACTCTGTGCTGCTGTCCAGTGTCCCCGAACCATAAAAGCACCCAGCAGCCAGTTCTCTGCACTGAAAAGACTCCAGAGTTGAATGGCTGTGACCACTGTCCGCACCGCAGCAGCCTCTGTAGCGGGCTGAAAGGCCTGTCTCAACAACACCGGCCGTGCCAAGATGGCATCTGGTCAGCCGGCTCAAGACAACAAAACCCAAAACTTACAGCAGCCAAACTGAGCCACACAAATGGGCTGCTGTTGCAGCAACTTCTCCTTATAAAGGGGACGATTTAAGAGCATCTCATCGGGACAGAATGTCCTCTTTGGCAGCGCTTCGCATATCAAACACAAAGTTATTGCAGCTTAACACAGCTGACACACTTGCAGGTAATTACTTTTCCTACGTTTATATAATAAATCACATCTTGGGTGCTGCAAGGTGTCAGTATATGAGCTTTTATTGTGGATCAAGCATCTGAAGGAAAAGGTCTTGTGTTTTTTTTTACAAATGGTCCAACTCTTGCAGGTGAAACTATGCCAGAGTGCGTGCACTTTTCTGAGCTGCATAGATCTTGTATGCATCAGAAAACTGACTTACTTCTTTGCTCCATCCTTAAAAATCTGCACCTGCACAATTTCTGCTAAATCGTTCCTCGGCTCCCCTTCCCTGCCTGGTTTAGCCAGCGGTCCATTCTTTTTTAAAGGTGGTTTCTCTTCCAGAAGATTGAAAAGTGCTCTAAATGACTTTTTCAGAGTGCGATTAGAAAGTTGACCGACTCAAAGAAAAAAACTGAGATAAATTTCACTCCCATCCCCTTCAAAGTAGTCACCTATAACTTTGCTGTGAGAACAAACATCAAATTTTTGCTAAACTAATGAAAAGAATGTGTCAGTTTGTGAAATTTGTATCTGTTTCCTATATTCATCTAACTGTCCTGCAGTATCTGATGGAGAGCCGACTCTCTTGCCTCGCTGGGACTTTTCCAAAACAGGATTAAAGTTAAAGGCTTGTCATAATTACACAGTGGAGGTAATCTGGTGGAAGCCACAAACGCTCACTGACAAACGATCAGATCTGGCCTTAATCCAAAAAGACTGGCAGGAGTGCTGGATTGGTCTACTGCTGTGTAGAGCGATTATTTAAAAGAATGGAGTGGCCAAATTTTAATTAGGTGAGTCTTAGTCTTGGTGTGATCTGATCTGAATAGAGTTTAATCCAAATAAATGCAGATAAACTGTTAGAAACATGACTTTCTGTCATGGTAACCTTTCCTCTGTACGTTTGTGTCTGTTTTAACATTTTCTTCATTTAAAAAAAAGAAGAAACTTTTACTTTTATTTTGACTCAGAAAACAGGAAGTGAATGTGAGCAGTAACCATGGGGACCAGAAGTTTGTCTCAATCTGTCAGCAGACAGTGGAGCCTCCCTCTAAATCTAACACTTTACGAAACGATTTGAATCCACTTCCTCAGCCAAGAGTTAGTGTCTGGCAGAGTTACGACGCTGGACTAAATTACTGCTGTTCAGAAGTGACTCCTGGCACCTTTTTCCAAGTCTGTAGCAGCCGAAGCTCTTCTATAGAGACTGTAAATCTTAACTTGTCCGCTGCTGCTTCGGTGCTTCTCGGTGAAAAGATGTGGCTCGTTCCAACTGAATGTTTCCGCTGTAAAATATTGTGTGAATTGTGTGGCGTTAAAAAAAAAAAAAAAAAAAAAACATCACACCTTCTATGTGTTTTGTGGTTGGAACAACTCTCTCTTTGATCTGGTGTGAGGTCGGTACAACAGCAGCAACGTTTGTCTCACATGGCATTTACTGCAAGGCCCGCTGTTGTGTCGTGAAATGTGTCACGCACAGAAACTGGAGACAAAGGCTGAGTTTTGTGTCTTTATCAGTAAGCAGGGAAGCTGTTCTTCAGTTAGGCTGTTTGCTATCGAGCTTCCGGCCTCCACTGTAAAGGGACGGCGTTAAAAAGCACGTGTAAATTCTGTTTATCAAAGGGACAGATGAGGGAGGTGAATACTAACGTGCAACAGGTGCAGCGAGTCTGGGATCACACTGGAAAAAATCTAAGTCTTACCAAGTATATTTGTCTCATTTCTAGTCAAAATATCTCATTACACTTAATATAAGACACAACTGCCTAACAAGTACCATTTCAGCCAGATATAGGGACTTGTTTGAAGACAATACATCTGGAATATCATCTGGAACAAATTGTTTTGAGTCAGATTTCATATGAAACAAGCTTTTTTTTTACATTTGAAGAGGTTTTTAAGCTAATTTCAGGATCACTTTTATCTCTAAAGTCCCAAATATCACATCTTATTTCAAGAAATCTTGACAAGCTGATTTTCACTAGTTCCATTGGCAGATTTTTTTGCTTATTTCAAGCAAAAACGTCTTGTATTTGTTGTTTTTTTTTACTTATTTTTGGAGGGGCATTTTTTCCAGTGCACTTACACACTTCCATCATGGCACCCTAAGTGTTCACAGACAACTGTCTCCTCATATTTCCAACACTTCAGCTCTTTTTTAAATCTTTTTAATTTCATAGTTCAATCGCAAACATCCACAAAACCCAAAATACATGTTTTTTTGTATTCAAACACAACAAAGTAAGTCGCAGCCATGACAATCATAAATCAATCTTTTTGCTTTAAACTGCTTCTTACCTTTCTGCTGACGTGTAACAGAGGTTCGAAAGGTTAGAAAGTCTTGATCAGTTTCACTGTCCAGCAAACATGTGAAAACACAGATTGGAGGTTTTCAGCTGTCTCGGAAAAAGAAGGAAAAAAAAGGGATGCAGTAAAAACCTCAGGGTCTCGATCGAGTCGTACTTGTTGACAGCTCACACATGTTTCACATCACATTGCAGCACTACCTCCGTGTCATCCTTCTGAAAAGAAAAGCTCAGAAAAACACGGAGCGAGCCTGGATGAGGACTACCCAGCGGTCATCAGTGTCTCCCAGCACACTGGCACTGGCAGCACCGGTTCCGGCTCACTGTTACTGGATCATTATGTAATCGGATGAGCGCAGTTTGCACTTTTTCTTCTTGAATGTGCAGCAGAGAGAGAGCCCTGTGTGTGGGGAAGTTAAAGAAGCTCGGGCTGTCCACTCCTCCGGGCCCCCCCAGCATGCCGCCCTATATAAACCCAAAAGCATTCAGACGGCCACTGTTTCTCAACATTTTTAATTCATTAATTCAACTCTCCTCCCAGCTTCTCCTCCTACCCTCCCTCTCAGTGTCTCTCCCTGACTGTACACTATAAATGGGCCTCTTTGTTGTGAAGCCTCCTCCGCTGTTTCAGCCTTTGTCAACTTTCTCATGTAAATGTTTGATGGTTATAAGATACAAGCCTGGAAGTTGTTGCACTGCAGCAGAGGTATTTACAAATCGCAGGAAAAAAATGGGCTCCTTTCTTGTGGACTTGGCTCCTTGCACTTTTGCGTTGGCCAGCGCGTAGTGAATGGATAATGTCGGTGCATCTCTGTGAGGCTGTGCCATGTCCGCCTGCAGGGAGGGGGACCGAGTACTGTAAGGGTGAGCATACATGTTCCTGCTGTGAATGAAAGCGCACAGGACGACCGGGATGAATTCATTCATCAAAGTAACATCCATTACGCCCTCACACCGGCCCTGTGATGGAAGGATTCTGTCTCATACAAACCCAACTTTTAAAGAAAAGTGGAAATGAAAACAAAATGCAATGAAGTGCAAATCTGATCAAACGATATGTTGAAGCTGAAACATTTTACTGGAAGTGGTGCAGAAAATAAACAACAAGGGATAGTTCGCCTCTTTTAACATGAAGCTGTATGACATCCCATATTAGCAACATCATTTATGAACATCTTCTTACCCCCTGCTGCGTCCTGTGCAGAAAACACCGTAACAGGCGTGGCTGTCGGCAGGCGGCAGCAGGCAGTGATACAAAGGGAGAGAAAATAGGGCCAAGTGATTGTGAGGCCTGATTTTTTCCTGGAGAACGATTTTGTGATGCAAATGTATTACTCTTTTGAACGCATATTGTTTTGAGAAGCAAAACGCTTTATTTTTTAAACCCCAGCCAACTAGCCGGAACTACTTTCGTCAACACCAAAACTCAGCTGGAACTCTGCTCACAGGACGCAGCAGGGGGTAAGAAGATGTTCATAAATGATGTTGCTAATATGGGATGTCATACAGCTTCATGTCAAAAGAGGCGAACTATCCCTTTAACACGATTGGGTGTAAAAAGAGCACCTTAGAGTGGAAGAGGCTCTCAGAAGTAAAAAAAAAAAAAAATGAGCATATTGTCAGAAATCTGCAGAAAACTGCATTTACAGAATGTTTCACCCTCCATCAGTACGTGATATGACGACCTTTCGGCTCCGCATTAAAAACCAGCATGATTCTGTCCTGGAACAATTCCAGAAATCATTTCAGATGTTCACAAGATGAAGCCACGTGTTGACCTGATGAAGAAATCTCTGGAGCAAAGCTCATTTAAAAAGTGGGAAACTGTTCTGTGGACGACAAATCAAGATTTTACCAGCTTTTTGGAAACCATGACACCAAGAGGAGAGGGTCCATCCAGCATCTCTGATGGTATGAGCGGGTTGTCCAATAATCGGAAGGTTGCCGGTTCGATTCCCACTCTCGCCGCTCAAAAGATTGGTGAAACTGACAGCTGGAGGGGTGTCAGTCCACCCCGGAAGACCAATTTCATGTGTAAGCATGACAATAAATCTGATCTTAATCTTAATCTTGTGCCTATGGAACTGGTGACTTGCATTATAGGTATATACAGGTTTTAGAGCAGCATCCAAACATGCTTTTCAGAGAAGGACAATGCTAAACCACTTAATGCAGGATGTTTATTACATATTTATTACTTTAAACCAGACTTTGTGAAAGAGTTAAGTCCCACCCATGAGCTCACCCAAAGCATTAAAAGGACTTTTATCACCAAAACCTAAACAGTCAGTAAAATCTAGATCAATAAAGTCAGTGGCTGGATAACTAACCCCCTGGTAGTAGAAGTTCCTTTGGATAAAAGTGTAAACATAGCCATCCATTCAAAACACTGTATGAGCTGTTATTTAAAACCCTTAAATATGACACACAAGCCATCCGATTATCCACAATAAATAAGTTAAATTAGTTAAATAGTTACCTCTGTGGGCCTGTTATCTCCTCAGGTTGTCATCGTGCACTCATGGGCTTTTTTAATATTATTTCTTGTGTCACTTTCACCTGTTCCTGCTGTCTGTTTTTGCTGCCCTTTGCTTGTTTTGGCTTATTTTTGTATTTTTGCCTCAGTTACAAAGGTGATTGAAATGAGAAGAGAGGATGTTTGCACTAAAACTAAGGTCGGTTTACACAATAACTGGCTGGTTATTGTGTACAGAGTTGTCATGTGTCCTCACAGGAACAGCCTAAAAGAGTGAGAGAAATTTAAAAGGCATGAGCATTCAAAACTCTGCTTTGGCTTTTGTTTTTGCAGGGGTTGAATGTGTCGCGTCGGGGCTTATCCAAAGCACTGAGGCCAAAATCATAAAGACTCCACAGAGTTTACGTGGACCACAGACTAAAGTGGAGCTGATCGTACAAAGAAGAACGCTGCTCAAGCTGCTCAGCTTAAAGGGCAACGCTGCACACCGTCGACACAACACGGCGAAGAAACAACGGACTGTGTTCAGTCAGAGGCTTCCTCAGCTGCGCACCAAAGCAGAGTACAGGAGGCCTTTGCTGCCAGCACCAATAGTCCAACTCAGTGACTCTTTATAATGACTAAAGACTATCATCTGTTTATTTCTGCTGCATCAGTATCATTCCTTTGAACAGTAGTGGTTCCATCATTTTATTATTTTTTTAATTTTCATTATTATTATTTTTTTATCATTATTTTTTTTATTATTTATTTCTTTATTTTATTTATTTAGAAATTTAGAAATTTATTATTATTATTATTAGTTATTAGTAGTGTTTTTACTAGAATTGGTATTAATATTGTTGTTGTTAATATACAATTAACATTGTAAATATTTATAATCTTTTGAGCTACTTGACTAATTTGAATTTCCCCCATTGAGGGATGAACAAAGTTTATTTATTTTTTTCTATTCTATTCCCCTTTAGGGGTCAATACAGTATAATTCAATTTGACTCCACTGTCTTTGGTGGAAATAGCCCCATAAAACAGGATAACAGTTTAATCATTTGATGATTATTCAGCACTGTGATCACAGCTGCCCCAAATTAAGAAATCCCGAGTGGGAGAGGAGTAGAAAAGTAGAATTACTGTTGGAAACGATGTGCAGGAAGAGTCTCAAAGCAGAAATCTCTCGAACACGACGTTCAAAGTATCACATGACTGACATGATTCAGCTTTAAAAACATTAACCTCAAAGTGTCCTCACCGGGAACTCCTGAAAGAACTGTCACCACGAAACGAAACAAATGTGGACACTTAGCAGGTATATAAAGGTTATATATTATTTTTTTTATTCTATTTTTTTTATTAATATTTTTGGCAGACAGATAAACATACAAATCAGTGAAATCAAGAAAATTATAGATGTACACCAGTTTTCTGTCCCTTTTGAATATATCATATGAACATTAACTCACAATCTAAACTACAGAGCAAACAAACAACAACGACAAAAAAAAAGACAAACAAAGTGCCTACAGTATACCATATATCAAACCTTGATCTCTGAGCAAATCAAATCGGTACAGGAGTATCACATATATCACATTTGTCTAGTCATGTCTTCTATATAATTCAAAAATACCCCCCAAACCTGGTTGAACAGATCTTCTCTCCCTCTAATACTGAAGGTTACCCTCTCATGTAAGGCCATTTTTGTCATCAGCTCTGTCCATTCCTTAAAACAGCAGATGTTAGCTGACTTCCAATGCCTCAGTATTATCTTACATGCAGTTAAGGTTGCTAATCGTATCCAAAGCCCCTGTCTTCCAGATAGACTAATGTTCTCTGGTAACACACCCAAAATACATAAGGCAGGACATTTAGACAAGTTAAGTTGAAATAGATCATTTATGATATTGATAATTCCACCCCAAAGCTGATCATTTTCAGCCATAGAGCATGTGAACTAAGGTGCCCACCTCTTTCTGGCATTTCCAACAGGAGTCCCTATCCGTTCATTTCAGTTTAACTCATTTACTGGGGGTCCAATGTTTTCTATTAAGTATTTTGCATTGAATCATCTGCGCCTGAGTTTCCCTTGAACAGATATACCAAGAGGCAACAAGCTTCTCCCAATCCTCCTCTAAAATTGGAGTATCTAAATCCTTCTCCCAGCACTTTCTCAACCCCTCCAACTGGGGTGACTGAGGCTCTCTAATAACCCTATAAAATGTTGATGCCCTACTACTACCGCGAGGCACAAGACAAATATCCTGAATACTGGATGAGGGATCTGGGTTATCCTTGAGGATATCTTGATGCAGTGTCTGAAGGTTATATATTATTATATATATATTATATAATATTCATGCCTCTTTGAAGTGATCACAGCGGTATTTCGTGATGCTAAATTCAGGATCCAGCGATGTTTGCTTTGTTAAATACTGTTGGAAAAGAACTCATGTGGTGGAGCAAACATGCAAAAATAAAAGCATTTTCTTCATAGATCTTTATCGGGAGTTTTAAAAAAGAACCAAGCAGGATTTCCCTTGTTCCAAATGTCATTATCAGTGAGCAGGTTACAGCTCTGTGCTGTGTCCGGGGGGAGATCACGGTGAGGACGTTCGTTTTTTGCACGGTGTAATTAAGCATGAAATCACAAAGAAAAACAAACAATAGAGATGAAAACACCTGGAACTAGCATGTTATTCACATGCAATGATGAGCTGTTTTCCAGCACAGGCCTGAAACACAGACAAAAGTTACAAGTAGTTACTCATATTTCCCAAAAGTCTTTTATCCCTATTCTGATTGCAGCTTCACTTCCTTTTTTTTTGCAGTCGTTTACTCTTTATTTCATCATTTCAGCCTATAAGAAGCAGCGAGCCTCGTGTTTTCTGTGGTTCTGTGTCGTTAATAAGGGTTGGTCTGCGTTCAACCTATCTTCAGTATGTATGAAAGAATGTTACCTTCCTATGTGGACAGTCACTGAGTCGCAGCCTTTCTGTTTTCAGACCAGAGTTTTAGGAAAACTGTGTCACGGAGGTCAACTGTCACTGAGCAGGAGTCGAGAGGGAAAGGAGAGAAAAGAGCAGAAGGGAAGGAGGGAGAGGAGAACGTATGACATTAACCGTAGGAAGACAGAAAGAGGAAGGAAGGAGGGAGAGGAGAAACGCTAAAGAAGAAGGTGGACGTGTGAAGAGTTTGCTACCACAGTGAAAAGGAGGTTGGGAGGAAGGAGGATAACCTCGTTTGGACCAGTTTGAAGGCTTCCTCCATCTTCCTTTTCTTCCACCCCTCTCTTTGTCCATGTGTCTCTCTGGCCCAGGACAAGGTTTGTGTTTCCATCACACACTGCACATGTTCCCCTTCCCCTTTGTTTCTTCTTTGTTTGAGTGTGAAGAAACCTCACTGCATGCAAAGTAGACCATGGTGTGACTGTTAAGTGCACACAGGCAGCCGGAAGACCAACCAGAAGTCTTTGGAAACACTCACATTTCAAGAATAGCTGCAGAAGTAAATGCAAATGAACAAAGTCAGAATAATCAGAAGATGTGTACAACATCAAAATACACTGAGCTATATTTTCTGTGCCTATTTTGTGTATTTGGTTGAAGAACTTTGGATCTCAGCTCTCTCCAAAGGGTTTCCACAGGGTTCGGGTGGGAACCAGCTGCTGCTCACCTTCATACTTCCCCCTCATGCTGATGGATGCCTTCATAATCGTCTCAATTCAGCATTCCTTTGATTCATTCAGTAGCCCCACAACACTGTGGGATGTTTTCCTCGTGGGCTTCATTTCTTCTCCTTAAAACAAACTCCTATCAGAGCTCTTTGGGAACACTTTCCGAAGCAGCTGAAGCCACCATTTCAGATTGTTCCAGATCAGCCTGAAGGTTGTTCGAGGCCTAACAGAGACCTCTGTTCAGAGCGAGCACTGGAAAAAATCAAAGTCTTATCAAGTATATTTGTCTCATTTCTAGTCAAAATATCTCATTACACTTAATATAAGACACAACTGCCTAACAAGTACCATTTCAGCCAGATATAGGGACTTGTTGGAAGACAATACATCTTGAATATCTTGTTAAATGAAAACGTCTTGAAAACAAATTGTTTTGAGTCGGATTTCATATGAAACAAGCTTTTTTTTTTACATTTGAAGAGGTTTTTAAGCTAATTTCAAGATCACTTTCATCTCAAAAGTCCTAAATATCACATCTTATTTCAAGAAATCTTGACAAGCCGATTTTCACTAGTTCCATTGGCAGATTTTTTTGCTTATTTCAAGCAAAAACCTCTTTTATTTGTTGTTTATCTTACTTATTTTTGGAGGGGAATTGGACACTGAATGCACTGAACACAAACACTAAATGTTGTTGTTTTTACTGATCAAAATAAGAACTAGACTGCTGGGATAGGCTCCAGCCCCCCCGCGACCCGACCGACGGATTAAGCGGGCATAGAAAATGGATGGATGGAAAATAAGAACTATTTTACATGCTGGTCAAGTCTTTTTGAATGTAATGGTGTGTCCCAGTGCAGTGCTGCATTCAATAAGAATCGGGAACTTGAAATTTCTCACTTTGAACTTGAAAGAAAACCAAAGAAAACACCAAAAATAAGTCTACAACGGTAGATTATGAGCTCATCCCTTTACTTGAATCGACTTATTTACATATCTGCTGTTAATAGCAAATAAGCAAGATAAAAAGAGTTTGAACTTTCCACCTCTGAGTCATACCAAGTGCAGCATGATGTAAATTAAACGTCTGTTGGAACTAAAGATGAGGAGGCTGGGTATTTCATTGTGAGGTTTAAATGCCCCGTAAATTCAATCAGCTCTCTAAGTGATGGTTTCACATTCATCTGAAGAAGGTGGCAGTTTGCTGTCATATCAGGGTTTTTTAATAGGAATCAATTCGGATTCCCAAAGAACAAGAAGTCTCCTTTAAGTGGTGTTTCCGCATCTTTTTTACTTTAAAACTTCTGTTAAATCAAGAATATATGAAATGGGCATGAATTCAAAGACAAGTTGCTCCCTGACGATGATCGCTGGATGCACATAACGAGTGTTTGACCCTGACTGACTGTTTCTGCTCTCTTTATTTGAAAATATTAGCAGAATGCTGGTGAAGTTTTCAACCTGCTACCACTAACAGGCAGCTATTAAAGATAAGCAGCTGAACAAGAGGCAGCTGGCTTAGTGTTGAATCAGTGCTGAAAAATAACCAGATCCGAACACTGTTTTTGATCTGGAATGGTTGGACATTTCTACGTGAATAGCTGTTAAACATAGGTCACTGAACAGCCTTTTTACAGATGATATTCACACGATTATATTCTCTGCTTTGTCACAAGCGGTAAAGTGTGATGTCACAGGATCAGAGTTTTGCATTTTGAAACAGGAAGGGAGACTTTGCTGCCCTTGGGACTGCAATCTGCTCTCTTATAGGCCCGGATCAGAAGTATTCTGCTCCTGGGGCAGGGCTGGGACACCTCTCAGTATATCTGATAGTTACTCCGCCTTCTCCCATCTCTGCTCAGAAGCTGCACAGGAACCCGTTTATGGTGTAGGATGATCCAGATGATCGTGTACTCTGTAAATGAGGTGAAGAAGTTCAGTTTTAGGTAACAAAGTGTTATTGGTGACTGAATCTAACTAAAACACTGAACAATTGTGACATTTTGTACGAGTGCACAGCATATCTGAAGATATTCCTAATGCTACACACACAGCTTAGTGCAGTGATTATAACCGGGACAGTTCAAAAGCTCATTTAAAAGCTTACATTAAAGATGTTAAAATAAAAGAATACAGCCCAGAATTTCATTCATAAATCTATTAATTCAAAAATATGGTCGGTATCTGTGCCCTCTGGGTTTGGGCCAGCAACAAATTAAAAATCAGGTCTTAGATTGTTTCATTTTCCTGCTTGTTCAACTTTAAAAACTCTTAAACAAAACCTTGCCTTAATAAAGTTTCATTAGAATATTCTTAAGCCTGAAGAAAGTAGTAAAAGAAGCAAACTGAGCAAAATGATGACGAGTCGGCTTTTAAAAACAGAAAAACCAGCTTAGAATTGATGTATTTATCATTTTTACTCCTCAGCCACAGAAATGATCCTGAATTTGAACTTTCTGATGGGTGTAATTTGCAGAAGCGTCCTGAAGAGGTCGCCACTGCACCTCAACAAAACGACAACAGTCCAAGTCACTTTCTGGCTGACAAAGACGCTTTCATTTGAGAGGTTCAGCACATCGTGTTTCATTCTCCTCAGAGTTACTCTTGTGAGTTTCGGTCGCTGCCTCTCAGACTTTGGATCAGACCGATCGGGCCGTTTTTACTTGATCACTCAACAACTACATAAAGAAAAGGAAACATCCTGCTCACATCTGGTCATCTGGTGACTGGAAACCTAATTTCTCCTCATATCAGGCAAATGGATTCAACAGAAAATAAAAGGATATACTATGGATAAGCCTAAAAATCACATAAAATGCACATGAATACATGTGTGCGAGGTCAACATCTGGGACGTGAATGATAAATTGGTCTTTGGATGCTAAAGGAAGCCAGCTGGGCTGGATTTCTTGATGGCATTCAGCTTCAGTTCCAACTGATTGGCAGGGACTCACAGGCGTTTAACCACTCAGCACCTGGGTCACATGAATTGTTGATTCAATCGGGCATCATGTGAGCCGCTAAGGTCGCATGAGTCAAGGTGATGATGCTTAAATAAAGGCTCAGATGGTCCAACCCTTGAAATTTACCGCGTCTTTATCTAAAAAAAGGTTTGAAGCGTTTCACTCATTCGACTTTAAGTATTTTTGAGGTTGTGAAGTCTGGGACTTTTGAATGATCGGCTTTCCCCTCAACGTATTTGAATAGATGTAGAAGTGGAGATTAATAACGCTGCTGTTTTCGCAGTCAGCGAATCTTAAAGAGTTCGAAACAAGTGTGAACACAGCTGTGGAGTCGGTCCTCAGGAGCACTGATTTTGCTCAGGGGACAGGCCCGTAGGCAAGGGGGGTTTGGGGGGACGAACCCCCCCACAGTCCCGCGGCAAGTGATGAGTTAACAATTACTAATACGCGCGGCGCAAGGATTCCTACATATATATCTATATATATAGCGTAACGTTTACCATCTGGTATAGCCTAATTAAGTGGCATGGCTATTAAACGTCATAAAATGCACGTACAGGCCTATAGGCTAAGGCAGCATCTAGGTTGATATTGTAAACTATTTGCAGGATGTAGTCAGAAAATAGCTAAAGCTAGATAGGCTAAACGTTAAGCTTAGCATATCGAACGAAAATAGACCCCCTGAAGAAGTTGTATTAATGTTTTCACATGTGTGGTCTATCTGCTCATTATACACTGTTTCTCCAAAATCATTTTCATCGATGAAATACTGTGTTCATTGGTGTTTTCATTCAAACATATTGTGCAACTTTTAATGTGTGTAGCCTATTGTACATCCTAAGTAAATTTCCCTCCACTATTTAAGCTTGGGCTCTGACTACGTCTTAAAATGTCTCTTGGCATATTTAGTACCCCGTGAAGTCTACGCCACGCTGTTGAGTGAATATCATCTTGTTAGAATGGCTAATGACACACGCACAGTCAAATGCATATGTGATGAGTTAAACATGAAAATAGCTTAGTGGGTAGGCCTGTGAGAGCCCAAAGACCTTACGGTGCAGGCCCGTAGGCAGGGGGGGTTCTACAAAGTCTAAAAAGATGCATGTGGAGGCATTACAAAAATGTATATAATGAATTCGTATTCTTCATCGAAAATGTATGCATTCTTTGAATACAATACTGCCTGAAACAGTTATCTACAGTCTCCGTTTCTTACTTTGAAATCCTCTCAAAAACGCAGGAAAGGCCATTTCAGAGGGTTGAATTCTCAAAATTTTCAAAATTTCCCAATCAAAATCCTGGCTAAGGGCCTGGGGGAAATATACTTGATGTAGTTTGTTGCTACGGTTACCCCATGCTGTAAAATATAGGTGCTTCCTGATCTCATGATAATTTTAAGTAGGGATGCACCGATCCAATATTTGGATCGGATATCAGTGACAATGGGCTGATTTTATTTTAGTTTTTTTTTGTTTTTACCAAACTAGTGAAGCTGTTGTTGTTTTTTCAATTTCAGCTCATTTATTATTGTATTTTGTTTTTACATTGGATTTGAATCCCTAATAATTTCACCGACTGAACCAGTTCCACTTGTTATATTTTTATGGTTAAGATTGTTTTACTGGTGCACAATTATTAAATAAATAAGTAATTCAGTACATTTATATCTGTTTATTTGTGTTTAAAACAATAGGAAAGAAATGTTTAGGTCAAGTCTGATGTTGCCTTGCACAACAGAATGATCCCAGTCTTTTCCAAACAATGAAACTCACCGTTTCTTCCCATAATTCTGTGCTGTGTTTCTGTATCGGTATCGGCCGATACTAAACCTCAGATATCGGTATCAGAGGTGAAAAAAGCGGATCGGTGCCTCCCTAATTCTAAGGTTAAAGGGGAACTGCGGTATTTTCAACATTAAGCCTCTTTTCTGAGTCGCCTGCAATGTTTTAGAACCCCCCTCACCGCTTTTTTGATGTTTACTGCTGTCTCCGGTATTTGCCTAATTTTGATTCTTCTCAACCTGCTTCAGAACGGCAAGTCATGTGCACGTCCAAAAAGGTCCGTAAAAGCACTATAAACGTCCGTTTTCAAAATCATCAACTCACCGGAGCGGTTACTGGTGTGCACTGGTAATCCATATCAAATTTCGTTGCAAAAGTTGCTTGTGTCGTGTTTTATTTGGCAGCTCGTTCATGCTCGCACTATTTTCTTAGCGGTGGCGGAGTAATATCAACGAACATCCAGTACAAAATGTCAAATAAAACACGACAGAAGCAACTTTTCGCAATGAAATTTGATATGGATTACCAGTGCACACCAGTAACCACTCCGGTGAGTTGATGATTTTGAAAACGGACGTTTATTGTGCTTTTACAGACCTTTGTAGACATGCGCATGACTTGCCGTTCTGAAGCAGGTTGAGATGAATCAAAATTAGGCAAATACCGGAGACAGCAGTAAACATCAAAAAAAGCGGTGAGGGGGGTTCTAAAACATTGCAGACGACTCAGAAAAGAGGCTTAATGTTGAAAATACTGGAGTTCCCCTTTGACGTAACTGAAATAAAACTTACAAAAGCTTGTCCATCCAATAAAACTACTCTTTATTGTTGGCCTGATAAACCCTCTGAAAGCAATATAACACAGCGTTTTGACTCTTAAAGTCCCACATTTATAAATCTGTTTACATCCGAATGATATTCTGAAGTTGTTTTTTGAAGTGTAAGACCCTCTTACACTACCTGCCTTCAGAGGGGGTCCTGGCTAGATTTACGCGAACCATCCCTTGCCCTCCACCCCAAAAAAATACCCCGGCACCAACACAACAACATATTATTTTATTTCTATTATTTTATTATATATAATCTTAAATCTTACAAAAAGAACTGAGAAAAAACACAATAAATAAATTAAATACAGTATATAAATACCAATCACAAATCCTTAAATGACCTCAAAATCCTAAAAATAACCGAAGAAAGCTAAAAAAAATAAAAATAAATAAAGGCTACTCTATGGAGCATAAAAAAAAGATTCCTGCAGTTATGATAACAACAGTGTTCAGACTGTAGCACGTTGTTTTCACCCTGTTTACAGCTGGCTTTAACATTAACAACAGATGTGAAGTGCAATCTAAAACTAGACCAGGTTGCCTTTGGGTGAAATTAGTTGCATGACATGATGCCTCAATTCTAATTCTAGTTCAGCAAAACTAAAAATCAAATACAGTCGTGGCTAATAGCAACATATTAGCAAGAGGCTAACAAATAGCTTAGAGCCTACGTCACTCATGGAAATCTGCATCCCTTCATCTTTTGCCCGTTTCTCCTCTTTCTAAACTTTGTTTTTAGCAGAAGGGTTATTCACTTGAACTGTTTTACATGAGCTCCATCAGTCCCGTGGTTTCTTCTCCAACAAATTTCACTGTTACATTTTTGTTGCAATTTTTACTTGAGGTGGAACTTCACTAGTTGCATTATGCAATCATTGGCTGTATGACTGATTTAACTCTTGAGGCTGTAGGAATCACAGTGCTGATCATTTTGATCCAGACTTTAATAGCTCAGCAGCTACAGGATTGCACATAAAAGACACACGACTTTGAAAAAGTAAGAGTTTTCATTCTAAATAAAGTTTAAAAATCAACGGGAATCCATTGAGAATATTAACACGGTGCTGAAGCAACAGGCCTCACCAGCTAATAAGACATGACTCACTCTCACATCTTCACAGGTGCAGCCAGTTAAACCAATTAAAACACCAATTAAAGCGCCACTCAAGACTTAAAAGGGGCTAAACACCCTGATCCGCCTCAGCTGTGCTGTACCTAACTGAGACGCTGCAAAATAGGACACATTAGCACATGAGGCACAGTATCTTTTAAAGGGATAGTTCGCCTCTTTTGACATGAATTTTTTATGACATCCCATATTAGCAATATCATTTATGAACATTTTCTTACCCCCTGCTGCGTCCTGTGAGCCGAGTTCCAGCCTCGTTTTGGCGTTGACGAAGGTAGTCCGGCTAGTTGGCTAGGGTCCTGAAAATAAAGCGTTTTGCTTCTCAAAACAATATGCGTTCAAAAGAGTAATACATTACACACAAAATCAATATTCAGAAAAAGTCAGACCTCACAATCGCTTGGCCCTATTTTCTCTCCCTTCGTATCACTGCCTGCTGTGTAAACCGTGCAGACCGAAGTGCAGACCGAGCAGTAAACACCGTAACAGGTGCGGCTATCGCTAGGTGGCTGAAGGGAGGCAAAAATAGCGTCAAGCGATTGTGAGGTCTGACTTTTTCTGGAGGGTTAGGACGATTTTGTGATGCAAATGTATTACTCTTTTGAACGCATATTGTTTTGAGAAGCAAAACGCTTTATTTTCGGGGGCGAAAAGAGGCGAACTATCCCTTTAAATGATTTGAGATTTGACATTTGCTGGGATTTGGCATCTGAGTTAGCATCGGGAACTCAAGCTTGATCATGTTGCTGTTGAGCACCAAACACTGCGGTGCCCAAAGCTGCTAGCATAGCTGTAGACTGTGAACAAAGCTCTTATAAAGTAGATCAAGTCTTATCATGGCATAAAAAATCTCTGCTTTGTACCTGGTTGGTCTGTAATGTATTACTAACGTCTTCTCAGGGCACCAGCAAAGACTGGAGTGAAACTGTAATCTAAGGCCCTTTGAAGGAATATGCTCAGTCCAAGACTAGCGCATGCAGCGTAACTGTAGTTGTTTTATCTAATGTGATTTCCTGTGGCTGTCTTCAAATAGCCCATCATCTAATTTCTACTTCCACGAGGTCAAGTCAGCTTCTGACAATGATGGAAAAACTCATCTGATCTTCTTGTGCCGGCGCATGATCTCTGCAGACCGGAACGCCTTCACAAAGTCTTTAAGTTTCAGTCATGATTATTCACGAGCTGGTAACTCCCTTTTCTTTTTCTCATTCCGAGCCTTTGCCTCTCGGTTTATCAGCACAAATCTGTTCTCACTACTGGAAGATGCTCAAACCGGCGATTGTTCTCACATGGCTGCTTGTTAAATATAAACCCAGCTAAAACGATCAGTGTACGAAGCAATTTGTGCTGCATTAAGTTTAACTCGTCCAGGGTTTCTTCTTAAGCCCATTAAACCTTGAAGTACAATCCTCTCCTTCAGTCATTTCCAATGACATAACGGGTCTTATGTCAGAGTTTCACACAACTGAGGTGCAGAATGAGGCTGCTTTATATCAAAAGGGGCTCCCCAAAGGGAGTCCGTTTGTTGTTCATCTTATTAAAGGACCCATGTGCTGTCCTGAAACTATATGTTTTCAACAGCACTCTCAATCAGCCTTTAAATCCTTCCTTTCTTCTTCTTCTTTTGTAACTGACCAGATGTTTTCAAGCTGATGAAAATTTGTACTGGCCTAACTTTTGAATTACATATCAAAGCACTCACTGAGTATTACTTCCACTGTTGCTGATGCTCTGAATCCTGTTAATTTGATGCCACATCTGGAGTGAGACACAGTACACTCTCAGGAATACGGTTACAGTACGAGTCCTTTTTTGTCCCCTGAGGTACAATCTATACTAATGTACCCCCTAGGGTTAATTATTGGACCTAAAGGTACCTATATGTACCTTTTTGAGGGTCCAAAAGGTACATATATGTACTCAAGTGGTAAAAGGTTCATATATGTACCTTTTTTTTCTACATGTTGGGGTACAATGGACAGTCTGTGTTAGCCTACTTCAGTATAAGGATACAAGATTGGTCTCTGTAAGGTACAAACCACAAGGGTACAAAACTATACCTTCCAAGGGTACTGCCCCAGTGACCAGCCATCGTACCCCTGAAGGTACAATTCTGTACTTTACTTTCTGAGAGTGTGCAGTAGAACAACTGGTTGTAAACTGGTGGCTTGATTTTCTTTAGCCATTCACATGCTGAGATGTCTTTAACCCAAACTCTGACTGTGAAGTTGTTCAGATAAGTACGTTGCACGCCAGCTCGGGTGTCACTGATGTGCGATTGGAGGGTAAAATTGGAGTCAGGTGGTTCAGTCAGGGAGATAACAATCAAGTGTGTGGGGGTGACATGGTTTTATTTAAAGAACAGGCATCTGTCGAAGTCAGATCTTCACCTCAGGTCTGAGTAAGGATGTCATGGCCTTCAGAAAGAAATTTCTGATTACCTCAGGAAAAGGGTTGTTGATTTTTATCAGTCTGGATAAGGTCACAAAACCATCTAGAAGAGTTTGGAGTCTAATGTCCAGTCAAACTGTGTACAAATGGAGGAAATCCAGGACCGTTGTCATCCTCTTCCTTAAATGTTTGACCAACCAAGACCATTCAAAGAGCAATATGAGCCACAGAGTGACCTCTAAACAGCCCTTTTTCCCATTAACTTGTGCCAGTGATCATAAGGTAAACATCAACGGTGTGTATGGCAGCTACAGGAAGAAAGCAACAGCACCCCGAACAACAATGCAGCTGAAAAATGGTGCAAGTTGCACTACAAAAGGAGAAAAAGCAATTAAAAGGGGGGGTAATGTTTTGGACTGAACGTGTCAAAGGCCTCATCTTAAACCAATAAAAAGGTCATTGGAGGATCAGAGATGAGCCATTAATCCCAGGAAAAAACACCAATATCACAAAGCTGATGCTGTTCTTTACAAAGCTCAAGCTCAAAAAGCTGGTCAAAAGCTGGTCTGAATCATTGAGTTGGATGCTATCTCATCAGTATAAATGTTGGAAAGTTGTATGAATTTGAGTCAAATGGTGGAGATGTTCATAAAGTCTTTCGTCTCTCTCACCTACTTCGCCTCATTGCTTCATCTCATCATTGCTGGAAGCAACACAGCTGATTCAGAGCAATGACACAGAGACCTTAAATGCAAACAGATCATGTTGTTCGTCGGTTATGTAACCTGGCTGCACAAATAACCAGGCGTGTCATCACATGCCTGCATCATTTATGTGTCATTTTGGTGTTTCAGGCAAGAAATAACTTTCAAGAATCTGGGTTTTTCCCAGATTTCTTCTTTGTTTAATTGGCAAAATGTTGCTGTAACTCACTTTTTAAGCCAAATCCTGGCACTCACAGTTGTTTGTTGGATATTTCCAGACACGGTGACCCACGTTAGGATCCGTCGGGTCGCTGAGGTCAGTGCGTACCCATGAAAATGTGATCATATGACCGCGTTTCACATGTAGCTTAAATCTCCCACCACTTCAGCTCAATGCGTGCCTGAGGAATGTGTGTTGGCTGCATCTGCTCACATGCCTCGGGCTTTCACAAATTAATTCCCATCACAGTCACTGATGCAATACAAGCCGCTTTTACCTATTCTGACCACCGATTATGTGTCGCTGAGCGCCACCAGGTAAATACAAGGAAAAACAAACATTTCTTTAAAACTTTGAATCGCAAATGGCTGTGATTAATTGCATATTCATGCATTTTGTGAATTTTACGCACCTGAGCGTGCCTCGTGAATTTATTTTTCTAAGCATCATCTGACCATGCATGACAATGTTACTTTGGTCTCATGCCTGCGTTCCCACTGTTATCTCTACTGAGATAACCCACCCGCAGGTTATGTAAAACACTCTCTTCTGGAGATATTCCCAGTAAAAGCACATATAAAGAAAACACATGCATTCTTTTTTTCTGGTTTCTCAGTTGTTGGTTCGTCTAATTTAAGATAAATAATAAATAACAGAATAATTAGTCATGCAAGTACGGCTTTATGGATAAATAGCAACAAAATGCATCTGTGAAACAGTCTATTTACAAGCTGAGGGTCATAAATTCCTAGGTAGACGTTGTTATCAACATTCACTTTCCAGATGTTCGTTTATGACAGTTGATGACCCTCAGTTTAGTAGTATGACATAAGCTTAAGAATTCAGAATAATGATTTTTATAAAGGACCAACAAACTCTACAGAACTGTGCAAATGTCTTGAGTGAACCCTAATTTCAGCTGAAGCTGTTGATCGCAACATATGCATGAATTAAAGTACATAAGAAAAAAACAAAGTTTGTTCAGTTTTAAGCAGTTTTAAGGTGAATATCTGCTCTGAGCTGCTTTATCCTCCAACACAGCCTGAACCCTCTCAGACGAGCTTTCTGTCCTTTCTTTAAGGAGTCTTCAGGAATAGTTCTCCAGGCTTCTTGAAGGACATCCCAAAGCTCTTCTTTGGATGTGGGCTGCCTTTTGTTGTTTTGTTGTTGTTTTGTTATTGTTTTAATCAGTGGCGGCTCCTGACATTTTTTTTAGGTAGTGCAATTTCCAGTCTGTGAAAGCTGCATCAGAGTGTGCTGTGCGAAGCTGAACCGATTGCACTGATGCAAACCTGTTATGTTCCCACACAGGAAATAAAATGTCCAATCATCCAGAAACTCCTTGTCTTCCTTAAATAAACACAACGCAGAGTCGAGGGGTTATTTGGTCTTCCAAATAACCAAAGTGACTGCAATTTCCCCCGTTATGTCCATAAGTACCATAAAAGTCCATAGGACTGAGGTATATTTGTCTAAGTAGCATAATTTATTGTAATAATTTTAAATCATTTTTTGTTATTTTTTCCATAATTTGCCAATCAGTTAATATTACACCTTAACCATTATTTATTTATTTTCCTCATATTGTTCCAGGATTCTATGAGATAAGTAAACACATAAGCTCTTAATGATAAGATTCATTCAATTTTCATTCTAAAGAATGTAATTAAAATGACAACATTTAAATCCAAGTCAAGTGTTTATTGAAGTTTTGGAAAATATGACTTAGAAAAGCATACCGTAACCAGTTGTCAAACATGGTTAAGTGCAGCTTAGGCTACTTATGTGAGATTTCTCTCTTTTTTAAATATAATACTGCACCATAAACAATGAATGTGTCATTATACATTCTGCTATCATTGTCAACATTATATAAAAGATTTAAATCATTACAAGTCAATGATTGAGCACAAAAGGGTAAGTTATTTAGCTACATCAAAAACTACCTGGAAAAATAGCAGGGTTGGTGGAGCCCTGGGTTTCATCTTTGCCTCGCAAGGCGAGCCCGAAAACCCTGCAAAATTCTTCCAAACTTCCTTCTCCGCATTAGTACGACGACTAAAGGGTACTTCTGTCAGAAACACTAACGTATTGTTGCACTCGACACTCGCCATCTTCTTCATAGAATGTTTTTTTTTTTTTCTTTATTGAAAACCACAATGTTACAACAACAAGTAGAATGTTCATGGTCCCGCGCAGCAGACATATGACGAAAGCACGTTGTGCGTCGTTTGTGCGAGCACATAAACCCTCATAGAAAATGCATTGGGAGCAGGATTTTTGAAAAAAACCGAGGTCCCATTCATGTCAATGGGAGCTTCCTGGTGCAAATTTGACCCTGACAGAAATCGCACAAAATGGGCGTAGCAACACCAGGCGCGACCTTAATCTGATTGGACAATGACATACAACCAGTTTGCCTACAGCAGATCAGTCCCACCTTAGCAACTAGATAAAAAAAAAAAAAAAAAAAAAAACTCCGTGTTTGGTAGTGCGTCGCACAAATCGCCCCTATGGAGGAGCCGCCGCTGGTTTTAATTTCCTTTAAGGATGAAGTGCCTTAAAAGACCACTGAGCGGCTGGATCACAGTAAAGACATAAGCAGGAGTCATTTCTGAAGAGTTTTGTCTTTTATTTCCAGTCCAACTGTTACCACAGGCACCAAACGGAACCAAAACTGACCCAAACGGCACCAAACGGAACCAAAACGGAACCAAACGGCACCAAACGGAACCAAAACGGAACCAAACGGCACCAAAACGGCACCAAAACGGCACCAAACGGCACCAAACGGAACCAAAACGGCACCAAACGGAACCAAACGGCACCAAAACGGCACCAAACGGAACCAAAACGGAACCAAAACGGAACCAAACGGAACCAAAACGGCACCAAACGGCACCAAACGGCACCAAAACTGCACCAAACGGCACCAAAACTGCACCAAACGGCACCAAACGGAACCAAAACTGCACCAAACGGCATCAAAACGGCACCAAACGGCACCAAACGGAACCAAAACTGCACCAAACGGAACCAAAACTGCACCAAACGGCACCAAAACGGCACCAAACGGAACCAAAACGGAACCAAAACGGCACCAAACGGCACCAAACGGAACCAAAACTGCACCAAACGGAACCAAAACTGCACCAAACGGAACCAAAACTGCACCAAACGGCACCAAAACGGAACCAAAACGGCCACCAAAACGGCCACCAAACGGCACGATACCTGCCCTCTAGCCCCCTCGAAAGTGATCAGAGACAGTCTTTTATACCATCTACCTTTAACAAGTTCAACCCATTTTGCTCATGAGGGATGTTCCCTTTTCCCAACATCTTTAAAACAAACAATATTTTTATCCACTGGTTATCATCTACACATTTATAAATAAACCCCCCAAAGAATTCCCAAGATTTATATTTACAATATTAACTAAAATGTATTCAAATTACCAAACATATAAACGAACAAATACTTCAACCCCGCCTTTCTCCTCCCGTGGTTTTTCCCGGAACCTTTAAATGGTGTTCGGGCCCCGGGGAATCTTTTGCCTGAAACACCCTGGAGAAAACAGTAGATTCACTAATTAACATGAAGTTTTTAACATTAATAAACATTAAACATTTGGTAACGAAGAGCTCCTTCGATACACTCAGATATACAAAGAGAAAGTTTATGTGGCCTTCAGGAAGCCTGCAAACTATTGCTCAAGACCCTTTAAAAAGATTACAAGAAAGTCTGGTTGTTTGTAGGAAAAAGTCAAAAAATGAATGAATTATAACCACACAGGACCAACGTTTGGATGTAAGGAAGTGAAACTTAGAGGAGATGTCAGTTTCTAAAGTTGAAGTTTCATTGTTTGGGTATAAAATCACTTTTTTTTAATTATTTCAGTGATTGTAAAACATCAGAACCACAGGAAACTTTGTGGCTGCTGGACTTAGATGAATCACAACAGTCAAACCGTTTTGGGCCAAACTTCAAACACTCACAACTGAAAACATATCCGAAGTCTTCCTCTTCCTTTTTTTCTCTCGAACATCTTTGCGATGATGCAGGAGGGCAGTAGGTCTAATGGGACAGACTGTAGACATCCCCCTTTTCAGACCACAATGCTCACGTAACAGTGGGAGTGTTGGGAAAGGCTGACACAGAATCTGACCATAAATGCATTATGTGTGTACATTTCACAACCTGCTGGTCTTAAGTCAAAGCTTCAGTTTATGTAACGTGTGTTTTATTGTAGGAATTACACAAGGAGGGGAAATGCTTCTACTTTTAAAGGTTTAAAATGAGCAAACTGCGCAAAGAATGAATCCCTCTGACAAGAAATGTTTGTGTCACACTGGAAAAAATCAAAGTCTTACCAAGTATATTTGTCTCATTTCTAGTCAAAATATCTCATTACACTTAATATAAGACACAACTGCCTAACAAGTACTATTTCAGCCAGATATAGGGACTTGTTTGAAGACAATACATCTGGAATATCTTGTTAAATGAAAAAGTCTTGAAAACAAATTGTTTTGAGTCGGATTTCATATGAAACAAGCTTTTTTTTACATTTGAAGAGGTTTTTAAGCCAATTTCAAGATCACTTTTAGCTCAAAAGTCCTAAATATCACATCTTATTTCAAGAAATCTTGAGAAGCCGATTTTTACTAGTTCCCTTGGCAGATTTTTTTTGCTTATTTCAAGCAAAAACATCTTATATTTGTTGTTTTTTTTACTTATTTTTGGAGGGGCATTTTTTCCAGTGCATGATCT
Organism: Odontesthes bonariensis; assembly: GCF_027942865.1. Taxonomy (NCBI): domain Eukaryota; kingdom Metazoa; phylum Chordata; class Actinopteri; order Atheriniformes; family Atherinopsidae; genus Odontesthes; species Odontesthes bonariensis. The sequence goes on from NC_134524.1 coordinate 6,082,030, forward strand.
CCTTTCTCCTTAACAGTACTGAAATTACCATTTTATGATCATTCACATGGTCAGAATCCTTATTTTATCTCTCAGTGCTCATTTCTGCCGCATCTGTTGTAAACGGAAATGTTTCAGCTTCTACACATTTACCATTTCGCACCCATCAGAGCAGCTGACTGGGCCCTTTTTGGAAGGGATTTTAAAGGTTTTAGGACCATGTGGGTTTCGAGCTGATGGAATTAAGTGAAAGAAGAGGATCCTGAGCTACAAAGAGGCAATTTATGTCGTCCGGAAACAGCTTTTCCTGCAGGTGAGATTTATAGATGTTCTGCATGCTCAAAATATCATAATGCACCAGAGGAAATTTAAGAAATCAAGAAAGAATAATGGAACAAAGCAGATATAATCCAAGTCTTTCTTACAAATACATGATATGCATTACAGGCGACATCATTCACACGATCCAATTCTGTGAAGTCAGCAAAGTGGGTCAGACAAGCTTCATTCTGCAACCACCCCAAACCCTTTTCTGCCCCATATACCTGCCTCATCCTGGTTTTTCTGGTCACCATATAGATTTCATAACCACTCATTTTACTGTCTTCCTGTTGTTGCTCAAGCATCAGACCAACGGAGTCACAGCTGATAACCACTTTCAGCCAATGGTAGAAAAGCTTGATGTGCAAGATTAGACGTTTCTCAGAAAGATGCTAAACCTGTGTCGCTTCTTCTCATGTTTCTAATCAACCTCACAGATCAGATCACGGGAAAGCTCGAACAGCCTCACCAACCCAGATACCCTGAAATTGTCACACCATAAAGCCGCACCAAAGTGCAGATGAGGCAAGACGGCCACTGACACACAGGAGTTCTAATCTCGTACTCTCTGTGTGGCTCTTTTACGGCTTTATTTGCAACACAGAAATGACTTGTTAGATCACAGATTTGGGCTAAAATCTTTGCTACCTGCTACTTTTACTGACACTGTTGTACTGTGAATCGAATAAAGCAGCATCCCTGTTGTAGAATTAAAGAAAACTTCATCATTTGACACGTAGAAAAGCTACTTTTCATTCCTTCAGATGGGATTCTTTATCACATTTTCAACGTATTTGCATCATGTAGCAGACTGTGATCCTCCAACTCAGCCTGAACCCTCTCAGACAGCTTTCTGTCCTTTCTTTAAGGAGTCTTCAGGAATAGTTCTCCAGGCTTCTTGAAGGACATCCCAAAGCTCTTCTTTAGATGTGGGCTGCCTTTTGTTCCGTTCTCTGCCAGGATGAGGACACAGGGCATCACGTTCAGATCCTGTTCATCTGGAGCACAAAGTTCTTCGGGCCTGACACGTCCGGTTTCCTCATATTGTTTTAATTTCCTTTTAGGAAGAAGTGCCTTAAAGACCACTGAGCGGCTGGATCACAGTAAAGACATAAGCAGGAGTCATTTCTGAAGAGTTTTATCTTTTATTTCCAGTCTAACTGTTACCACAGGCACCAAACAGCACCAAACGGCACCAAACGGCAGCAAAATGGCACCAAACGGAACCAAAACGGCACCGAACAGCACCGAACGGCACCAAAACGGCACCAAACGGCACCAAAACGGAACCAAAAGGCACCAAACGGCACCAAAAGGGCACCAAAATGGCACCAAACGGCACCAAAATGGCACCAAACGACACCAAACGGCACCAGACGGCACCAAACGGAACCAAAACGGCACCAAAACGGAACCAAACGGAACCAAACGGCACCAAACGGCACCAAAATGGCACCAAACGACACCAAACGGCACCAAACGGCACCAAAATGGCACCAAACGACACCAAACGGCACCAAAATGGCACCAAACGGCACCAAACGGCACCAAAATGGCCCCAAACGACACCAAACGACACCAAACGACACCAAACGACACCAAACGGCACCAAAATGGCACCAAATGGAACCAAACGGCACCAAACGACACCAAACGGCACCAAACGGCACCAAAATGGCACCAAATGGAACCAAACGACACCAAACGACACCAAACGGCACCAAACGGCACCAAAATGGCACCAAACGGCACCAAAATGGCACCAAACGACACCAAACGACACCAAACGGCACCAAAATGGCACCAAACGACACCAAACGACACCAAACGGCACCAAAATGGCACCAAACGACACCAAACGGCACCAAACGGCACCAAACGACACCAAACGGCACCAAATGGATGCTTTGAATCGAATAAAGCAGCATTCCTGTTGTAGAATTAAAGAAAACTTAATCATTTTACACGTAAAAAAGCTACTTTTCATCCCATCAGATGGGATTCTTTATCACATTTTCAACGTATTTGCATCATGTAGCAGACTGTGACACGACTGAGCACTTTGTGGTGATCAGCAGACTGTGCGAGGGGGTTCGATCAGTCACCGCGGGAGTAAAGTTTGAGTTCATTCAGCTTTTGCTGAGCTCATAAATTCCCACAGTTTTACAGCTGAGAGCTAAAGTTGCACTTCAGTGTCTGCAGGGTTTCGGAGCCACACTCAGCAGGGATTTGCAGCTGTTTCTGTGCCTCAGTGTTCTCTAGCTTGTCAGAGGAACAGAACCAACACAATGTCATCTGATCCCTGAAGCTGACATGAACACATAAGCCCAACTGGGCAATTTCGAGTTTAAAAGACAAAATGGAATTCAAAAGATGTTTTATTTATTTATCTATCCAAACATCCATATTCTATATCCTCTTATTCAAGTTCAGGGTCGCAGGGTTGCTGGAGTCCATCCCAAGTGCCATAGGGCAAATGGCAGGTTACACCCTGGAGGGTCACCGGTCCATCACAGGGCACCACAGAAATAAATCTGCATTCACACTCATTCCTACGGTCAATTTAGAGCTTAACCCGAGTACGCAGAGCGAACCCACGCATACACAAGGTTTATTTATTCATCTATTAATACGATAAAATAATTAATTTACTGTCTTTGGAGGTCTCATTTAAGGTTGAAAAGTCAGAGCCTTCAACCTGACATTGTTTCAACATATTTCAGCAACTACATAGATGATTACCATGGGGGGGGGGTGACTATACTGTAAATGTAATGGTGTGCAGAGCCTCTATAAACATACACAACTTTTCTTTTTAATGTCACTTTGAAATGTGCAGATCTGCTGTGTTCAAGCTGTGAATTCAGTCCATTAAATAAGAAAAAAAACAAGGTTAACGGTGCACAAATGTTACCAAAAGACATATCATAACGCTAATGAACTACATGTTCTATACTAGTTTAATACAGCGCGCATTTCTGATACATTTTACCCTTTAAAACTCCTTCAAGTTTTGTCTATTAAAACCAAAAGAAAGAGTTTCACACATGCGCTGCAACTCCAGGTTTTCCTAAATATCTCCAAGAGGATCTGCAGTATTTCTGCACAGCCTCCTCACCGTGTCCAACTTTTCACCTGAGCATCCCACTGACCTGAGAGGACAACAGAAAACCAGGAACCTACAGGCTGAGGGGATGAAAACAGGTGAGTGTAAACTGGAGAGTTTACCTAAAAACCCTCACATTACGGTAGGCTTTGAGGATAAAATCCCAGCTCAGATACGGCCGTTTGTCCTCTGTTTTATTAAACTCTCAATGAAATGGCTGGTGTCACTGTTGTCACTGGTATCAGTGTGTTGAGATCAGCTTTCAGCTGTCACCTGCTGAACCGAGCTGCTGAAGAAAGGTGGCGCATCACGGATAAATCGATGCTTTCTGGTTCCCGTGGGACTCCCTGTTTTTTTTTTTTAAACGCTAACCAAATGTTCCATGGATTGAAAACTAGAGCGTCCTTGTACCAGAAAACATGACCCGTTTCGTGACATTAAAAAAAAAAAATGGGTCAACCTTTTACAGACAATTTGTCACAGGAAATCAATACTTTGTATGACATAAGTAGGTTTGTTTATGGCTACTGGACACATGTGCTAACAGGTGTGTAGAGCAGGGAAACCAATTCAGTGTGGTTTAAGAAAACGGTCAATGTCACAAAGAAAGATTTTGGTCTCCTCTGTGGCACGAAGGGGCAGAAAAATATGTACAGTAGGTGGATTTTCATCTAACCGTAAATAGCATGGAAAGCAAGCAAAACCTGCCACAGATTGTTCAAATAACATTGTTTTTGTTCAGCTTTAACAACCTCTCATGCCTCGGCGTGCTGATAAGACCGAGCTGATACTCAGAATCCGGCGGCTGAAACAGAGATGTTACATGAAAGGCATAATGAACTGCAGTCAGTGTGTAACATGAAAATATCTTTACTGTAAACACAAAGAAACACAACTTAAAAGATGGGATCGACGTCAAAACAGAGAGGGGACACCCCGGCTTTGATTCTTTAGTTGGAATTAAGCAGGAATTTCTGACATATTTGACCAAATCTTGGTCAAAATCTCTGTAACAATTCCGAAAATCCGGAAACCAGAAACCGGAAACAATTAAATCTTTAACACAAACTGATTAAAGGGGGAAACCAGTTATTGCACCAGTTATTGCACCAGTTATTACACCAGTTATTACACCAGTTATTACACCAGTTATTACACCAGTTATTACACCAGTTATTACACCAGTTATTACACCAGTTATTACACCAGTTATTGCACTAGTCATTGCACCAGTTATTGCACCAGTTATTGCACCAGTTATTACACTAGTTATTGCACCAGTTATTACACTAGTTATTGCACCAGTTATTGCACCAGTTATTACACTAGTTATTGCACCAGTTATTACACCAGTTATTACACCAGTTATTACACCAGTTATTGCACCAGTTATTGCACCAGTTATTACACCAGTTATTACACCAGTTATTACACCAGTTATTGCACTAGTCATTGCACCAGTTATTGCACCAGTTATTACACCAGTTATTGCACCAGTTATTGCACCAGTTATTACACCAGTTATTACACCAGTTATTACACCAGTTATTGCACTAGTCATTGCACCAGTTATTGCACCAGTTATTGCACCAGTTATTACACTAGTTATTGCACCAGTTATTACACTAGTTATTGCACCAGTTATTACACCAGTTATTACACCAGTTATTACACCAGTTATTGCACTAGTCATTACACCAGTTATTACACCAGTTATTGCACCAGTTATTGCACCAGTTATTACACCAGTTATTACACCAGTTATTACACCAGTTATTGCACTAGTCATTGCACCAGTTATTGCACCAGTTATTGCACCAGTTATTACACTAGTTATTGCACCAGTTATTACACTAGTTATTGCACCAGTTATTACACTAGTTATTACACCAGTTATTACACCAGTTATTGCACTAGTCATTACACCAGTTATTACACCAGTTATTGCACCAGTTATTACACCAGTTATTACACCAGTTATTACACTAGTTATTGCACCAGTTATTACACCAGTTATTGCACCAGTTATTGCACCAGTTATTGCACCAGTTATTACACTAGTTATTGCACCAGTTATTGCACCAGTTATTACACCAGTTATTACACTAGTTATTGCACTAGTCATTACACCAGTTATTACACCAGTTATTGCACCAGTTATTACACCAGTTATTACACCAGTTATTACACCAGTTATTGCACTAGTCATTACACCAGTTATTACACCAGTTATTGCACCAGTTAATACACCAGTTATTACACCAGTTATTACACTAGTTATTGCACCAGTTATTACACCAGTTATTGCACTAGTTATTGCACCAGTTATTACACCAGTTATTGCACCAGTTATTGCACCAGTTATTACACCAGTTATTACACCAGTTATTGCACTAGTCATTGCACCAGTTATTACACCAGTTATTACACCAGTTATTACACCAGTTATTGCACCAGTTATTGCACCAGTTATTACACCAGTTATTACACCAGTTATTACACCAGTTATTGCACTAGTCATTGCACCAGTTATTGCACCAGTTATTGCACCAGTTATTACACTAGTTATTGCACCAGTTATTACACTAGTTATTGCACCAGTTATTACACCAGTTATTACACCAGTTATTACACCAGTTATTGCACTAGTCATTACACCAGTTATTACACCAGTTATTGCACCAGTTATTACACCAGTTATTACACTAGTTATTACACCAGTTATTACACCAGTTATTGCACTAGTCATTACACCAGTTATTACACCAGTTATTGCACCAGTTATTACACCAGTTATTACACCAGTTATTACACTAGTTATTGCACCAGTTATTACACCAGTTATTGCACCAGTTATTACACCAGTTATTACACCAGTTATTACACTAGTTATTACACCAGTTATTACACCAGTTATTGCACTAGTCATTACACCAGTTATTACACCAGTTATTGCACCAGTTATTACACCAGTTATTACACCAGTTATTACACTAGTTATTGCACCAGTTATTACACCAGTTATTGCACCAGTTATTGCACCAGTTATTGCACCAGTTATTACACTAGTTATTGCACCAGTTATTGCACCAGTTATTACACCAGTTATTACACCAGTTATTGCACTAGTCATTACACCAGTTATTACACCAGTTATTGCACCAGTTATTACACCAGTTATTACACCAGTTATTACACCAGTTATTGCACTAGTCATTACACCAGTTATTACACCAGTTATTGCACCAGTTATTACACCAGTTATTACACCAGTTATTACACTAGTTATTGCACCAGTTATTACACCAGTTATTGCACTAGTTATTGCACCAGTTATTACACCAGTTATTACACCAGTTATTACACCAGTTATTGCACTAGTCATTACACCAGTTATTACACCAGTTATTGCACCAGTTATTGCACCAGTTATTGCACCAGTTATTACACTAGTTATTGCACCAGTTATTGCACCAGTTATTACACCAGTTATTACACCAGTTATTGCACTAGTCATTACACCAGTTATTACACCAGTTATTGCACCAGTTATTGCACCAGTTATTACACTAGTTATTGCACCAGTTATTGCACCAGTTATTACACCAGTTATTACACCAGTTATTGCACTAGTCATTACACCAGTTATTACACCAGTTATTGCACCAGTTATTACACCAGTTATTACACCAGTTATTACACCAGTTATTGCACTAGTCATTACACCAGTTATTACACCAGTTATTGCACCAGTTATTACACCAGTTATTACACCAGTTATTACACCAGTTATTACACTAGTTATTGCACCAGTTATTACACCAGTTATTGCACCAGTTATTACACCAGTTATTGCACCAGTTATTGCACCAGTTATTACACCAGTTATTACACCAGTTATTGCACCAGTTATTGCACTAGTCATTGCACCAGTTATTGCACCAGTTATTGCACCAGTTATTGCACCAGTTATTACACCAGTTATTACACCAGTTATTACACCAGTTATTGCACCAGTTATTGCACCAGTTATTACACCAGTTATTACACCAGTTATTGCACCAGTTATTGCACCAGTTATTACACCAGTTATTGCACCAGTTATTACACCAGTTATTACACCAGTTATTGCACCAGTTATTACACTAGTTATTGCACCAGTTATTACACCAGTTATTGCACCAGTTATTGCACCAGTTATTACACCAGTTATTACACTAGTTATTGCACCAGTTATTACACCAGTTATTGCACCAGTTATTGCACCAGTTATTACACTAGTTATTGCACCAGTTATTACACTAGTTATTGCACCAGTTATTACACCAGTTATTACACCAGTTATTACACCAGTTATTGCACCAGTTATTACACCAGTTATTACACCAGTTATTACACCAGTTATTGCACTAGTCATTGCACCAGTTATTGCACCAGTTATTGCACCAGTTATTACACTAGTTATTGCACCAGTTATTACACTAGTTATTGCACCAGTTATTGCACCAGTTATTGCACCAGTTATTACACCAGTTATTACACCAGTTATTGCACTAGTCATTGCACCAGTTATTGCACCAGTTATTACACTAGTTATTGCACCAGTTATTACACCAGTTATTACACCAGTTATTACACCAGTTATTGCACTAGTCATTGCACCAGTTATTGCACCAGTTATTACACCAGTTATTACACCAGTTATTACACCAGTTATTGCACCAGTTATTGTACTAGTCATTGCACCAGTTATTGCACCAGTTATTGCACCAGTTATTGCACCAGTTATTGCACCAGTTATTACACCAGTTATTACACCAGTTATTGCACCAGTTATTACACCAGTTATTGCACCAGTTATTGCACCAGTTATTACACTAGTTATTGCACCAGTTATTACACTAGTTATTGCACCAGTTATTACACTAGTTATTGCACCAGTTATTGCACCAGTTATTGCACCAGTTATTACACCAGTTATTACACCAGTTATTGCACCAGTTATTGCACCAGTTATTACACCAGTTATTGCACCAGTTATTGCACCAGTTATTACACCAGTTATTACACCAGTTATTGCACCAGTTATTACACTAGTTATTGCACCAGTTATTACACTAGTTATTGCACCAGTTATTACACTAGTTATTGCACCAGTTATTGCACCAGTTATTGCACCAGTTATTGCACCAGTTATTACACCAGTTATTACACCAGTTATTGCACCAGTTATTGCACCAGTTATTGCACCAGTTATTGCACCAGTTATTACACCAGTTATTACACCAGTTATTACACCAGTTATTGCACCAGTTATTACACCAGTTATTACACCAGTTATTGCACCAGTTATTGCACCAGTTATTACACCAGTTATTACACCAATTATTGCACCAGTTATTGCACCAGTTATTACACCAGTTATTACACCAGTTATTACACCAGTTATTGCACCAGTTATTACACCAGTTATTGCACCAGTTATTGCACCAGTTATTACACCAGTTATTACACCAGTTATTACACCAGTTATTACACCAGTTATTGCACCAGTTATTACACCAGTTATTACACCAGTTATTGCACCAGTTATTACACCAGTTATTACACCAGTTATTGCACCAGTTATTGCACCAGTTATTACACCAGTTATTACACCAATTATTGCACCAGTTATTACACCAGTTATTACACCAGTTATTGCACCAGTTATTACACCAGTTATTGCACCAGTTATTGCACCAGTTATTACACCAGTTATTACACCAGTTATTACACCAGTTATTACACCAGTTATTGCACCAGTTATTACACCAGTTATTACACCAGTTATTGCACCAGTTATTACACCAGTTATTACACCAGTTATTGCACCAGTTATTGCACCAGTTATTACACCAGTTATTACACCAATTATTGCACCAGTTATTGCACCAGTTATTACACCAGTTATTACACCAGTTATTACACCAGTTATTACACCAGTTATTGCACCAGTTATTGCACCAGTTATTACACCAGTTATTACACCAATTATTGCACCAGTTATTGCACCAGTTATTACACCAGTTATTACACCAGTTATTACACCAGTTATTGCACCAGTTATTACACCAGTTATTGCACCAATTATTGCACCAGTTATTGCACCAGTTATTACACCAGTTATTACACCAGTTATTACACCAGTTATTGCACCAGTTATTGCACCAGTTATTACACCAGTTATTACACCAGTTATTACACCAGTTATTGCACCAGTTATTGCACCAGTTATTACACCAGTTATTACACCAGTTATTACACCAGTTATTGCACCAGTTATTGCACCAGTTATTACACCAGTTATTACACCAATTATTGCACCAGTTATTGCACCAGTTATTACACCAGTTATTACACCAGTTATTACACCAGTTATTGCACCAGTTATTACACCAGTTAATGCACCAGTTATTGCACCAGTTATTACACCAGTTATTACACCAGTTATTGCACCAGTTATTGCACCAGTTATTACACCAGTTATTGCACCAGTTATTGCACCAGTTATTACACCAGTTATTACACCAGTTATTACACCAGTTATTGCACCAGTTATTACACCAGTTATTACACCAGTTATTACACCAGTTATTGCACCAGTTATTGCACCAGTTATTACACCAGTTATTACACCAGTTATTGCACCAGTTATTACACCAGTTATTGCACCAGTTATTGCACCAGTTATTACACTAGTTATTGCACCAGTTATTACACTAGTTATTGCACCAGTTATTACACTAGTTATTGCACCAGTTATTGCACCAGTTATTGCACCAGTTATTGCACCAGTTATTACACCAGTTATTGCACCAGTTATTGCACCAGTTATTACACCAGTTATTGCACCAGTTATTGCACCAGTTATTACACCAGTTATTACACCAGTTATTGCACCAGTTATTACACTAGTTATTGCACCAGTTATTACACTAGTTATTGCACCAGTTATTACACTAGTTATTGCACCAGTTATTGCACCAGTTATTGCACCAGTTATTGCACCAGTTATTGCACCAGTTATTACACCAGTTATTACACCAGTTATTGCACCAGTTATTGCACCAGTTATTGCACCAGTTATTGCACCAGTTATTACACCAGTTATTGCACCAGTTATTGCACCAGTTATTACACCAGTTATTACACCAGTTATTGCACCAGTTATTGCACCAGTTATTACACCAATTATTGCACCAGTTATTGCACCAGTTATTACACCAGTTATTACACCAGTTATTGCACCAGTTATTACACCAGTTATTACACCAGTTATTGCACCAGTTATTGCACCAGTTATTACACCAGTTATTACACCAGTTATTACACCAGTTATTGCACCAGTTATTACACCAGTTATTACACCAGTTATTGCACCAGTTATTGCACCAGTTATTACACCAGTTATTACACCAATTATTGCACCAGTTATTGCACCAGTTATTGCACCAGTTATTGCACCAGTTATCACACCAGTTATTGCACCAGTTATTGCACCAGTTATCACACCAGTTATTATACCAGTTATTATACCAGTTATTGCACCAGTTATTACACCAGTTATAACTGGGAGCTCCTGGGAAAACCAACATTACACTTGAATGTAAAAAAAACAGAAGTAAATACTTAATCTAAGCAAAACTTTTTCTGGATTTAACGTTGTGGCTCATCTTATAGCTTTAACTTTTAAAAGTCAGCTGATTCCACCTATAAATGCAGTGCTGAGCCACCTTTGTTTAGGTGAAATCAGTAAATTACCAAAGAAGAATATAATAATAATAACAACGTCTTTTTTTTGTGCCAATAACGCGGCTTTAGGAAAGGGCTACAGGTTTGCTGCCATGTTGGTGCTAAAAATCAGGCAAACTGTCAACATGCTAAGTTAGCCGGGCTAACGCAACTGGCCAGCGCATCTTAGCATCGTTATGTGCTGGTCAGCTAATTTTCTGAATGACTCTTCTGTTAAAATGAAAGGCAAGAATAAAATGTAATGTTTAATCTTTGAAAAAGGTTAAACATACTCTTCATCTGGTAGATCTCTGCCTCGTCTTGGTGATTTTATTTTGAGTTCAAAGTTAGAAAATCTATCCTTAACGCCCAGGGTTTTATAGATAAAGATTCAGTGGGACATGATGTCCAGTTCTCCAGCTGTAAAGTATACAACATATTGTTCAACTCAGAGTTTCAGACAGGAAAGAAGGGAGCTTGCAGGCCTCTGTGGACTGTTTGCTATCTGTGCTTGAGACTCGTAGCTGACCTAAGGCCAAAATAAAGCTGAAATGTGTGCATCGCTAAGCATGAAGACGACACTCGGGCCTGGATCAGTCTCCAGTGTATGAAAAATAAAGCAGACCATGAGCAGAATAACAACTTGGACTGATCCTCGAGTTGCCTGTGATACTTTGTCATGCTTTTATATGGCCATGACTCAGTGGTATCATCTTTTTAACCTTATCTAAGAGCTTTACCTGCGTTTCTCACACACCCAAACTCCCATACAACGCGTCTTCTTACATACATCAGAGTTGTATAACAACCCCATACAGGACTTGAACTCTAGACTTCTGGGGAAAAGTCTTAGCTTTTATTCCCTGCAACACCATCTGCAGAAGCTGTAAGTCATTAATCACGATGTAGATGACATACTATGTGCGTTAAAATGGGATGAAAAGGACTCCTGACCGAGTATTAGACAAGTAAGGAGTGAGAATGCGTTGGCTGGTGACAGGATTATCAACTAAAACCAATCCGTTCGAGACACTACTCGCTTTTAATCTGTTACTTAAGCTTGGCATGATCGGAGCTCTGCGAGGTCAGGCTGTGTGAGGTCGGGCTGCACCAGCAGAGGAGCTGCTGTGATGAATCAGGCTGCCAAAGGGAAACATTACCTGCCTTCAGAACTGTTTAGAGACGAGTAAAAGTCATCCTAAAAGTCTGTGCTGTCGCATCATTCAGCTCTGGTAACCCTGCAAATGGCATCAAACAGAGCTAAAGAACACAGAAGGCACATTATTCATGATTGTCACATAATCGGTGGGTAATTTTCATGTTTTCGGCTGGATCTGCTGATCATATCCCATGGCCAAACAATGGCCATTCATCAGGCTCAAAAATGAGCGTGAACAGATGTCTGACCTCCCTTTAACTTTAGCTGTGTTGCACCCATCTGAAGTCAGACTGTTCTTTCAGTTATATAACTGGCTGCTTGTAATCATTACAAAATTAGGATCAGGAAATTGTCATCTTTTATAATCAGCACTCCGACAGGCTACTTTTCTTTGAGTTGAGGTCAGAAAAACGTCGAGATTTCACCTAAATGTGATGACGTCCCGACAGCCGAGCAGCTGTGGCAGCTTTTATTGGCTTTTCTATCAGCTGTGGGGACGGAGGAAGAGGTAAACAGGTCACCGTGGGCCCCGGGCTGCCGTCAGATGGGCCCAACTCATTGGCTGAGCCAAAGGCGTGTTAGCTGCCACTGAGGGAAAGGGCGCAGAGGTCAACGGGTCAAAGACCTTCGTGTTTTATCAGACAAAGTTAACAACTGTTTGTGACGAGAACGAGTGATGTGAAGAAGCCAGAACCCAAACAGAGAGGCGTTCACGTTGGAGAGCCGAAGGTGTCGACCGCTTCTTCCCCGCCGGTGCCAAACGTCTCAAGGCCCGGTGACGTCACGGCCGGGCGGTCTCTTTGACCGCGGACACTCTGACGGTCACTTGCGTAATCCTACATAAGTCACTGACGGAAAAGTAAATATTGACTTTTGGGAACTTGTGAAATTATCACAGAGTTCCATTAGATGTTTTTTTCTGATTTGTTTGGGGACATCAAAGACAGAATCACCCTGTAACAGACAGAAATGCCTCGTGGTTTATACTGACTCAGCAGAGTGGGAGGGGGCTGTTATGTAATGTGTTTTACTTTTGTCTCTGGCTCCTGGTGTTCTTGACAGCAGTGGCCTTAGGCCCACAAGCATTAAAAGCCTTTTTTAAACCTGTATTCATCTATTTTTTTTGTTTGTTGCAAATGGACGGCGGTGATTTCTTGTGTTTTTGTGTATTTTTCATTTGATTTTTGGAGTTTTCCTGGTGTGATTCCGCCCTGAAGTGTAAACAGCACGTCGCTGTGGAGGCTTTCTCAGTTGAAGAGACCTCAGTGTGTTGCTAAACTGCCAATTAGCAACACGTGTCCTGCACCAAAGCCATGACTAATAGTCTGTCAACTGGTAATTATGGACTTGCCTTCTGATGTAAGATTTGTTTTGTGCGTGCATTTTGTTGCACATTGTTCCTCCAGAGCTTAATGGCCGAAGGTCATGGCTCGAAGAGCCTAACATCTGCAAAGAGCAGAGGTGAGCCCCCCAGGTTCCCAAACCAGACACAACAGGATCGGTGGCAAAGGACAGCCCTGGCAGAGTAAACTAACTCTACCTCCAGGTCTTGCTTTGGTTATACAGCGCCCAGACGGCCCATGACGGAGGCTCCGGAGCACCGAAACCCTGCAGCGCTCCCACAGAATCCCCCAAAAGGACACATCACACTGGAAAAAATGCCCCTCCAAACATAAGTAAAAAAAACAACAAATACAAGACGTTTTTGCTTGAAATAAGCAAAAAAATCTGCCAATGGAACTAGTGAAAATTGGCTTGTCAAGATTTCTTGAAATAAGATGAGATATTTAGGACTTTTGAGTTAAAAATGATCTTGAAATTAGCTTAAAAACCTCTTCAAATGAAAAAAAAAGCTTGTTTCATGTGAAATATGACTCAAAACAAGATGTTTTCAAGACGTTTTCACTTAACAAGATATTCAAGATGTATTGTATTGAAACAAGTCCCTATATCTGGCTGAAATAGCACTTGTGTCTTATATCAAGTGTAATGAGATACTTAATGAGACAAATATACTTGGTAAGATTTAGATTTTTTTCCAGTTCAGTCGTCTTCAAGCTGATTCACTGTCAAACAGAAACAAAAGGTTTTGAATCGTCAAAGCACACACTGCTGACAGAGGCAGCCGTTAACCTGTTAACCACATCACACCTGTGCTTTTTGGTGTAATAAGGAAGGGAAATGGAAACGGGTGCCATTTGCATGAATAGTTTTTCCCTTTTATTGTCCTCCTATGACTCTGTGGTGGGTCACATTGACCCCAGGTTGTCGAATACTTCCTCCACTGTTGAGAGATGAGCTGTGCCCTCAGATAATCTCTGCTTCTGCTCGTTCACGCTCCTTTGAATGTGTGTCCATCGCTCCTCGTGCTATTGTTCCGTCTCACATTTTTTATGGCAAATCGATCAGAGAACAGTCATTCCAGGTGATGATTTCTGTTTATAACGCTGCAAACACGTCCCGGCACGGTCTGAAGCACGCATTAAAGAAGTTCCTTTCTTATTTTTTATGACCAAATGAATCGTAATCTCTCTCATTTACGGCATAAACACACACACAGGGCGTGGTGTGCCCGTACATCGATAAAATCTTACTGGCAACACGTGTAAATACCCACAATGAAGCAATCTGTTTTGGAACAATGATCAACCCCAGTGGACAAAATATCATAAATGTATCTTGTGAAAAAAGCTTTCTGTCTGAAGCAGATGGGGTAAGATGGACTAAGTCAATATTGTAAAGATGAGTAATTGTTGTACTCCATATGTTAATATCACAACCTTTTCTAATCGTGGACTTAAGTTGAGTGTTTTGGATGATTTTGCTGATTTGATTTGATGATGCATCAGCAGCTCGGCATTCAGATGTTGTGGCTCCACTTGGGTGAATGATTTTTCAGCAGATTGTGCGCATATAAAACGCTGCGAAAACTTCCTTGTGTAAACTTCCTTTAACCTTCTCACAACTTTTGCATCTTTCCTGTTTCTTACTTTCAGGCTCAACTCAGCAGCTGCTGCTAAAACTGTTCAAATTATACAATTTATGCAAAGTTGCGGGGTGCAAAGAGCACAGAACAGCCTGAAAACAGAAGATATATGCAGAAGTAAAGTAAAAGTGAACATAGCACAGATAAGACATCAGCTGTTATGGTCAAACATTTGATTAAATACCTCACCGCACTATCTATATGAAGCAAATATAGTTGGAAATGCTGTTGTTGTTATTGACAGGTTACCTTACTCTGTTCAAATGTTCCACCTTTACACGGTAGGCTGCCGTAAGCATGCTTTACGGTACATCTACGGTACCATGACGTGGGTTTTACAGTGTGAAAATGTCTTTGTGTGTCGCAGGAAGATACTGTAAATTACTGCAAATTCAACATATGCAGCTCGGAGTAAATAACTCAAAATAACACCAGCTATCCGTTGATCCAGCAGCTCGCTGTAAAGATGATTCATGGTCGGTTTCCTGGGAAGTTTATGGTGTTTATGGCGAAAAGCCAGCAGTGGTTTATAACTTAG
This sequence comes from Odontesthes bonariensis, assembly GCF_027942865.1. Lineage (NCBI taxonomy): Eukaryota > Metazoa > Chordata > Actinopteri > Atheriniformes > Atherinopsidae > Odontesthes > Odontesthes bonariensis. Next base: position 6,097,892 of record NC_134524.1, read on the forward strand.
TTGTTAGGAGTAACTTACCAGAAGCCATAAAGATACAGTAATCAAGATTCCTCCGTACTGGATTGCACAAATATTAACTTTTACAATGATTTACTGTAACTGTAATTAGAAATTTGTGGTATTTAACTGTAAAGTGTACTTTTAGGGATAAGAGTGTGTATATGTTGTTGTTGAATGTGGGAAATAGGCCATTCATTTAGATCGTGGAAACTGTTGAATATAACTTTAGTAATAGGTTGTTTGTTTCCACACGACTTAAAAAGAAACAGGCTGCAACGTGGCACAAAATGATAAATGATAAGGCAAGGCATCTTTATTTAAATAGCGCATTTCATACCGCAGGCAACTCAATGTGCTTTACATAAAGACAAGGCTTTTAAAAGAACAGCATAAAGCAGCATAAAAACAAGCAATTTAAAGAGAAAAAAATAGAATAAAAATTAAAAACACAGTTAAAAGCAATCAAAGAAGAGGGGAAAAATATAAACTCAACCATAAGAATGCCCCTCCAAAAATAAGTAAAAAAACAACAAATACGAGACGTTTTTGCTTGAAATAAGCAAAAAAATCTGCCAATGGAACTAGTGAAAATTGGCTTGTCAAGATTTCTTGAAATAAGATGTGATATTTACTTATGACTTTTGAGTTAAAAATTATCTTGAAATTGGCTAAAAAAAACTCTTCAAATGAAGAAAAAGCTTGTTTCATGTGAAATATGACTCAAAACAAGATGTTTTCAAGACTTTTTCACTTAACAAGATGTTCGAGATGTATTGTATTAAAACAAGTCCCTATAACTGGCTGAAATGGTGCTTGTTAGGCATAAAGGAAACATTCAGAAGAGAATCACCCACAGATGGAGCCGACACACGTGGTGTTCAAAACAAAATATTTCCTAAGTCCTGCACGTGTCCGTGTGTTGTTTTGCATCTGAGGGAATAATCGGAATGCGCCCTAAATCAATGAAGAGCCAACTGATTAAAGCAGTGCGTGCAAGGCTGACGTTTCCTGCTGAGAACGATGTGAAGATTTACAATAACTGGGAAGAAGGAGTGGGGAGAGGGAACTGTCCATCTCCTCTTTCTTGTTTTCTTTTCTTTTTTTGCCCGCATGCAGCTCTGAGGGTGTGTCCGCTGGACCAATGACGCAGCTGCGGCCCCAGCTGTCATGTGGAGCCGGGGGGAGGAGCGGGGGGCCCGGGCCTATAATAAAAGCCGGCGACCCACGCTCACTCACAACCTGGAGAGAGAAGAGCGCAACGCTTCCGAAAGAACTTCCAACCCGAGGAAAGAGCTCAGAAGAACAACTAACTTCGGCTTGTCTTTGATTATTATTTTTTTTTTGGTCATATCGCGTCACATCTGGGCTTTGATTCCACGTTTTCATCTTTTTTGGAATTTCTAGAGCACTTCTCTCGTTACTACACTGACTTACCTCAGACTTTCAATTGAATCCTCCGCAATGTTTCCAGAGGCTAACAAAGGGTGAGTGCACTTTTTGAACAGACAGTAGACTGCTTTAAGTTTTCTCCTTCTCATGCTGCAGAACTCATGGGCCATGAGTCATGGCCCCTTCATGGACAGTTTGGGACGGTGGACAGAAATATACCGGAATGTGTGGGCGGGGGTGGGCAAAGTGGGTGGGGGGGGGGGGGCTCACACGAGCCCGAATGAAAAACCATTCATGCATCCATTTAGGCGTCTTTTCCAACTCTTTTATGGCATGTTTAAACCTAAATGCATTATTCCTGGTTATTTGTTCTATTCCTGTGTGTTTCCTCAGGACTGACTTTAGTTTTAGTTTGATTTAAAGAACAGTTTTAACACCTTATAACCTTATAACCGCAGGAGTGTGTCTTTAAAATGTCACGTTCTTATAAATAGCTCTCCTCAGAGGGGATCCTCCCAAGATCCGAGGAGAAAAATCTATCTGTAATGTGATAGCGAACTCACATGCTGCTTATTTCATTAGGATGCACTAACCTCTGCCTTTTTTTTTTTCCAATGCCTCCAGCTACAGCTATGAGGACTGCAAGGCCACTGCCGACTGGCTGCTGGCCCAGACGGACGTCCGGCCCACTGTGGGCATCGTGTGCGGCTCAGGGCTCGGAGGCCTGGCTGACATGTTGAAGGACCAGGTGGCCTTCAACTACAAGGACGTCCCAAACTTTCCCCAGAGCACCGGTGAGTAACAGAGCCAGGCTCACAGCTGGCGACTGCCCTTTGCATCGCTGCTATTTACTGAGCGTTTCCCTCTCTCAGTGCACGGACACGCTGGGCGGCTGGTGTTCGGCACCCTGAAGGGGAGGCCGTGTGTTTGCATGCAGGGGCGCTTCCATCTCTACGAGGGCTACCCCATCCAGAAGGTGAGGGACAGCTTTCCTCTGCGTGCTGAGACCTGTTTGAATAGCTTTATCAAACCCTTGACAACCCGTTTCGTCCTGTTAAACCAAAGCGTGTGTTTTCAGATCACACTGCCCATGCGCATCTTCAAGCTGCTCGGAGTAGAGACGGTGATGCTGACCAATGCAGCTGGAGGCTTGAACCAGGACTTCAAGGTGGGGGACGTCATGATTATCAGAGACCACCTCAACATGCCCGGCTTCGCCGGCAACAATCCGCTGGTTGGACCCAACGATGAAAGGTAGACGTGTGTGATCAGGCAGGACGTAAAGTTTGCACAAGATGCAGCTGTTTCTGTGCTTCTGGTCGTCAAAAGTTTAAGCCTCTAACTCAGCCTTCCACCTGGTCTGCCCACAGGTTCGGCGTGCGTTTCCCCTGCATGTCCGACGCGTATAACAGAGACCTGCAGCAGCTGGCCATGGACGTGGGGCAGGAGCTCGGCTACGGGGACTTCCTGAAGGAGGGCGTCTACTGCGTGCTGGGCGGGCCGTCGTTCGAGACCATCGCCGAGTGCCGCATGTTGCACAAACTGGGCGCCGACGCCGTTGGTGAGTAGTTCTTATGGACTGAGTGATGCTTTTTGTGCACACGCTGCGTCTCAGGGTCTCACGGACTTGACATATTAAGGTCCAATTCCAAATGGCGCAATTATATCTGTTTTTTTAGTGCCAAGTTGCCCCCTTTCTTATAGGGATAGAGAACTAGTGGAGGTCATAATATGTCCATTCATCTAGGGTGAAATGTGCATGGCTGTATAGTAAGAACCCTGAACAAGAGAGGGGAAAGAAGCGCTCATTAGAAGTTATCAGGTGACGATCATTTCAGAGTTTGATAAATTTTTAAATCTTCAGACCTTGTGGTAACACTCAACAGCCACGGGCTTCTGATTATCTGTAATGCAGCTAATTATGGAGCTGGGACGGGTAGGAAAGCTATAAAAAGATAACGGTTGAAAACGCCTCCATAAATGTGACTTCACTTTCAAAATGTCATTAAGGAACGGCAGACAAGGAGAACTGTGGCGCACTGTTCAGATTTAACCGGCTCGTTTCATTGGAACTTCTTTTTTAAACGTGCCATTTCCCCGGGGAAGCCCAAGCCTGTTGGTTTAGAGCACGTTGTTAGAGCCCAGACACCCTGAGATCGTGTCTTGGTTTCAACAAATGTATATCTTTGGTCATCAGTCCTGATGTTTACCTTCAAATGTTCCATTTAGGCATGAGCACAGCCCACGAGGTAATCGTCGCCCGTCACTGCGGCATGCGCTGCTTCGCCCTCTCGTTGATCACCAACCAGGTGGTGATGGACTACGACAGCGAGGAGAAGGCCAACCACGAGGAGGTCCTGCACGCGGCCAAGCAGCGGGCCGAGCAGCTGGAACTGCTGGTCTCCACCATGGTGACCAGAATCGAGCACAACAACAACATCTACGCTTAGGGAGACGCCCCACTGCGCCAGAAGGACGACTCGAGGACTTCTAGGCCGATTAGGGTTCACCGAAGTCAGGAAAATGTCTCGTAGCTTATCATTTAGCCGTTTTTAGCTCTCAGAAGTGCTGTAAATAGAATCCAGTCGTGCCGTTACGTGCACGTCTCTGAGCCCCGAAAGACAAACATTCCTCTAATGAGTGGATTTAAAAAAAAAAAAAGACACTTCTCAGTTTTTTTGTATCATTTAAAAGAAGGTGTATTTGTTCTAACTTATATGATCAACTTGTAGAAATGTCTGCAATTTAACTTAACAATTCTGAATCTGCTGTAAAAATCTTAATGTTGTTGAAATGTGTACATTAGTAGGTGTTTTACTGCTTGTTTTTTAATATGACTGTTCTTACTAAAAGTGCTATTTATTATTATATGTGCTTGGTTTGTGTGGTTATTCGGGTCGAGGAGGCGTGCGCACTTTTCTCATAACCAGAGGACAATTTCCGAGCTTTAGTTAAATATTCTAGGCACAGATAGTACACTGAAATCGAAGTGTGTACAGATGCTTTACAGGAAAAAGCTTCCCAGAAATAATCGGTTGCCTCTGAAAACATTGCGTAATGTTACATAAGCATTATGCTGCAAAAAGGAAAGAAAAAAAAAAGAGTCTGAACAGGATATAAATTTAATGAAAGGTGTTGCAATTCAAATGCAATTCTTTGATTTACAAAAAGTTGACCAAATAACTGGCAGGACAGAAGAACAGCACACCCTTGCATAACTGTTTGCCTTCACCTTAAACATTAACATCTCGTACCCTTTGGAAGGTACATTAAACAAAGTTGGCACATCCCATTTTCAGACCAAATCCAGCTCCAGCCGTTACCCAACGGATAAAAGGATATCGCTTTTCCACATGCTGTCCGACAGCTTTAACGTGCCATGCATAGTAACGAGCAGGTATGCATTGAAGCTAAACAGGATTGTAGATATAGAAGTTGACATTTTTCCCTATGATACAGTGCAATCGTCTCTGCATAGACTGCAGGGTCCAGTAAAGCTTCATGACGGGGCCCTTAATGCTGATGGTGGACACAAAGTTTGGCACAAATTGTAAACAGAAAGCGCTACAAATATCAGCTCGAGATTTGCACACATTCGTGTACACTGCGTGCTCAGAAGGTTCGTCTCCTCCCAGAGTCGAGTGACTCTCGGTGCTCCTGAAGCGCCCGAAACACCCGGGGATGAGTGCAGGCTCGTCTCACCTGTGCACTGCTCCCACCTGATGCTATGGAAGCCCGTTTCCGCCACTTAATAAAAATACATTTAGAAATACTATCTCGTAATTTCGACTTAGTATCTCATAATTTCGACTTGGTATCTCATACTTTCGACTTAGTATCTCATAATTTCGATTTAGTATCTCATAATTATGAGATACTATCTCAATTTTGATTTAGTATCTCATAATTATGAAATGATATCCCATAATTTCGACTTGGTATCTCATACTTTCGACTTAGTATCTCATAATTTCGATTTAGTATCTCATAATTATGAGATACTATCTCAATTTTGATTTAGTATCTCATAATTATGAAATGATATCCCATAATTTCGACTTGGTATCTCATACTTTCGACTTAGTATCTCATCATTTCGATTTAGTATCTCATAATTATGAGATACTATCTCAATTTTGATTTAGTATCTCATACTTTCGACTTGGTATCTCATAATTTTGATTTAGTATCTCATAATTTCGACTTAGTATCTCATCATTTCGATTTAGTATCTCATAATTTCGATTTAGTATCTCATAATTTCGACTTAGTATCTCATTTCGATTTAGTATCTCATAATTATGAGATAGTATCTCATAATTTCGACTTAGTATCTCATCATTTTGATTTAGTATCTCATAATTATGAGATAGTATCTCATAATTTCGACTTAGTATCTCATAATTATGAGATACTATCTCAATTTTGATTTAGTATCTCATAATTTCGACTTAGTATCTCATAATTTCGACCTAGTATCTCATAATTATGATACTATCTCATAATTTCGACTTAGTATCTCATAATTTCGACCTAGTATCTCATAATTATGAGATAGTATTTCTAAATGTATTTTTATTAAGTGGCGGAAACGGGCTTCCATATAATGCAATCTCTCTGAAACAGGGGAAGTTAAAGAAACAGGTGCTGCAGCAACGTGAAGCATGATAGAAATGGGTGTTTTTGGCATGGAAGTAAGTAAACCTATTCTAGTAAACGCTAAGAGTGAAATCAGCATCACGTGGACTTTTTAAACGTGGCAGCCCTCTACTTCACCTGCATTTGGCATTAAGGCTGTGACAGTGAACACGAAGCAGCTTCTAATGTGATCTATGACCAGTTTTCCTTTGATTGTGCACTTTTCCCCAAGTGCAAGTGATTGAATCTGTCAGATTCTGATAAACCAACCTATCCCTGAAGTATCAGTTACAATAATCCAGCTCAAATCAGTCCTGATAAGAAAAAACAAACATTAAACGTTAAAGTTCAGCATAAACAATACTGAAGTTTGGGTTTGGGCAAACTGAACATACTGAACTCCATCCAACATTTATCCAAAACTAAATCAAAAGGGGGAAAAGGAACAAGTATCAAATAAGTGTAAAATTTAAAAATCTCTCGACAGGACCGCAGATATTTAAGCAGTTCTGCAGGTTTATGCACTTTTTGCGCTTGTACATGAACTTAAGAAATCACGATGTGGAAACTTAACAGTTTTGATTGAATCCTTTACGAAAGGAAAGCAAGATCCTCATTTCATGCGGTTTTCATAGAGCAGCAACATTTAAAAGTACTTTGTTTTTTCATCCAGCCAATCCAGTTTGGATTAAGTCTGAGCAACTAGCGACAGACAAAGTTTTTTATGGTTTTAAACTGACATCTTTTGCCGGGTTTTTAGGCCTGCTACAATCAACGAGTTTGTCTTTTTCATTACAAATTCCCTTGGACGACTTCTCCTCTCGCCTTAACCTCGGGAAGTTTTCTATGGAGATCAAGGAAAGCTGTTCAGGAGAAGACACAGAAGATCATTTTTACTGGATAATTTGGCATTTTTCCCATGTAACACCACAAGGTCGATGAGCCAGAAGCACATAGTGTTAAAGGGATAGTTCGCCTCTTTTGACATGAAGCTGTATGACATCCCATATTAGCAATATCATATATTAATATAGGCTCGTTGGCTGGGGTTTAAAAAATAAAGCGTTTTTGATACGAAGGGAGAGAAAATAGTGCCAAGCGATTGTGAGGTCTGACGTTTTCCTGGAGAATGATTTTGTGATGCAAATGTATTACTCTTTTGAACGCATATTGTTTTGAGAAGCAAATCGCTTTATTTTTTAAACCCCAGCCAACTAGCCGGACTACCTTCATCAACGCCAAAACGAGGCTGGAACTCTGCTCACAGGACGCAGCAGGGGGTAAGAAAATGTTCATAAATGATGTTGCTGATATGGGATGTCATACAGCTTCATGTCAAAAGAGGCGAACTATCCCTTTAAGCTTCATAATCTTCATAAATACCTTCATAAAGAGGTGTTGACAAGAAGGATGTCATCACTAGGGCTGGAATAATAATAATAAAAAAAGACCCATCGGTGACCAAACTGGCACATTCTTAGAAAACAAAGGAAAAAGTAACACTCTGTTAAGCTCATTAACCCAATAATTCTTTCCCTGGTGAAGAAAAACACCCCAAAGGCTTGATTTCAAGCCCGCTATGTAATCTATTAATTACTGTTTTAACTGTAAATCTGAGAAAAAAGTGCCTCATTGTGTCTGTAGGACAGCTTTGATTGTCGATTTATTTCACGACTTCACTCGTTTGCTTTGACGCTCTTTGGCCTGTTTAACAAAAAGCTCGTTAAGAAAACCACATGATAAAACTTTAAGCAGCTTCTTCCAACAGGAAGAAGCATTTATCCCAGTGAAACTGCCTGAGACCCCTGACAGTCAGTTACATTAGAGAGTGGAGAGGTGGGCTGATTTTATTTGGCAACAAATGATTCGCTCAAGTTTGCATTGCAGGCACTGGAAGTTTGATTCTATTGGATTGTTTTTTTCTTCAGGTTCACAGGCCCTCAGCAGCGAGCAGCGTGGGGGGGGGGGGGGGGGACTCGGGGGGGGGACTCGGGGGGGGGGAGAAGGCACTTCAGAAACAGCAAATACTGGACCAGGAGCTGCAGCACCACGCAGAGGAGTCCATTCACCTCTAGGCAAACATGGTCAGGGTGATCCACTGTCAAGCAAATAAGAGCACGGACGCACTGATTATGAGCAGATCACATGTACACGACACACATAAACAATTAAAAAACATGTGTTTGAGGACGGTTAAGCAGCGACTCTTCAGTCATACCTGAAAGAAATTAAGGGATATTTGACCATCTGCATCCGTGTCCATGGTCTTAAAGGTTTCTGCAGAGAGAGAAATAAAGAGAACAGCTTCACTGTTGGTTCACCAGCACAGCCATGAACGGCAGGTTACTCATTTTCGTCACAGATTAGTATATTCTGCCCTATTTTTGTACTAAAAGGAAGTTTTTTTTCTTTGTTTAAACAACAATTTAATAGCATAACTGTCAGCGAAGTTGCAGGAGAAATGAGAAATGAGACCACACTGGAAAAAAATCTAAGTCTTACCAAGTATATTTGTCTCATTTCTAGTGAAAATATCTCATTACTCTTAATATAAGACACAACTGCCTAACAAGTATTTCAGCCAGATATAGGGACTTGTTTGAAGACAATACATCTTGAATATCTTGTTAAATGAAAAAGTCTTGAAAACAAATTGTTTTGAGTCGGATTTCATATGAAACTAGCTTTTTTTTTTTTACATTTGAAGAGGTTTTAAGCTAATTTCAAGATCACTTTTATTTCAAAAGTCCTAAATATCACATCTTATTTCAAGAAATCTTGACAAGCAGATTTTCACTAGTTCCATTGGCAGATTTTTTTGCTTATTTCAAGCAAAAACATCTTGTATTTGTGTTTTTTTTTTAACTTATTTTTGGAGGGGCATTTTTTCCAGTGCAGCTGAGGAGGATTTTAGTAACGTGACTCACTGAACATCGTCTCCAATCTGACCAGACAGGTGACAAAGTTGTCAAAGTCGACAGCCATGTCTTCCTCCGTGTACCGCAGGATAATGAGCTGGAACAGGTGGTTGGTCAGCTTGAAACCTGAAGGAGGGAAGGCGGACGCCACAGTCAGACAGGGGAGTGATCACTTTCTAAATGAGCAGCCTTTTGTTTTGTTTCTTTGACACTACCTGCAGATTCCAGAGCCATCCTCATCTCATAAGAGCTCATGGTGCCGGATTTGTCCATGTCGAACTGCCTGAATATAGTCTGACGGTCACATGGAAACAGAAGAAGAAAACAGACAGAAAAAAGAGAAGAAACAAGCGGTTAAACACCGAACAAGAAAAATAACAACACTCTTAAAAAGAAAATTGATGGATTTTTTAACTTGTTTCTTGCTTTGTTTGCAAATGTAGTGAAAGTGCTGGTTATGTTGCAACATAGCATTTACCACAAACTCAGCAGCTAATCCAGTTAGTTTTGCTCTGCTAGCAACAAAAGCAATAGACAGTTTAGTAGGTTGTCAGCCTTGGGATGCCCATGCTAACACCCAGCTGAGTGGCTGTCTGATCCAGTGGCTCACTCGCCTAAACATGCTAGCCGTTAGCCTCAACATGCTAACACCCAGCTGAGTGGCTGTCTGATCCAGTGGCTCACTCGCCTAAACATGCTAACCGTTATCCTCAACATGCTAGCCGTTATCCTCAACATGCTAGCCGTTAGCCTCAACATGCTAAAGCCCAGCTAAGGCATTAGATAATCCAATGCTAAGATATGTTAGAATAACCTGGATGACTGAGAATCTACATCAACATTAATCTAAGAGCTTGAATGAGGGCAACAGGACTTCCTTACACTGGAAAAAATCAAAGTCTTACCAAGTATATTTGTCTCATTTCTAGTCCAAATATCTCATTACACTTAATATAAGACACAACTGCCTAACAAGTACTATTTCAGCCAGATATAGGGACTTGGTTTAATACAATACATCTGGAATTTCTTGTTAAATGAAAAAGTCTTGAAAACAAATTGTTTTGAGTCACATATCATATGAAACAAGCTTTTTTTGACATTTGAAGAGGTTTTTAAGCCAATTTCAAGATCACTTTTACCTCAAAAGTCCTAAATATCACATCTTATTTCAAGAAATCTTGACAAGCCGATTTTAACTAGTTCCATTGGCAGATTTTACTGCTTATTTCAAGCAAAAACGTCTCGTATTTGTTGTGTTTTTACTTATTTTTGGAGGGGCATTTTTTCCAGTGTATTCTAGCTCTTAACATTAGATGAATAAGTGAAGGTCAAATGAGTAGTTATCTTCACATTAACCACCGCTGGCTGCTCAGTTAGCAGCGCTGACATATCACTGGTCAGATCATGGCCTCCAGCTACAAGCACAAAGCCTCTGCTGAGCACTCAGTGTTCTCAATTTGTTCTTCTTCTGCACCATGAATACGAGTTTGGCTGTCTTAACACATTTTAAACCCAAATACAAGGGAAAAAATTGGGCCTCGGTAGGAAAATACTGGATGTTTTCTTTAATGCAAAGTTCCCTGGATCAGAGTTAACAGCAGCATTGACTGTGCTCAGTCTCACCAGGTATCGTTTAATCTTCTCCCAGAGAACGTGGAACTCTGTCAGCCCCAGCTTCCCACTGCCGTCCGTCTGAGCCCAAACTTTCAGGAGAAATCATGAAATGAGGTTTTCAACATAGTTTTAAAGTCTCTATAAGCACAAGAGCTTCAGAGATCAAGCAGGAGAAAAGAAAACCTGCTCAAAACAAATCTGAAAATGGATAAAAGATATAATGCACTTTCTTACACTTGAGAAAATCAGATATTAAAGACCTTAAAGGCTCCTTGCAAAAATTTGAGAGGATTTGGACCCCCTTTCTAGAATATTACAAAAGCTTGAAAAACTCGTTTAAAACGTTAAATGAGGATTAAGACACCAATACAGAAGTGAGAACGGACCCCCCTCCTTTCCCTCCTCAAACTATTCTTATTATCATTATTTACTTTATTTTATTTATTTACTTATTCATTTATTTTTTGTTATTTTATCTTTTAATTAATCTTACTTTATTCTATTTTACCCTTACCTATTACTACTATTGTTATTACACATTTATTTATTTTATTTATCCTTTTTAAATATATACTGTATATGTATATTTCTTAAGATATCTGAATGCAGTTATTTATTACTTATTTTATTTCATTATTGTTATTGCTGTCTGTTCGATAATTCATTGTGAAAAAAAAAAAATCAATAAAAATTGTTGAAACTAAAACAAATCTGAGCTGAGCCCATTTCAAGGATACGTCCATGAGGTTGATCATACTGCGGCAAGCTTCTTTGGTGAAGCCGTCAGTCTTCAGGTCCTTATCTGTTCACATGAGAAAAGAACATCCAAGGCATTTTAATTACTAATTAATTACTACAATTATGATCAAAATCCAATCCTGTAGTTCCAGTGGACGAATGGAACTGATTCCACAGCCGCTTACGTTTGCCGATGATCCTGTTCAGTATGGTTTGCAGCTCGGTGACGCTGATCTCCATGTCCTATTGGCAAGGCAATTTTATTTATAGAGCACAATTCGTACACATGGTAATTCAAAGTGCTTTACAGCTACATAAAATCACAAGAAGGCAATAAAATCATTAAAAAGAAATAAAAAAATAAAAAATAAAAAAATTAAATGAATAAAAATGAAACAAAATTTAAAAAACCCAATCAAAATAATCATTAATTAATTTAAAAGTGAAGAGTGCAGATAAATATTGGCACAAACTAATGTCAGTTACATTCAATGCAAAAGCTGTACGCCTCTCCTCTGAGCTGCAGCTCCCATCCTGCAGGTGTGTGTGTGCTCACCTGTCCTGCCAGCTGTCTGAAGAGATTCTTAAAGCCTGCATCGATCTGGCTCTCATCCAGGTGAGTCTGAAACATGAAGAAACGTGTTTAGCACAGTTTGACTCTGCACAAAAGAAGGCTTTCCGGTGTTGAAAGTCGTCTCTTCTTACCTCTGGCGGCAGCTCTGCTACGACGTCGTCATCGAGCTCCCTGTCAGCAAAAGAGGAAAAGTTACTTTTCCTGGAAATTAGCAGCTGGTTGAACATTTTCTGTCTCTAAAGATGCCCAAAAATGCATTTGTGGGTTCTCTCCTGGTACTCCAGCCTCCTGAAACACGCATGTCAGGTTAACTGGTGGTTCAAAATTAGCCCCAGAAGCGAGTGTGAGTGTGCAGGATCTCTGTGGGGCCGGTGATGGACTGGCATCCTGTCCAGGGTGTCCCCGCCTCTCACCCAATCACAGCTGAGATAGGCTCCAGCCCCCCCGTGACCCTGAACTGCATTAAGTGGGTGTAGAAAATGGATGGATGTTGTATTTTCTGTTTTTCCCTGTGGGGTTATTCTATGACAATGACTCTAAATCAGGAGTTCTGGTTTTCATTGCCCATTCCAGTCACGTACTTTGTGTTATTCTGTGTTATTCAGAGCAGTAACCAGAACTAGTAATCATCACGAGTCCAACCAAGTTTTAGATTTGCCATTCTAGAAATATTAAAGCTCAATTCTGATCAACAACTGCACAAAAAATACAAATCACAACCCATCTTCTCCTAAAAACGTGATGGAAAAAGCTTAACTTCCTCCTTTTTATGGGCACTCACTCCGAGTCTGCAGGCTTCTCAGAGAAAACTCTGAGCACGAAGTCCGCCTCTTTATGGGGATCGAAGGTGGAGGGGACGATGATGTACTCCCCCGCTGGCAGCCGCAGCCGCGAACTGACCTCCCTCAAGTTGATGAAGAGCTCCGAGCGAGCGCTGGAGGCGTGGGTCAGGAAGAAATCTCGCTTCAGGTGCACTCCTGACCTCCCCGTAAACTGAGAGTGGAGTCAAGAGTCAGCATGCATTCAAAAACCTACAATTATTTTCTAAACAAATGCAAAGATCAGAAGAGAGCAGGTGAACTCACCTCATTTGGAATCTGGAGAAAACGACAGAAGAGATTATCATTAACGGTGGAGTGAAAATAAACGCAAAAAACAGTAAAAATGCAGAAAAAGATGCTTTTAAAGCTGCTGACCTCATACACAGCGAACCCGATGGTTTCCATGTCTTTGCCCTCTTTCCGTTTCTTCCTGCGGTCTTTCTGCATGAGGGCCACCAAAAAGCTGCAGTCTGATTGGCCGGGGGCGTCCGGGTGCTGCAGCATAATCTTGAACTGAGGATTCAGCCAAAAAGTTGCTGCAGACGGGAGGTAAAAAGCTCAGCATGCATGTGGTATTCAGCCGTTCTGCCTTTATAAATTCTGAATGATGCCTTTGTTTAAATGTGAACGTTGGTTAAAATATTAAGAAGCTTCATCTCAGATAGAAAGACTGTGATGCATTACGTTTTTACAATTCATTTATTCCAGCAGAAGGTTTTAGTTCATCTTAGCCCTCATACCTGATTCAAAAAACAACTTCATTTCTGAAAAGGGACATTTTTGTCCCCTTTTAAAACGACCTAAAAACATCATATGTTAATATTTTTTTATCTTAGATCTTTTATTCCACTTCAGTTCTGATCATTACTATCAAGTTTTCAATTATTTTCAAAACTTTAACCCTTTAAATACTGGTTTATATGATGTAAACGCCAATTTCTGTAAGAAAAAAAAAAAAAAAAAAAAAAAAAAAAAACACAAACTGCTATATTTTCAATAAATAGAATCCAAAGTGGAATTGAGGGGGGGGTAATTATGGTCTGGGAATGTCAATGATCAGCAACAACACTGATTTTTAATTTTTTTGCTATGCCTAAAGGCTTAAAATTTGGACTAAAAAGTTCAAATGGTCATCTAAAGGGTTAATTTTTTTTTAAATAATTGAAAACTTTGGTAGTTATGAAGTGGAATAAAGGATTCACGAAAAAAAAAGTGGAACAAAAATATTAATATAAGATGTTTTAGGTCGTTTTAAAAGGGGACAAAAATGTTTTGTTTTGAGTTTTTTTTTTTACACAATGAAAAATTGCATTGTATATGATGTGTGTTTGAAATTCGAAAAAATAGTAAAAAATGCACAACTGGACCAAATATGATGAGTATCACTATCTACAGTGTGAAATTAGAGGAGAAAGTACACCCCAAGTGGAAAAATGTCCCCTATCAGGGATCATCTTAAAGTAAACTTATTGTTTAAACAAGAGTGGCTGCTCCACATTCCAAACACCTCCTCCATCCCTCTTCAACAGCACGTTTTAAACAGTTAAATACAAAATAAAGTGATCTTTAAATCTTTAAACACGAGACAGATGAGGTAAATCAGTGTCCAGCCTCCAGCTTTTTATCTACTTCTTCATCCCTCCATCTGCCGCCTGGCCGTTTTCCCACCTTAAATATTCCTACCTGGGAAGTTCCGGCAGCCTCCAGCAGTGCTGCCTCTCCTCCACTCCCCCTGATAGAGCGAGGAGCTCCATTTCTTCATCTGGCTGTGCTGCAGGGCGTCCGCTGTCAGGTTACAGATCTCCAGACGGCTGAACTCACGCATAAAGTCACTGAAGGACATCCTGAGGGAGGGAAATGAACCTGACTCAGGGATTTTTATCAAATCAAATCAAATTTATCTGTAGCACATTTCATGTACAAAACAATTCAAAGTGCTTTCCATAAAATAAAAGCATTGCAGCAGGGAGTGGAAGAAGCATTAAAAATACATAAAAGAATATAAAGGGAACCAAATAAAATCATTTAAATGAATTTAAAAACCAGCAACAGTCCAGATAAGTTCAAAGATATTTCATGCATAGACAGATGAGAAAAGAAATGTTTTTAAGCTGGATTTAAAAATGTCTCCATTTGGTGAAAGTTTAATCTCCACTGGCAGTTTGTTCCACTTGTTTGCAGCATAACAGCTAAATGCTGCTTCTCCATGTTCAGTCTGGACTCTGGACTGGACCAGCTGACCTGAGTCCTTGGATCTAAGAGCTCTGCTGGCTTTATATTCTCTGAACAGATCACAGATTGTAAACCATCAGCAGGCTTTTAAAATCTATTCTGTGACTGACTGGAAGCCAGAGTAAAGATCTTAAAGCTGCTGTGATGTGTTCAGATCTCTTAGTCCGGGTTAAAACTCCAGCAGCAGCGTTCTGGAAGTCCAGTTTAAAGAGCGTTACAGTGATGGAGTCTGCTGGAGATGAATGCATTTTACTGCGATTTTCCATCACAAAGCCACAAATTCCAACAGATAAACAAGAACACTGATATTTTACACACAGATTCTATCACAACTCGTAATAGTTACAAATAAAACATGCAGGTGAGCGTTTCGACTCACCAGAATTCACCATCTTCACTGCGGTTTTGCAGCCGACTTCTGACGGAGCAATCCACGCTGTCCCACTCTCTGGAGCTGAGGAGTCCACAAAGAACACGCGTGACTGCACAGAAACATACCTCACAGTGTACCTGTTCTTCCTCGTATCTGCTGCTTCCCTCCCGATCATTCCCAATCCTATTCCCCGTCCCTGGATATCAAATTACTGAGTCAGCTGCTTTTCCTGCTCAGCATAGCGTGCACTCAAGCTCGCGTCTCTGTGAGCTTCAGCTGAGGCTGACGTGAATCCCACCTGCTGTGCAAGGGCTTCATAACACCCCCCCAAAGCACCTTTTCCCTAAACCAGAGATACTCATTGGGCGGCTCCTCCAGCTTTAATTGGCGGCTCGCACTCGCATAGTAGCTTATAACAATATGGTAACAATAACAATACATTTTTTTTCAAATAACACACAGCGAACACTGCACAGTATTAGGTATTTCTATTAAGTTTGCATTTTTGTAGTATTAAGTATTTTTTATTAAGTATTATTTAAGGCTTAATGGTGTTTCCTAAAGGGGGCACACTGTTAAACCTGGCAACGCAGCCCACTTAAAGGATAAGACCGGTTTTTTGACATTGGGCCCTTGATTTCACATTATAACATGATGTTCTACTCACCCCTGCTTGTTGTTGGTCATTCAGCCGAATGAATAAACAGGCAGCAGGTCTGTGGGCTGTCTGTGGCAGTAGCACGACGAGGACGTCAGTAACACCCACTTTACGACAAAAAAAATCAAAATTACAATAACCCGGATTTTTTTAAGTAAGCGACGCACCTCCACGTTATCAGTGCTAGTGTAGAGTAATTAATAAATTATAAACAGCATAGTTTGTGCCTGTATGAGCTTGCCCATAGGAAACCGTTTCATGGCCGAATATCTCAAGAGAGCAGCCAGACGCCTCGCGAATATCTTCGGAACAGCTCCAAATGTTCAACAACAAGCAGGGGTGAGTAGAACATCATGTTGTAATGTGAAATCAAGGGCCCAATCAGAAAACCGATCTTATCCTTTAAACCACCTCACACCTGACCGCAGACCACGCTAGCTCCTTTAGCCAGTGCGAGATGCAGGCACAATGGATCGGTTTTTAATTAAAAAAGGGCAAAAACCAGCACAAAAACCATGCTCATCCTGAATGTCTCACTATGATTACAACAACAAACTACAAATACAACATGAAGAAAGTCAAGCACATGCACGCCAGCTTCCACTCATCCCAGTATTAAGGTAAATGTGGTCTTAATTGAAAATGTATTGGCTGTGTTGTTTCTTTTTTTGTGGGATGTTTTATATGTAGAAATGCATATTTGCAAAAAGGGGACTTTAGTATGTTGTGGTAAAAGTGGCTCTTCCCTTGATTTTGCTGCCAATGTGGCTCTTGTGAAAAAAATAGTGAGTATCTCTGCTCTATTGCAAAGAAATACAGTCCAGTCTACACCCTTATCCTCACTCCTGAGCATCTGTGGATTTTCTGTCCAGATACTCCAAACTCCTCCCACAATCCAAAAACATACACGTTAATGCTGATTGGTGGATATAAAACGACCTCAGGAATGAGTGTGGGCATGTGTCGTTCCTGCCTCTTGCCCAGGGGAAGCTGGGATAGGCTCCGACTGACAACAGGTGGGCCAGTTAGCAACAGAAACTACAGTAAAGCTAACAGAAATGAACCAAAGGACAGGATGTTACCAAAATAAAACAGGAAAGATGAACAGAAGAACAACCAGCACGTGTGCTCACATGTTCAGTTCATACGGTCGTTCAGCAGGAGAAAACAGAGTTTTTTTATTCATTTCTACTCAAGCTGGCGTGTTCTGCTCCTCTGTGAGCCTCGTCTTTAACGTCTGTGGTGAGAACACACAATAAAGATTTCATCCAGGAGCTGCAGAGCAGTGGAAAGAGGCCGAGGGGCAAAGGCCACCTGCCAGCTGACCTCACGAGCAAAAATATCCTAAAGCCTGCAGAACGTCTCCGTGTGACAGTTTGATCCAGCGAGACACTATTTTTGGTTTTCAGCCAGAAGGTTTCAATAAGCTTGTTGAGGCTTTTAGCATTTTTACAGCGGAAACATGAGCAAATCGTTGCATCTTTCCTGATGAAACTACAGTTAAACTATGGAGGTTGTTCCAAAACATGGGACGCAGGCTTTGGGAAATGTTTGATGAAATCTGAAGGTCACACGCTGCAGAGCCTCTGTAACATCAGCAGAGCTCAGCTGGGCTGAGATATAACGATGCCAGCTTCAGCAAACCAGTGTTTTTCAGATTTAATTCAATGTAAAGATACGAGGTAAAAACTAGCAAATGTCCATTTAACTTCAGTTAGTCTTAAAGGGGAAGTTCAGTTTTTTTTTTTTAAACCTGGACCTTATTTCTGGCATAAAATACATTCTTCTACTCACCGATAACAGTTTGGTGAAAGTCGGCGTCCTTCGGAAGATATTTAGATCACTGGAGATCGGCGTATATCCATATAACGGGAGAGAACAGGGCAGAGACCATACAGCCTCTAAATAAGGCATTATCTGTCTTTATTTCACCAATACTTTAAGACCAATGAATGAATGAACTCGTACTATTGCACTGTTAGCTCAGAGCTGCCGTGTTGTTGTTATCGGGGAAGCTTATAGGAAGCTTTCTACACGCGCGTCTACTGGGATGATGTCATCAACGCGCGCTGCTGCAGCACAGCTCATTCACTCCGGTAAGGACGTCCATTCTACTCAAAGGCTGTGTTCGAAACCGCATACTACACTACATACTACATACTTGCAAACTGCATACTCATCGATCAGACAGTATGCAGAGCGTTTACCCACAATGCATTTCCCTCCTGCCCGAGCCGAAATCAGCCGGCCTGAAGCTGATTTCGCTTAAGCTCTAAACTCTGTAAACTTTAGCAACATTTGAAACATTTTCAGGCGAGAAAGTAGTCGTTTAGATCCCCAACGTGTTGAAAACCTGACAAAATACCGGCTGTTTACAATTTTGTTCCCACGAATTCAAGCTAGTTGTAGCTAGCTTGAAACTGCCGTTTTGACAGGAAATGACGATCGTTACGTTGCATCTTGGGTCCATGACATCATCCCACTAGACGCGTGTGTAGAAAGCCCCCTATAAGCTTCCCCGATAACAACAACACGGCAGCTCTGAGCTAACAGTGCAATAGTACGCGTTCATTCATTCATTGGTCTTAAAGTATTGGTGAAATAAAGACAGATAATGCCTTATTTAGAGGCTGTATGGTCTCTGCCCTGTTCTCTCCCGTTATATGGATATACGCTGATCTCCAGTGATCTAAATATTTTCCGAAGGACGCCGACTTTCACCAAACTGTTATCGGTGAGTAGATGAAGGTATTTTATGCCAGAAATAAGGTCCAGGTTTAAAAAAAACAAACTTCTCCTTTAAAAGAAACCTAGGAGACGAGAGTTTTTCAGAAACAAACTGGCCCCATGACTGTGTAAACTCTTACTTATCGCTCCAGGATCCGGTCCATTCCACCTCACCCCACGGGTTCCTTACACGAACGAGCTTTGTCATGTTTCCTCTGTACACCACCTGCGGGCAAAGAAACGACTTTCATATTGTGCATCTGCTGTAGGCTGTTACACACATTTAGGTGAATAAAGACCAAACCCACCACTTTAAAATGGGAAATGACAGATTAAAAGCCCATCTGGTGGTCAGCTGGTCGTCATTCATGTGAAAAAGCACCATGATCTCTGTAGCTCAGTGTTTGGGCTGCTTCAGATGTCATTTTTAATATGAAACACTGTGCTTTGCACCTAACTTTGTCTTTAGAATGATCAGGAGTCAACTTTAAGGAAACCTTTTGAAAGTATTTGCTCCATCTGCTCTCAGTTTAGATGACATCTGTCTGAATTAAAGCGCATTAAACACTGAAGAAGTGGATTTAACAGTGAAATAGATGGTGCAAAATGAACATTTTGGGGTCTAACTGCACATCAGATCAGTTTTAAAGCATCTTGGCACATATTTCAAAGTTCCTTATTAAACGTTCACATGTGCCAGTTTAACTTAAAGCAAAATTGTTGGATCTGTTTAAGCTCATCTTGGCATGGAGTGTCTTCAAAATGTCTACCTTTAGATGGCTCGATATCGGATCGATTGAGTTTTCTAGAATGTCGCCAGACTTATTTTACTAAATTTGGCCTCAAATGTTTGCACTCTTTGAGAGCTGCAGAGGAAAACTAAAAGCATGTGCTGGGACCCAACTCTGTGCAGAATACTAACTGCATTCAAGACATTTTTGTAGTTGGTATACACTAAATCATCATACTTCTCTGATTTAGGTAAATGCTACTTCTGAATGTATTTTGAGGCAGATGTCTTGTTTTTTTTTTTTTGTTTGAGGTGCAGGTGAACCCTTCACCCTCGACCAGATGTTTTTTTTTTTTTTCAGTTTTGGCCTTTTCTCTCTGGAAAACGTTGAGGGACGATTGTGTCCATCAGATTTGCATTCATGCTTCGGAAAATCAGTCCAATGCTCTACATGTTTGACGTGTATTGTTCAACATCCAACACAAGTCAAAGTTTGGACAGACTTTTGGCATCTTTTAGTGATTGAACAGTAAAATGTCTGTTTTCTGATGCACTTGAATGTATGTCACTATAAGGAAGAAGAGAGAAAAAAAGAAGAGAAAAAGGGAAGGGGAAGAGAAGAAGAAGGAAAGAAGGGGAAAAAATAAATTACACACTTGGTATTTATAACTAAGCTCAGAAACAGAAAGTAGTTGTGCAAAATTTGGTATGAAGTGTGTTATCATCTGTGAACAGCGCCTACTTTAAACTGAAGCATTTTGGTAGTAACAGGTGGTGGTTTGGGGGGTGAAATGTATTCTCACGCCTTCATTACCTCCGCCAGGCAGGTTATGTGATCGCCCGAGTTTGTCTGTTGCTTTGTCTGGATGTTCGTTCGTCTGTTCGTGCTGCAATCTTGCGACCTGCCACAAGGTGGCGCGACCTCAAGGTGCCAAAGCCAGACAGAATGCATAGTGCGCGGATTTACTTGCACGGCAAGCCAGTGTGCATAACTGCATATAGCGTAATAATAACGGCGAACACTGCTTCCCGACAGAACATTATAATAATAATAATAATAATAATAATTAATAATAATAACGGCGAACACTGCTGTTCAATAATGAATAGGGAGAAGGGAATGCCTCTTCTGCTGACAGCGCCAAAGAACAAGTAGCCCACATCAGGAACGTATGTCCATACATGGCTCGCTATCCACAGGTAGGCCACACCTTCGCAGCCATCTGTGATTGTTTCAGACCATTCGTCTACTTTATTGTGGTCAGACCAAGAAGTAAATATACATTAAAGCTTGGGGAGTTTTTTGCGGGGCTTGAGATGCAATGTGGATGCCATGATATCAGCGCTTTCTAATTCACGCCGTGCACATGTCATGCAAGATTGAAACAAGGAAATAGCATTTATTGTCTTCACATATTGTATATTAAAAAAAATTCAAATAAAAAAGATGGCTATATTTAACAGTGACGCATCCTGGGTGTAAACCAACCTTCGCCTGATGGCAGCTAAATTGGATTAAGTGGGTACAGAAAGCTGATGGATGGATGGATGTTTAACGGTGCATTACACTATCTAACCCAACGGTCTACCATCCTTTTCTTTCTGATTCTGGGTCCATATTCCTCCGTGTTCAGGCTCACCTCGTCCACACCAGTCACAGAGTAGGCATGTCCCTTCACCAGCTTCTTAAACGTGACGGCCTCCATGTCCACCGAGCTGGTGATCTGAAAAAGAGACGCCAAAGCGCACAACGACACATCTATTATCATCATTTAGGTGAACGTCACTGGTTGTTTCAGCTGATTAAAACACAGATGTGTTTTAACACGACTCCAGCCGTGCACGGGATGTCCCGAGAGGCCGAGCCGTGTTTTAAAAAAAGGAATATTCCTTTAAAGCTGA
This sequence comes from Odontesthes bonariensis, assembly GCF_027942865.1. Taxonomy (NCBI): domain Eukaryota; kingdom Metazoa; phylum Chordata; class Actinopteri; order Atheriniformes; family Atherinopsidae; genus Odontesthes; species Odontesthes bonariensis. The sequence continues at coordinate 6,119,209 of NC_134524.1, forward strand.
TCAGCCACACTGGCACTCCTTCATGGACTGAGGAGCACAGGAAGTCATCTGATTACAGCAACTGTCCTTCACCAAGACAACAGTTCATTGCTCCCCGTCTGCAAACAAGTGCTTTGCCCAAGCGTCCTTGACACACTGAATCCTTGCCAACTTTTATTTCCCAATGTTCACTGCCCTCTCCTGGTTTCTCTCCCAATCAAATCTCCCAAATTTACTTCCAGCAGCACCTATCGCCGAGCTCTGTAAACCCCTGATTGCTTTGCTACAACCACTTGCAAAATATTGCTTTATAATAACACAATTTATACTAAAAAACTAAGAATATTTACTTATATTTTTGACTGCAGACATGCAACATAATCAGCTGACTGGATGGCAGCACGTGTGACCCAAAGCATATATCATTCTGCATTCATGACGGTAACAGATGGTGTAAGTCAGCCACACCACGTGCACTAATCAGGTCTCTACTACAGAATTATGACAGTTTTCTGATTTCTTTCAGTTTTCCCAATCGTATCATATATGCATCGTAGATGATGTTGAGAGACTTCACTTCCACCCTGTTGAACTGTATGCTAACACAGCCTTTCATTAAAGGGATAGTTCGCCTCTTTTGATATGAAGCTGTATGACATCCCATATTAGGGATCCTGTGAGCCGAGTTCCAGCCTCGTTTTGGTGTTGACGAAGTCTATTTTTGCATCACAAAACCAGGAAAAAGTCAGACCTCACAATCGCTTGGCCCTATTTTCTCTCCCTTCGTATCACTGCCTGCAGCCTGCCGACAGCCGCACCTGTTACGTTGTTTGCTGCTCGGTCTACACAGCACGCAGTGATAAGAAGGGAGAGAAAATAGGGCCAAGCGATTGTGAGGTCTGACTTTACCTGGAGAACGATTTTGTGATGCAAATGTATTACTCTTTTGAACGCATACGTCCTGTGAGCCGAGTTCCAGCCTTGTTTAGGCGTTAATGAAAGTAGTTCCGGCTAGTTGGCTGGGGCTTAAAAAATAAAGCGTTTTGCTTCTCAAAACAATATGCGTTCAAAAGAGTAATACATTTGCATCACAAAATCGTAAATCTTAAAAGAGGCGAACTATCCCTTTAACATCGAGCTGCCTTACTTCTTCCATTTCTTACTTAAACACCTTCCCCATAACTCGCTTTCCCCACAGAAGCTGACTCACTGAAGGCAGCGGTGGAAACAAACAATGTCATCAGATGTCATTCACTTCTGTTACATCAACAGAAATGACATAAATAGGAGCAGCTGTGACCTTCCGTATGCTGTATTCATACAAAGAGCAACAACAACATTAACTGCTTCAACAGGAAGGGCGTCATGGCCTTGGTTTGCTGTTGCACTTTGGTTTCCCTTCTTGGGACAAAATGAACAAAGTAGCGGGAGCAGGGGGCCTTAGCTTCTCTGAGACGTTCTTTTTTTTATAACAAATTGTGTTTTTGTGTTCACTGCCGCAGAGGGATGTTAGAAAAAAAGAGCTGGTGGCGTCCAGTTCATGATTTAATAAGCATGAAACGCGTATATTCCTTATGAGGCCCAATTGAAAATGAATGCATTTTCTCAGTTTGTCTTGACAAACAACCAAATAACTCCTTTAAAGTCTCATAAAAACGTTACAATCTGTGATAAATCTGTGATAAATCTGTGTAGTGTTCTTGTTTTCTTGGGTCAGAGGATGGATGAATGTTGCAGTACTGACATCGATGGAGCAGCCGAGCAGCGATCCTCTCTCTATGGCCCTGCCGATGATGCTGTAGAGGTCCGAGGGGGGCTTCTTCAGCTCGTACATCTCCGTCACGCCTCCCGTGAAGTCCTCAAAGCCCTCCGACGTGCTCCCGCCCGACAGAGCCTCGTAGCAGCCGTTCAACCTGCGACACAACGAGAAATGTAGCGCGTGATCCGAGTTCCCTTCTACATGGGATGAAAGTGAAAAGGCCTGAGTCGTGTTAGCCAACAGCTGCAGCATCAAACCACACAGCCATATATGACCATCACACTCATCCTGGAAGCTCTCTGAACTCAGCAGGAATGTTCTTGCATGGACACCGTTGTGCTTCACTCGTACTTAGAGCCCAGCTGTTCACTGAGGCAGCTGCAGCTTTAATCAAATCTGTCCTTTTGGAGACTGTTTCTCCGTCACGCTTCCCTCTGGACCTCTTTTTACACGGTTTCCCAAATTAAAGCAGAAACATTGAAATTAAATTCCCCTCTGTTAGCTTAGAAAATGTCCTTAAAGGGATAGTTCGCCTCTTTTGACATGCAGTGATACAAAGGGAGAGAAAGTAGCGCCAAGCGATTGTGAGGTCTGACTTTTTCCTGGAGAACGATTTTGTGATGCAAATGTATTACTCTTTTGAACGCATATTGTTTTGAGAAGCAAAACGCTTTATTTTTTAAACCCCAGCCAACTAGCCGGACTACCTTCATCAACACCAAAACGAGGCTATGTTCATAAATGATGTTGCTGATATGGGATGTCATACAGCTTCATGTCAAAAGAGGCGAACTATCCCTTTAATATCTTGCACAACTAAACTTGTGCAAAGAAAAAGTCTGAAAACGCTGCCCAGATGTCTTTAGGTCAAACGTGTGACCTCAGACGGCCACTAGGTGTCGCAGTGGAGCAGCTGAACCTCAGTTAGTAACACTGAGACCAAACTCTTTAATCCCTGAACTCTGTTTACTCAGTGGAGGAAAGCCTGGAGGTTTTCTTCAGATCTTCACCAAGCGAATAACCGTTTCTCCTGCAGTCAAGCTGTTGCATCTTTTAACATCTTTTATCTTTTCCTTCAGTTAAATCAAGAAAAAACGGAGGTCATTGAAGAGACTCTAGAAACTAAAGACCAAGTCCGGAACCTCGGCGTGCTGATAGACTCAGACCTGACCTTCAACAATCATATCAAATCAGTCACCAAATCAGCCTTTTATCAACTTAAGAACATCTCCAGGATGAAGGGTTTCATGTCCCAAACAGATCAGGAGAAGCTGATTCATGCTTTCATCTCCAGCAGACTGGACTACTGTAACGGTCTTCTGACTGGACTCCCCCAAAAGAGTCTCAAACAGCTGCAGCTCATTCAGAACGCTGCAGCCCGAGTTTTAACCAGAACACAGAGATCAGATCACATCACCCCAGTTCTCAGGTCTTTACATCGGCTCCCGCTCAGATCCAGAATGGATTTTAAAGTTCTGTCTACAGATCACAGAATGGTTTAGGTCCAGAACACATGAATGACATGCTGGTAGAGTATAAACCCAGCAGAGCTCTGAGATCTGCTGACTCAGGTCAGATAGTGGAGCCCAGAGTTCAAACTGGACCCGGTGAAGCAGCTTTTAGCTGTTATGCTGCACACAGCTGGAACAAACTACCAGCAGAACTGAAATCAGCCCCAACTGGAAGCACTTATAAATCCAGGTTAAAAACATTTCTCTTTCTGTGTGCTTATGGTCGAGTTCCTCTAAATAATTTTAAAGCATAATGCTATAAATCCTCTTAAAGGCAGGGTAGGGGATCTTTTTCTGGAACATTTTTTTTACATATTGCTTGAAATACTCTTCACACCCCCATTGCAACCAATTAATTAAAAGTTTTGACACAAATATGAAAAGTTTTAGTGGCCTCTAGAACGTACAATCCAGGAAAAACACTATCCAGTCATACTGAACGGACCGTTAACGATGATTGGATTCTGATGCGTCTATCAAACTGCAATCTGCTCCTCCCTCCCCCTCCCTCCCCCTCCTTCCCCCTGTGTGCGTACCCTGCTCCGTGAACGAATTACACGTCCAGAAGCTTGGCAGGAAGCTAAACTAGAGCCAGCTTGGCTAGCACCTAGCATTATTAAACGTATAGTTAGCATATACTAAATACTAAATACGGCAACGATCGATGCTTGCTGTCAGAACAGCGCTCGTGCACCTTCGTGCTCGTTCATGTACTCTAGAGGCGTGCCTTCGGGGGGAAAGTGAAGAAAAGGGTTGGGACTTTTTACCGGTGTATTTTCAAAATGCAGCTTCGCTGGACTCAAAATCCAGGATCTCCTACCCTACCTTTAATTGTTTTATATTTTTCTTTTCCCCTCTTCTTCGATTGCTTTAACTGTGTTTTCATTTTTATTCTCTTTAAATTGCTTGTTTTTATGCTGCTTTATGCTGTTCTTTTAAATGCCTCGTCTTTATGTAAAGCACATGGAGTGGCCCGTGGTATGAAATGCGCTGTATAAATAAAGATGCCTTGCCTTTTAACTTCAGGGCATCGCTGTAACATCAGTGTGAAAACCAACAGAAAAAGCCCTGCTGCTCAGTCTGCAGTGATGTGCTAAGTGATAAATGTTTGGGTACATAATTCGGCCAGGTGACATGAGAGTTGTGTCTTGGTGTCTTACTTGGCGTAGGCCTTTTCCAGCAGTGCGCTCCAGAACTCGGTTCCCTCTGCTGAGTGAACGAACACCAGTTTCCCGTCCTTCACCGGCAGCCGATCATCAATCACCACCTCCACCCACTCCCCGAACTGCCAGAACTGTGAGACAGGGAGCAGACGGCCGCTATGAGTTCCTGCGGGGGATCTGGGTTCCATCTCATTCTGACAATCAGGTCTTTACTTTATCTTTCAGACTTCCACAATAAGTCGACTTGGATTTCCTCCTGGAGCCAAACAAAAGTAAGGAAACCTTTCTTTTTCTGAGCATCAGATGTATTGAAACGCATTGTGGTTTGATTTAGACTTACAAGAAGTGGCAGATATATAATACAAATGAGAATAAAAATAACCACACAAATGGGATTGAAGCCTCAGTTACAGCTTAATCAGATGAGTTTAATTCAGACGTATTCACTGACAGTTTCCTCGCTTCAGGTCAAATTCCATCGACTCCAAGTAAAAAACAACAGAACAAAAGATCTCTGCAGTTTCTCAGACTCAGTCATAAGATATTCTATTATTGTCACCCTGTTGCTCTGATCCCAGCTGATAATCTACAGTGTGTCGTTAATCTCTGTGCAGCACCTAAAGCGATCATTTAAATTCCTCAGAAACCAGAGTCCCACGCTGGGTGAGTTAGCGGAGGCTCAACCCGTGCACGCTCACAACCTGCCGTGCATTTCTCTACGGATCTTCCTGATCAGACAAGTTGCTCTGCAGCAGGTGAAATGTCACAAATTAAGTTCTCTGAAATGAGGAGACGAAAAGATCTCCACCAGTTTGACATTTGCTTGTTTTTGTTCCTCTCAAGCCTGATAAGACAGAAGCATCCCGACGTTAATTTCAAGGCACACGAATGACATATTTCTTAAATTTAGATAATAGATGGCTTTTAATTCAAAGGCTGGGAAATAAAAGGTGCTCGTGGACAGTTTTCCAGAAAACCTTCAGGTTTTAAAAGTCTTCTTTGAACAAAGCCCGAGCTCTTGAGTTGGGTTCATGGGGCCTGGTGTCCAGCAGGGGGCAGCACAGACCGGGACAGTGAAAAGCTGCATGAAAGAAAGCTGTTGGGCTTCATGGTGGAGAGCCATGTGGTGCTGGATTGTGTCCGCTGTGGGGACAGACTCCATACTCCCCAACTCTGATAATCTAACCCATCTGACTATGACCGACAGTTAGGTTGCAGCTAAAGTTTCTGAGTTTATTTTTGATCCTGCTGCAACATGGAAACACCAAAAAACATGAAAAAACACACATGAATTCTAAAAAGCTGCACAGATTACTTAGCAGCTGTGTAGCATGTTGATTTTCTGCATGTTTGGCATGTTTTTTCTATGGAGAAACAGACGATCATGTCTTAATCTAAGAGATAATCCTCCCTGAACCTGCTTCCAACTGACCGTCACACTTTCAGAACGCTTGAAGTTTTGTTATAAAGGTGTAAATTACATTGTGGAGATGTGACATGCCTTCAAACAGAAGCCTGCTGCAGGAATACACCAACGTGTAAACACGAGATTAGGCACATTTTCTCAATCTTCCACACTTTAGGACCTAAAATCTGTGATAACTTCTGTTATTTTCAGGGACAATCATCAAAGAGCGGCTGAAACGCTGCTCGTTTTCTCACTACTACAGAACCCCGGAGGCAGTAATCCAGTGAGAGGGGGGAGCCTGCGGTGCGGTAACACAACCCTATGAGAGAAACAGTTCCTTCTCAAAGTAACTGCATCTGTAGCGGAGAGGAAGAGGGTGAGTGGAGCTTTTGGCAACTAAAAAACAACATCAGAGTTGTGCGTGAGAGCATCTAGCTGCATCCTGGAGCATTTAACCCGCGTTTATGTGACTTAGGAGCGCACCAGTCAGGGCAGCGTTAGTGTTTATGTTTTAATGTGCTGCAGGAATTCTGCACGCCCGGCATAGCTGAGCCCACGTCTGGGAGGAGCTGAGTCACAATGCAAAAAGCCAAACTAAAGAAAAGAAAGACACTAATTCAGGCCTGCCCTGAACAAACACACACAACCTTGATTTTCCTCTTTTACACCGACACAGCTCTGTGGGAGCAAACAAACTCTTACCACACATTTGTGCCATGACTTGCAGTTTCCCAGGATTCAAGCCTGAGAAATCCTCAACAAATATGAGCTTAAACAAGAGTATCCTCAAACATTTTGCCCCAGTTTGATTTGTTTCTGACTCTCGGCTAAGATTGCCCAGCGTATAATTCATTCTTCCTTCTTTTGTCTGCCATATTTGTTCATTTGTTCATCTCTCCCAGATGTTCTGCCCTCTTTCTTAAACAGATTACCATTCCTACAGCCGGGACTCATAATATCGTTATGGGATGACTCATTCCGATGTGGGTAATTTATCCTGAGGCTTACAGGATCCAAACTCATGCAAAGAGGAGCAGATTCGTGCTCAAGCTCCAGCTAAAGAGGATGGAAGAAGAAACTTGTTTAAAAAAAAAAAAGAAGAAACTAGGACAACAGCCGGGCCTATTTACAAGCCATTCAGCTCGTACTCGTGCAGGCTTTTTGGAGCAAACTGAAGCATTATTTCCACTCAGCAAAGTAATAATGGACAAATGAACACACACACGTCTGCAGTGAGTCACCAGCCCCAGCAGACCTGTGTAAGATGGGAGCTGTGAGACGGTTTTTATTGATCCGTCTGTGTCAGTTAAGCTTCAGAAAACTGGATAATTACTGACAAAATGCTTAAATCTTCAGGGTCGATGTGTGGATTTCACTACACATGCGGTGCATGTATGAGTAAATAATGTGCAACCGTGTCTGGTTTGACCTGTCAGTCTGCCAGGCTTCTGCTCCAACAGCTTTCACTCAGCCCGACATAAGCGATCCCTGATGAACGCCGGCTCCACGTGCGCGTTTGCCTTCAGCGTTACATGCCCCGCTCATCATGCATGTGATATACGTGTCTCTGAAGTGTCGGAGCATGTGTGTCCCCGTTGTTTCTCTCATGCCCTTCGCTTGCCGGGCTGACAGTCTGGCTGGCTTCGCTTCCCAGCAGCAGGTGAGAAATCACTGTCGACTGAACGTTTTCCTTTTGAATTAAAACATTACGTGCTCCGTTTTTAACAAAATAAACCATTGTACAGCTTCCTCTGTATCACAGGGAACCACCACATCCTTATCTTTACCCTTTGCACTCTCCATGTTCTCATCCTACCTGACAGGTCGCTCCTACCACACTGGAAAAAAATGCCCCTCCAAAAATAAGTAAAAAAAAACAACAAATACAAGACGTTTTTGCTTGAAATAAGCAAAATAAAACTGCCAATGGAACTAGTGAAAATCGGCTTGTCAAGATTTCTTGAAATAAGATGTGATATTTAGGACTTTTGAGTTAAAAGTGATCTTGAAATTAGCTTAAAAACCTCTTCAAATGTAAAAAAAAAAAGCTTGTTTCATGTGAAATCCGACTCAAAACAATTTGTTTTCAAGACTTTTTCATTTAACAAGATATTCCAGATGTATTGTATTAAAACAAGGTCCTATATCTGGCTGAAATAGTACTTGTTAGGCAGTTGTGTCTTATATTAAGTGTAATGAGATATTTTGACTGGAAAGGAGACAAATATACTTGGTAAGACTTTGATTTTTTCCAGTGTGCGTGCCTGGCAGACATCTCGGGTTTGGATGTCGATGCACCCCCTTAAGCTCAACCTGGACCAGACTGAGCTGGTGTTTCTCCCGGGGAAGGGCCGCCCGTTCAGAGATCTAGCCATCACCATGGATGACTCCGTGGTGACGTCAACTCGGACCGCGAGGAATCTGGGTGTGACCCTGGACGACCAACTGTCGGCTAACATGGCATCAGTGACCCGTTCCTGCCGATTCCTCCTCTACAACATCCGGAGGATTCGCCCCTTCCTCACCGACGAGGCAGCGCAGGTGCTCCTCCAGGCTCTGCTCATCTCCCGCCTGGACTACTGCAGCTCGCTCCGTGCTGGCGCCCCGGCTTCTGCCATCAGACCTCTGGAGCTGGTTCAGAGAGCTGCTGCTCGTCTGGTGTTCGACCTCCCCGAGTTCTCCCACTCCACTCCCCTTCTCCGCTCTCTACGCCGGCTCCCTGTAGCTGCAGCATCCAGTTTCAGACTCTGGTGCTGGCCTACAGGGCAGTGGAAGGAGCAGCTCCTTCATACCTCCGGGCTGCGGTCTACACCCCCGCCCGCCCGCTTCGCTCTGCGGCCTCCAGGCGGCCGGCTGCCCCTCACTCAGCGGTCCCTGCGCACCATCCACACGCTCACGGCTTTTCTCTGCTCTGGCGCCCCGATGGTGGAACGATCTCCCGCCTGATGTCAGGAAGCTGAGTCGCTGCCCATCTTTGGCCGCAGGCTGAAAACCATCTCTGCAGGAAACACTACCCTGATCCGCCCTCTGAGGACATCACCTGCTCCGTCCCAGCTCCTTACGCACTTATTCGTTTCCTAAATTGTCTTTGTTTTCTAAATCGTCTTCCCATTTGTCTCGGTACCTAACTTACCGCACTTACTCTAGCACTAGTTATGCTCTTAGCTGTTTGGTTTTGGAAGGAAACGCACTTATGACCTGAAGTTCTTTTGCCTACCGATGTGGAACACACTTTGTATTGTAAGTCGCTTTGGATAAAAGCGTCTGCAGAATGACCGTAATGTAATGTACGGGGACCCTGATCCGTCTGCATCGGGCCTGATATGTGGACCACATGCACAACACATGCAGTTAACAGAACAAAACAGTAAAACTCAATGTAAGCACGCTTCCTCTTTAGTGGGCAAATAGTTTCAGGTGTATCGCACCTTCTCCAGAACACATCTGTGCTGTAACTCGCACGTTTATCACTCAAGGAATATTAACATCATATTTACCAGTATTGGCACTGTTGCCAACCTGGCAGATTTTTGTCACCAACTTTTCTTCAAAAAATTGAAAAATGACAAATCTGGTGACTTGTAGGAGATATTTGAACTACTTCTTAGTCGACCGTGTTGCTTTGTGAGGACAGGAGCTGGTGCAACATGACGAGTGAGTGAGTGGCTATGAGAAGCTGCTCATGCAACTATAGAGGAAGGAGGAGCAGCCGCTGTGCGGACATTTTCTTTTCTTTTAGGACTTAAAATAACATGTTTGAGACATTCTGCCATTTCAAACATCACATAACCGTGAATGTATATGTAGCCCAAATCCCTGCACAGACATGGTCTTTAACTCAGGTGGATGGTGCTAAAATCAGCTTTTTTACAGCAGAATAGCAGCTTCACTATGCTTTCAAATGATGTCACAATGGGCCTCTTTTCAGTCACAGTCTATTTCCTCATCTGACAACAGAAAAAGGCAAAAACATGTGACTGAGAGGCCTTTTATTGTGACTTTGTCTGGATTAAAATACACCAACGTGAGCAAAGAGAAAAAATCAATTCAGTTAGAAGCAGCTGGAAACATCAAGCACCAGCCGTCAGGTTTGTTTTCTCATAAGGTGGGAGTTTAAACTCATTTAAACTCAGGCTTAAACAGCATTAACATGCTGAATAACTTGCAAAAGCCTTGCATGTAAGTGGGCTATGTTCGCATTAAATTCATTGGATCCCTGGTGCTGGAGGAAGGCAACAATTTGAGCCAGATGCCATTAGAACCAACCACAGGTCACTTCTACAGCATTATGAGGAAATGATTTCACTTTAAAATGGTTTACAAGCCACTGAGTGAAGAGTTTCTTCATAATTCAGTGACACTAATGCAGAGGTGCCTTAAGTTCCCTCGTAATTTACAAAGTTAATTCATGTTTAATTCATTTTCTTCTCCAGCTGTGGAAGTCATCAGCATAATTCAACACTTTTGTTTTACTCAGTCTGATGCTTTGTGAAATAAATGTTCATTTCCTGAAATTCTTCCTATTTTTCTGCACTTTTTCTGCAGTTTTAGCACCAAAGTTGGGCTTTGTGTTGATTATCTACCAAAGCTAGCGAGCACTAGACTTAGCGCTGGCTCCAATAAAATCCAAGACAGTACATTCTACTTTCTTTGTACATGTTTTCAGGGTAATTGCACAAAAATCCTGCCATATATGAACCAACACGCTGGAATCAGGGCTCCCCTCCCCTGGTCACAGAGCCACATGCAAACAGAAGCTAACCACTGCTGCGATGTTTCAGAATGAAAGGGCTTATCATCACTGCCCTGCTGTGAATCTGCTACAGTCGCACCTTTGCATGCGGGTTTCTGTGTGCACTTGGATTTGGTGTCAAACCCAAAGCAAAGTTCAGCGGATAAGAGCCAGCTTCGTGCCGGTGGCTGCAGCCATGGAGCACGACATATTTTGGATAAACACAACAAAGCAGCAGGACTGGTCAGAGGAGGTGACGTTGATCTACATGAGACAGACGAGGCATTGTGGTAGTTTTTTACCCAGCGGTTTGTTTTTTCTATGAAGGATCCCCATTAGCTGAGGCCAAGAGTGATGGTTTAGGGACTTAAGTCCTTTTTGTTGGGCTGGGTGTGGATGTGTGAGGTGAGCCGCCATGAATGACTCATAACCTGAAAGGTCTGGCATGTAAGAATGGTGTGGGAGGAGCCTGTTGGAATCCTTTCCATAGATTAGACGACTGAGAGTCAGACCATTTCAGGGTTTTCACCTATTCTGCCAAAGCTTGGAGTCGATTTAGTTTATTTTCATCCATCCGTCTCCTTTGATTTGTACTTTATTAAAGCACATTTGGTAGACTAATATCCCGATTAGATGGGGTGCGATTCAAGCAAAGATTCCAGTTTACGCTCATGTTTCAGAAACACATCCCCACAGAATGATGCTGCCTTTACCGTGTCCGACTGCAGGGACGGTAAAGCTCAGTTTCCTCCACACACTGCCGGGAAGCTCGTCTAAATAATTCCTTTGCGGATCGTAGGCCTTTGCTTCTCATGAGAAAATAATTTGCCTTTAGACAAACTGCCGTCAGCCTTATATAGAGAAATAAAGGTCTGCATTGAACAGGCCTGATTCTGGAAGGGTTCCCCAACACCTTTCATTCATCAAATCAAATCAAATTACCTACAAACAATTCAAAGTGCTTTACATAAAATAAAAGCATTGCAGCAGGGAGTGGAAGAAGCATTAAAAAAAAATAATAAAAAATATATAAAAATTTAAAATTTAACAAGTAAATAAATAAATAAATCCAATTCATAGTAACCACCGGATTGTTGCCTTCAGATGGAACCCAGACTGATACGATGTGTATAACTCACTTATCAACTTTGGCACCGTTTGTAAAAAGTTGATATCTAAATCTGAACCCAAGTGCATATATTCAAAGACAATAATGAAGATATCTTCCTGGAAATGTACAGAAAGATGAAGGCGATCAGAGAAAGCAGTTTAAAGTGGATGGTGTCTGTGCTAACAGCTGATATCCAGCTTCCGTCATCGAGGTTAACAAACTGGAACTCGCTGACTTTGGCTGATAAAGGTCAAATTGTTCTTCAGTGATGCAGCGGTCGTTCTTATCTTTGAATTTTTATATAGTTTTCAGGGCTTGAACGTCTGATAAATAGCACCTATTTATACCACGTATCACCAAAGAGCATCATTTCATGTGCCTTTAACGTAGTTTTTCAACAGAAGAGATTATTATATTGTAGTATTTTTAAGTACTTTGTGCGTTCTTGTAGCCTTCCAGAGATCTGTGCCTTGACATGATCCTGTTTCACTGGTCTACACACAATTCTGTCAGCCTAATGGTTTGGTTTTCACCCTGTAAGGCATCAGCACCAGTGAGACCGTATCTACAGCACGCAGGCGAGTGCCCACTTCATTATGCTTAACAATTCAATTCAAAGCAGGAGCTCAGCTGCAAAGTTCAATTCAAACTGAATACTGATGGAAATAAGACATTTCAGCCGTTTAACCTTCATAAATGATCAGATTATTCCTTCTTTCTGTCATCGTTGTGGGGTAAAGGTTTCATATCGACAGAAAAAAGGTGAGTCTGAACCGTAATGTGACGTGGAAGGACTCTCTCTGTGCACGGTGTTACCTGAAAGTGAAAGATGCCGCCGTATCCCTGCTGGAAGCTCTGTCCCTGAGGAACCACTCTGTTGAGGAGGTTGTCGTTTAATGTCAGCGAGGCGATAGCTGCCAGCAGCCAGCAGTCCCCTGAAAATGCAAATGTATACGCTTTTATTCCCTGCAGCAGACACCAATGAATGACAGTCTGTTACTATACTATCCTTTATTCCCTCCTTTATACTCAGCTTGATGCTTATTTGCAGTAACGGCAGTTAAACTAACTCGTGTTGGGATTTGAGCAGAAAGATAAAACTGGTAAAACCTGTAGTTAGACGACGTGTTTACACAAACTAAACCACGATGGGAGAGGCGCTGGACTCTTAAAGCCACCATGAGTCAATGTTGGTGGTTATTACAGTGTGGGTGTGAGTCCCATCTGCCACCTTTACTCTGCTGTTTTACTGCTTTCTGCTGGACGATGGGAGGGAAACCCTGAGCCACAGTTTCCCTGTGAGTGTCACCACACTGGTAGACCTCCTGCTATGAGGAAACTAAAAAGCTCTTCTTTTACACTCTTCTTATACTTTTAAAATGTTGGATTTTGTTTTATTCCAGCTTTAGAGAACATAAACCTGATTAAAGCTTCTTCTAATGGACCCCACAGCACTGGAAAAGATGATGAGTGGAGCTTTGGCAGGACAATGATGACACCATGTTCCCTGGCAACACATTTCTAAAATTGCTATTTTGCAATATAGTCACTAGTTAAGAGGGGGGGTGAAAAATAATCCCATTTGGCAACGAAAGAAGCATCTTGCGTTGCCAGATACACTGAAAGAGATGCAGGAAGACACTGTTTACAGATGTGATTGTTTATAGATGTGCCGAGAGTCGTGTCAAAAATTACGTACAACCTCTTCAATACAAGGAGCTGTGTTTGGTTTCCTCCAAACGTGCTGCTGTGCATTATGAGCAAACATCTCCACTTTGGTCTGGTCTGTCCAAAGGACATCGTTCCAGAAGTCTTTGCAAACCTAAGCTGTGCTGCCATGTTCTTTTTAGAGAGAAGAGGCTTTCTCCTGCAGCCCTTCCACACAAGCCACACTTGTTCAGTCTGTTTCTAACTGTGCTGTCATGACCTTTAACCTTTAACATGCTAACTGAGGCCTGCAGAGTCTGAGATGTAGCTCTTTGGGTTTCTGACCTTGGGGTGAACTTTAACCTTTAACATGCTAACTGAGGCCTGCAGAGTCTGAGATGTAGCTCTTTGGGTTTCTGACCTTGGGGTGACCTTGCTGGGACGTCCACTCCTGGGAAGATTGACAGCTGTCCTGAATGTTTTCCACTTGTGAATAATCTTTCTCTCTGTAGAACGATGGACTCCAGATAGTTTGGAAACGGCCTTATAACCCTTCCCAGACAGATGGGCAGCAACAGCTGCTGATGTCTTTCCTCCTTGGCATCGTGTTAACACACACCTGAATGCTGCAGAACTTCGGCTTTTATAGCTGCTCACACTGACTGATTATCAGGTAAATGATTTAATTTGATCAGCTCCTGATCTTAATTCCTGTGGGAGCAGGAAGGATGAACTCAGTTTTTCATGCGCTGCCTTAGTTTTTGTTAAATTAGTAATAACGCAGCGCAATATGTCCTTTATTGTTCATCTAAGGTTGCATTCACCCACTCTTAAGAGTGCTCCTGGGAGGGACCCGATGATTTTCTTTTGTTATTATGTCACAACACGTAAGACATAGGACAGGACTGTATTTATAGCCAAAGAGTTCTACGTGGTTTCCCAGGTTTCCCAGCTTCTTAGGTGTGCAGCTACATCTTGTTCAGAGTCACGGGGGGCTGCAGGCTATCCCAGCTGTCACTAAAGTTTAGGGATACTCTGGGTTTCCAACACAGAGAAACAACCATGCACATGACAACCACACCTACACTCTTAACTCTACGGATAAGGCCCGCAGCCGAGACTCAAAGCTGGCTGTGAGGTGAACAGTGCTCACCAACACATCACTGCGCTAAGCTACGCTAAGCTAAGCTAAGCTAACCAGCTGTTAGCGACAGCTTTAACATGCTTTAATGTCTTAAAACCCATTTTTATTCCCTGGGTTTTAACCCCGCATGAGACTCTGTTTCTGTTACTGTTTTATTGTTTTAATATTGTTATTGTTTATTACTGTTTTTACATTGTTCTCATGTTTTATGCCTTATATTTCGTGTTGTTATTCATGTACAGCACTTTGTTTCAGCCACGGCTGTTTTAAAGGGCTTTATAAATAAAGTTGAGTTGAGCTTCATAATCAACCAGCAACATATAAGAGGGGCCCCTCGTGTTGAACAGCTTCTTTAATCAGAAGTTTTGCTGACCGGCAGCTCGCTAAAAGGTCAAAAGGTTGAAATCACAATCAAATATGCAAAAAATATTTGTTTTAATGTTTTTTTTTTTATCCCCAAATCTTTCCTTTATCATGCACGGCCCAAATGAGTGATAATTAGGCCTGTCACGATATCCAATAAGTCAATAAATCGTCCGATAACTTTTTTCAAGCACGATCACTTTTCTGGCCACGATAAGTCCATTTAAAAAAAAAATTTGGGTTTTTTTTTTTTGGCGCATTTCTTTGTTTCCTCGCCACTCCCGCCCTTTCCCTACCTAACCGAATGATGGGCGCGTGATTGTTGAACGTTAGAGCATTTTCAATTTTCAGTGCAGGCCTCCCTGAAAAAAAAAAAAAAAAAAAAAAAAAAAAAGTCGTTGCCCCGGTAACATATTCGCGCCGTTTGAGACCCTGTGTTCTACTGCTGACCTCTGATAGTTAGCAGCAGCATTCGTTCGACTGTTACCTCGCAGAAGCCACAGCTCGCGTCAAGTCAGATAGCAGCTAACGAAATAAAAGTTATGGAACTGGTGCCGAAGAAAACGGCGAAAGCTCCCGTGTGGGACCACTTTGGCTTCCAGCCAAATGATGAGGGTGAGCCACTGAATCTAAACGAGCCGATATGTCTCGTTAATGCCACCTCGGGTGGGTAGGTGTTCTTATTGTTTACTCTGTTTGTGTGTGTGTGTGTGTGTGTGTGTGTGTGTGTGTGTGTGTGTGTGCGTGTGTGTGTGCGTGAGTGTGTGTGTGATATGCCCCATGTTTGTTTACAAGCAACTTTGAAAGAAATTCTTCATTGTTATTTTAATAAAATCACATTTATTGATATTTAAAAGGGTGTATTCGCATTTTTATTAGGGACCGAGCAGTGAAACTGCAAGGACCCTATTTTATCTGTAAGGATTATTATTCCGTCTTCCGTCTTCTTATTCTTTGCAAAAGGTATGCGAAAACTCAGGAAATTTTGCGAGCGCCACATGCCAGTCGACGACATGAAAGAATCTAAACTTTATATTTTTGGGAGTTGCTCATTGACTCTGTAGCGGCCATTTTGGATGGAAAGTGCGTTTTCGTGCCATTTTTGACCGATTCCACGCCTTGCATATGATTGAACTCGTCCTACAGATTTAATGCTACAGACTTCAAACTTGGCCAGGTTACTCTTAAGACATGGGGGTGTAAATTCATGGGGAAACTTTTTCAAAACTTAAAGGGCGTGGCCGTGGCGACGCTTCAAAGTTTGATGACATAACCATCACTCGCCACAAAAAATTAAGTTGCTTATAACTCCCACATACATTATCCAATCTGTCCCAAACTTCATACGGTGAATGCTGGACCCAGCCTGAACATGGACATATTATCATAGTGACATCCACCTATAGCGCCACCTACTGGTGGTTGTAATCGTCTTTTTTTTTCCACAACTCGCATTTTATCTAACTCCTCCTACAGATTTTATGGTAACAGCTCCAAACTTGGCCAGGTTACTCTTAAGCGAGGGAGGAATAAAAATCTTGAGGACTAATGTCACGTATCAAGCCAAGAAGAAGGAAATGAGTAAGAACATGTACAGGACTAATGTCACGTATCAAGCCAAGAAGAAGGAAATGAGTAAGAACATGTACAGGACTAATGTCACGTATCAAGCCAAGAAGAAGGAAATGAGAAAGAACATGTACAGGACTAATGTCACGTATCAAGCCAAGAAGAAGGAAATGAGTAAGAACATGTACAGGACTAATGTCACGTATCAAGCCAAGAAGAAGGAAATGAGTAAGAACATGTACAGGACTAATGTCACGTATCAAGCCAAGAAGAAGGAAATGAGTAAGAACATGCACAGGACTAATGTCACGTATCAAGCCAAGAAGAAGGAAATGAGTAAGAACATGCACAGGACTAATGTCACGTATCAAGCCAAGAAGAAGGAAATGAGTAAGAACATGTACAGGACTAATGTCACGTATCAAGCCAAGAAGAAGGAACTGAGTAGAACACAGTATGCAAATGTTGAATATAAACAGCGTGTTGCAGCAGGTATGAAGCTGAATAGGCAGCAGTTGAAAGAAAAGCGCCTGCAATTTGACTTTGTTATGCAGCAGCTTTTAGATAAAGTCAGAGATGGACCAGATTTTGTGTGTTGTGTTTGCCACAGATTGCTGTTTAGGCATCAGGTTTTAACCTGTAAAAGGGAAGATTATAATAAAACTGGAGCTGTAGGTGCTGTAGCTGCAAAGTGCATTACTGACCATTATCTGCAGAAATGTGATGCCAGTTGTGAGATGCCGTGTCACTTGGTTGACATACCTAGAGGGAAGCTTTCGATCTGTTACACCTGTCATAGTAAGATACTCAGAGGACAGGAACCGGCTGAATCTGCAGGAAACAATTTGACTGTGTGTCCCATTCCAGCAGAACTGGCCTGTTTGAATAGTTTGGAACAGCATTTGATTGCGCTACATATACCGTTTATGAAGATGTTAGCTTTGCCCAAAGGTGGACAAAATGGAGTACATGGCCCAGTGACATGTGTTCCAGCAAACATTGTTCAAACGAATAAAGACGATGGGTTGAAACAGTTGTTGGCGTGTGATGATGGCTATCGGTTTTTGAAACCTATTAGAGGAACCCCAGTGTACTGGCAGGGAGCGCAGAGTAACCTGTTAGCTTGTGTTCGTCAGTTAGGCGTCCCCACTTGGTTTTGTTCCTTTTCTTCAGCTGATCTGCGTTGGCAAAATCTGCTTGATAGCGCTTTGCGACAGGCTGGAAGAACGCCGACAGCTGAAGAGTTGGAGTGGGCTGATAGGTGTGAGCTGTTGCGGCAGAATCCGGTAACTGCAGCTAGGATGTTTGACTTTCGGTGGCATTGTTTTTTAAAGGAGGTGTTGATGTCTCCATGCAATCCGATGGGTAAAATAATTGACTACTTTTATAGGGTCGAGTTTCAGCAGCGTGGTTCCCCACATGTCCATTGTTTGTTCTGGATCGAGAACGCTCCGTTAATTGACAGGAACAGTGACGAAGAGGTAGTTCAGTTTATTGACAAATATGTAACATGTGAACTACCAGCAGATGATGACACATTATTGGACATTATCACATCTGTACAACAACATTCCACTCGCCACTCAAAGTCGTGCAAAAAGAGGAATACGTGTCGTTTCAATTTTCCTCGACCAGTATCTGCACGCACGTTCATCAGTCGTAAGCGAGTAGAACCAGTCTGCAAGTGTCAGGGAGATGCGACGGATGCAACATGTGAGAAGCATGGAGAGAACAGGTGGGAGATGAAGGCAGAGCATGCTGATGGCATTTTAACAAGCGTTAAGAAGGCATTGAACGATGGTAGTTTTGAAAATGTACAGCAGTTGTTTGATGCTTTACGCATGAATCAGGAGATTTTTGAGGCGGCGTATAAACGTCTTGGCAAGAAGACAGAAGTTGTTTTAAAAAGGGATGTTAAGGAGTCGTGGATTAATCAGTATAGTAAGTCCCTCTTGAAATGCTGGAATGCTAATATAGACATCCAGTACGTTGTGGATGCGTATGCATGTGTTGTGTACATCATCTCCTAGATTTCTAAAGGCAGAAAGGGAGATGGGGCTGCTGTTGAGCAATGCCCAAAGAGAGGCATTCAAAGAGGGCAATCTTAGTGCAAAGGAGGCCTTAAAAAATCTAGGTACTGTGTACTTGCATAACAGAGATGTTAGTGCACAAGAAGCGGTTTATAGACTAACAAATATGCACTTAAAGGAATGTTCAATGAAAGTCGTCTTTGTGCCCACAGGGGATAATATTGTGAGGATGAGTTTACCGTTGAGTATTTTAAGACAGAGGGCTGCATCAGAGGATGTCACCTCTCAAAATATGTGGATGACTAGTTAGGGACCGAGCAGTGAAACTGTAAGGACCCTATTGTATCTGTAAGGTTTATTATTCTGCATCTTCTTATTCTTTGCAAAAGGTATGCGAAAACTCTTTTGCGAGCGCCACCTGCCAGTGGACGACATGAAAGAATCTAAACTTTATATTTTTGGGAGTCGCTCATTGACTCTGTAGCGCCCCCTACAATGCTTAAAAATGGTCCCCGCAATGGGATTAGTTTCGCGTGGGACGACGAAATTCGGTACACTCATTCATCATGCCCAGACGCACAAAAAAGTCTTATGCCGCCATGGTCCCACGTCCACAGGAAGGCGGCCATTTTGAATGAAAAGTGCGTTTTGGTGCAATTTTTTACCCATTCCACGCCTTAAATATGATCAAACTCCTCCTACAGATTTAATGCTACAGACTCCAAACTTGGCCAGGTTACTCTTAAGACATGGGGGGAATAAAAATCTTGAGAAACTTTTCCAAACTCTGAACGGTGTGGGCGTGGCCAGGCGGTGAAAATCGTGTGATGGCGTTTGTGATTTTAAAGCCTTATCATCGCAAAGTCATGAAACTTGGCACACACGTCCACCGTGTCGACCTCGTACGTAAGTAAAGGGTATCGTGTGTGGGCGGAGATAAATGGCTCAGTGGCGCCCCCTAGAAATTTTCCAAAACCCCTCCGTATTGGGGTTATTATGTGCTCGTACGTATGCAGAGGGTATCGTGCGTGTGGGCAGAGCTGCGCGACTACGGCGACCAGCGCATGCCCCAACGTGCGCGCATCCAACGTACGCATATCTAACGTACGCACATCTAACGTACGCACATCTCGGTCCCGCAAACAGCTGCTTGCAGCTTTCTAGTTGTATCTTTTATCCCATTGTCATTCAATTGTTTGAAAGTCGCGAAAAATTCAATATTATCGATTATCGCAATAATTTCTTGGCCAATTTATCGTCCAGCAAAGTTTGTTATCGTGACAGCCCTAGTGATAATAGTTCTAATACTTATATCAATCACTATCCCAGCAGCAGGAAGAGCTCATGCTGTCTGGAGGAGAGGAAAGCTTTAAACATTTATAGCTAACACCCAGGCTCTCACAAGATTTATACATAGTAGCACCTGGCAGCTACGGCTAAGCTACGTGCTTCAGCTACGTGCTTCAGCTACGTGCTTCAGCTTCAGCTTCTGCTTCTGCTTCTGCTTCTGCTTCTGCTACGTGCTTCAGCTACGTGCTTCAGCTACGTGCTTCAGCTACGTGCTTCTGCTTCTGCTTCTGCTTCTGCTTCAGCTACGTGCTTCAGCTACGTGCTTCAGCTACGTGCTTCAGCTTCAGCTTCTGCTTCTGCTTCTGCTTCTGCTTCAGCTTGAGCTTCAGCTTCAGCTTCTGCTTCTGCCAGGGTTTCACACTCACACCCAACCAGAGTAAGGCTCGAGGGGACCAACACCGGTTGGGAACGGACCCGGGGGGACTCACCCAGAGCTCCCTGGCAGATGTCAGTGCGAGTAGCTCCGTCCACGATGAACTCGGGCCGCTTGCAGAACTCCTGCAGAACACACAGACAGAAACAAACTGAGGAATTAGCCCTTCTCCTGCCACTGGAGACGCAGTTTTCATACGTCTCCTCTCTGTCTCCTACGACTGCCTCGACTCCTGTCCTGAACCTCTTCCCCTGAACTGAAGCGACACATGGTGTCACATGAATTCAGAGGGACTGAAATGCTTTTAATAACAGTCAGAGTGCCAGAAAATAAAAGCCATCGTCTGTTTCCTGATGCAATAAAAGAACCGAAACTTGTTTCTACGTATTTAAAAGTTCATCACATGACAAAAATACGCTTAAGTTTAACTTAGCTGAGCGTATACATGCTGGGGTGAGTGTTTTATCTACGTTTTCAGAACAAATTCAGTCAGAACGACGTGTTTCTGAGCATTAAATACTTGTTTACTGTCATTCATTCATGAGTCCTTCTCCCCAGACTGAGGACTCATCATTATAATACCACCTCTGCTTCATCCTCCTCTTTATGAGGAATACAGCGGCTGCAACAGAGGAGGACCCACTACGTCTGATCCACAAAAAAAAAAAAAAAAAAACAATTCTTCACTTATATATAATTAAAAAAAATAATAAAAAAAAAAAAAAAATCAATATTTCAATGAATTTCTGACAATAGATCCCAAAATCTATACATCTATGTAACTTTAATTATTTCTAGCTATAATTTCTTATCATTGTACTATTTCCCATCGTTAATGGCACTCCAACGTCTCCATGCTAAATGGTAAATGGTCTGCAGTTATAGAGTCTTTTCATTAAAAATTCAAAGTGCTCTTATCCATATCCAATCATTTGTATAAGTTTTTGAATATAGATATAAAGAAGAAGCCACGGACCTCCTGATCGATGGAGAATTCGCTCAACCACAACCCGCCCCATAAAGTAGAACCACTCTCTCAAACTTTGGTGTGAAAAATGAAATTTCATCATCACTAAACATCCCTTTTCAGTACAAAGTAGACTCAATTGATAGACAATCATTCTTATTAAGCAGATGCTTGTTTCTTAGATGTAATTATTTCTGAATTCTCACCGAAAACTGGGTAAATATACTAAAAATCTTGGTCAGATAGTGTCTCACAATGCTTCCCTTTCACTGGGAACCATTTTTCTAGCGTGAGATACCCCACATGAAGCTATAAAAAGAAACTACATTTCCCCTCATGCACCAAAGACCTCACAAATCACGGGACACGTGGCTGAATTCACCCAAAAAAAAACCACCACAATCGTGCACAGCTTACACAAGCACAGAGCGGTCTACAAAGGGAAGCTGCAGGAAGAGCTAAGAGGCTGGAGTCACGCAGATGATCATAAAACCCTGAGAGCTACGAAGATCCCGACCATTCGCCCGCTATCATTACAGGACAGTGAGTGCATCAGCTACAGGGAGAACTCTGGGGTATTTATAACGGAGAATGAGGGAGAAAGAGAAAAAAAAAAAAACAGAAGAAGAAGAAGTTCTGCAGCCTGACTGATGGGGAAAAAAAACACGATGCACCTTTTCTCCTGCAAACTGCACCAACTGGAGCAAAGAGAGCTGCGAGATTAAAGTCTACCAATCACTCCTGACGGAGGGCGTGGTTGTCTGGCAACAGATGACAGCCAGGTCTGTGGGGAAAGGTTGCTTCAGGGGTGATAAAAGCTTCAGCTCAGAACATCTGCACCACAGAGCTGCTGGTGTCTGCGCTTCCATTTTAAAGGACTAAACCTGCTTTAGCTCGACTGCAGAGGCTGCATCAAACCTAAAGTCGTTCTCAAGGTTCAAACCAATGAGCTAAAGTTTAGGAACAGTTCTGATTATTCCAATGCTTCTGCAGAAGAGTCAACAAGCTTTTGGAACATTTTAAAAGTACCACAACAGTTTGAAGGAAGGCTGCGACCAGCCTACAGAATCTAACTTAAAGCTAAAATAAAACCAGACAGAAGACGAGGAGAAGCAACATGGCCTCTGTACTAAGGAGGCTCACAGGAGATTAATTACTGCATAATCTATGGCAAAAGCTTTTATATTCAGTAAAACATAATAAATAGATAAAACACAGATATGACACAAAGTTAATTTGTTTACAAAGCATTGTAGTTTTTCATATTTGTGCTTTATTTTCATTTTTTTTTTACCAAATTAAGAAGCTGAAACACCAAAATCAAAGCGTTTTCATCATTTTTGCCTAAATAATTTGCCTTTTTGGGGTCAGTTCGGACATTTTAATTAAGCCACATAGACGGATGCATTGTTCACCAGGTCAATTTGGCCAAAGCCCCGAAAAATAAACTTAAGTTTGCTACGCTGCTCCACAACAACGGAGGAGACGAGTGAGCAGAGCTGTCACCAGAGGACAAAAACAGCAGCAAACAGTTCACATGTAGAAGGTGTGGCGATAAAGAAAGACAGGGCCATCTTCCAGCTTTGTGCAAAGCAGCTGTCTCATGCTGTCTTATGTGTTATAGAGCCTGTAACAACATATCTGCTTTGTCAGCTGACAGTTTCATGCAGGAAGCATCAACAGCTGCAGAGCCCCGATGGCTCTGTGCACGTGTGCAGCTTCCTGATGATAAACAGTCATTTAGGAAGATTTTCACACACTTTAATGCTACATTTCTGCAGTTCCTATAACTTTAGCTGATAATACAAACCGTTTCATCACATATCTGCAGCATTATTGCATAGAGTAACCCACGTTTCCCCCCCCATTTCTCACCGTGGGCCTCAGCCAGCGGACTCCGGCGGTCTTGGAGGATCTGGGGCCGAGCTCGTTGAATCCCAGAGACGACGGAGAACAAGCAAACATGTCGTCCTCAAAGAGCCTCCCGCTGCGGAGGGACTGGGCTCTCAGGGACTCGAAGTCCTGACCCAGAAACTTCACCGCGTTGTGGTTCTGTCCCAGACCATCGTCTCGGTCCCACTGGCTCCGGAGCCTGGCGGCCATGCCTGTGGCGTAGATGGGCGACTCCACCATCCTGAGCTTATGGAGCTAACAGCGCTGGGTTGAGTCTCGCTCTCTTTTGGGTGTTTTTTTTTTTTTTTTTTTAAAGATGTTTAGATGTGTTAATTATTAAAGAGGCAGCTGTGGCCTACTGCATCAACAGCTTTTACAAAGAGCACTGCAGCAGCAGCGATGCAAACATGTAACGCCTTCAAGGCTCAATCATGAATTAGAAAGAAACACTCGTCGCTGTTTTGGAACTATAAACTATTGATTGGACGCGGCTGTCGGCTCAGCTGGAAGCTGAAAATATAAGTACAGACGCAGAGGCTCTGACTGCTGAAGCTTTGCACAGGACGGGGAGATTAGATGCAAGTCAACACCAGGGAGGGTTTGTTGTTTTATGAGCAGATACCAGGACTGCGGGACTGGCAGACTGCACTCATCACACCGGCTGCTGGACCCTGAAAGAAAGGAGAAAAAGAGCTGAGAAAGTATGAAGAAATACAAGTCCGGGCATTGTTCTGAGCTCAGTGCTGGATACACCTTCTATTCACACATTTACAGTTTCGAACCCGCCCCGCCCGTTTCTCTGCTCGCTCCCACACATCGTGCACGGGTTCAGCCTGTGCACGGCGGAGGGATTAGACACAATGGGCAGAAAATGTCTGTCAGGAATCCAGCGTTTGATCAGGTACCGACGGGGCCGGGGGGGCAGCTGTGTGTCCTGATCATACATGTATAAAGTACTAGCGATTCAGACTTGAGTAGAAGTAGAAGTGCTCTTTAAGCAGCGTACTTAAGTGGAAGTACTAAAGTACTAAACATGTTTTGTACTTAAGTATTGCGAGTAGTTTATTTTTAAAATTACTACTCAAGTACTAAAAGTAAAAGTAAAAGTATTGTGTAATGTAGTTATTAAAGAAATCAGTCCAAAGTTTGAAAATCAAATTGTTTATATTATTCAAAATGTTTGGCTGTAACAACAGTACAGCGGAATGTACAAGAGCACCTTAAAACATTGAGTTTAACTCTTCTGAACAAAAGAATATGTATTGGCAAGTATGTCCCTTCCCCCTTTAAAGCATCTCCCATCACTTCACACATTACGCATTTTCTTTTCATCCTTGTCATTTTCTTTCAACTTGTTAATAAAATCTCAAGGCCAGTAGGCCACATACAAATACAAATGTCATGTAAAAACAAAAAGTGATTAGAACACCTGAAAACACTGGGCTTAACTTAAGATCAAGCATGTCCCCTCTCCATTTAAAGCATCCCTCCCCTCTCTTTCCTGCTTGTGCTTTTTTTTCTCTACAACTTTTCCCCTTCTTAAACTGTGTGCATGCTTGTGTGTCTCTCTGTGTGTGTGTTTTTATATGTATGTTTGTGTGTTTGTGCATGAATGAGTGTACGTTTTTATGTGTGTGTGTGCGTTACACATAAAAAATTTATCGGAGTAAAAGTACTAAACTCATTGAAAATATGTACTGAAGTAAAAGTGGAAGTAGGAGAAAAAAATAATACTCCAGTAGAGTACAGATACAGCATTTTAGTACTTAAGTAGAGTAGTGAAGTAGTTCTACTTCGTCACTATACATCTCTGGTCCTGATGCACAATGACGCCAACATGTGGCCAAGAACGAGCTAAAGCTTTAATCAAGCAGAGCCAAGGAGGACAAAGTGTAAACTGTCACCAACGCTGCTGACAGAAATAGCTTTTCCCTTCTCACATCTTTATCTCAAACAGAAACAAATGCCTATTTTTAAACAGCACTGTTTTCTCTTGTTTCTATCAGCTTCTCCTTTTTTTTTTTTTTTAATACTTCCTGAACTCACCAGCGTCTGAACTCTTCCTGTTTCTGCACTCCAGTGTCAGTCGCAGCAGGGAGCAGCTGTTGTTGGCTCAGAGAGCCCAACAGCTCGCTGTGAGCCACACCCACCAGGAGAAATGTGTCTGAACACCAAGGTTTCAGGCTCTGCCGTTTCTCACAGCGTTCGTTCAACAGCTTTTAACCCGGCTGTCCGCACTCTTACTGCTTGTCGAAACGGTAAAACTCGCTGGAGTCCTTCACTTCCTACTCGGCCACTACAGCTACGAGCAGCGCTGGACGCCCTAAAAGAGCCGCATCTCTTTAAGAATCACTGCTCCCAGAATGAAATATTCTCTATAGTAAACATTGATCTACCTCTGACCCCACAATTTTATATCATAGGAGCACTCCCCAAGGGAAGATGGGAAAAAATGAAGCTGTATCTTACATGTCCTATTATTATAAGCACTTTGAATTGTTTGTACATGAAATGTGCTATATAAATAAATTTGATTTGATATTAATAGCCAAGAAGATGATAACTCTCTTGTGGTTAAAACCGCTCCCTCCCACAATACGCCAGTGGCAGGAGGGAGTGAAAAAGGTTCACGTGATGGAGAAGATAACAGCACACCTTCATCTAAATATGGGCATTTTCTCAAAAAGACGGGGCCCTGTAAGCAGATACTTAAACCTGCCACTGTGAAACAAACAATCTACGCTATCTCAGAACCGTCCAAGTGTGATCCAGAAGAATGTCCGAAACAGTCCAATGACTGAGTGTTTGCCAAACTGTTATTGCTTTGATTGTTCAGTTTATACATTTCATGAATAACATTGGAGTAAAGTTTTGATTTCTTTTTCATATGTATGTAACAGAAAGAAAAAAAATCTGTTGTAAACTAAAAGATGTGTGTAAATCCAAATCACTGCTGAAACTCAGCAGTTACAACCACGTTTATATGAGGATTTCTGTGGCTCATTGTGTGCAGTTTTTCTAATAAATCTAAAGTATGTTTTTTAAATCAACACCTGGTTCTACTGCATGCTTTACTGTTTGGTTGCTACTGTTTTTCCAGGTTAACTGCATGTATGACTGTAAGGCCCCACAAACAGTGCTCAGGTGGGAACACAGGAACACAAGCCAGGAAAGAATATTGCCCCTGAATACTTTGCGCTCTTTGTCTGTGGGTAACATGGAGTAAAAGCTGCACTGCAAAATGTTGTGACACTTGGTGGAGAGGTGGGGCACCGGGGAAGGAGCAGCCCCTGCAACGTGGGAAAGAATCCGCGACGCTTCCTTTCAATAAGAAATGAAAAACAGGGCACCGGTCGGTCGAATGTACTTTTGTTCCACAAAGACTTTCATGATCAGACATCCAGAAGAATTTAAATCCTCTAAATCACATGATGGAGCCGTAAAACCTAAATATAGGCTTTTTCTTTAGTCGCATGCAAATCCCACAACAAACGAAGCCCCTTCCTCCAACCGAGACATCCAATGTGTTTTATGTACGAGAACGATTTGTGTCGGGCGCCATGAATATTTCACTGAAACCTGCTGGGAAAAACTACATCTGAATTAATCATGCAAATTAAAAATGTCATATCACCACTCCAGAGATGTAGATGCAAAGCGGAGTAGCACTACAGGTTAAAGGGATAGTTCGCCTCTTTTGACATGAAGCTGTATGACATCCCATATCAGCAACATCATTTATGAACATCTTCTTACCCCCTGCTGGGTCCTGTGAGCAGAGTTCCAGCCTCGTTTTGGTGTTGACGAAGGTAGTCCGGCTAGTTGGCTGGGGTTTAAAAAATAAAGCGTTTTGCTTCTCAAAACAATATGCGTTCAACAGAGTAATACATTTGCATCACAAAATCGTTCTCCAGGAAAAAGTCAGACCTCACAATCGCTTGGCGCTATTTTCTCTCCCTTCGTATCACTGCCTGCTGTGCAGACCGAGCAGCAAACACCGTAACAGGCGCGGCTGTCGGCAGGCGGCTAAATACTAAATATTTAGATTTTAAGAAGAGGAATCCCTTCATTTATAAACTATCAACAAAGTCAGATCCTGTTTAAATCAGAAAGATTTTAATCAGATAATTATCAACGCTAATGCTGACACATGTCGACATTTTCAAAGCTTCATCAAGCAGGAATGTCGTCAATGTGTTTGAATCGGATTTCCCAACACATCCAAGTCCAGAAATGTTTACACATCTGTTAAATTTTACATTAAATAACATCCAGCATGTTTTACCAGAAATAACGAGCATCACTCCAGAAAATAGAGAGAAACTTCATAAAGAAACTCTCTCTCTGGACTGCTGCCTGCCGGCAAACCGTGAAACAGGCGCGGCAGCAGGCAGTGATACGAAGGGAGAGAAAATAGGGCCCAGCGATTGTGAGGTCTGACTTTTTCCACGAGAACGATTTTGTGATGCAAATGTATTACTCTTTTGAACGCATATATTGTTTTGAGAAGAAAAACGCTTTATTTTTTAAACCCCAGCCAACTAGCCGGACTACTTTCATCAACACCAAAACGAGACTGGAACTCTGCTCACAGGACGCAGCAGGGGGTAAGAAGATGTTCATAAATGATGTTGCTGATATGGGATGTCATACAGCTTCATGTCAAAAGAGGCGAACTATCCCTTTAAGTTAGAGACCTCTGCAGCTGCTACGACCAGCAGACTCTATATATGTAGTGTGACATATTTTAGCAACCTGCAGCTGGGCTGCGGCCTTTACTATGTAAAGGTAAAAACTGTGAAAAAGCCACTCCGATGAGCAGCAATAAAGACAAAGCAGGACCCAAAATAAAGGAGTGGTGGCACCACTGAAAGCAGCAACGGAGTCTGACACGTTCTCCTCACATTCCAGTCGTGCTGTGGTTTTATTGGGCGAACTCTGCCCAGCAGGATTTGAGTCTGACTGCAATGAATATTTCATTGCCTCTCACATGAGAAAACACACGTACATATATCCTCCGCCTCAGCGCAGGTGGTGACATTTATAGGAAATGACAAGCAGCGACTCCACAGCCATACATACAGGCGAGCAGAGGCCGACAGCAGCGGCAGTCTAACCACACAGAGAAGGGCTCAAATGCAACAAAACACACAAGAAACTTCCATTTGGAGCTACTAAACAGCAGCCAAATTCAAGTAAATTGGTTCCTTTACTTTAGAAGTTTGCATCTAAACAAGCCAGATGCATTTCCACAATAACCATGTAGAAGTAAAAAGGTGCAAAATTCCATGAAAAGAACACGAAGCTCTGAAATGGATCACTCGTGTGTTCAGCTTGGATTCCCTCCAAGAAGGAAAGAATGGATTCAATAACTGCCAACAAGTCCAGGAAGCAAGTGGAGCAACCCTCCGGGATCCTTCAGATAAAAACTGAAGCGTTGTTGGATGCTTTAGCCTTTTAGTATTACTACTTTCTTGCGCACTTTGAGGGGAGACATATATGCACAGTGCGTGAGGGCAGAGTTAAGGGGCATGTTGTGGTGATATGACCTGAACAGCAGAGACTTGGATGTAAAAGCCAGTTCACATGTCGGTGTACAGTGTGTGGCAGTATTTTCTGATGATACACACGTCTCAGTTCCTTGCTTCCGTGGTTTCCTCCTCAGGATCGTGTTTGCGCTCTGTGCGTCCTGACCGCCATCAGCGTGTTTCTGCACGCAGGGTTCATATTCCAAAACACTGACTGCAGTGAAATAAAATATCCAAAGTATCTGATTGAAAGCCTTTAAGGCTCCAACTCCCTGCAGCCACATCAGGAAAGTGCTGTCCGTCAGGGGTTTTTATCAGGGCGGAGAACATTGAGCTCATCTGGAAATCACTCCTCTGGCATTAAGCAGCTGGATAACAGGCTATGTTACAGCACATTAAGCTGCATTTTAAAACATTATCACGGACATATGGCTCACACAGATAAGCACGCGGCGCTGAGGGAAGGTGTGGTCCCTGAGATGAGACATAATTACCAGATGACAGAGTAAAACTTTCACTAACAGGCGTCCCTACCCGCCAGTGTAAAGAGCGGACACGGCAGCGCAAAGTTGGCTGGTTTGAGTGTCACTCCTGTGCGAGGACACTGTTTTTAAATGATTTGTTTCCGTTTTCACAACACAGCGGCTCTCAGATTTCATTTTCTTCGTATAAAGTTCGGACTGGGATGTTTTCAAAGAAGTAGATTCAATCTTTACGCACTGCAACACGGTGAAACGGTTTCATATTTACCTTGAGATTTCCTTAAAGCGCAGCTGTTGACATTTAGGAGAAAACTCGACGTTGTCTGTTCCTGTCCATGTTTAATGTAGATCAGTCCCCCACTGCTCAGAAACGCCCTGCTGTCTCTGCCCCGATCTATTGGAGCCTATGTGAACCCCTCACAGTGCGCCTGCGCAGAAAGCGCTGCTGCAAAGGAAGGGAGGGCTTTGTGCAGCCCGTCTTTTTTTCATGTTGCTACAAGTTCACGTAGATATTTATGGTCCACCCACCACAGCCGCTTGGAGACTTTTTATTTTTATTTTTTAATCTTTTAATTTTCAATTATTTTTTTTGTTATTGTTTTATTTTTTTTAAATATTTTTTTTAAATATTTTTTTTATTTATTTTTATTAAATTATGTACAAAATACATGACTTACGTCATCTTATTTACATTTTAAAGGAGCAGGTGCATATGAAGGACGCAGAACAGAAAACATGAAAATAAAATCTTCATAAAATAAATAAAGACAAAATAATGTTCGCTAGGGCTTTTGTCGCAAATCATATTTTTCAAACAAACTAAAAAGTTTCATAGCATTTTTAATTTTTATAATATTAAGGGCTTTGGTAAAGGAAAGAAAATCTTTATGAAATACAAAAAAATCTGGGTTTTACATTCATATATTTACATTTATGTACGGAATATTTTCCGAATGCTTGGAGACTTCTTCCTCTTCTCATTGGTTCTCCTCCCCTAACAGCAGCAAATATCCACTAAACCCTAAAACAAGAAATTCATGTTCATGTTCATTCTTGTCTCAAATTCCCCACCACTGCTCAAACTCAAATCCAAAGGTGGGGAAATGCCACCTATGTGTGCGTCAAATATGCCGATTTGAAAATAAATAAAAGGAAAAAATACAGTAGATTTAACTCTGCTAAGATATCTCTTCTGTGACTATTGGACCTTTTTGTGGTGAGAGGTACTCAGCATCATGTAGCTTTGCTAACCATAAGTTTTTAAAGACATTTCTTTCAGTCAATTTGCAACTTTGAGCTCATAAGTTAATGAGTTTTTATCCAAATAAGTCGTTTTCCCATTATAATTTCCATCTGAAATGTGGGAAACATGACCATGGTGTGATCTGTTTGGGGATTTCAGCTGTAGAGTAACACAGAGTTAGTTTTTCACATTATAGAGAACATCTATTTCTAAATCTTTGAAATAGTTTGCTCCAGATTAATTCATTTTCATTGTCGTGGTTGGTCAGGTTGATGCAAAAGGTTCACGGCTTTGATTTCACACTGATGCTTACTCTGACGTCCAGCAGCAAAAGATTAGAGGCAACGTGTAAATCCTTCTTGTCCGATTTTTTAACACATAAATATGACAAAGTCACAACTGAAGGTGTTTATCTTTTTTCAGGACAAGCTGCTCTAAGAAAAAACTAAACAAAAGAAAGATTACGAGCATTCTCCAAGCAGCACTACATCACCGAATGTTTAAAATCTAAAATGCAGAAATGTGACAAGTCTAAATATTGTTTATGTGTCCATAAAATTGGTTTTTAGGTTATAGGCTCATGACCCTTAGTCCTTCCACGAGCTTTGGTTATGATTGACTGAAAAGGCCTGATACAGGATACAGACCCAGTGTGTTTATTTCACTTTCAGCTTTACATGAATCGTTTCAGAGGAACATTTTGCGCCGCAAAAAGCTAAATTGACCGAGTTAATATCTTTAAAAACTAAAAAAAATTCCATAGAAAGGTCTAAACGTTGAAAATGTACAAATAAATTGACTTCTAATCTAAAAAAACAGTTTAATTTTTCTAATGTTCAATGTGTTACAACAGTGACACCTACAGGCGATAATCGAAACTACTCGTCTTTTCACGAAAGCGCGGCTCCCATAATGCTTTGCAGTAATCCAGTTCTCGTTCTCGCGTGTCTTCCGCTACCGCCGTGCCGTTGTTCCATAGAGAAAACCTCAACATGGCATCCGACGGACCGCCGGGAACCGACAGTCTCCCGTCTGATTTAGGGAGCGCTATCGCGGCTTTGAATTCATGGAGCAACCCGGATCTTCAGGCCAAGCTTGCGGAGCTTGGAGCCCCTACGATGGGTAAGAAAAAAAACACCGAAAAGATTTGGATAACTCTTAAAAAACGATGTGTTTAGCACACTCTAGCTAGCTATTAGCTAACTGCAGCAAGTGGCGTTTAGACGCGATCCTTACGTTGTAATGGTCTAAACTCAGGCCTATAATGTGTTTACGCTCACTTTAATGCATTATAATTTACTTTTAAACAAATAAGTAGTTTATCAATAAGTGTTCCGCGATTAAAGCTACACCCTCTGTATTTAATAGGTTTGGTCTGTCTCGGTGAAACACCTAGCTCTGTATTCGCTCCATTGCTAACTTTCAGCGTCTGCTGTTGAGCCTATCAGCCACGCAATTCTGAATCACAGTAAAGTAACTGTGGCAAAATATGTCTTACTGGTGGACTCAGTTCAGTGTTGTATCGCTTCCATTAACAGTATTGACTTTCATTTTTCTTTCATTCAGGCCCCAGAGAGGAGCTCGTTGACAGACTGAAGGGCTACATGATTCAGGTAAACACCAAGTTTTAGCTTCACTGGCTTCAGTTTTACACACTTAACATCAGTTTCTGCTGTTGGTTTCTTCAAGTATGTACTTCACTACAGTTTAAAGCTGTAGTTACTCACATTACAGCTCTGTATACCTCCAGGTCACTACTGAATGGTGACTGTTCAAGCAGCACGAGTAGTTCAAATCAAATCAAATTTATTTGTATAGCACATTTCATGTACAAACAGTTCAAAGTGCTTCACATAAAATAAAAGCATTGCAGCAGGGAGTGTAAGAAGCATTAACAATACATAAAAGAATATAGTTAGACATAATGTTTCTCTGGCCTCAGCTGATTCTTCTCTCGTCCTTTGACTTCTCTGCTGCCTTTTGAATATAACCTGTGGAACTGTTTTGAAGTAATAAGATTGCTTGTTTGTTCTGCTCATTCGTTGTTTTTCCTCTGTAGACTGGAATTATTCTCAGCAAACACAATGAAGACAAGTCAATGGGTGCCCAGGTAAATGCATCGATGTGTACACTGCATGCATGGTGTTGATCAGACATTGTCATGACTTCTCTTCACACCTTCAAACCTTTTCTGTCTTCTCACGGCCTCTTTTGTTTTCTCTCTGTCAGATGTCTCTTCCCCCTCTGCCTCCGATGCCCATGCCCCCCATGCCTCCCGGTATGGGTATGCTCCACTCTATGAGCATGATGCCCCCCGGAGCCCCCCCTCCGCCTGGCATACACATGAGCATGGAGCATGCAAATTTGCCCCCTCCCGGCCTGTCGCAGGAAGATCAGCTGAAGATGGTTCAGCAGAGAGCCGCCATGGTGCTGCAGCAGGAGGAAAGGGCCAAGCAGCAGGTAAGGTGGCTGCGCAGCAGCTTCAACGACCGTCTCATTCAGCATCATCTTTACAACATCAAACAGCCATGATGGGATCATTTTGTGACTGATTTGACTCAGGAAAACATGAAAAAGATTAGATCTTTAAATATCTTTACTCCAAGCAGTTTGAATATATTCAGACCAGCTTGGAGGATTTAAAGGATCCACGCCTTCATCACATCTCGGCTGGATTACTGTAATGCACTTTATCTTGGGGTCAGCCAGTCCTCCCTCGCACGTCTCCAGTTAGTCCAAAATGCTGCCGCTCGACCCCTAACTGGAACACATAAGAGGGAGCACATTACATTACCATTTGAAGATTCTTTTATTTGTTTTTAAATGGGCTCGTTCCATCCTTATACTCCTGAGACTCTGTTTCTGTTTTTGCGTTATTGTTTTTATATTCTTCTCGTGTTTTATCTCTCATACTTTGTGTTGTTATTCACGCACATCACTTTGTTTCACCCACGGCTGTTTTTAAAGGGCTTCATAAATAAAGTAGAGTTGAGGATTTAAAGTACAACGGCGTGTGATTGTTGCTCATTCATTATTTCTGCCTCCAACAGGGGGATGAACATGACCTTCTGGAGCAACAGAAAAGGGTAAGACGCTTACGGTGACAAATTCTACAGCAGAAATGAGAGAGAATATGTTTTAGGTGTGCAGACTTTTTAATTACAGCCAGGACAGCATTGTGCTGCTTTTCTTTCTAAACCTTCTCCTCACTTGTTTACTTCACTAATCTCTCTCCTCCCTGGTCCTGTCTCAGGCTGCCGTGCTGATGGAACAGGAGCGTCAGCAGGGGATGGGAAAGATGCCCAGCACCTTGCCCACTGCAATCAGAGGTCTGTCAGGACCTTTAAGACCTCGCTGCATTTTAGAAACGGCTCCATACAGGATCATAGCTGAGCCTTTAGTCTTAAAACAGGGTCTTCAGGCCAACATTTACGCCAGCGTTTTGGACAGATGATCAAATCTTAAGTAACCTTTTTTGTGTCGCCTGTAAAAAGTGACCATGGACCCTCGTGGGCCGCTGCCTCCTGGTGTCTCTATGTTGCCAACTCAGAAGCAGAGGGTGCCGCCTCCCCCGGGGGAGGACAACAGAGAGGTGAACAGGCTTTTATGTTTAACTATATTTATTTATCTTTTCCCAAATGAAGTTCTTACAATCCATCAAGCTTGCTTGCATTTAGTGTCTAAGCCTTTTGGTTCCCAGTGGAGTCTGTTATTTATTATATCTTGTGTCTTACGGCTTTGTTTCACTCATTTTTCCCATTTCCATCCAGATGTGGCAGAACGAGGAAGTCAGCGTCAGTGGACCTAAGATCCCCCAGGCTCTGGAGAAGATCCTGCAGCTGAAGGAGATCCGACAGGAGCAGCTCACTGATCCGGCAGGTCAGCTCCTCAGCTCCAACTGAAAGAGAAACGCTGATTATCTGCTGATGGTTTTTCTAAATGATTGGGTCATTGATCTTTAAAAAGGCTGAGCTGATGTATCATAGACTGAAGAGGAATAACGTCTTACAAAATTGGCAAAAAGAGCTTCCTTTTTATCACATTAACATACATTTTTGTTAGCTTTAATACTGTTATTTATATGATAAAGTGTCGCTTCACTTTTACCAGGAGAAAGCCTGTTTAGATTCTTAGATTTTCAGTCTTGGTGATAGTTTTTTTTAATGATAATGAAATAATGCTTGTTTCAGGCACTGATCGGTCTCAAAAGTCTGAAATAAAACATCCTTTTTGGCTATTTTGTTGTGCATAAGAGTCAAGAAAAACTTTCTGGACACTTTTAAAAAGGAGATTACGGTATCAGAGCGCGGTCTTCACAATTTTATTTCTTCCTTTTTGAAGAGGAAGATGACGATGAAGGAGAGATGGACCTGAATTCCTCTGCAGCAGTGATGTCCGAGACGGAAGATGACGACGGCCAGATGTCTAAAAAAGACGTGAGGCACAGCATCTTCTGGTTTGCAGCTGTTCTGGTCGTGTTCCAGTGTTTCTGTTCAGAGTCTGAACTTAAGCCTCTTCCTGTAGAAAAACCGCAAACGCAGGAACCGCAAAAAGAAGAGCAAGAAGAAGCGAGCGCTGGAGAAGAAGGTGGAGGCGGAGCAGAAGGAGCAGAAGGAGGACGGCGGCGACAAGCCCAAGGACAAAGAGAAGGAGCCAGAGGTGGAGATCGAGTACGTCACAGAAGAGCCGGAGATTTACGACCCCAACTTCATCTTCTTCAAGAGGGTGTTTGAGGCGTTTAAGGTGATTAAAGTCAATTCCTGTTTGCATTCGAATAAAGCTCAAAATCTGAAGCTTGAGTTTCCAAACTTAATCATATTTTATCCGTTTTTCTCTCGTTTGTGTTTAAAGTTTAAATCATGCTTTTTATTTCTCCTGTTTTAAAAAAGCACTTTGAATCCCCTTGTTGTTGTTGAACTGTCCTATACAGATAAACTTGCCTTGTTCCACAGGTTAAAGTGTTATGAATGCACTTGTTTATTAGTATTTGATTTTCCTCTAATGCTGCTTTTCTTCTCTGCTCTTTTCTAGTTGACTGATGACGTTAAGAAAGAGAAGGAGAAGGAGCCTGAGAAGGCTGAAAAGCACGAGGCGGTGGGCATGATGCGGAAAAAAGGATTTGAGGAGGAGAGGAAGGACAGCGACGACAGCGACGAGGTAAGAAGCCTTTCCACAGAAGGAGAGAGGACTAAATGCTGTTTGGATGCGCGTCTCACAGCTGAAACCTTTCTCAATATTCAGGACATCAGACCGGATATACCAAAACTGTCCAAGAAGAAGATGAGGAGGATGAACCGGCTGACTGTGGCTGAGCTCAAACAGGTGAAGGCGCATGAATCCGGCTGCTGCTGCTGCAGTGGAATGATCTCAACTCATGCTCGTCTCTGTTCTTGCTTCTCCAGCTGGTGGCCCGTCCAGATGTCGTGGAGATGCATGACGTGACCGCCCAGGAGCCCAAGCTGCTGGTCCACCTAAAGGCCACCAGGAACACGGTGCCGGTGCCCCGCCACTGGTGCTTCAAAAGAAAGTACCTGCAGGGCAAGAGGGGAATAGAGAAGCCTCCCTTTGAGCTGCCCGAGTTCATCAAGAGGACGGGGATCCAGGAGATGAGGGAGGCTCTGCAGGAGAAGGTGGGCCACAGTTTCCTCTCTCAGAAGGGTTGGCGGAGGAATCCCGGCACGGCTAACGTGGTTGTTGTGTGGTTGCCCGTTTACAGGAGGATGCCAAAACCATGAAAACCAAAATGAGGGAGAAGGTTCGTCCCAAAATGGGGAAGATTGATATCGACTACCAGAAGCTCCACGATGCTTTCTTCAAATGGCAAATCAAACCCAAACTCACCATCCACGGAGACCTTTACTACGAGGTACAGCCTTCAGCATTCAATCTTCTTCTTCTTTTCTAATCTGGATAAACTGTAGCTCACGTTTTTTACTGGTGTGCTTCTGTGCCGCCGCAGGGTAAAGAGTTTGAAACCCGGCTGAAGGAGAAGAAGCCCGGAGATCTGTCCGATGAGCTGCGCATCGCTCTGGGGATGCCCGTCGGACCTGTAAGTCACAGGCTGCGCGTTAGCATAGCTTCGCTAACTTTCACAGGAAAATCCCCCAGAAATACAGACTGTTCAGAAGGATTGATCAGCTGGTTTATCTGGGTTCAGTTGGTGACTGATGTGCATCCAGTTTACTCTTTCTGTGTGTGAAGATGCCATTTGTACTGAGAAATGTGATAATTCTTTTTATTCATTTATTTTTTGGTCACACACACCTTTGTGGTGTAAAGTAGATCCAAATGTAGCACTTTGTAATGTCTCCGAGGGAAAATGGGGCTTTCAGGTTGGCGGTAAATGAAAAGAAAAACTGAAAACTTGCCATTAATGCCACTGGAGCCATATATGTTAGCAAGCTAAAGGTACCCTGTTGTATTCTCCTGGTTTTTATTTACCAAGTTCAGTGATTTTCATTTCCAAAAGTACAAATCCAGCACTCCTGAGTAAGAAAACCTGACCTATAACATGGTAAATGGAGGGGATACACTTGGGTTTTGGAGAAATGCTTCTATCCAGGATCTTTCAGCACATTTTTTTTTTATCTGGATTTGCAGAGACAAACTTCTAGGTTGTTGCAGGATAAAATGTTGTTTATGGATTATTTTTGTTTTACAGTTGAAACAAAAATCCTCGCAGCTAATAATGTATTTTATAAAGAAATCGTAATTACAGATCTCAATCTGCCAAGAGAATTTCCAATCGGAGCATCTCTGTCAGCTTCCTGTTGCTGCTGTGCAGGCTGTGAAAGGATTTGTCGTGCAGCTCATTTAAGACCTGATGGAGTTTAAGCCGAGCCCTCCTCACTGTCTGACTGTTGCCGTCGGCTCACATCCTCACCTTCACGTCTCTTCCAGAACGCCCACAAGGTGCCGCCCCCCTGGCTGATCGCCATGCAGCGGTACGGCCCGCCTCCCTCCTACCCCAACCTCAAGATCCCTGGACTCAACTCCCCCATCCCAGAGGTGACGGCATGCCCCAGATTAAATCCCGTTCTGGGATGAGAGCGCATTCCCAACGCTGACTGATGTGTTCATTAATGTTGTCTCTCTTTATTTATCAGAACTGTACCTTTGGTTATCACGCCGGAGGCTGGGGGAAGCCCCCAGTGGACGAGATGGGCAAACCTCTGTACGGTGACGTGTTCGGGACCAATGCGTCCGACTTCCAGGTGAGAACCTTAAAGCATGCGCGGCTCACTCTGTAAACGGTGTTTTTCAGCCGTTTTGCCTTTTTATTGCCATTATTGAGAGAAAAAAACATTAAATTGAATATTATAAAACCTCATCCGATACTTTCCTGATCGGGAACATTTACAGTTGTACGTCCAGCTCTGAGAAGTGTTTCATTCAGGTGCGTTTGTGGATGTTTGGCGTCTGTTTCTTGAATAAATCAAATCAAATTTATTTGTAGAACATTTCATGTACAAACAATTCAAAGTAGTGATGCTCCGATCGATCGGCTGGCGATCATGATCGGCCGATAATGCCCAAAAATAGCCTGATCGGCGATCGGAAAAATATGCCCATCACTTGACGTTAATTACTAGCGACCACTTTCTAATGTGGTACGGGACGTGTGTACAGAACCGAACAGGTAAAACCTCTACAGTGCATCTCGACAACATGACCTCTCCTGTCTGGAATTTCTTCAAAGTGTGTCAGAAAGATGTGAAACTTACTGCGGTCACGCCATCTGCGCTTCGGAGAGGCACGGTCGCGCTAGCTACACTTGAAAATCGAGTGCCCGTTTACATCGCGTCGTACGGTAAAGCGTGTGAACGGTTTATGGTGCATTCAAGTGCACCCCGTAAACTCAGAAATCTATATCGAAGTTATATTTTTCATTTGTTGGAATACATACACCTGTCATTACTTGGTTGTTTTTTTACTACATTCTTTTTAATGATTAAAACAAAATGATAGAACAAAATTATTGAAGCACATTCAGAATCAAACTCATTTCTGCATAGTCAGATTTGAAAACTTCATTTAGAACCAAATCAAAATGTTCTCTGCCCACTCCACCAGATTCATGTTCTACATGTCCCCAGCTACCTCTGGCGGTTTAATTTCTATAAATGGTGCACTCTCTGCTAGATGAAAGGCATGGAAATGTCCGATTCCTTCCGTGATCGGCAATCGGGCAGATCATGATTTTGGTGATCGGTCCAAAAAATGCTGATCGGAGCATCACTAATTCAAAGTGCTTCACATAAAATAAAAGCATTGCAGCAGGGAGTGGAAGAAGCATTAAAATACATAAAAGAACATAAAGAGAAACAAATAAAATCCTTTAAATGAATTTAAAAACAAAATAAATAAATAAATCATTTTATTATTATTATTATTGTATTTTATATTATTATATTTTTTGTTTTATTGCACCAATCAGACCAGAACAAATTGTTTGTAATGTGAATAAAATCTTTTTCTGATTCTGAAATGTGACATAAAATGAACTTTTCTCTGTGTGGAGTCGCAGTGTTTTATTTTTTCCAGTTTCCATGGTTCTCAGTTAAAGCCTGGTGATGGTTTCATGAGTTTTCTCATCCTCCGATGGGTTTGTGTGTCCAGGCTAAAGCGGAGGAGGAGGAGGTGGACCACACACCGTGGGGAGAGTTGGAGCCCTCGGATGAGGAATCATCAGAGGAGGAAGAGGAGGAGGAGAGCGATGAGGAGAAGCCAGATGAAACTGGGTTCTTCACACCCGCAGACAGGTGCTGAATTACGTCCGACACTTAAAACTTAGAGTGTAGTCCATTAAAAGCCAGTTCTTAATAATCCTCATTCATCATGTTACTGAGAGATCAACTGACCTGTGACCTCCTGATCCGGGTTTAACCGGTTAAAGTGGGTTTAGTTGATGCACATCCTCGTGGAACTGTTATTTTCCAGGGGTTTGAGGCTGTTAATGCCCACTGGTTTCTGTTGTTTCTTATTTTGAAGACGGACTCGCACTGAACCGTCTCGTTTTGTGTGTGTTTCAGCGGGCTGATCACCCCCGGAGGCTTCTCATCGGTACCAGCCGGCATGGAGACTCCAGAGCTGATCGAGCTGAGGAAGAAGAAGATCGAGGAGGCCATGGAGGGGTGAGTTTCTCTCTCTGAACGCTGAGTTCTTCTGTGAAACACTGGTAGTTTAGCAGCTTTGCCGTTAAACGTTGCAAATTTCCACACACTGAACCGCTAGCTATTGATCAGAAGGCAAGGCAAGTTTATCTGTACAGCACAATTCAACAACAAGGCGATTCAAAGTGCTTTACAGAGACATTAAAACAGTAAAAGGCATGATTTAAATTTTAAACAAAAAAGAAAGAAATAAGACCAATAGATAGAATCAGTAGTTAAAATGTGCTTAAGTTTTGAATCTCAAGCTTCAGATTTGGAGCTTTATTCAGCTGAAAGTAGGTGTGTCTTCAGCCTGGACTTAAACACACTGAGTGTTTCAGCTGATCTGAGGCTTTCTGGGAGTTTGTTCCAGACATGTGGAGCAAAGAAGCTGAACGCAGCTCCTCCATGTCTGGTTCAGAAGAAGGTTTATGAAAATAATAGCAGTGATCCATTATTTACTGCTGCTTTATTGTATTTGATTCATTTATTGTACATAAATAAGATATAGTTTGTCATATTTTATCCAAATCTGAGTATTTTCTGTCAAGAATAGTGAAAAAACAATGTTTAGTTTGAGTCTAAAAAGGGTCAAAACATAAAAAGTGTTTGCACTGCATCAATTAAATGAAAATATTTTATAATTCTATTTTATTTGGGGTGGGGTGGACAGTCTATTTATTTATGTTTTATTGTATTTATTGTACAGCACTTTGGAAACCTTTGTGTTTATTTAAACTGTGCTTTATAAATAAAGTAGATTGGATATAAAACATGCTGCACAAGCTTTATGGTCCGTTTCTCCGCTCTATAAAATCTCAGTATCACAGACCACCAGCTCCATTAGTTTGTAATAAATAATTTAGAGATTTCCTGTTTCTACAAATTGTGTTTTGCCAGAAAATGAGTGACGGGGGGGAAAAACCGCTCTGAGCTTTCTTTGTCTCTGTTTTTGTAGGAACGAGACGCCTCAGCTGTTTACGGTGCTCGCAGAGAGGAGAACCGGCCCCGCCGGGGCGGCCATGATGGCCTCGACGCACATCTACGACGTGTCGGGGGTGAGACGAGACGCACGTGCAAAGCGCCCTGATGCTCCGTCACACCAACCGTGTCTGAAACCTTTTTTTTTCTTCTTCTTTTCCAGGCCATGGTTGGCCGTAAGACGGGTGGGGGACAGGAGTCGCAGGGCGTGGAGGTGGCGCTGGCCCCCGAGGAGTTGGAGCTCGACCCGATGGCCATGACACAGAAGTACGAGGAGCATGTGAGGGAGCAGCAGGCCCAGGTGGAGAAGGAGGACTTCAGCGACATGGTGGCCGAGCACGCTGCCAAACAGAAGGTACTGATGGAGTTCTTTCTGGCATCACTGCAGTTCTGCTTTCTGGTTTTTAACTTCTGTTAATAAACCTTTTTTCCTCTGTCTGGATATTAATCCCCTTCTCTGCTTCCCTGTCACCAAACAGCAAAAGAAGAGGAAGGCCCAGCCGCAGGACACGAGAGGCGGCGCCAAGAAATACAAAGAGTTCAAGTTCTAGGGAAACAGGAAGCAGACAGCCACACCAATCATCTGAGACCAGTACCACTAAGAGCAGGTCGCCTTTATTTTTAAAAGTCTCATGCAGCCGGCGTCATGTGTGCCGCCTCCGTTTAAGCCGTACTTTTTAGGTCTTGGTTATTTTTTCACAATGTTTTTTTCCCCCGTTTTTTTTTTTTTTTGTAAATAAATGAATTGATGACAAAAGATTCCTGGGTTACCTTCGTTGTTTGACTCCCTCTGGGGGAAGTTACGGAGCATGACAACAGGAGCGGTGCTTTAGGATCAAATTAAAGGGATTTTCCACGTCCGAGTCAGCTGACGTCGGGTGGTTCTTTGCACATATACGAGCTGGGACGACATGTTTAGTAGGACTGGACAAAAATATCGATATAGCAATATGTTGCCATATATTGCTATAGTCTTCCGATTGAATATCGCTATTTATCTAATAATAAATCGTGTTTCAGACGGGTTGTAAACCAGTACGACCTCCGCTCCTCACTGCAAGGCACTACTCTTCTTCTTCTTTTTTTTGCAGTGAGCTGGGCAAAGAGTACGTGCTTTGCAAACACTGTTTCGCTCCCATTAGGTATTCGGGTAACGCAACAAACTTGCAAACTCATTTAGCTCGACACCACCCCGACATATTAGCTCAGCCGGAGCCACCGAAGCCTTCCGAGCCAAAGCAAACTCCACTGGACGGCGCCAAAGTCCTCCCATCTGCTTCAACTGCAGCCCGGAGGATCGCAGAGGCAATGCTGCGTTTCCTTTGTAAAGATTTGCGCCCATACGACGTTGTGGAGAACGTCGGCTCTAGGTGGATGATGCATAATTTGGAGCCGTGCTCTTCTTAAATACATAGAATAGAAATAGAAAAATACTTTATTCATCCCCCAATGGGGGAAATTCAAATTAGTCAAGTAGCTCAAAAAATTAATATTTTATAAATGATTGTATATTAATAACAACAATAATAATACCAATTCTAATTTAAAAAAAAAACTACTAACTAATAATAATAATAATAATAATAATAATAAATGACTAAATAAATAAATATAAAAATACATGGCGAACGTAGTTGCAGACGAGGGCCGTGTACGTGAGCCACACTGGCAGCAACATTGCTGCTCTGAGAAGTGCAGTGGAGGAATGGGGCCTGGCTGGGATGCTGCATTTTGGAGGCTTCGCCCACATCCTCCATTTGGCTTCCCAGCAGTCGCCCGCGTGTTGGGACGAGTGAGGCGCATAGTCTGCTTTTTTTTTTTTTTTTTAGTCGCAGCACCGCAGTGAGCCATGTTCTGAAGGAAAAGCTGAAGTTTCTCCACCTGGAGACACACAAACTAACGACCGACACTGTGACCAGATGGAGCCGCGCTTTCTGAAGCAACAGCCGGCCATTGCTGCTGCCCTGCGTGAGGAAGACTCGTGGGGTCCTTGGCAATCCCCACCCCTAATGTTTAGGGACTTTTGCTGCCATTGAAAGGCATTTAATACCGGTTCACAACATGATTCTGCATCATGTTTGAAGTTTTCACAGCTTCTCACCGTAAAGCTGCTCTGAAAAGTCAAAGCATCAGCAGCCACTTAAAATTCTTCTGCTGAACTTCCGTAAGAGGCTTTAAAAACACATTCTTGAGGAAACTAGAGCTGCACCGATGCAGAAAAGAACCAAATGTCTTGCTTAGGGACGAATATACAGACTTTTCACTAAAAATGAGTTCCAGTAACTTGTGTTAAATGAGCTTTTCCCCTGGGACATTTATGCTTTAAGGATCTTGAGCGCGGTAACGTCTCAGACTCGCAGGAACGACGCTGTGATT
Source organism: Odontesthes bonariensis (assembly GCF_027942865.1). NCBI lineage: Eukaryota > Metazoa > Chordata > Actinopteri > Atheriniformes > Atherinopsidae > Odontesthes > Odontesthes bonariensis. The sequence continues at coordinate 6,161,970 of NC_134524.1, forward strand.
GTCACCGAGCATCCGGAGGCGATGCTCGCTCCCTCCGCTGGGTGGCAGCAGAGGGCTTGAACCCGCCTGACTGCAAAGCACAGTGACCCACATTAACTGCAGCGGCTGCATGCTGACTCGGTCACCGGCGCACGGACACACACGGAGCAGCAGCCTGTTCAGATCAAACCCTTTTACCGTCCTGAGGAGGCGATGACATTATCTGTGCTGCTGCTGAGCTGCACAAACCGTGGACAAATGGTGGTGACCGGCAAAGGCTTTTGAGGCGTTCTGCAGTCTGAAACGGAGAACTCATCGGCCCATGTTATTAGTCATTCATGCAATCAAATCTAAATATCAGCTGATTATATATAAACCTGGAGAAAAATTAGGCTTTTTTTTGTCTCAGAACATGATTTAAGAACTTAAATGTTCCTCTTCGTGTCATAAAATTGGGTAAATACAACCTCAGATCAACAACAAAACATGACGCATTGCACTGTTTCGTCACTAATTTAACTAAAACTAAGCAAACCCTCACTGCTTCCAGAGGAATTAGGAGAGAAAGCAGCAAATACACTTAATTATTGATCATCAGGACGTGTGAGCAGCTCCATTAAAAGCAGAAGTTTAGTCAGTTTGCTGCTCTGGAGCGTTCAGGTGTGTGTTAACACGATGCCAAGGAGGAAAGACACCAGCAATGATGTGGCAAGGCAATTTTATTTATAGAGCACAATTCATACACAGGGCAATTCAAAGTGCTTTACAGCTACATAAAATCACAAGAAGGCAATAAAACCATTAAAAAGGAATAAAAAAATTAAAAGAAAGAAATTTAAAACCCGTTAAAATAATCATTAATTAATTAAAAAGTGAAGAGTGCAGATAAAATACTTTCAGGTGTCACATGCACAGCTAAATAGAACTGTTTTCAGCCTGGATTTAAACATGGTCAGAGTTGAGGCCTGTCTCACATCTTCTGGAAGACTGTTCCAGATGTTAGGAGCATCAAACTGAAACGCAGCCTCAGCTTGTTTAGTCCTGACTCTGGGCCCCAGCAGGAGACCCCTCCCTGAGGTTCTCAGAGCCCGAGTTGGTTCATATGGCTCTAACATGTCAGAGATGTACTTTGGTGCTTGACCATGAAGAGACTTGTACACAAGCAGAGCTGTTTTAAAGTCTATTCTCTGAGCGACAGGAAGCCAGTGCAGAGACCTGAGCACTGGACTAATGTGGTCGTATTTCCTGGTTCTGGTCAGGACTCGAGCAGCAGCGTTCTGGATGTACTGCAGCTGTCTTACAGCCCGTTTAGAGAGCCCAGTGAGCAGGCCGTTACAGCAGTCTAACCTGCTGGAGACAAACGCATGGATCAGTCTCTCTAAGTCTGGTTTAGACACTATTCCTTTGATTCTGGCAATGTTTTTTAGATGGTAAAAAGCTGCTGATGTTACAGATTTAATGTGGCTGTTAAAGTTCAGGTCTGAGTCCAATATTACCCCGAGATTTCTAACTTGATAGTTAGGTTTTAGAGAGAGAGTCTCAAGGTGTCTGATAACACTTTCTCTTTGTTTCTGTTGGCCACAGACAATGATTTCAGTTTTGTCTGAGTTTAGCTGGAGGAAATTGTTTTGCATCCACACACTGATCTGTTCGATGCAGTGACACAGTGTATCTACAGGCCCGTGTTCTCCTGCCGTCAGTGACACGTAGATCTGAGTGTCATCTGCAAAGTTGTGGTAGGACACATTATAGCTGCGTATTAGCTGGCCTAGTGGAAGCATGTACAGATTGAACAATACGGGTCCCAATACGGGTGTGTGCTGCCCATCGATCTGGGAAGGGTTATAAGACCGTTTCCAAATTATCTGGAGTCCATCGTTCTACAGAGAGAAAGATTATTCACAACTGGAAAACATTCAGGACAGCTGTCAATCTTCCCAGGAGTGGACGTCCCAGCAAGGTCACCCCAAGGTCAGAAACCCAAAGAGCTACATCTCAGACTCTGCAGGCCTCAGTTAGCATGTTAAAGGTCACCCCAAGGTCAGAAACCCAAAGAGCTACATCTCAGACTCTGCAGGCCTCAGTTAGCATGTTAAAGGTCACCCCAAGGTCAGAAACCCAAAGAGCTACATCTCAGACTCTGCAGGCCTCAGTCAGCATGTTAAAGGTTAAAGGTCACCCCAAGGTTAAAAACCCAAAGAGCTACATCTCAGACTCTGCAGGCCTCAGCATGTTAAAGGTTAAAGGTCACCCCAAGGTCAGAAACCCAAGAGTTACATCTCAGACTCTGCAGGCCTCTGCTAGCATGTTAAAGGTTAAAGGTCACCCCAAGGTCAGAAACCCAAGAGCTACATCTCAGACTCTGCAGGCCTCTGCTAGCATGTTAAAGGTTAAAGGTCACCCCAAGGTCAGAAACCCAAGAGCTACATCTCAGACTCTGCAGGCCTCAGCTAGCATGTTAAAGGTTAAAGGTCACCCCAAGGTCAGAAACCCAAAGAGCTACATCTCAGACTCTGCAGGCCTCAGTTAGCATGTTAAAGGTTAAAGTTCAACGTTTACGTGTGCTGTAAACCTGAATGTACTGAAGCAAAGTAAAACCCATTCTTCCTAGACAGCACTTTGAAACAGCAATCCATGCATTTGTGACCTCACGGCTGGATTACTGTAATGCACGTTATGTAGGTGTCAGTGATTCATGCATTTCCCAGCTTCAGAGGGGTCAACATGCTGCTGCACGACTTTTAACAGGTACACGAAACTTTGACCATATTTCCCCTGTTTTAGCTTCTTTACACTGGTTGCCAGTATATTTTAGGATTCATTTTAAAATCCTTTTATTTTCATTTTATAGCTCTTAATGGCTTGCCCCTCCCTACCTGTCTGAGCTGTTACATTCTTAAGGCTCTAGCATGGTTGCCGCGTCTGCTCGCGCGAGCGGTGTTGATGACGTCACGAGTTCGTGCCCGCCACAGGACCCTATATAGTGGCGCAAGTCGTTGCGCGCCAGTAGTTGCAATTTTCTCCGTCACAGAGGTGGCGCTGCTACGTGAAGGTTACCTCTACTCTACAACCACGAAAGTGGAGAAGAAAACAATGCCGCTGTCAAGAGCAGGAATACTGTAATTAATGATACTGCTGCAGTTTTCGGATCATTTTAATTTTTTAATTCAGTTAAAAGAGGTGAAGGTTTGAAGCCCCCGGCATCAACAGAGTCTCTGCCCTCTTCTTTGCCTTCACGTATCTGTCCCGTAGCTTCTTCCACACATTCTTACAGAACTCTCCCTCCTTCCCCAAAGTTCTGCCCATCTCTCTGCACCAGTTTTGGGAGTTTACGTGCTCCCTGTGCTGTTTCACTGCAGTTTCGTACAGCTGCCTGTACAAACGCACCTCCTCACTGGGCCTGGTCTCACATCGGTCCATCCGGTTCGTTGTGCTCGGCGCCGCCAAGTTACAAAAATCGACTGGTGCACGACAACGCGCTGCGCCGTCTTTTCAAGGGAAGCGCCATGCCTGAAACGTCATTTTGACGTCACGGTGCGACACCGCCGTGACAGATGCGGCAACCATGCTACCGCCTTTACACACCCTCCCGTTCCCTCAGGTCAGCTGACCAGTTGTTTCTGAGGGTCCCGAACACAAAGCGCAAGCTCAGAGGGGGCCGTGCTTTTTCTGTGGCAGCTCCCAAGCTATGGAATGACCTTTTCTTTGGACATAAGACAGGCTTCACTTGTTGTTTTTAAATCCCTTCTTAAGACCCATCTTTTTTTCTTTGGCTTTTGGCACAATCTGAGATGTTTGACTTTGTTTTATTGTGTTTACATTTTAATTACTTTAGTACTGCTTTTATACTTGACCCTTCTATTTTATGATTGTGTATAGCACTTTGGTCCTGTGGGTGTATAAAGTGCTTTATAAATTAAGTTGGTATGGTATGGTAAAGAAGAGTCGGACAGCAATGAGAAGGCCTGATAACGTCCCACAGAAACCGATCAGTTCAAGTTATTGGTGCTAAAGGTGCTTCGAGGAGCTGTTGAATCATGGGAACTTAGTTTAGTTGCACACTGCCTTCAGCTCGGTTCGTGTTGAATCACTTCTGAGGTAGCCTAAAATGTAAGGTTTATCTAAAAGAAGAGGATTGTTTTCCTCACATGACCGCATGGAGTTGTTGCATAAGAGACGGTGAAAGTTTAATTGACTCTCACCGTGGTGTCACTTGATGACTCTGCAGATTTGGGGCGTGACCCGGGGATTATCCCGTCACCATGCTTTAATCTGCTCGATTCTAATCCGTTTATCAATGACAGGCACTTCTGGTGGTGAGAGGAATGTGTTAAAAAGCCTGCGTAGCGCCGCTGTCCTCTGAAGGGTTTGTACACGCTTCATTGTCAACATAAGCTGAACATAACAGGTTTTAAAGCGGCTGCAAATGTAGGCACAGCTGACCTTATGGGTCATTTAAATCCTTACAACTTAGGCAAGGCGATTTTATTTATAGAGCACAATTCGTACACAAGGCAATTCAAAGTGCTTTACAGCTACATAAAATCACAAGAAGGCAATAAAATAATTCCAAAAATAATCATTCAATCACACTTGATCAGTGTACCTGGCTGTAAACACCGTTGTTTAGAGGAAACCAGAATAATTAGCTTCACACGAGCTGTTACTAGCACGCTTACCAGCCTCAAAATCAAATCAAATTTATTTGTATAGCACATTTCAAGTACAAAACAATTCAAAGTGCGTTACATAAAATAAGAGCATTGCAGCAGGGAGTGGAAGAAGCATTAAAAATACATAAAATAATATAAAGAGAAACAAATAAAATAATTTAAATTCATTTAAAAACAGGCAACAGTCCAGATAAATTAAAAGAACCTTAATTAATTAACATTGGACCCCATTTTGGAGCGCGTCCCCAGGCTGCCATGAACTCGCACACAGCGTGGTAGTAAGCCTCGATCACAGCTGTGATAATCTGCCTCGCTGATGGCAGCCAGCCGGGTGTGTGTCGTCTGTGAGGTTGTCATTAGGTCACCTTCTGATTCATTCTGAGATTTCTGAGATTGTTATCAGCCCTGCCGTCACCTGAGGGTGCAAACGCTGCACCTGTTTGGTGTGGCGGCGACAGACAAGGCCGAACCATTCGGAGGGGAAATAAAAGGCGGAGAGTCGGCTGTTACAAAGTAAAGAGAAGTGGGAAGGAAACCTCTGTGAAAGCTTTTGTTAACAGCTGCTTTTTTTTTTGGTTCATTACTGGCTTCATAAAGATAAGCAAAAGGTGGAATTTCCCTTCCATTTCTGACACAACAAGGGTATGAGCGGAAAGCCAGTGCAACTCCCATGTAACCAACCGGTTTTTCACCTTTGTGAGTGAGAGGGAGAGATTACACACGTGTGTGACTAATGGAAATCATTTCAGCAACACCTGAGACTCCAGTCAGGGTGCAATAATGGGTCTAAAATGGAACAACTTCCCCTGTGCTGATCGCTGGGGGGTGGGACAAAACAGAATATTGGTTTTCTATATAAAGTTTGGCTTTAATTCTGTATACCAGGGTTTTTCAAAGTCAAAGACATTAAAGCTCCTGTCAGGTAAAGTTTGGGAAAGATACCTCACTCACTTACTATCCTTTTTGCCTTGTTTAATTAATTGTTGGACACCTGTAGGATTATGATCACGTGGGTTAATTCAATACACACACAGCAAGTAAGCCAAGATAACCACATTTTGCTGACTAACATATCCAGACTACAGAAAATACATCAATATTCTGTCTCAAAAACTAATATGTCCTCACGTCCATTCACAGATGCCACAAACACAATAATATGCAAAGATTAGCGTATTTGGCTGTAGAAAAATGCTAATTTATCCCCATACTGTGTTGTTGTGAACGTTACACAGGCTTATATCTATAGCATTGTATGGAAAAGTATCTTTAAACTCATTTTGACGACCTACTGGAGTGAAACACGCATTTATGTCATCACAAAAACATATAGGAAACTATACCAATGATCAAAATGAATGTCCACAGTGCTATGCGACATTAATATGCAGCATTTTACCAGGAAAACATCAAAACAACCTCGAAATATAAATTTAAAAATGGCGATAATGACGACAAAAGGGTAACACAATGCATGTAATATGTTTTTACTTAATATTCTAATATTTTACTAATATTCATATTAGTAAATATTACTAGTAATATTACAATATATATATTACTAGTAATATTACTAATATTTTTAATACTTTATATTCTTTACATTAATATGCAGCATTGTACCATGAAAGCATCAAAACAACCTCGAAATATAAATAAACTCACGACAAAGGGGTAAAACATGCATGTAATATGTTTTTTTTTACTTTATATACTAATATATACAGAGGTTTAATTTTAAAACACACAGTGACACAACCAGACCATACTATTGGCCAGTTTCCGCGTGTGTGTGTGTGTGTCTCGTGCTCTGAGCCGTTTTACGTGCTCTGGCTAAAGAGGCGTTGCTCTCGTTGCTTTCTGCTCACTGTGCGACTTCGCCGACAGAAATTTCCGCTTCCTGCGCCGTGAAACCAACCAGCACTCACAAAGTTACGCAGGACCAGACGCGGGGATTTGCCGACTGGCTTTTTTTTTTTTTTTTTGGGTGGGGGGGTTCTGAAACCCCCCGACGACGGGCAATGTTTCCACTAACCGCCGGTGATTAGCATACAAAACGGGTCAGGTTTCCGTTAGCACTGCACGCGGGAGACCGTTGACGCGTTTTGCACCAGCTGGAACCTGAAAAAAAAAAAACGGCTGAAGAAAGCGAAGCGGCGACCGCACCGAAAGCAGGTCGACACACTCACGGAGAAGGCAAAGACTGCTGCGGGTAGCACACCCCCTGTTAGCTCCGTCTGAAAGCCCCCTTTTTTCAGCCTCCAGGATGTCGGAGCGAGGAGGGCTCCCGCGGACTGGGGGTGTCCCTTCGCCGCACATGCAGCCCTCAAAGCCGGTGTGCATCAGCTCCAACCGGCCGGTCCACATGAACCTGTACGCCACCTGGGAGGTGGACCGCTCCTCACCCAGCTGCGTGCCGAGGTATGTGGAGGGGCCACGGCGGAGACTAAAGGGGGGAGGCGGCACGACTTGTCGTTTTTTGGGGCTGTTAAAAGGGGAATGAGTCAGACAGCCTGTTTACACAGGAGGGTTTACACATGTGTGCCTTTTTTTTTAATTTTACCACCACTATCACCTCATTGTGTTTGCTGCTAACATTTCACAGGTCGTGTTTGTGTAACCCATTAACCTGAGATCTGCCTCTAATTGCACTTTTGAATTTTTTTTTTTTATTATTATAGTCAAAAAATAATCACGTACCCGGTAGCATTTACATTAGATAACATAAACAAACTGGTTATCTTAACAGAATTGGGTGCCGGACCAGCTGCAGCCTTGTCCAAGCCCTCTTTTGATCAATCCAGACACAAAAGAGTGATGCAGATTTGGATGCAGATTGTCACATTATCTGTAGAGGGGGGGGGTTGTCTCCAACATCTGTATCAAAAGACTGGGATATATTAAGAGGAAATGTCTCTGCGAGGATGAATATCTAATTTCTTCAAATTGTCTGTCTGATTCTTTGTGTTTGTGATGAAGGGGGGTTGCTGTGTGTGTTCATGAGGGCAATGCAGCAAGGTCACGGGAGGAAAGGCACCTTATTCACCTGAGCTGAGGACACTGAAAAAGGCATCTTTGTTTGGGATTCAGCCGGCTGGCATGCCTGCATGCATGTGTGTGTGTATGAGTAAAGAAGCAGATGCACTTCCTCATGTCACCAGAGATGAGACGCGTATCAGATTGCTCTCGTCTGAAGTTTGTCCCGTTTTTAAGATGCTGTCGGGGTTTTTTCAGACTAACAGATTTCACCTGTTAATCCAAACCTGTAACCTTTTGTGAAAACGCGGCTAAATTTCCCTAAAAAAGATGTATTGTTTTATTTTCTTGGAAGCCTTGATTGGATCCCTCCAGATGAGCTCAGATGTTGAGGCTACAGGCTGGAAGCAGCGCCGCCACCATCACACACAGCACACACGCTGGTGTCTTAGTGCGGCTTTCCAGCACGCTTTGGGGGCTTTACTGGGTTCGAAGCAAAAGCCTTCAGGGTACCATTTGCTTCTTGGCATTTTAGCAAAGTGTGTGTGTGTGCATCGTTCACTTTGTGAATAAATCATGTGACCTTGGATCATTTTAAACATCTCACCACCTGGCTTTTCCTTTTAGAAGGGGGATTATAACGTTCTCCTTGTGTTCTCTCACATATATCCACGGCCCATTTGGAATATTTCGGCTTCGATTGTAGGATTTTGTTTTTTTTGTCCTGCAGCTGTCATTGGTCCATCAAGTGTCTTCGATTTTGTTGCAGCAACAGAGAGAGACTCGGAGAGTCAGAAAAAAAAGGGGGGGGTTGTTGGGTTGGAAACTGAGAATGAGGCAGGCTGATGGGAGAAGAAGCAGTGGCTCTGTCATCTCCATTTAAATTGGATTTGTCACAGACACAGGCAACAGGAAGAGCTGCAGAAATGGCACTGCCAGCAATAAAAAAAAAAAAAAACTTGTTATGGACTCCATGTCATCGTGATGCCTTTCAGTGAGCTGAGCGTGACCTATTTGCATCATTTGAACTTTCTTGTTTCTTAATCTTTGTTGCTGCAGTTTGACCTAGCAACTTCCCCCTTCTAGTGGAGGTGTTGTTGCTCTAACCTCTTCCTGCCTACTCAAAATGCCACTTGGTATGTTGTTTACTGCTCTGGGTTGAATTCGGTCTCGCAGGCACAAACGTGCATTCAGCTGCTTCCTACGAATCCCGATTCGTAGAGAAACCTGGTTTAAATAAATTTAAAAAGAACTCAGAAAAAGGCTAAATATATCCAGCTATGATTGAGTGTTTTGTGGCATTTCGCTCACATGTAGAGGGGAGCAACAGGAAATGTTTGAGTGGGAGATTATATCACTTCTGTGAACAGTCGTGAGTCAAAATGTTTTGCCCGTGTGCCGCATCCGTTTAGAAATGTGAGCGATCACGAATCCCAGAGTGTTTGTTCGCAAAGGGGCGCAAAAAGCGCCGTCATCCTTCCTTATATCCATCGATACAAATGCCTCTGAGGTCATCTCTGCGCTCAGCCGCCCTGACCTCGTATTCTCGTCTTTACGAGAGAGGAATAGATCACTCCACTGGCTCCAGACCAGCTCTTTCAGAGTGGAGTAACGGGTGATTCCTCTGCCTCCGCAGTGTCGGGTGCTCGGCATCAGCCCCTCTGCGCCTCTGGGGGCAGAGAGACTCTCCCAACAGCTGTGCAAACAGGTTAGACACTTCACCTCACGTATATATAGAGAGAGAGGCTGCAGCGAAAAAAGATTAGCAGATCCCAGGCGTGCTTGGGAGTTTCTGTGAAGTGTCGACCGGTGCTCGAGCACACGCATGGTTTGGATTCCAGCCTCACACAGGCTTTAGTTAAAGGCCTCTTTGTGCTGCTGCTCTGCGTCAGGTATTCGAGGAATGGACCCTGACACGGACACTTTTTGCCTTGCATCATTAAAGTAGGATTCCTTGCAAAGCTGGTCCCATGACTCGGGTCCATAAATGCATGCTGGGTCTTTGCTTTGCTCAGCGTTTGACTGCTTGGCCAGCTTAATGAGTATCTAATATTATGATTAGTGAGGCATTTAAACAATCAACAGTAGAAAATCCTTTCCAGAGAACATGTGGGATCACTATTAAGCTGCTAATTGCAGGCTCGTTTCTAAAGCTGTTCTCCGACATTCTGTGAAATGAGCTTTCTTTTTTTTGGGCCAAGAGTCAGATGAGAAGGCATTTGTCACTTTCATTTCTCATGAAATGCTTGTCTTGTGATCCAAGGACACAACCCTGAAAAGAGAATAGTATCTATCTTACTTTGATACACGAGGCACAATGACGTCCAAACGCAGCGACCGTGCGTGAACTGAGCGCAGGTGAAAGCGGTTGTGACGCTCGCTGGAGGCCCTACGCACCTCCAAAGTGTTACTTATTCAGTTGTATTTACAGCGTTCTGTTGAAAGCGTCAAAATGGTGAAAGAGCGCGTCATCGTTTGTGGTCAGTCAGAACTTTTTAGAATAGAATTGGAGCAAAAAAACAGGAAGCAGGTGTTTAAATTGGGCCTTTTTTAGCCTTGAATCTACTGAATAGTACCAGGCTTTTTTAATAAGTTAACTAAATGCACCACGAATCATGTAATCCCAACAGTTCACCTCAAGCTGCGGGTGAGACAGTGATGCAGATCAAATGCTGCTGGAGCTCTGAAAAGAGACTCAAAGGGAAAACGCATGCTAGTAAAAAAGAAAAAGGCAGGGTCATTGCATTAAAAATAAATCCGTAATGAATACTGTTGGTGGGAGGAAATGCATAGCAGTAATGCAGGATGCTTTGAATTATACATTGTGCATTTGTTTGACAGCTTTGCTGTAATTGCCCTGCAGCACAATCCTGGGACGTCACGCGGCGTTCCTCAAGTGTCAGCATTGCATTACCCCGTAAACGCTTGGTCGGGCTCGCACACAAATGGAAAGAGGTAGAAAGGGCGCCAGCAGGCTGTTGCATACATGCACAAACACACAGATGCGGGGGGGGTAGTAGTGTTCATTAAGGAGCGTTGGCGCTCTGTCTTGCCTTGGCTGCGCTTGTTCATCCACTCAGCTGAGTGGCGTCGAGGTCTGAGTTCCCCTTTGTGGCTCGCCTGTCGGAGATGAAGGGAGATTTAATGCAAAGCATAACAATCCTCCTCACTTGGCTTTCCCTGATTATTCCCATTTGTTTTCTTTCCGCCTTTCCAAGCCTCTGGGGGAGAGCACGACGCGCGGTACATAACCGTTATTGATGTTGATGATCTGTTTATCTAGTGGCTTTTCAAAGCCATTTGTCCCGTATTCAGAGTAATAGTGTTGCAGTTAAAGCGGCTAACAAGTCGAATATTTCCCTCTGCAGCTTCGAGGCTGGCAGGCTATAAAAAGCTGCAGTGAAACCTCTCGCCCTGCTTTAAAAAGCTGCTAACCCACACATAACAATTTCCCAGGAATCACACTCTTTGTTATAATTACCATTTGAAAGCTGACTAAAAGGTTACCATGTAAGTTTAGGCTTTAAAAAACGAGTCGACGGACGTGTCGGCTTTGATGTCGCACCACGAAACCCGGATTTGTTTGGTTAGGTGCACTGGCACCTGCTCAAACAGAGTCTATGATTGGGGGGGGGGGGGGCGTTTACTGCCACTTTAACCCAAATACAAAAGCAACAGTTTCTCACAGCGATGTCATAGCTTCACACACCACCTCTACACTTCTGTTTGTCTGCTCCTCTGGTGGAATAACTCCTAAATTAGCTACTAAAATACTATAAAAATTAGGCCTAATGATCATGGATCCCACAGGGAAACATGTCGGCAGGGTCCAGAAGTGACACCTCCCAAATGAACTGAGATGACCTGCTGATGGTAACCGTTAGTTACGGCACCCTCCTGACCCATCGTGACTTCTGTATTAAGTTATAAATCTGATGTTATCTATGCATAAATGTGTCTTAAAAGGGATGTAAAGGACTGGTGGAGATGAACGCTTTCAGTCCAATTATGCATGACGCACTTTTATGGCGAGTGAAACTATTTTGGGCAGGTGAATTGTTCTCGGTTTCCCTTCCAGTGGCAGATGAACCCAAAAATCAGATTTTTGAACTCTTACAGGGATCATAAGAGCACAGGAGAACTGTGCAGTGACAACGTAAGATACTTTAATGTTGCATTACAGGTGTTATTCCTCCTTTTACAGGGTATATAATGGACTTACTGTCCTGTCTGCTGCTTGTTTCTCTCACTGAGGATCTGAAAGCAAAAAAAGATGAGAATCCACGTAGTGAAGCTGCTGCAGTGACGAGGTTTTGGTTGATGGGGCTCTGAAACTGCCGTGGTCTGAGGAGGCCTTTGTTGTGGTATTCTGCTTTTGGTGTCAGAGGGATCACCCTGCTGTAGTCGTAAACTTTCATCTGGTAGCTAAGACACCGAGTTCCACATCCCGGGCGTAGTGGCTCCGGTTCACTGACAGATGATGGATTTATTTATCTTTCTGTCTTTTATAACAAAAAAAAAAGAACACAATGAAATCCAGATGCCGTGTGGGGAACACAAACCATGCCGGCAAAAGGTACGTAAGCGCTCACACACTCTCTACATCTCGCTTTGACTTAATCTCGTTCCTGTGCCGTTTGAAACCCAGACAGTTCGCAGGAGGGAATCTGAGATGGAGGCGGTTGGGATTAAATCTTGTTGTGTTGCGTGCTCTAACGTATCTTTGGATAAATCTGTCTGGAATGTCCTTCGCTAACGACGCCGTCTCCCAGCTGAAATTCTGACTTTTCATTAGTCAAAGTGCACTCGGACACATGTACGCAGCCCTTCTGTGAACACAGCCGTTGCATCTGGGCCTTTGTGCTGCTACTCTACATCTGTGTCCATGCAAATAATGCGTGCGTGGGATTATAATCTCCAGCTCAGGTTACACATCGCTCCCCCCGGGTGATAACACGAGCTCGTAATGCACTTAACACAGATTGACCTTGACGCGCTGCCTGTGTCTCTGTATTCCAGACAATAATTTTCCTCTACTTCAGGGTTATATCTCTACCTTGCGATGGGTCAAACACTGAACCCGAGAAAGGGGAAGCTTTCTGATATCTTTTTGGCTCGGTGGCTGTTCCTCAGCTCGGCTCACGCTGTCACTCTGATCCTCGCAGCCCGTTGTGATGGCCGTGTCTGGGCAGGACTGGCTGTGATTGGCCGTTAACCCGATATGATCACCCAGCACAAACGCAGCTCCATGCTGTGTGCGGGGCGGTGAAGATCGAGCTCAGATAGCATCGCTTCCCCGTCTCAAGATAAACTGGATTAGGCGGGCTCTCTCCTCATTAATCTGTAATCGCTTTAATGAAGGGGTCAATTGTATTGTGTGTGTGTGTGTGTGTGTGTGTGTGTGTGTGTGTGTGTGTGTGAAAGAAAACAGGATATTCTGTTATGTATCCCCGGTGTGAGATTTTAATCAGCAAATGTCTCATTTTCACCACCAGCTCTCATGTACTTCATACAACACAGAACAGGCCTGTTGGCGAGACGGTTTCTCTCTTTCTCTCCGCACAAGCTCTCCGTTATCTCGTCTAACTCGACCACAAACCTGCTGCACGTCACATGCTTGGTCTGGCAGCTCTAAAGGAAAGATGGGCCAAACGGTAGCCCAGTTCTAGCTAAATATACGTTTAGCACACTTGCCTTATTTTTCTGATGTAGCCAAAAAACGGACACGTGTCGTTTTTCTCTTGTGAGCTTTCGCAGAGTGGAATTATGTTACGTGTGAGCGTATAGGTTGTCCTCCTAATGCAGGAACAGGCCTCGGTGTGTCCTTGCCTGTGGCTGAGCGAAGTAGAGCAAGACGGAGGGAGACCACGGAGACGAGGAGGCACTGAAAAAAGGCGGAGGAATAGAAAAGTGTGCACAAAAGCTGACCCAAACCGTGGCTGTGTTTGTATTCCTTGCACTTCTGGGATGAACATACAAAATCATGTTATTGGGACTCAGTTCCCTTCAAAGGGACTAGTTTTTTCTTCCTTAAGTTTTCGGGTTACTGCAGAGTTTGTGCATTAGCTCTGATATGATGCTTACTTTTTATGTTTTTGTTCCATTCTGTAAGTTTATTCCAGGTAGTTTTTGGTTTGGTTTATACGCACAAACATCACCTTGGTCACCTGCATCACTTTAAACTTGACAATAATTGGTTTAGAGACGGGTGCATGTCTGCGTCAACATGGTGGCTTGTTTTAAGTTGAGAAAAAGAGTCTCCGTTATATATGTAACTGGTTTCGTATGATCAGGATGTCGCTTGTCATCTTGCGAGCTCTCGTGCAGACCTTTGAAATGTAAAACAAACTACCCATTCAATTCTTATAGAATTGTTCCCAGAAAAGGTAGAAAAAAAAGCATCTTTATTGGACTCATAAACAACGGAGAGCATGGACCTTAAGGTGAGACATGGCAGGTTAAAAACACAGTTTTTTCCTTGTCAGTCGATCCATTTGGATTCTTCTTTCAGACTCGTGGAAAGAAAGTAGACCTGGAGTGGATTATGCAGCCGTCAGTAAAATCTGCACAGTGTTGGAATACCTGCGTTTAATCTTTAAATTTACCAGAAAGTGCCGTCTTTCTCTCTGGCTGTAGAAGTTGTGGGCTGTAGGATTTGACCCCCGTGTATTTCTTTCTCCTTTTACCTGCAGCATGTTCCAGCTGCCGGGTGTGTTGTTGTTAGAGTCGGGGCTCCCTCTGCGTTGGCCCTCGTAATGCAGCACGATCCAGCAGATTATTGCCTCTGATTGTTGTTGTTGAAAGCTGCTGTGTCATGAAGATACTCAAAATGGCCGCCTTTGATTTTTATGCCACCTGATTGGGGAAAACGAGGTCTGGCAGAGGATGGCAGAAGCAAGCTTGTGAGTGAGTGTGTGTGAGTGTTTGGGCGTGTTCATGCGCCTGCATTAAACATTTTTCTCGAGGCATTTCAGTCACAGACAGAGGTAGGGCCAAGTGTAACAATAGGGCCAAAAACACCTTAATCTGACAAGAAGCGTTTGTGCAACAAGCAGCTCATCACAGACCAAATGTAGAGGGACGTAGCTTCATCTTGCTCTGCATTCTCCATCTTTCTCCAATGCCTGAGTTTGGTGTTGTTGTTGTTGTTGTTGTTGTTGGTGGTGAAGAGGTCAACAGGAAGTGGCTCTATTAGCAACAGTTGGAATAGGTACAGCGCCACCTATCATACCGGGGTATGACACGCTTTGTGCCTCTGATCCGATTCATTCTGCCATATATCCAAGGATAATTACCCTTGCACAACTCATTCTTATTGTAATTTAGCCAAATAATCCGATCCTTTCAGTGCTATGTGACCCCACTGAGTGTTTAATGACAGGGTGGATTGTGGGTCACTGTTGTTGTATCTGCTTCACAGCTGTACCTTTCTGCAGAATGACGTGCTGTGCCACTTCATGTTTATGCTGTTGCCACACAAAGCGCCCTTTTGCAAACTGTTGCATAGCATAACTGACACCTCATCGCACCCTGTTGTTCTGTGCGCGGCTGTGTGTGAATGTCTGATATTGCTCTCGCTCTCACTGCAGCAGCTTCTTTGTCACCTCGCGCCTTCACTTAAAGCACCATCGTGCTTATGCATGGCGTTTTCTTCTCAAGTGTCCACTTAATTGCTGCTTTCTCTGGTTTTCTGTTTGTATTACGCAGCAAAAAAAAAAGCAGCACGATTAGTTTGAATCAGATTGTATCAAACTGTGGTTAAGTATCAGTTTTTAGTGCATTTCATTGTTTGTTTACTCACTGCTTCACACAGTGAAACCTGCTTTATGAGTCTTGTGTTCGTTAGTCGTATGAAACAGCATCCTGGCTGATCTTGCTGTTAAATGATGTAATTCAGTGGCTTCCTATAAAAGCGTCTGCATCACACAGTTCAGATTGTTCTGTCGGTTAGCGCTTTTCTTTGTGTGTGTTAGCAGTGTGTTCCTGCTTTAGGCGGAGTGTCAGCTCATGTCAGCAGCATGACTGTTGGCCTCTGCACAGGCTCAGCAAAGACGGACTGGAAGAGGAAAGAAATGGGAAAAGAGCGAACGGGCGTCTTCGGGGCACGAGCTGAGATGATGAAGTGAAGGGTGAAGCTCGTGACTTCTGAATGGCACGCTCAAAACGCATGGGATTGCCCTGGTTGGTTGTAGTTTTATGTGAGAAACACCAGAAGGTGTTCAAAACCGCATGCTACATGCTACATACTTGCGAACTACACACTTCCATTCTTTACCCACAATGCATTTCGCTCCTGCCCGAGCCAAAATCAGCCGGCCTGAAGCTGATTTCGCTTAAGCTCTAAACTCTGTAAACTTTAGCAACATTTGAAACATTTTCAGGTGAGAAAGTAGGCGTTTAGATCCCCAACGTGTTGAAAACCTGACAAAATACCGGCTGTTTACAATTCTGTTCCCACGAATTTGGCGCTACTAAAGCTAGCCACAGTGAGCAACGCACTTCCTGTTATTTTCACAAAATAAAATACCCGTTGCCTTTTATCATAGGGAAAGCCATTACGATACAATTGGTGCTTTTGTTTTGAAAACAGGAAGTGAACCTACCCTCGTTGTAGCTAGCTTGAAACTGCCGTTTTGACAGGAAGTGACGATTGGCGACGTCACGTTACATTGCATCTTGGGTAGTTTGAGTATGAGTAGTAACCTCATGATGCATACCCAACATTTCAGAGAATCTAGTATGCATCCGAGAACTTCTCGCTTACTCAAACTCGCATACTAACTCAAAAAGTTAGTATGAGTAGTAGGAGAAGTATGCGGTTTTGAACACAGCTGATGCTTGAAGTATTTCTGCTGTTTACTTTCCAGATTTAAAGACACATTTAACCTTTTTAAATTGTTGTTAAGGGAATCCTTAAGGTCAAATATCACATCCATTCTTTATTATCAGTAGAGTAAGTTTTTTTTTTTTTTAATCAAATCCTTTAACTTTATCCTTTAGTGTATGAATTGTCCAGAAATTGTGGTTAAAAAGCCCCCCCACAGTCTCTCAGAGCCCCAGATGTCATCTCCAGAAAGCTTTCTTTGTCACACAAACATCCTCCAAGTCAAGGAAACGCAGCGTAAATAGAGTTGATCAAACAAAATGAGCAGACGTGGTGCACTGAAGACAACATTTGGTAGCTGCGTTAGCTTCAACACTGCCGGAGCACTTCTAGTTTCCAAAAATATAACATGTTACCATCCTCTTGTCTTCTGTTTTAGAGTCGAGGTAACATCTCTGAGGTAGGGCTGTCGCGGTTGAGGAATTCCCCCTGCGGTGAGTCAGGGCGGCTCAATGTTGCGATATGCGATATTATTGCGCCATCTTTTTTTTTTTTTTTATCTATCTATCTAGCAAATTCGTTTGTTAATTACTAAATTACTAAACTCATTGCAATATTTCCTCTGAAACATAGCACTTACACATTTAAAAAAGGTTATAAAAAGACATGGCAACTTTATAACACTTTATTTTATTGAAAGCAGAACAAAGGGCGGTAACGGCACAGATGCGAGATGCAAGTTGTTTCTCCTACTGATTGAACTTAAAAACAGAATTCAGGAGAAGGCACCATCTCCTCAACCAGATACCGTGTAACAGCACCTGTTAGGCGTTTATGTCTGTCACTGTCTCTGCTGTTTTTGGCGACTCGAGCAAAGGCTTCGCCGACTCCAAGTTGTCGGCTCGCCCCAACATGAGCTGCTCCGCGACTCTGTGTGGCAGGAGGCGGCGGCAACCGTGCCGCAATAGCCAGATGATAGCTTGCTAGGTGAGCCTTTAAATTGGTTGTGTTCCCTCGTTTCACTTGAACCGTTTTTCGGCAGATTTTACAAATCGCCTCGTTTAAATTGGCTGGTTCACCCTTTTCATTTGGTTGAAAGCCGAAATGCTCCCAAAGGGGCGAAGTAACATTTGCTTTCGATACTAGTGCGGCTTCCATTTTCTCTTTCTAAAGTGTGTTAAGTTGTGGCGAGATCAGGTCACGTGTGGTGATGAAAAAGTAGTTCGTCAAAACGATCGTCAAACTTCTGCTGGAAAGCATATTTTGCTCTAATTTTTTTTGTGGAACATCTATGAACAACAGTGACCACTCGGTAAGTTTCAAAGCTTTGCAAAACGAACGTTTAATGTTGCTAATAGGACCGTGCGCATGTAGATTGAAACCTGCACGGACACTATCGAAAATACGTGCGGTGATCGCGGTGACCCATCATGAAGCGCGGTGGGCGTCATCATATCGCGATATTTCATTTTTGCGGTTATTGCGACAGCCCTACTCTGAGGTGTCCCGTCACACTGAATACAAACACTCTGAGGAGTGACTCATCTTTTACGTTGTGTTCAGCAAATATTGAACACTGACTGCTAATCTCCGAGCTGTAGTAAAAGCACGCCGGCTAAAACGGCTCACAAAAAGAGAGTCTGCAGAGCATCAATAAGTAGCGATTGGTTACAGCCACATTAAAGGTGATGCTGCACTGAGCGATGGAGCAGTAGCCGAATGTCAAACAGAGCAAATCTGTGTAAATCATGCATGGGTCATGAAGCGAGACAGACGGAGGGTGGCGAGAGCCAGAAGAGGAGGGGAAGGGGGAGCAGAGGAAAGAGGGATTAGCCTGTGGTGGAGGGAAAGTGAGCTGGAGTGGATGGAGGTGTGAAGGAGGAGGAGAGGCTGATGGGAGGAAAAAAACAGGTTTTATCAGAGGAGGACCACATCAAAGGCAGGGTGGGTTAGTGACTGAAGAGATACAGCAGAGAGACGTGAGCTGACTGAGGAATGAGCTCTGTCACATGACTCCTGTTTCCTCCAAACCTTTCAGCTTCCTCCTGTTTTCATCTTCCTGCCTTTTCTTAATTTCCCCACTGCCTCAGGGCCGTGTCTCACAGCTGATGTGGGCACAGCTCTTCCCCCTGCTGGCCTTTCTCCCTCCAGATGCCAACAGCTCTGCTCCGCGGTCACACCGTCCCGCCCTCACAGATGTGATGGATCGACCTATGAGCACAGTTTAGCCTCCGCTTACATTATGTCTGTTAAAACCTAAGATGCCGCCATGGATCCTGAGCCTGCTGTTGTAGATTTTGAAACGGTTTCTGCTCTGCGCCTTTACTAATTCACAACATCGTTCAGGCTTTAAAGCAGGAATGTCCAAAGTTGGTCCTGGAGGGCCGCTGTCCTGCAGGTTTTAGATGTTTCCCTGCAGATTTTAGATGTTTCCCTGCAGGTTTTAGATGTTTCCCTGCAGGTTTTAGATGCTTCCCTGCAGGTTTTAGATGCTTCTAGATGTTTCCCTGTAGGTTTTAGATGCTTCCCTGCAGGTTTTAGATGCTTCCCTGTATGTTTTAGATGTTTCCCTGCAGGTTTTAGATGTTTCCCTGCAGGTTTTAGATGTTTCCATGCAGGTTTTAGATGTTTCCCTGTATGTTTTAAATGTTTCCCTGTATGTTTTAGATGTTTCCCTGCAGGTTTTAGATGCTTCTAGATGTTTCGCTGCAGGTTTTAGATGTTTCCCTGCAGGTTTTAGATGTTTCCCTGCAGGTTTTAGATGTTTCCCTGCAGGTTTTTAGATGTTTCCCTGGCCTGCAGGTTTTAGATGTTTCCCTGCAGGTTTTAGATGCTTCTAGATTTTTCCCTGCAGGTTTTAGATGCTTCTAGATGTTTCCCTGCAGGTTTCAGATGTTTCTAGATGTTTCCCTGCAGGTTAGATGCTTCTAGATGTTTCCCTGCAGGTTTTAGATGCTTCTAGATGTTTCCCTGTAGGTTTTAGATGCTTCTAGATGTTTCCCTGCAGGTTTTAGATGCTTCTAGATGTTTCCCTGCAGGTTTTAGATGTTTCTAGATGTTTCCCTGCAGGTTTTAGATGCTTCTAGATGTTTCCCTGCAGGTTTTAGATGCTTCTTGATGTTTCCCTGCAGGTTTTAGATGCTTCTAGATGTTTCCCTGCAGGTTTTAGATGCTTCTAGATGTTTCCCTGCAGGTTTTAGATGCTTCTAGATGTTTCCCTGCAGGTTTTAGATGCTTCTTGATGTTTCCCTGCAGGTTTTAGATGCTTCTAGATGTTTCCCTGCAGGTTTTAGATGCTTCTAGATGTTTCCCTGCAGGTTAGATGCTTCTAGATGTTTCCCTGCAGGTTTTAGATGCTTCTAGATGTTTCCCTGTAGGTTTTAGATGCTTCTAGATGTTTCCCTGCAGGTTTTAGATGTTTCTAGATGTTTCCCTGCAGGTTTTAGATGTTTCTAGATGTTTCCCTGCAGGTTTTAGATGCTTCTAGATGTTTCCCTGCAGGTTTTAGATGCTTCTTGATGTTTCCCTGCAGGTTTTAGATGCTTCTTGATGTTTCCCTGCAGGTTTTAGATGCTTCTAGATGTTTCCCTGCAGGTTTTAGATGCTTCTAGATGTTTCCCTGCAGGTTTTAGATGCTTCTTGATGTTTCCCTGCAGGTTTTAGATGCTTCTAGATGTTTCCCTGCAGGTTTTAGATGTTTCTAGATGTTTCCCTGCAGGTTTTAGATGCTTCTAGATGTTTCCCTGCAGGTTTTAGATGCTTCTTGATGTTTCCCTGCAGGTTTTAGATGCTTCTTGATGTTTCCCTGCAGGTTTTAGATGCTTCTAGATGTTTCCCTGCAGGTTTTAGATGCTTCTAGATGTTTCCCTGCAGGTTTTAGATGCTTCTAGATGTTTCCCTGCAGGTTTCAGATGTTTCTAGATGTTTCCCTGCAGGTTAGATGCTTCTAGATGTTTCCCTGCAGGTTTGAGATGCTTCTAGATGTTTCCCTGTAGGTTTTAGATGCTTCTAGATGTTTCCCTGCAGGTTTTAGATGTTTCTAGATGTTTCCCTGCAGGTTTTAGATGTTTCTAGATGTTTCCCTGCAGGTTTTAGATGCTTCTAGATGTTTCCCTGCAGGTTTTAGATGTTTCTAGATGTTTCCCTGCAGGTTTTAGATGTTTCTAGATGTTTCCCTGCAGGTTTTAGATGCTTCTTGATGTTTCCCTGCAGGTTTTAGATGCTTCTTGATGTTTCCCTGCAGGTTTTAGATGCTTCTAGATGTTTCCCTGCAGGTTAGATGCTTCTAGATGTTTCCCTGCAGGTTTTAGATGCTTCTAGATGTTTCCCTGTAGGTTTTAGATGCTTCTAGATGTTTCCCTGCAGGTTTTAGATGTTTCTAGATGTTTCCCTGCAGGTTTTAGATGCTTCTAGATGTTTCCCTGCAGGTTTTAGATGCTTCTAGATGTTTCCCTGCAGGTTTTAGATGCTTCTAGATGTTTCCCTGCAGGTTTTAGATGCTTCTAGATGTTTCCCTGCAGGTTAGATGCTTCTAGATGTTTCCCTGCAGGTTTTAGATGCTTCTAGATGTTTCCCTGTAGGTTTTAGATGCTTCTAGATGTTTCCCTGCAGGTTTTAGATGTTTCTAGATGTTTCCCTGCAGGTTTTAGATGCTTCTAGATGTTTCCCTGCAGGTTTTAGATGCTTCTAGATGTTTCCCTGCAGGTTTTAGATGCTTCTTGATGTTTCCCTGCAGGTTTTAGATGCTTCTAGATGTTTCCCTGCAGGTTTTAGATGCTTCTAGATGTTTCCCTGCAGGTTTTAGATGCTTCTAGATGTTTCCCTGCAGGTTTTAGATGCTTCTAGATGTTTCCCTGCAGGTTAGATGCTTCTAGATGTTTCCCTGCAGGTTTTAGATGCTTCTAGATGTTTCCCTGTAGGTTTTAGATGCTTCTAGATGTTTCCCTGCAGGTTTTAGATGTTTCTAGATGTTTCCCTGCAGGTTTTAGATGCTTCTAGATGTTTCCCTGCAGGTTTTAGATGTTTCTAGATGTTTCCCTGCAGGTTTTAGATGCTTCTAGATGTTTCCCTGCAGGTTTTAGATGCTTCTAGATGTTTCCCTGCAGGTTTTAGATGCTTCTAGATGTTTCCCTGCAGGTTTTAGATGCTTCTAGATGTTTCCCTGCAGGTTTTAGATGCTTCTTGATGTTTCCCTGCAGGTTTTAGATGCTTCTAGATGTTTCCCTGCAGGTTTTAGATGTTTCTAGATGTTTCCCTGCAGGTTTTAGATGCTTCTAGATGTTTCCCTGCAGGTTTTAGATGCTTCTTGATGTTTCCCTGCAGGTTTTAGATGCTTCTTGATGTTTCCCTGCAGGTTTTAGATGCTTCTAGATGTTTCCCTGCAGGTTTTAGATGCTTCTAGATGTTTCCCTGCAGGTTTTAGATGCTTCTAGATGTTTCCCTGCAGGTTTCAGATGTTTCTAGATGTTTCCCTGCAGGTTAGATGCTTCTAGATGTTTCCCTGCAGGTTTTAGATGCTTCTAGATGTTTCCCTGTAGGTTTTAGATGCTTCTAGATGTTTCCCTGCAGGTTTTAGATGTTTCTAGATGTTTCCCTGCAGGTTTTAGATGCTTCTAGATGTTTCCCTGCAGGTTTTAGATGCTTCTAGATGTTTCCCTGCAGGTTTTAGATGCTTCTTGATGTTTCCCTGCAGGTTTTAGATGCTTCTAGATGTTTCCCTGCAGGTTTTAGATGCTTCTAGATGTTTCCCTGCAGGTTTTAGATGCTTCTAGATGTTTCCCTGCAGGTTTTAGATGCTTCTAGATGTTTCCCTGCAGGTTAGATGCTTCTAGATGTTTCCCTGCAGGTTTTAGATGCTTCTAGATGTTTCCCTGTAGGTTTTAGATGCTTCTAGATGTTTCCCTGCAGGTTTTAGATGTTTCTAGATGTTTCCCTGCAGGTTTTAGATGCTTCTAGATGTTTCCCTGCAGGTTTTAGATGTTTCTAGATGTTTCCCTGCAGGTTTTAGATGCTTCTAGATGTTTCCCTGCAGGTTTTAGATGCTTCTAGATGTTTCCCTGCAGGTTTTAGATGCTTCTAGATGTTTCCCTGCAGGTTTTAGATGCTTCTAGATGTTTCCCTGCAGGTTTTAGATGCTTCTTGATGTTTCCCTGCAGGTTTTAGATGCTTCTAGATGTTTCCCTGCAGGTTTTAGATGTTTCTAGATGTTTCCCTGCAGGTTTTAGATGCTTCTAGATGTTTCCCTGCAGGTTTTAGATGCTTCTTGATGTTTCCCTGCAGGTTTTAGATGCTTCTTGATGTTTCCCTGCAGGTTTTAGATGCTTCTAGATGTTTCCCTGCAGGTTTTAGATGCTTCTAGATGTTTCCCTGCAGGTTTTAGATGCTTCTAGATGTTTCCCTGCAGGTTTCAGATGTTTCTAGATGTTTCCCTGCAGGTTAGATGCTTCTAGATGTTTCCCTGCAGGTTTTAGATGCTTCTAGATGTTTCCCTGCAGGTTTTAGATGCTTCTAGATGTTTCCCTGCAGGTTTTAGATGCTTCTTGATGTTTCCCTGCAGGTTTTAGATGCTTCTAGATGTTTCCCTGCAGGTTTTAGATGCTTCTAGATGTTTCCCTGCAGGTTTTAGATGCTTCTAGATGTTTCCCTGCAGGTTTTAGATGCTTCTTGATGTTTCCCTGCAGGTTTTAGATGCTTCTAGATGTTTCCCTGCAGGTTTTAGATGCTTCTAGATGTTTCCCTGCAGGTTTTAGATGCTTCTAGATGTTTCCCTGCAGGTTTTAGATGCTTCTAGATGTTTCCCTGCAGGTTAGATGCTTCTAGATGTTTCCCTGCAGGTTTTAGATGCTTCTAGATGTTTCCCTGTAGGTTTTAGATGCTTCTAGATGTTTCCCTGCAGGTTTTAGATGTTTCTAGATGTTTCCCTGCAGGTTTTAGATGCTTCTAGATGTTTCCCTGCAGGTTTTAGATGTTTCTAGATGTTTCCCTGCAGGTTTTAGATGCTTCTAGATGTTTCCCTGCAGGTTTTAGATGCTTCTAGATGTTTCCCTGCAGGTTTTAGATGCTTCTAGATGTTTCCCTGCAGGTTTTAGATGCTTCTAGATGTTTCCCTGCAGGTTTTAGATGCTTCTTGATGTTTCCCTGCAGGTTTTAGATGCTTCTAGATGTTTCCCTGCAGGTTTTAGATGTTTCTAGATGTTTCCCTGCAGGTTTTAGATGCTTCTAGATGTTTCCCTGCAGGTTTTAGATGCTTCTTGATGTTTCCCTGCAGGTTTTAGATGCTTCTTGATGTTTCCCTGCAGGTTTTAGATGCTTCTAGATGTTTCCCTGCAGGTTTTAGATGCTTCTAGATGTTTCCCTGCAGGTTTTAGATGCTTCTAGATGTTTCCCTGCAGGTTTCAGATGTTTCTAGATGTTTCCCTGCAGGTTAGATGCTTCTAGATGTTTCCCTGCAGGTTTTAGATGCTTCTAGATGTTTCCCTGCAGGTTTTAGATGCTTCTAGATGTTTCCCTGCAGGTTTTAGATGCTTCTAGATGTTTCCCTGCAGGTTTTAGATGCTTCTAGATGTTTCCCTGCAGGTTTTAGATGCTTCTTGATGTTTCCCTGCAGGTTTTAGATGCTTCTAGATGTTTCCCTGCAGGTTTTAGATGCTTCTAGATGTTTCCCTGCAGGTTTTAGATGCTTCTTGATGTTTCCCTGCAGGTTTTAGATGCTTCTTGATGTTTCCCTGCAGGTTTTAGATGCTTCTAGATGTTTCCCTGCAGGTTTTAGATGCTTCTAGATGTTTCCCTGCAGGTTTTAGATGCTTCTTGATGTTTCCCTGCAGGTTTTAGATGCTTCTAGATGTTTCCCTGCAGGTTTTAGATGCTTCTAGATGTTTCCCTGCAGGTTTTAGATGCTTCTTGATGTTTCCCTGCAGGTTTTAGATGCTTCTTGATGTTTCCCTGCAGGTTTTAGATGCTTCTAGATGTTTCCCTGCAGGTTTTAGATGCTTCTAGATGTTTCCCTGCTTCGACACACCTGATTGAGCAGACTATTAAATACTCATTGCATTTTTTTTTTATTAATCTGTTCACAAGCAAATGATTGTGTTGGTTCCTCTTCAGACTCGCAGCTCCCCAAAAACTATCCGATTCTACACCCATTAAAGAAAAAACACCAAATGATATCCTGATGGACTTTGTTTCGTTGTTGAAAGGCCCCGCTTCTTTCTCTTTAAGGACCTCCAGCAGCAAACAGAGGGTTTAAAGGGGCAGTGCGGCATTTTCTGCTCCACATCTGGATGAGAAAGATGTGCATCAGACTATTTGCTGTGTGTCGGTGTGTTCCTGCTCAAAAAGATCTGAGTTGGACCAGGTGTGTTGAACATAAGTCTCATAATGCCTGTGTGGTGGGTCATGACCCCCTGTCTGTTCTGCTGGTTGATCTGCTGGCCATTAGCCGCCATTTTTACTATTGTGGAGAACACTTTATGCTTATTGAAACCATTTGTTTAAATGCTTGCATAACACAGATAAAGTGTATTAACTGTGTCCTCGCTGTTGTTGTGTGTGTGGGGCAGTGATAAGATGTTTGTTTATTTATTTATTTATTTATCTATCTGTTTGCCAGTCCAGATGTAGATCACAGCTACATGTTGGTGTACAGATGGTAACACTCGCCCCTGAGGAACACACACAAACGCACGGATTTTTCTTTCCTCCTCGCCAACACACCATCATTATGTTCATGAACTGTGACTCAACATGTTCTGACATCAACTTCACTTTCTCTCCTGTCTTTGCCTCGCCTTCTGTTTTCTTCTTTCTGATTTAATCTCATCCAGCTCCAGGTTTTCGCTTTCTTTCCAACCGTCACTTTTGTTTCTCCTCTCCCCTTTTTGTCACCCTTTAATCCCACGATCCACCCAAAATTTGACTCGCAGCCAACATCTCGGCTGCTCTCACGTTCGCGTGCACACGGTTAAAGGGATAGTTTGCGTGTTTTGACATGAAGCTGTATGACATTCCATATTAGCAACATCATTTATGAACATTTTCTTACCCCCTGCTGCGTCCTGTGAGCCGAGTTCCAGCCTCGTTTTGGCTAGTTGGCTGGGATTTAAAAAAATAAAGCGTTTTGCTTCTCAAAACAATATGCGTTCCAAAGAGTAATACATTTGCATCACAAAATCGTGCATCCAGAAAAAAGTCAGACCTCACAATCGCTTGGCCCTATTTTCTCTCCCTTCGTATCACTGCCGCCTGCCGCGCCTGTTACGGTGTTTACTGCTCAGTCTGCACTTCGGTCTGCACACGATTTTGTGATGCAAATGTATTACTCTTTTGAACGCATATTGTTTTGAGAAGCAAAACGCTTTATTTTTTAAACCCCAGCCAACTAGCCGGACTACCTTCGTCAACGCCAAAACGAGACTGGAACTCGGCTCACAGGACGCAGCAGGGGGTAAGAAGATGTTCATAAATGATGTTGCTAATATGGGATGTCATACAGCTTCATGTCAAAAGAGGCGAACTATCCCTTTAACTCTCATGCCTTTGCGGAACGAGGCCGCCGCCGCAGCAGCCGCCCACGTACCCATACGCTTACTGGATAGTCCAGTAGCAACATCAAAAAAATGAACCACACACCCACTGACGTTCAGTCACACTTTCAAACAGTTCCCCACACTGAGGAGCTGTGACAGTGTTGAGCAGGACCTCTGAACAGGTGGAAAAACACACACACACACACACACACACACACACACACACACAGTTCATGTATATTTTCCTGTCATGTGGGAATCTCTTCTGTTCTGCTTTCAGATCATTTGTGAGTCAGAGCTCTGAAAAACACACATAGCTGCACGGGAAAACCACATACTGCGCACTCAGTGGTGCACAAACACACACACACACACACACACTACAACCATATCGTGCATTACCTGTAACCTACTTATGCCAGCGCCCACCCCCCCACTCTGTTTCTCTGTCGGTTTCTCCCACACATTCAGGCTGACGCATACTTTACACACATGTGCTGGCAGACTAATGTGCTTATTGGTAGATGAAAAACACACATGTTTGCGTAGGAGATCATTATAAGCCAGCACAGGCAGGGCTGCGAGGAGTGTGTGTGTGTGTGTGTGTGTGTGTGTGTGTATATATATATATATATATATATATATTATATACACACACACACACACACACACAGTATAAATGTGTGTGTGTTTTTGCAGGCTTGGCTGCTCAGAGGTTGGACGTTTTGGCCATTTTGTTCGCTCAGATATTTGGCTGCTTCTGATGCCTTCACACCTCTGATGTTAGAGGCTTACAAACTGCTTTAAAAAGCTTTCAGTTTATAAATATAATAAACAGTTTTCTCCCTACATGCATTTGCTTTGTAACACCGTGCATGTGCTCTGTTTCTGTCCATCAGATCTTAGACCTTGAGACTTTTTAAAGAAATCTGCGCGCACATAATTACCCAGATTCATTCTCAGCAGAATCAGTGGGTGCTTTTGGACTGCAGGAGCTGGTTTTTTTAGGTGTTTTTCAGAGGAGCTGTGACCTATCGTAGATCATGGAACTCTTTGGGGATTTCTTTTACTCCCACTTCTAGCGTGAAGGGGAGCTTCACTGTTTGACTGTACAGCGATTGTGGCGATCCAGATGACTAATCTTGCGGTTTCTGATGGTTTTGTACCATCGTGGGTTTAGATGGGTTGTACATAGAGCCGGATCTGCTCTCACTCAACCAGCCAAAATAATGCTCACGAGGTTAACTTATCACTTGACTGGATCTTACATGCGTCCACTAATATGTTCTCTGTTTTCTTTTATTTTTTATTACCTATTGTTTATTACCAACTTGCTAATTAAGATCCATCTTACTGCCATGATTTTGAGTTACTGACACTGACCCGTCAACATGCATACTTACTGATTTTAGTGGTAATGAAAGCAGATAAATGCAGTTTCTGAATCCTTTTGTTTCTTCATCTGTAAACAAAGACTTTCATGGTGCTGGTTGTGGAGTTAATTTGTCTTTATTGGCAAAGTTCTTCAGACGAGTAGAAACTGAAAGATGGATTTGAAGGAAAGAGACGGAATACCTTGATAATAGGCTGAACTGTAATAGAAAAAGATCAGAAAGACAGATCGGACCACAGACATGGATAAAAAGGTATTTAATACCAGTTAGACAAACCCTGCAGGGGGGGGGTGGGCTGGTGCAGGAACAGGAGGGGCAGGGTGATGGGATGGAGGTGCACAGAGGTGCTATCTGATGAGACAGATGGAGATTTGTGGATTGCCAGAGGAGAAATGAAACGAGCCTCAAACGGTTGACGGGGACTGGGCAGGAGATGAGAGGCAGACGGAGAGCCAGTTCTGCTTTTAGTTGGCTGACAGTGGTGGACAGCTTGTACTACCGAGAGAAGGATGAGAAATGAGGGAAACTGAGCCGTGAGGCGACAACGAGCCTGAGGCGCACAAAAAAACACATTCGCTCGAGGCGCCGATGCGTCGAGGCGCTGCGACCGTGACCGTGTTGTCAGAGCCGGCCGCCGTTTAATGCAGGGGACGCACCTGCAGAGAAGAGTGATTGGCTCTGTTCAGGCACTTCAACACACCATGTCCGTCTAAAATCCAAACGTCTCCCATCAGCCAGCTGCTTTACCTTCTCACAGCACATTTAATTATCGTCCGTAACTTCCAAAGCACTTCTCCCTGATTGTCCTGAAAGCTCCAGCGTACCGAAAACAAAACAACAAAAGCAGATGTGGACGGAAAGATTAGGACGGACGAGAGTCGGCCGGAGCCATTAGCTGATGAAAAGGCGTCTAATGTAACGTTGTTCTTTGCTGTTCTCGCTTGTTTAAACTCACCTTAAAGGGACAGTTCGCCTCTTTTGACATGAAGCTGTATGACATCCCATATTAGCAACATCATTTATGAACATCTTCTTACCCCCTCCTGCGTCCTGTGAGCAGAGTTCCAGCTGAGTTTTGGTGCTGATGAAGGTAGTCCGGCTAGTTGGCTGGGGCTTAAAAAATAAAGCGTTTTGCTTCTCAAAACAATATGCGTTCCAAAGAGTAATACATTTGCATCACAAAATCGCTCTCCAGGAAAAACTGTGTCCTCGCTGTTGTTGTGTGTGTGGGGCAGTGATAAGATGTTTGTTTATTTATTTATTTATTTATCTATCTGTTTGCCAGTCCAGATGTAGATCACAGCTACATGTTGGTGTACAGATGGTAACACTGGCCCCTGAGGAACACACACAAACGCACGGATTTTTCTTTCCTCCTCGCCAACACACCATCATTATGTTCATGAACTGTGACTCAACATGTTCTGACATCAACTTCACTTTCTCTCCTGTCTTTGCCTCGCCTTCTGTTTTCTTCTTTCTGATTTAATCTCATCCAGCTCCAGGTTTTCGCTTTCTTTCCAACCGTCACTTTTGTTTCTCCTCTCCCCTTTTTGTCACCCTTTAATCCCCGATCCACCCAAATTTGACTCGCAGCCAACATCTCGGTTGCTCTCACGTTCGCGTGCACACGGTTAAAGGGATAGTTTGCGTGTTTTGACATGAAGCTGTATGACATTCCATATCAGCAACATCATTTATGAACATTTTCTTACCCCCTGCTGCGTCCTGTGAGCCGAGTTCCAGCCTCGTTTTGGCTAGTTGGCTGCGGTTTAAAAAAATAAAGCGTCTTGCTTCTCAAAACAATATGCGTTCAAAAGAGTAATACATTTGCATCACAAAATCGTTCATCCAGAAAAAAGTCAGACCTCACAATCGCTTGGCACTATTTTCTCTCCCTTCGTATCACTGCCTGCTGTGCAGACCGAGCAGTAAACACCATGAAACAGGCGCGGCTGTCGGCAGGCGGCTAAATACTAAGTATTTAGATTTTAAGAAGGGGAATCCCTTCATTTATAAACTATCAACAAAGTCAGATCCTGTTTAAATCAGAAAGATTTTAATCAGATAATTATCAACGCTAATGCTGACACATGTCGACATTTTCAAAGCTTCATCAAGCAGGAATGTCGTCAATGTGTTTGAATCGGATTTCCCAACACATTCAAGTCCAGAAATGTTTGCACATCTGTTAAATTTTACATTAAATGACATCCAGCATGTTTTACCAGAAATAACGAGCATCACTCCAGTACAGCTGCTCAGAAAATAGAGAGAAACTTCATAAAGAAACTCTCTCTCTGGACTGCCGCCCGCCGACAAACCGCAGGGGGTAAGAAAATGTTCATAAATGATATTGCTAATATGGGATGTCATACAGCTTCATGTCAAAAGAGGCGAACTATCCCTTTAACGTCTCAAGGTGATGAGGTGTCGGATGTATTGTTGTTTGTCCTTTTTTGGAATTACAGATCTGAAAAAGATCCCATGGATTGATGTTCCCCCAGTAGATCGTGAAAGACACCCAGTCCAGCCCCGGTTTTCTCTGTTTTTTTTTTTTTAGGCAGCTGGAAATAATTCACCTTCTTATTGTGTCCTGGTTACCGTTCAAAACACCACAATTACAAACGTGAAAGCCCTGAATGCAGCTGCTCCGTAAGGAATAACGGACCAGTGAACCTATTTAATAATTGGGGTAAGTCAAGGACACGTTGATGCCTGTAAATGAACACTTAACCCTAATTAGTCCCAGGTAGCCTTATTAAAAAGGAGAATCTGAACACCAGAGCGTTGCTTTCTGTGCTCTCTGTTTGTTTAGCTGCTCCTAACCGAACATTTAACCCTCTTTACATGTTTGCACGGTAGAAATTTACCAAGATGTTAAGTTAATGCTCATTTTCCTGCCAAAACACATGCTTTAACATCCGTTATCCTTAACATGGGCCCGTAACAATAATGATGTTGTAATGATGACGTGGACACACTGTCGATGATGATCCATCCATCCAGTTCAGGGTGCCCACCCCACCCCACCCCAGCTGCCAGCGGGTGAGAGGTGGAGCCACACGGGCATAAACGAGACAAACAACCTCGCACACTCTGCTTTGTTATTGTTGAATAATCGATTTAAAAAAAAAAAGCATAAATGTTACTGGTGCAGTGATATTTTTAAAGCGGTGTCGGCCCTAATAACGAGGCTGCTAAAAGCTGTTGGATCAGTGTCCTGCTGCCTTACGCTCCAGCTCCTCTTCCTCCTTTCTCTTCCTCTTTCCCCCCTCAGTCTCTCAGAGACGGCGGCAAAGCGTTTGCGCCGATAGTTTAGCCATCAGCGATGACCATTTGTTGGTTAACTGTGCGGTCGGGGTGGTGTTGAAACTTTTCCATGAAATGATTGCAGCAGAAAAGCTCAGTCTCTCTCTCTCTCTCTCTCACTCACTCACTCACTCACTCTCTCACTCTCACTCTCACAGTCGGCCTCCTTCACACATCGATTGTTGTTTACCTGCCACTGCTCTTTCTCATCATTAACACATGCCAAACTGACGATAAAGACACGAATGCAACCTCCCGGAGCTGCTCGCGTGGCTTTGTTATTGTTGAATAATCGATTTGAAACTAAATTGACTAAAAAAAGCATAAATGTTACTGGTGCAGTGATATTTTTAAAGCAGTGTCGGCCCTAATAACGAGGCTGTTAAAAGTTGCTGGGTCAGTGTCCTCTGCGTTTGTGTTTTCCTGCTTTTCTGCTTGTACTGAGTAATGAGCGCGCGGTGCCATCGGTCTGTAATGTGTGTCAGCAGCATGAGGGGCCGCGCTCTGCTTGGACAGGCATCGATGAGCCATGAATCGGGGCACAACTGTGGCTGCAGGGGCATTATGGGCCCGTAGCCTGCTGCTGCCTCCCTGCGCCTGTAAACATGACATCAACCAGAGGTCCGACTGATCAGAAACTGTTGCCACGGAGTAAAGTTGCATCTGAATGCTGAAAACACTGCAGGTTTCACTGCTTTCAGAAGCTAAACAGAAGCCTCAGACGTTATTATTCCCAGAAACCTTTCTAAATCTATAAGTTGCCCACATCGTTGAAGGTTGCCGTGAGACCAACGACCTGTCGGTAAAAATGAAAAAAACAGATACAGCTGTGGTATTTTTCACCGGCTGAAGCCACGACATCTCCTGCTCTGTGAGTCAGAACATGTTGAATCCTCCCACGTGCGGCTGACATTTGCTTTTCTCAATATATCTTTTCATTATTACTGAGTCATTTAAGAGCAAAGTCGTGCCTGAATGGAGCTCGCCAGCTCTGGAGACAAACAACCGCTTTTTTTTTTTTTTTTTTTTTAATTGACTTTTTATTTGTTTTTACTTGGTAGATAGATACTTTATTGATCCTGAAGGAAATTCAAGCATCCAGTAGCAGACATAATAAAGCAATAAAAATGTTTATACAATTATGAACACTTTAAAAACAATCTAAGAATTTAAAAAAACAATTTAAAAAAGAAAAAAGTTTAAAAATATAAAGTGACCAGTGAAGTAAGACGAAAAACATACACATATGTGCCAGTTGGGCACAAAAACATAACATGAAATGACGAAGGGAGGATTGTGCACAAAGTAAAACGGCAGAATCAACATAAGCACATCATACATAGAAATATAAGGATGCTGCTCAAAAATAAGGGAAATAAAATCTTAATAGAGGGTTTGAGCTCGATCTATATGAAATCAGGTCTTACAGTTGACACATAGCTGAGCCATTTTGACCAGTTCTCTTCAAAAATATCAGTTTGGTTTCATAATTTCAATGTAATTCTCTCCATAACATATGACATCAATCCAATCATTTATTGTTGGTTTTTCTTTCTTAAGCCACTTTCTGATCAGAGCATTTTTACACCCCCACTAACAACACTCTCAAAAGGTATTTGTCCTGCAAATCCATCCAGATCACATAGGTACATAACTTTGAAGTTTAGAAACATTTTCCTTTTAAAAACCCCAAGAATCTCTCTCCAAAATGGAGCCACAGAGGGACAGCCCCAAAAAATGTGAAAATGATTTGCTGAAGTATTCCCACGGGACCCCCAGCAGGCAACAACCGCTTTTAATGGGACTTTAACTTCAGTCTGGCCTGAAGCCGTTCATCACCCTGTTGATATGTTGCCCTCTGAAGCACGTTGGTTACCTTTCATGACGAGTAGTCCAGATAAACTCCAGGTCAGAGCTGCTCCCTGATAGTTTAACCGACAGTGATGACCATTTGTTGGTTAACTGTGCGGTCGGGGTGGTGTTGATACTTTTCCATGAAATTATCGCAGCAGAAAAGCTCCGTTTTCCTCTCTTTCTCACAGTTGGCCTCCTTCAAATCAAATCAAATCAAATTTATATAGCACATTTCATGTACAAAACAACTCAAAGTGTGTCACATAGAATAAAAGCATTGCAGCAGGGAGTGGAAGAAGCATTAAAAATACATAAAAGAATATAAAGGGAACCAAATAAAATGATTAAAATGATTAAAAACAAGCAACAGTCCAGATAAATTCAAAGATATCGTGCAGATTTCATGCATAGACACATGAAAACAGAAATGTCTTTAACCTGGATTTAAAAATGTCTCCATTTGGTGAAAGTTTAATCTCCACTGGCAGTTTGTTCCACTTGTTTGCAGCATAACAGCTAAATGCTGCTTCTCCATGTTTAGTCTGGACTCTGGACTGGACCAGCTGACCTGAGTCCTTGGATCTAACAGCTCTGCTGGGTTTATATTCTCTGAACAGATCACAGACTGTAAACCATCAGCAGGCTTTTAAAATCTATTCTGTGACTGACTGGAAGCCAGAGTAAAGATTTTAAAGCTGCTATGATGTGTTCAGATCTCTTAGTCCGGGTTAAAACTGCAGCAGCAGCGTTCTGGATGAGCTGCAGAAGTTTAATTTGTGTTCATGCGGCTGCAGGATTAGTCTTCTGCACCACTGTCGGAGAGGACGGAGCAGGCTTCAGCCCCTCTGGAGTCTGTCCGCTGATGCCACCAGCATGCTAATCATCTGCACACATGCGCACTGTGCTGTCTCACAAGTTTGCCCCAACCCCATATCTACAATGAACACGATTACCTCTGATCGTTGCCTGAAATATTGGCTGCCCAACGCCACGCTCCATCCCTCTCCGCCCCGCTCTGTAAGCCCCGGCTTCTGCAGCAGCTCATTGGCTGCCGGAGAGCCGTCACAGGGTCACGGTTGAGAAGCAGAGCAGAATGCGGAGCTTTATGACTCATTCTCTTCTGCTACAGGGGGGACTTCAGAAGGAACAATGGCACCAGCTTTGTTTTAAATCTCCATCCTATCCTGTTCCAGAAAGTCACTGAAATGTTTTCAAGGGAAATCGTGACATTGAGAATGTTGTTGATCCGATAATGAGCAGAATGTTGGCTCTTTCCAGCCTTATTATGGGAGCGCCACATAGATTTATCCACCCATCCTTTATCTTGTAGAGCAGAGATACTCACTATTGTTTTCACAAGAGCCACATTGGCAGCAAAATCAAGGGAAGAGACACTTTTACCACAACATACTAAGTTCCCCTTTTGCAAATATGCATTTTTATATTTATAAAACAACCCACAAAAAAAGAAACAACACAGCCAATACATTTTCAATTAAGGCCACATTGACCTTAATACTGGGATGAGCGGAAGCTGGCGTGCATGTGCTCGACTTTCTTCATGTTGTATTTGTAGTTTGTAGGGCTGTGACTCGATTCAAATTTTTAATCGAGTTAACTACAGGCTTTGAAATTAATTAATCGAAATTAATCGCATTTTAATTGCATATACTTTATCCTTTAGAAAATTAACATTTTCAACAATATTTCAACAAACACAGAACATATCCCTATTTGAAATCTGAATGTAGCATGCATGAAAACACAGTATATAGAATCTTGGATGTTAAGCTGCGTTGGGCCCCCGTTAGCTTCCGCGCTAGCTGCTACATGTTTAGCGTTGAGGTGATATTTGAGGCTTGATACGCTGCGGTGATACGCGAATTCCTTGTTGCATAATCTGCACACAACCACGCTCTTGTCGACGCTTCCATCCGTCTGTATTTAAAAAAATTTTAAAAAAATTATAGTGTGCGATTAAAATGCGTTTTTTTTTTTTAACGCGCTAATATGTGTGTAGTTAATTAATTGAAATTAACGCGCTAAAGTCCCAGCCCTAGTAGTTTGTTGTTGTAATCATAGTGAGACATTCAGGATGAGCATGGTTTTTGTGCTGGTTTTTGCCCTTTTTTAATTAAAAACCGATCAATTGTGCCTGCATCTCGCGCTGGCTAAAGGAGCTAGCGTGCTCTGCGGTCAAGTGTGACGGTGGTTTAAGCGGGCTGCGTTGCCAGGTTTAACAGATTCCCCTTTAGGAAACACTATTAAGCCTTAATTAATACTTAATAAAAAATACTTAAAGGTGGGGTCTGAGATCTTGGAAAAACAGTTCCTGCAAGCAATATTTTTGAAAATACACAACCTTGCCTCTCCCTTCAGCCCACCCCTCGAAACCACGCCTTCAAAACACGTGAACGAGTCTGTGAACGGGGGGGGGGGGCCTGACGGTTGATTGGCATGTCAGAATCCAATAGAAGTAACTCTCATCATTACTTCTAATGGTCAGACATTTCCTCTTGCTACACCCTCTACAATGGACTAAAAGATTTAGTTTTTTTCCAAGCATTCTATTTTAGTGGGTGCAATGAGGTCGTGAGGACGTTTTCAGACAATATGATAAAAGATGCTCCAGAAAACATCTCATACCCCACCTTTAATACTACAAAAACGCAAACTTAATAAAAATACCTAATACTGTGCCGTATTCGCTGTATGTTATTTGAAAAAATGTATTGTTATTGTTACCATATTGTTATAAGCTACTATGCGAGTGCGAGCCGCCAATTAAAGCTTGAGGAGCCGTGCAATGAGTATCTCTGCTGTAGAGGAATGCAGAGTGCTGGTGCCTCCCCCAGCTCAGATCCTGGGGAAGACCCCCAAGAGAACAGGGAGAAAGCCAGCTCCACCCATCTGACCAGCACTTTTAAAGCCAGAGCTATGATGCATTCAACAGACAAATGCACTGATGCTACGGGCTGCTGGTGTTTATGCATTATTCCAAGCTGTTTCCCACCTGATCGCAGTCCGTTGTTTTCATGTTTACTTATTTCCAAGGCGGTTTTATTGATAATTATGCCCGCAAGTATTCAAAAGATCTAGAGTTTTATCTCAAGCTTACCCCTGTAAAACCCCAAAGATTCGATCAAAGCGGCTCTAAATGCCAGAAGAAGGGCTCATCCTTTACCTACAACAAATACCTCTTATATTCAATGCCTGTAATGGATAATAAACCACAGAATCTCATAAATGAACATGTTATTTATGGCTGTTTGCTTCTCGGTTACGTTTCTACCCCTGAGCCTTGTCTGTATAATAAAGGGCTGTGTTTCCTCAACCCTTCCAGCATTTCTTAAGCCGGTGCCCTGAAATGACAGCCGGGAGCCCATCCCCATTATATCACTGTGACGTGGGGATGCTTTGGTGAACTAAGCTGTCAATGACCACCTTTTCTTCACTGCTTTTAAGTTTATAAAATAGTTGTATAGCACGGATTATCAAAAACTGGTCAGTACTGATGATTACACATTCTTAGTATCTGCTCACTTCAGACAGCTGCTTTATACTTGTGTATCAAAGTGGTTTTGATATTAAAAAGATGTCTAAAGTGCATCGTCCTAATGGTACAAAGTGAAAAGTGAACCACTGTTTCCAACTCAAAATAGCTCAGTTTTGAAAGAACTGCTGTTTCCAGCCTGCTTTGCTTTCATCACGACTTGATGTTTAACGTCAGCCCTCATCTTAAAAGACTTTGATATATTTCGACTCGAACAGAAACCTCTGGTTCTGTGACAGTAATGGGGCCGACGCTTCCTGCACTCGTGAACCCGCAGTTTCTTAAAATATCCTGATTGACCGACTTGCAGAATCATTTCCAGCTAAAGAAGCTTCCTTTGCATCCCTATGGTCGGTCTATGCTCCAGACGTTTCCCATGTTTAGCTGCCGTAATGCACATTTAGAGCCTGAGATGCATCTTTATGTGAAATCAGGAGAAGACGCATTTAGTCGGGACTGCTCTTTCAAGCTGTTGACATCTTTACAGGCTGCTCCCACTCAGCCAAGAGCTATTTTAAGATTGTTGTTGGTGATGAACCAAATGCTTGTTATTTTTGCAGCTTTTAAGCATCCACACTCTGAAAGATTGCTTCATTCATCCTCAGACTCCTCATCAGTTTTCCTTTTGTCTTGTCTCATGTCTTGATTTAATGCACAAGTTAAATTGTGTGATTATATTTGTCTTTTTTCCCCCTTCGTGTTCGTGTGTGGATGCTCATCAGCGGCTGCAGATAAGCTTATCGAGCACCTCGGGATCAAAAATCCACCCATGTGAGGTTTTAAGCCACTTGAACTTTGACCCCTTCACACTAAACGCACACATGCAAACACACACGCGTTCATATCGCACGATGCAGGGATCAAAGCAGCGCCTCACGGGCATCAGTGTTTGATCGCCTGGTTTTCAGGGGTTTGATGCAATGAAGACTTTCCTCTTTATGTCTGCAGGTTATTTTTTTTGCTTTTTGTGTGTGTGTGTGTGTGTGTGTGTGTGTGTGTGTGTGTGTGTGTGTGTGCGTGCATGTGTGTGTGTAAACCACTCTAAATCAAAGTAACTGGGGAAAGTCGGTGACTAAGAGGAAATTATAGTTCTACTCTGTGTTTAATCTCAAACATGCAGTCATACAGCGATCAAATATTGACGTGCGTGCTTAACCCGCGGCCGTGCCTGCAGCACTTTAATTTGTGTGCAAGCACTTCAGCTGCAGGGTTTCGATCGAATTAAAGTTTTCATTTTTAATTTATGCGCTAAAACCGAAACATGATAGCTGTCTCATACCATGATATTACCCATGTTTCAGATTCTCCTACGACTGCTTTTAAAGCAAGAAAACCGTGTGGATCTCGTGTAACCGCACTGAAAATACCCACAGCGGCCAATAACTTTTAACATTTAAGTTCCAACCACTAATCAACACTTTAGTTTCTGCCCCGCGGTCAATATGTTCTAATTACTATTCTCATGCTACACTCTCAGAAACAGGGGTACAGTACAAGTCCTTTTTTGTCCCCTGAGGTACAATCTATACTAATGTACCCCCTAGGGTTAATTATTGGACCTAAAGGTACATATATGTACTCGAGTGGTAAAAGGTACATATATGTACTCGAGTGGTAAAAGGTACATATATGTACCTTTTTTGAAGGTCCAAAAGGTACATATATGTACTCGAGTGGTAAAAGGTACATATATGTACTCGAGTGGTAAAAGGTACATATTTGTACTCGAGTGGTAAAAGGTACATATATGTACTCGAGTGGTAAAAGGTACATATATGTACTCGAGTGGTAAAAGGTACATATTTGTACTCGAGTGGTAAAAGGTACATATATGTACTCGAGTGGTAAAAGGTACATATATGTACCTTTTTTGAAGGTCCAAAAGGTACATATATGTACTCGAGTGGTAAAAGGTACATATATGTACTCGAGTGGTAAAAGGTACATATATGTACTCAAGTGGTAAAAGGTACATATATGTACCTTTTTTGAAGGTCCAAAAGGTACATATATGTACTCAAGTGGTAAAAGGTACATATATGTACCTTTTTTGAAGGTCCAAAAGGTACATATATGTACTCGAGTGGTAAAAGGTACATATTTGTACTCGAGTGGTAAAAGGTACATATATGTACTCGAGTGGTAAAAGGTACATATTTGTACTCGAGTGGTAAAAGGTACATATATGTACTCGAGTGGTAAAAGGTATATATATGTACTCGAGTGGTAAAAGGTACATATATGTACTCGAGTGGTAAAAGGTACATATATGTACTCGAGTGGTAAAAGGTACATATTTGTACTCGAGTGGTAAAAGGTATATATATGTACTCGAGTGGTAAAAGGTACATATATGTACTCGAGTGGTAAAAGGTACATATATGTACCTTTTTTTTTTTCTACATGTTGGTGTACAATAGACAGTCTGTTTTGGGCTACTTCAGAATAAGGATACAAAATTGCCACCTGAGGTACAAGATTGGTCTCTGTAGGGTACAAACCACAAGGGTACAAAACTATACCTTCTGAGGGTACTGCCCCCAGTGACGAGCCATCGTACCCCTAACGGTACAATTCTGTGCTTTATTTTCTGAGAGTGTAGAATACGTTGAAGTTTATGGCATGTTTTTAACCTCAGCTCCAGTGCGCGCTCGTCTGATACGTGGAGAAACGGTTTAATCATTTTAAAAAAGTTACAACCTTTACTATCCAGCAGAAAAGCAGCTCATTTGGTGAATGAACGTGGCTTGTTTCACCTGTAAGACGCTGGATCTCAGTGTGGGGACTGGCTTTGTGTTCAGGACAGACTAATCCATGTAATGGAAAGGTAATAAGTTTGGAGGAGAGGAGCAGGAGAAGCTCATAAAGAAAGCGGGAGACAGTGACAGACGGTCACCGAGGGAGGAGGGACGCCACGTTACTTAGGAAGGGATACGAAGGGGCTGCTTTGGGGAAAGAGGACAGATGAGTTGGTGTTATGTAAGAAGGGCAGCTGTCCTCATGTGGTCCTTAAGTCCGGGAGGAGACAAAGCTCCGATGACAAGGATGAGATCAAATGTGAAGGAAGAGGGACAGGAAAATATCTGATGTACTCCAAGAGAAAAGACGGAGCTGGTAAGAGAAGAAAAGGTGGAGGAGTCCGACCTGACGGAGGTGGAAAACAAAAGAGTAAAGACCAGAAGATAGATGAGGAAATGGAGTGAAGGTGGATGCAAGCACCACCTTCCCCTGGTGTACTTACCATGTTGTTTTGTTTGTTTCGCACCACAAGGTCAGACCTCCCATGATCGACTGTTGTCAAGGCAACCATAGGCACCTTCCCCTTAAAGCTACAGGCACCCGCATTAGCACATGTAATCGCACATTTAAATGCACACTTAAACGCACACTTCTTCTCTCAAAGTCAACCTGGGGCTGAATTAAGAAGCGTTTTCTAATGATTGTGGACTGATGTGGGGCAGATGTTCATGCTCACCAAGGCTGGAAACCACAGATGTTAATGAAAGCTGGACCATTTCCCCCCGTTAAGATGTAACAACTATCAGGATGGGCTGCTACACATGTAGCTTTGAATAATAATTACACTCTTATTAAAGGGGGGGAATGTACAACCCCTCAGTTTACCCCTGAGATCAGTTTATGTCCCTCAAAGTTGCCCTGAATCACATCTAAACTAAGACTTCCAACAATATCTCTATTGGATTTCTTGGCATACCGTTAGTTTGTCATAAAAATCCAATCCAATTTTATTTATAAAGCACTTTATATCTATTATATCTATCTATTTTTTTTTGCCACTTTATAGACCGAGTATTATTCAGTTGTGGAAACACGTCACATCCAGCAGACAAATCAATTAAATGAGCCCTAATTAACTCATGGAAAGCCTCTCTTTGCTGTCCTAACTGGCTTTTCTTTCCGTTACACTGATGCGTGATATTATTTCACATCTTATTTTATGTGTACGATTCTTTGTCTTTGATAGACATGCTGTCTATCTTTGCCTCTGCAGAGGCTGCCCTTTCCAGAAAATCATAGGTCAATCTGCCCACAGACATTATCGAACCATTCTCTGCCTCTGTCAGCTCCCCCGTTTCATCCACCCATGCCTTTTTCTACACACACACACACGAAAACAAAACAAATATCAGCAGCCGCCAGCAAAATACGAGGCGTTATCAGTCAAAGGTGCATTAAACATTTATTCAGCGGCAGTGACTCAGCCCGGGAAGTGTTTTTCAGTTTGTCCTATAGGTCCACGGAGAGTTTTTAGGACAAGCTTATGCACTCAGTGTGTCACCGAGAACACACACAAACACACACTTCCTCACATGAACCCTGCAGATGGACGTCTGAACATGTTCTCCAGTCATTTTCCCCTCTTATTACGCAACATTCAACAACAGTAAGACGGTTTCATAACATGAAATGTGAGCACAAACCACAAAAATTGGGCTTTTTTTTTTCTTTAAAAGCAAATTTAAGTCTGTTAAATGACTTTCTAATAAAGATGGGTCGAGTTTAACTGACTGATAACATCCAAAGAAACAGGAAAACCAAGATTTTTGCATTTTTATTGTGATTTTTCTCACTGTTGTTGTCCACCCAGCTGCTTATGAAATACCCAAACTTCGTGTGCTCCCGTTCTCTTCTTCTTTGGAACTAGAGCTTGTGAAATCAGAGGAAGTGAAACCTAACGTGTCTGCACTTGTTTTACAAGAGAATCGGACATGTTTTTCCACTCTGGAGCCAACAAGCTTTGGAGGAACTGCAGCAAGAGGCGCTTCCACTTCTGGTGGCTGTGGCTGGGTCTGGATCTGTTTTGTTAAAACAATGTTATTAATAATAAAGCAGATTTAAAACCACAGCCGGAGTCCAAAGCAATTAGGGAAGCACGGGTACAAGCATCAACACAATCAAACCTGTGTAGCTGGATTGCTCTCTGTGGATTTTATTGATCATGTGACGTTACTTTAAAGCGTCTCTTCTGAGCTGGCATTCGGAATATTTTTGCCAGCCAGTAAACTGATACTTTAACTTTTACCTACATCGTCACCTTGCAGGTGAGGGACCCAATTATCGGTTAAAAAAACAATTTGGCTCCCAGAGATTTCAAACCTGTTGGGAATTAATCAAAAACCCTGGCTTGGCTACACTCCGAGGAAGACGAATTGGTTTGTTTTTTCACACACCTCTCATTTTATCTCAGCTTTTTCTGTGCAGAAGCATGTTTTTCTTTTTTTTTTTTTTTTTAGTTATTGTCATCCCCTTCTGCCCCTCACTACTATATACTGACACCTTTCTCTTTGAGTCAGCCTCCACTCTGCTTTGATTGGAAATAATGTGGTGCAGCAGCAGGCTGTCGGGGAGAAGTGACAACTGTAGCATAAAGGAAGTGTTGGCAGCAGGCGGACTGCTTTGACCTTTTCCATACGATGCCCCCTGTCAGCTGCTGTGCTCCGACTGCGAGAGATTTACTCCTGTGGGTACGTTACAGTGCTGGAGCTGAGTGAAGAATGCAAGTAAAAAGCTTTTCTTTGTGTTCCTCGCCCTGATGGCCGTGCAGAAAGCACACAGACACTGAGCAGCAACTTTACCTCCAGGAATGGTCATTAAAACTCATTAAAACTCTTCAACAGAGATCCCAGATGGTCTCTTAGACGTCACTCTCACATCAGCTTTGAGACTTGATGGGAAGGAAAAGGCAGGTAAAGCAGAAGATTTATTCTGCCTATCGCCTGCCGCGATGGAAATATTCTAGGGCTGGGCAACGATTAAAATATTTAATCTAATTAATCACATGATTTCCCTGATTAATCACGATTAATCGCATTTGTACGCAAAATCCAAAAATGAATCCAAAAGTAGTGTATAGCTTTTGGCATTTAGTTTTATTTTAAATGTGCTGCCATATGAATGAAAGTGCCATAACATTTGTTGTGCAAACACACTTTTAACATCAGCATCTTTCTGTAGTTTTTATGTAGAAGCCTCGCTCCACTGTCTGTTTCCTTGAATGACTTGCTGCTATCAGTTGTGTGTTTTGCCTTTAAGTGATATTTTAGACAGGAACTACTACGCTGAGAAGACAATTCAACTTGGCAGTGTTTACAGATGACTTTGGTTCTGTCGACTCCGCCGTCTGGAAGAACTTTAAAATGAAAACGGCCGAGTAAAAGTTCCGTACCCTTCTCCATGTTTGGTGGATCCGCCGATTACTTTCTTTTCCGGTTCCACAGCAGACAGCGACAGACTTTTACAAAATAAAAGCCTGTGAGCAACAGACTTTTACAAAATAAAAGCCTGTGAGCAACAGACTTTTACAAAATAAAAGCCTGTGAGCAACAGACTTTAACAAAATAAAAGCCTGTGAGCAACAGACTTTTACAAAATAAAAGCCTGTGAGCAACAGACTTTTACAAAATAAAAACCTGTGAGCAACAGACTTTTACAAAATAAAAGCCTGTGAGCAACAAACTTTAACAAAATAAAAGCCTGTGAGCAACAGACTTTAACAAAATAAAAGCCTGTGAGCAACAGACTTTAACAAAATAAAAGCC
Organism: Odontesthes bonariensis; assembly: GCF_027942865.1. Lineage (NCBI taxonomy): Eukaryota > Metazoa > Chordata > Actinopteri > Atheriniformes > Atherinopsidae > Odontesthes > Odontesthes bonariensis. The sequence continues at coordinate 6,204,619 of NC_134524.1, forward strand.
TGTGAGCAACAGACTTTTACAAAATAAAAGCCTGTGAGCAACAGACTTTTACAAAATAAAAACCTGTGAGCAACAGACTTTTACAAAATAAAAGCCTGTGAGCAACAGACTTTTACAAAATAAAAGCCTGTGAGCAACAGACTTTTACAAAATAAAAGCCTGTGAGCAACAAACTTTAACAAAATAAAAGCCTGTGAGCAACAGACTTTAACAAAATAAAAGCCTGTGAGCAACAGACTTTAACAAAATAAAAGCCTGTGAGCAACAGACTTTTACAAAATAAAAGCCTGTGAGCAACAAACTTTAACAAAATAAAAGCCTGTGAGCAACAAACTTTAACAAAATAAAAGCCTGTGAGCAACAGACTTTTACAATAATAAAATAAATAATAAATCCTGCGTTAATGTGGCGCTAAAATATTTTTTCGGCGTCAAATAATTAACTCGCCCAGCCCTAAAATATTCTAAAGTGGAGATTCCCACTCAAGTATGAGCCACTCAGAGAGGAATAGGCCCATCTTTTGTCACACCAGAGGCTGAGGTATCTTAACCTGATTTAACCTACACTCGGCTGGGAGTCGACCATGTTGTTCCCGTGATGTTGTGCATCTAAAACAGTTCACAAAAGATGGCTTTAAAGCCCCGACGAGTCATGTCACTACAATTTTATTGCATTTTAGATTCCAAGTGTTTATTTGGACGAGTTTATTTGGAAAACCAGCTTTGAAATATTTAGTTCTGGACTCTTTTAAAGATTATAGATGACCAAACCAAAGTCCTTTCAGCACAAACTTCCCTCTGCGCTTTGGTGTAGTCGTAACGGCTCCAGAGGTTCTTGTGAAGGATGCCGGCTGTGCTGGAGTGTAAATAATCATTTGGATGCGGGACTTTTACCCATTGCCTGGTCCCAATCGATCCCTTCTGCTTCCTCTCCACTTTGACTCAACACCACTCAGATCCAGCAGGTGTAAGCAGGAGCTGCACTTTCTATCACAAGAGAAATTGATTCCTTTGTATTGATGGATCTCCAGCAGGAAAGCCTTGGCTTTTTTTTTTGGGGGGGGGGTCTTTCCCGGTGCTTGCATCAGCAGTTGGGTGCCATCTCAGTCTGGGAAAGATGAAAGGCAGCGAGTGGGGTGGAATTGGTGGATTTGGTGGAAGGTCCATGCGAGATGAGAAGCAGCTGAGGGATGAAAAGCTCTTTTCTTTCCCACCACTCTGCCTGCCTTTAATCTTCACAGTGAGTGTGTTTGTGTGTGAGTGCTTCTCTCTACATGTCACCTTTGTCCTGCCTGGACCGTCCATCCTTTATCGGGCCTTTTTGCTTTTCTTTTCAGGCACCACAGCCCTCTTAAATGGATGTTTCACAGTGTTTTCCTGTACTTATCTGTGGCCCGCTTGCTTCCCTCTGCAGTTAAATGCTGCCTTCTGTGGGTTATTGCACATTCTGATGCCCTTTAAAAGTCTTTTTTCATGTTTGCAGCGTCAGACAGTTGATCCGTCTCTCAGCTGTCATCACCACATCTCTATTCTCCGTCTTGTCTCCCTCCATTTCCACATCTATTCGTGGCTCTCTCTTTGTCTTTTTGTTCTCTCCTCTCTGTTTCTTTGTCAGTTCCTGCTTTTTACCCCCTCCCTGCCTGCCTTCTCTCTCCCCTCTCGTCATCTTACTGCACATAATCTTTTGTGTTGGTGGTGTTTTATCTGCGGCCTGGTGGTTTCCTCTCCGTCTCCTCAGTCCTGCAGATGAATTATTGAGCAGGCTGACCCCTGGCTGCACATACGCAGTTCAGGGTGTGGTTTGTGTCTTTTCTCTGATTCATGTGCGACTCTTCCCGTCTCTGTATCTGTCCCCAGTTTGTTTTTGTGTCCAAGATGGAAGACGTCCAGGAGTGTTCTGTGTCTCTTTGTGTGCTTTGACGTTGAAAAGACTTTGAACTCGAATAGCAAACTATTTTCAGTCTCGCGCTGCACTTAACGCCTTTTTTTAGACTGACTTTTTATTTTAGCTCTGCTTTATTTCATCGTCCTTTTTAAACGGGAGAGACTGAACACGGGCTGGAAATGTTTGCTTCATAGTTCACCATCATAAACATACAAATCTTTAATCTAATTAATCGCATGATTTCCCTGATTAATCACGATTAATCGCATTTGTACGCAAAATCCAAAAATGAATCCAAAAGTAGTGTATAGCTTTTAGCATTTAGCTTTATTTTAAATGTGCTGCCATATGAATGAAAGTGCCATAACATTTGTTGTGCAAACACACTTTTAACATCAGCATCTTTCTGTAGTTTTTATGTAGAAGCCTCGCTCCACTGTCTGTTTCCTTGAATGACTTGCTGCTATCAGTTGTGTGTTTTGCCTTTAAGTGATATTTTAGACTGGAACTACTACGCTGAGAAGACAATTCAACTTGGCAGTGTTTACAGATGACTTTGGTTCTGTCGACTCCGCCGTCTGGAAGAACTTTAAAATGAAAATGGCCGAGTAAAAGTTCCGTACCCTTCTCCATGTTTGGTGGATCCGCCGATTACTTTCTTTTCCAGTTCCACAGCAGACAGCAGCAGACTTTTACAAAATAAAAGCCTGTGAGCAACAGACTTTTACAAAATAAAAGCCTGTCAGCAACAGACTTTTACAATAATAAAATAAATAATAAAACAGGGGTGCTGCGTGTCGTTCCCCCTCTCTCTGCCCCCTACTTCATGTCTCTCTGAACTTTCCATTAAAGGCACAAAAGCCCCCCCCCCAAAATTAAAAAAAAATAATAGTAAATAAAACCTGTCTTAATGTGCGGAAAAATATTCATCTGCGTTAAATAATTAACAAGTTAACGCGACAATAACGAGTTAACTCGCCCAGCCCTAACATTTAGTGTAATGTTTCATAAAGAAAGGTCGCTCCTGCCCTATTTTGTGTGTCTACGTGTGCTTCGAGGTGCATCTACTGCAGCAGGAATCAGCACCAGTACATCAGCAGGTCTCTTTATGTCCGTCAAATTGAGTCGATTCAACATTTCTGTACGTTTTTTAACTGGTGATCGACATGGAAGACAGGTTTTCTGACCCGTGCTTCCATGAGTGCTCAGAAGCTACAGACCAGGTGATTCCCATCATAGTTTAGGGACAAAGTGCAGAAGCTATTCTGTTATTATTATGTTTTCATGTTGTTCTGGTGCTGCCTTTAATGCGTTAACGTTACCACAGTGAGTTACACTCAGTAGCCCACAGACTGGGGTCTTAAAGCTGCTTCACTGGTTGTTGCCCTCTTATATGTTCACCTCCAGCTTTAAACTGTGCGATAGGCATCTGATGAATGATGTTTACAGACTGTATGATGACCACATCTGCTGGCTTCCTGCAGACCGCCTGAAGAGCAGCAATAATTCTAAGCCTAACATTAATGTGAAGTAGATTTTATGAGCTGATGACAGTTTTTCCTGCTTGGAAAGACACATGATAAACAAACAGACGAGGCTTTTGCATATTTTTGGCTTCTTTGTTTGAATTCCTCAGGTTACTTTGAACTTGTTTGTCTTTGATTTCTACCTGATGGCGCCTGTGTTGTTGATCATTACCTCACCCGATGCTGCGTTCCTGTTGGTTGCTCTGTTGTGGCAGGTCATGGCGTCAGTCTGCAGGTCAATACGACTTTCTGACCCCGTCTTTGAACCCCTCTCCCTGTCCGATGTTGCGGCCCATAAGCCATCTTTGATCTGCGGTTGTACACCAGGCTTTTTCTTATGCTTTTGACTTCCAAGTTGAGTTCCTCTAACTATCACTCTGTGGGCAGAGCTTTCACACTGCGCTAAGAGCTCTATGTGGAACAAATGTGTCTCTGTTGGCTTCTCGATCATTTTGCTCGTACAGTGAAAACAACGAGGCACCACGAGGGAGCCGGATGTTGACAGTAATTCGTTGTGTTCTTTTCTTTAAGGCTTTTCAACCTGACCCTGAAGAAACTGATCATGCTGAAGGAGCTGGACAAAGACCTCACCTCGGTGGTGATCGCCGTCAAACTGCAGGTATGACGGCACTTCTGAGACCTTTGGAAGGAAAACACGCAGGATGTAACTGATGACATGTATGTCCTTAGCTTTGTTGTTTTTATTTGATTTGTAAATATAAAGCAGCTCAGTACGAAGAAAAGAAAAGCCCTACTAGGTCAACTTGGCTTTTATTCAGCATTATTTCTGTAGCTCCAGTCAGCAAAGTCTCATTACAGGACTTAAACACTTCCATTTAGTGTTTCAGACAAGTGGAACAGGAGGTGCTTAAATGTTGCTGAGCAGTCCAAAAAAAGTATCTCTTCTTCCCCATTTTTCACTTCTGTAAAGTTGTTTTGTGGAGTCAGGTTATTGGATCTGGACACGCTTCCTCTTCTTTGATTTCCAGCCAGAACACTTGCTGTAACTCCTGTTGTTGTCCTGATGTTTACTCTGAGTTACGTTGCATTGATGGAGGCTTTGTGATGTTTCTTAATAAGAACAGTCGGAGTGAGTTAAAGTCGACGTGGATCCCTCCAGAAAACCCATTTTACTTCCTGCTTGCTGGTTTGTTTTCACTCTTTATGGTCTTTATCTGGTTTTCCTTCTGAATAAACCGGTAAATTCTCTGCTGGCACTCTTGAAGCTGTTTTAGTTCTGTTGGCTGATGCTGTTGTCACCGGTTTCCTCCCCTCTCTCGGCCTCCTACGCTCTTCTCCATCTTTGAGTGATGATCATTCATTGCTTTGATTCTGCAGGAGTCGGTCCGGGCACACCATCAGAAATCTCTCCATCTATCCCTGCTCTCTCTTTCCATGTTTCTAGTGCACTGACTCTCCTCCTCTCTTCCCTCCTTAGGGCTCCAAGCGGATCCTGCGCTCCAATGAGATCCTGCTGTCCTCAGCGGGACTAACAGAGACCGACCTCCAGCTCACCTTCTCCCTGCAGGTACAGACAAAGGTTCAGAAAGGCCAGTCTCTTTAACGGCTGTCCTGCCCCCTCTAGCTGCAGTTTTTACAGTTTTTTCTGATACCATGAAGCTCAGTGTGAAGACTTCCTGTTCATTCTAAATCAGAGATACTCATTGCGCGGCTCCTCAAGCTTTGATTGGCGGCTCGCACTCACATAGTAGCTTATAACAATATGGTAACAATAATAATAAATCTTTTTAAAAAACATACAGAGAATACTGCACAGTATTAGGTATTTTTATTAAGTATTATTTAAGGCTTAAAGGGGTAGTTCGCCATTTTGCACATTAAGCCCTGTTTTTAGGTAGTCTGGGGTGAATTATAGATGTTCTGATCACAATTTGGACATTTGGTGCTGAACGGAGCATTTAGGTATCCACTGCTGCAGCCCCCCCACCTTTGCATTGAGTCAATGACCACTCAAGCAAACAATCATAAAACGGCATTAAACTTTTGTTTGCAGAGACATGAAACTCACCGTGTGGTCTGTGGTGGACAGCGATACGTTGGCTCGAAAATCACCGCGAAATACGCTTCCAGAGAAGTTATATTACCATTATTGTCCGTCTTCATTGATTTGTATTGTACACAAACAACGCACTATCGCCACCTAGTGGCTGGATGTCTTGCTGCTGCTATTCAACGGTGTCCGGAAAAATAGGTCCACCAAATGCTAAAACAACTGTTAGAAGGCACATTTCGCTGCGATTTTCGGGTCAATTTCGGGTCAATTGACTCAATGCAAAGGTGGGGGGGCTGCAGCAGTGGATACCGAAATGCTCCGTTCAGCACCAAATGTCCAAATTGTGATCAGAACATCTATAATTCACCCCAGACTACCTAAAAACAGGGCTTAATGTGCAAAATGGCGAACTACCCCTTTAATAGTGTTTCCTAAAGGGGGCACACTGTTAAACCTGGCAACGCAGCCCGCTTAAACCACCTCAGACTTGACCGCAGAGCACGCATCAAGGACATGCACGCCAGCTTCCACTCATCCCAGTATTAAGGCAAATGTGGTCTTAATTGAAAATGTATTGGCTGTGTTGTTTCTTTTTTTGTGGGATGTTTTATATGTAGAAATGCATATTTGCAAAAGGGGAACTTAGTATGTTGTGGTAAAAGTGGCTCTTCCCTTGATTTTGCTGCCAATGTGGCTCTTGTGAAAAAAATAGTGAGTATCTCTGCTCTAAACAATCATAAACACTGTAATGCAGGGAGGGAGATTCTCTCTCGGCGTACATTCAGGCGGAACACAGTTAATCTCCTTCCCAGTCGGGTTTCTTCTGCTCTAAATCAGCCTTTCGTATTTCCATGAGTCTAAATGCTGCTGAAAGGTCCGGGGGGGGGGGGGGGGGAGTTTCTTTCTCTGAATCTTACCGGGTGCACTGAACCAGACATTATATAATATACATTAAAGCCGCAATACTGTGGAGAGGAGGCCTATTAAACTGGGCTCGTGGAGTCGTGTCATGGCTTTGAACATTGCTGCAGGAGTCGGTTTGGCTCCTCCAGATATAGCGCACCCGGTGAGATTCTTAATGATGGCTTATGTCATAGCTCGGATGCGACTAAGTGGCCTGACACTCGGGGACACCGGAGAAAGTTCAGCAGGTGATAAGATCTCGTGCATCCGTCTAATTAATGGGATTTCTGTGTCGGTCAGACCCGCTGTTTCTTCTCAGCAGTTGTTTGACAATGTGCACGTTTGTGCCTGCAGTACCCGCACTTCCTGAAGAGGGACGCCAACAAGCTTCAGATCATGCTGCAGCGGCGGAAGCGGTACAAGAACCGGACCATCCTGGGCTACAAGACTCTGGCCCTGGGACTCATCAACATGGCTGAGGTACCCCGACGCTGACGGGCGGCATGTGTGATGTTTCATCAGATACATATGAGTCACGTTTCTGTGCTGGTGCTGGCATGTTGGGAGGCATCTTACTGGCTCCATTTTACTGCCTGGCTCGACCTTCTTTAAAATAACTCCTACATGTGTAATGCTGCGCCAAGTTTGTGTACACAAGTGTGAAGTAGATTTATATTTTTAAAAATAGCACTTGCAGACAATCGGTCCAACTATATGTCCTTGTGTCCACTTTAATCTCCACTCTTTGATTAGTGGAAAATGAGCTGAAATAATTGTTTATTTGATCTGATGTTAATGAAAGGTAAAGATGGATCATTTACGAGGTTGTTGGAATGATAAATGCTGGCATTAATAGTTAATCACCTCCCTGCTGGGTGGTTTTAATCTTTGCTTTTTGCGTGACCAGTGGTCACTTCTTCTTCACAGTGAACCAAAGCTGGGCCGATACACGTGTTCATGAGTATATTTCTCCTTTCAGGGAGAATTTAGAAACCGTGTCGCACAGTTTTTCCTGCAGAGCGTTTCCCAGCATTGACCCCAAATAGCCAAGAGGTTCCACAATGAACTCTGTGGTTTATAGATGAGTCCGATTTCCTTTGTAACTCTTCCGTTTTTATCGTCTTTTATTATTTATTTATTTATTTTTAAGTATTTTTGGGGGCTTTTTGTGCCTTTAATGTTAGGACAGTTTGAGAGAGACAGGAAGCAGGGGGCAGAGAGAGAGGGGAAGACTCAAACCGGGGCCAGCTGCAGCGAGGACTGTAGCCTCTGTACATGGGGCGGCCGCTTAACCCACTACGCCACCGACCGCCCCATCTTTTATTTTTAAAGGAAGATGAAGAGGTGCGCGGGTCATTTGAAGGGTCACAGCACTTCTCAGCAGGTTTAAATCACGACTGAGTGGATCTTTGGGGTCTCATCCTGAAGAAATGTCCTCACAGCCTCATCCTTCTAACCATCCAGTCTCAGTTTGACTTCATTTCCTAATGTGTCCTAACTTAATATCTGGGGTATAACCTCCCATTGCACATGCCCTTCATGCACGTCCTTTTTTTTATGTCCCTACTTTTTCATCCAGACGATTTAATTCACTTTGATGCCTCTCAAAACATATATAATGCCGACCTTCATCCCAACTCAATTGAAAGGAGTGCACTTGGAAATCAGACGGTGGATTTCAATCTCAGGCTGAGCTGTCCCTTCCTGGCACGTAGAGACGTCACCGTGAATCAAACTTCCAATTAGGTTTGAGCCTCTTCTGCCAGCGTCTGCTGTCCGTCCCCCCGCAACATGAAGCTGTTCTCCCAGGATTGTGATTTATGGTGGAGGTGTCACACTGTCTGAAAGCCCGGTGGCTCTCACAGGCTGTGCGTTCCAGCAAAGTCCAAATTATTAACGGCGTAAAACACCTTGAACAAACTGTGGCGTGCCGGAAAATAAAGGGAATGAAACCGGGTCGGTCTCCAGGATTCAATTCGATTCAGTTTTATTTATATAGCGCCAAATACAACAAGGCACTTACATAATAAAGTCCAATTCAAGCTCAATTCATTGTAATCATAATTATTTTCAAAGTGATCCAATTCATTCATATAGAGCCAATTCAAAAACAATTTCCCAGCTAAGGAAACCAACAGATTGCAGTGAGACTTGTCTTCAGTCCAATCTCCCATCCTGAGCGTGCCTGAGGCGACTGTGGAAAGGAACGACTCCCTATGAACAGGAAGAAACCTCCATCAGAACCAGAACCAGGAAGGGTGGCCATCCGCCTCCACCAGCTGGGGTTTGAGAGGACAGAAAAGAGGGAAAAAACACTGTAACACCATTCAAAGGATACCTGTTGGAACAGGGAAACACCAGTTAATGGCCACAATAATGTCACATGTACATAATATCATTTGAGAAACTAAACAGGGGAAAAAGAGAGTAAAGTGAGGAAAGGTGTGACAGATGAGGCCCCCAGCAGGCTGGGCCTATAGCAGCTTAACTATGGGATGTTTCAGGGTCCCCTGAGCCATCCCTAACTATAAACTTTATCAGAAAGGAAAGTTTTAAGCCTGGTCTTAAAACCAGGATGCTTACAAAAAGAGCTGATATCGCGCCTCAAATCAGACTGGTGGTCCTGATGAAAAGCCTTCCCCATCTAAGATGAGATGCAACTGTAAAATACAGTCAAACTTTATGCATGAAGCTCTTTCTGCCGACAGTTTGACTGCTCCACAAAGGCTCAGGGACACAACTGCAGACTCCTTCACACCAAAGATTCAGACTCATTTTCCTCAGAGCTCTTGGTGTGCATCACAGTTAACATGACAGGGCCCGCACGTACGCTTTTAGAGCTGCGCAGCGATGTCATGTCCGTGGCACTGTCCTCCTTAATGGGACTGCTAGTTTCCACCCGCCCGTCAAGCAGCAGCATGGAGCTGATCCTTGGACTTGTTAAGGGTTAAAAAAGGCTTTGCCTAGAAATTCAAGCTCCCACAGACAAAAAAAACTAAAAATTTGTTTCATAAGAAGGCTTTGAAACAGGAAAAGTGGTCACTACCAACTTAAAAGTCTCTGCGTTGCTTCTTTTGTCAAAAAAACAAAAAATTGTTATTATATACAGAAAACGCAAAGAAAATGATCAGATTTTAGAGGCTGGGACACCAGAGGATGGACTGTTTGTTTGTTTAATCAAACAATTGTTTTATTAAGGGATTAAATCTGTGGTGTGGACGGGCTCTGAGCTTAAACTGCAGCTGTGATTCATCTAAACTGTGCCTACAGCTGGGAACCACAAACTGTGCATGTGACCGACGCTGTTCCAAGCGCCATAAATCACCTGTAAAGGTGAAACAAAGTCAAGGAGAAACCAAACAGAACTGAGCAAAAACTGCCCCACCTCTACCTATAAAGGTCTTGCTGCTCGTGCTCCCGCGCCTCGTCAAGAATCCTCGAGTTACTGCATTTCACTTCCATCTTTTTATAAAACTGAGCTGCAGTGGAAACACACTTTCATGCTTTATTTTTTGTGGGAAAAGTATATTTTCTGAGAGAATTTGCTTCCACATAATGGATTCAGTCAGTGGAGGCTGTACTTTTACTCTTTTTAAATGGCGTTTAGAAGCTTTGGTAAAGTTTCAGAGGATGAATCTGCATTAAATCCATCAGTGTGCTCAGTCTTCTCATCCGTATTTTGCATCGAATATTCATTTTGTGCTGTTTTGGCAGATTTGCATAATTGTTTTTCTGACTGGAAGCTGGTTAAATTTAGCTTCCCACGAAAGCCAGCAGCAGCATTTGAACCCCAGCCCAACGAGTAATGTCCCTCTTTAATCTGCGTCTCCGTAATAAGCCGCTCAGACTTCATTTACTCTGCGAGTGTGACCAGACTGCTGAGAGAGGCCAGATGTCATCCAGCTGCTGGCTGCAGACACGCAGCGTCTCTGCCTCGTGCGTTTACCTTTTTCTAAGCTGCCATCCGGGTTTTAATGTTAATCCCAGACTGCTGTTTCTGCTCCAGCCTCCTCTTTTCCTCTCCCTCCACCGTCTCCCACGTCCTCACGTCTTCCTTTTACTGCCACCGTCTGCATTTCTTTAACAAAGCGCGCTGCTCAGTGTCTCTCCTCGCTGTCCTCGTCTCGGAGTGCCAAGATTGGAGTTCATATTTATGCTTCTGATGTTGGGCCTCTCGCCCAATGACAGCTGGGATCAGTCGAGACAACTCGCTTAAGCTCAAACCGAGCATCAGGATGGGGAAGAAAGGGGATTTAGAGCTGGGGACATGTAGAACAAGAATCTGGTGGAGTTTGCAAAAAACAATTTAAATTTCTTTTTTTATGATTTTTTTTTTTTTTTTTTTTTTTTTTTTTTAATCTGGCCATATACATCATGCATTGGGTATGATTTAAACATCAGTTTATTAAAAAATGATGCAGTTAAATGACTTGAAAATCACCACAGAGGTAGCTGGGGACATGTAGAACAAGAATCTGGTGGAGTTTGCAGATAGTAATTCGATTTTCTTTTTTTAAGTATTATTTAAAGTAATACTATGTAACATTTCTACCTTTAAAATAACAGCTTGAAAAAAATTGTGCGGCTAGAATGAGTTTTAATATTACGATTGGCCTGTCTCCTATGCCCTTCGGGGGTCTGAGTTGGAAAAACTGCGCTATGTAACTTTGCTGTAGTGGCCCGGGAGCTGAGCAGAAGTACTTCGACTTGCTTTCTGGCACACCTACCGCAAAAACAAATAGACCCCTCTCACGCTCCCAGGTACATTTGATTACTCTTACCTTCTCGGTCGACATAGCTTGCACCTTCTGACTCCTCGCCGGTTCGTCAACAAACGTGAAACGTGAAAGCGAAAGGGTGTTGTATTTACGACAGTGTAACCGTACATTACCTCCAAGCCTGTAGGGGGAGCTCCATAGTGTAGGGGGAGCTCCATAGTGGGCTTTTTGAGAAGTTACATTGTATTGCTTTAATCTGGCCATATACATCGTACATTGGGCTCAAACGCTTTACCGTACGATACGGTGTAGACGCGCACTCTCCGAAGCGCAGATGGCGTGACCGCAGCAGGGCTCTAGCTAGGATGAAATTATAGCGTAGTGGTGTAGGCGAGGGAGCGAAGCGACCAAGCCCAGGGGGGATGGTGCGGAGATTTTGGAAATTTAAGGTAAAAATTGGCCATTCTAGGGGTACCCAAAGGGAGAAATTGTACTTTAAAAACAATAAAGTCTTAATGGGAGATGTTCCCATCTTGGCTTTTGGCAGTGTGTTACCTTCATAACGGACCTTGTCAGAGAGAGGACTGTTTTCCGTTCTTTTCTCGAGCTCCAAGTCAACTGCACGTTCAGCTTAAATGATAACCTGATCAGCTCATCACATATTGTATGTAAGAAGCTTTGAAAAAGCACAGCAACCTTGACCGTTTTTGCTTACTTCAAATAGGGACGGGTTAAAATAGGCTACAGCTATTCTAACATGATTTCTGCCGAAATAAGCGTAGCGGTCCAAAATTATAGCGTAGCGGGCCGTGACGCAAGTTTGCGCTAGCTAGAACCCTGCGCAGTATCAAAAAGCAGGTATATTTCTGGCCTAAGAATGAATGAATAGAATCCTTGGACAGCAAGCAACACTTTGCAGCCCTTTTTCTGGGTTTACATGAAGCTTGTGACAGTGAATCCTACAATGTTAAAAGTTATTTAGACCTATTAGTGGAGGACTGCCTCAGGGCTCAATGCTGGGACCACTGCCATTCATCACATATATTCATTATTCACTCACCGGCCACTTTGTCAGGTACACCTGCTCAGTTGCAGCTGATCGCATGGCCGCAGCTCAGTGCATTCAGAGGCTGATATTTAGATAACGGATGTTATCATTTTTATTTCCACGCTGCAGAATCTCATCTGGGAAGATGATTGTTTCTCGGAGCGTTTCAGGATTTTGTTCATTTCCCATACGAGGACGAGTTTACGGTTTGAGGGATTTTCTTGCTGTCGTGATGCTCCTCTGGCCTCTGTTACAGACACCGCCATCAGTCTCTTATATCAGCTGATTAATAGCAAAGCTTTACAGGTAGATTACAGAAGATTAAGAAGCCGAGGACACAAACGGATTTAATGCATCTTGCTCTAAAACTGTTTAAACGAGCATTTTTCCCCACTCTCATTACTCAAGGTGATGCAGCACCCCAGTGAGGGCGCCCAGGTCCTGGGCCTCCACAGCCAGCTGAAGGACGCCTCCGTGCCTGTGGCTGAGGTCAGAGTCTACTCCCTCTCCAGCCAGCCCATCGATCACGAAGGACCCAAAGCCAAGATGTCGGGTAATGTTGGCGCATCGGTCTCTCCTCACTCTGTAACAACCACAGACGGACGGGAATGAAGCAGCAGCCTTTCTCTCTCTCTCCAGATCGATCTCCAGACATCGACAACTACTCCGAGGAAGAGGAAGAGAGCTACTCGTCCGAACAGGAAGGCAGCGATGACCCTATTCATGGACAGGTGTGTTCCCGGCTCGCTTCTCCATGTTTGTGCTGTTCTGTGATGCTCTTTGCTGCCAGTGGTTCAAGGTTCTGCAGCTTTTTAACCATAGAAATGTCCAAAAACAGTGGTTTTTTTATCTGATTTCATTTTAATAATCAGTGGTTTTAGCATTCATAGAGCCAATAAACAGGGATGGCTTTGCAACCTAGTCCCATCTTTGTTTATCTAAGAGACGTTTCTTCGTTTATTGACTAGAAAAGTCTTTTCTATTATTGGTCTTTTGTTCCAGTGCTTGCATGAACGCTGGCAAAAACAAACTGCAGCGAGCTTCAGCAGAGCGCTTGTGGTTTCTTCTTTATTCCGTTACCTTCTGTCTCGGATTATGAGAGAGAAAGTGAAGACACTCTGGGGATGTGAGGGGGAGTCGGTGCCCGTCGGTGCGAAAGATTGAAAGGAGCGAGCAGACAGCACGGAGAGATGAGGCTCTGAGGGGCAGATTGAAAAGACTGAAAGGAGGGATGGGAGGAAGCTGTGCGGCTGGAGGGAGGATAAACAGGTGGGGGAGGGGTGCTGTACAGAGGTGAAGACACACTTCAACAGGGAGCAAAAAGGTCAAAGCTGGGGCCGATGATTCAGGATTTTATCTTCCTACACGGTCTTAAAACGCACGGGTGTGTTTATAGTGTTTTCTTAGTGATAAAAAATCAGTTTACTTTGCATTTATCCGTCAGTTTATCTGTCATTTAATGTCACCTCTCAATTTATTTATTATTTTGAAGCCTCAGTCTCTGCCGTTTGTGCACGTTTTCAGTAACTAAGAACCAGTGGATACTCTGTAAACTGGTCAGGTTGTATTGGCTTGAAAAATGAGTTCAGGGTTTGCAGTTGTTGTTGTTACCCACCCGTCTCTGCAGCCTGGTTCTCATCCAGCCAGCTGATGACCTCATTGAACTCCGACAAGACGCTCATCTTCATCTCTTATCCAAGAGAAGTGAAGCCCATGAGGAAGACTCGACATCCGTCCTTTGTCTTTATGTTCCTTTGTGGTTGTTGGAGCGGGGATGGGAGAATCTTTCACTGAAATCTCTACGGCTCAGTGCAGGATTTCACACCAACAGACACATGTGTATGTACGTCTGAGCAAAGATCACTGTTCACCGCTCACTGTTTTAGCGTTGCAGCCTAAATAAAATGCTGTGCATTGGTTTGGTGGTAAACTGTTATTATGGCAGATATTCAGCAACATGATTGCATACATGGTCAGAGTGTGAGATACCTGGGATCTGTTGGGTTTTAAAACCATTTAATAAACATCTAGACTGTGCACAGATGTCAGAAATGGCCAAAAATCGACGGCTCAAATAAAGCACAATTTACATGTTTAACAGCTCAAATACAGCACATTTTATGTTTAACAGCTCAAATACAGCACATTTTACACGTTTAACAGCTCAAATAAAGCACATTTTACATGTTTAACAGCTCAAATAAAGCACATTTTACATATTTAACAGCTCAAATAAAGCACATTTTACACGTTTAACAGCTCAAATACAGCACATTTTATATGTTTAACAGCTCAAATAAAGCACATTTTACATATTTAACAGCTCAAATAAAGCACATTTTACACATTTAACAGCTCAAATAAAGCACATTTTATATGTTTAACAGCTCAAATACAGCACATTTTACATGTTTAACAGCTCAAATAAAGCACATTTTACATGTTTAACAGCTCAAATACAGCACATTTTACATGTTTAACAGCTCAAAAAAAGCACATTTTACATGTTTAACAGCTCAAATAAAGCACATTTTACATGTTTAACAGCTCAAATAAAGCACATTTTACATGTTTAACAGCTCAAATAAAGCACATTTTACATGTTTAGCAGCTCAAATACAGCACATTTTATATGTTTAACAGCTCAAATACAGCACATTTTACACGATTTACACTTGAGAAATCTGGAAAATCATGGAAGTTGTGTAGGAACATCGTTTGTAGTTCTGGACATTATTTGTTTGGGTGATAATCGCGCTAACTTACCTTAATGTCAGCCTATTTGGCACTAAACTACACTGTTAAACGTGCTGAAGAACACGAACATTAAAGGGGCCACACAGTCCTGACAGTGAAGCCTGGAGGTGGAAGAGCAAGTCATCAGAAATGGATGTGAACATCTGGAGTCTTTGGGTGGAGGAGACGTACGGACAGGTGACCTTAAAAGGCTTTTTGTGATGTTAGTCGGTGTTTTCTCACGGAAAGGCCGAAGCAAAACGTACCGAATACTTCCAGACTTTAATAAACCGTCTGGCACAAGTTTCTACTCAAAGCGTGTCACAGAACTCCTGCACACACGGCCGGTGGGAACCAGTGGTGTAGTGTGTGGGCGGGGCTCTACACGAGTGGAGTTTTGCATTGGTGCTTAGGTTGCAAAATTACAGTTGTTAAGTCATCAGATCCACGTGCTTTTAATGGCTTTAAGACGACGCAGACCAAACCTTTTGGTGTGGCAGATTAATTGTTAGTTTTCAGTCATTTCATGCTCCAGAGTGCCATCAGCCTTTAAACCAACAACCTCTAAAACACTGTTTCCAACACTTTTATCTCCTCTTTCTCTCTATTTTCCCTCATTCTTGCCTTATTTCTCCCTAAACTGAACCACTTTTGTGCTTCTTTCTGCCTCCCTCAGTATCTATTTGACGAAGACGAGGAGGTGAGGAAGAAGAAGCCGAGACGTAAGCTGCCTTCCAATGCTGCCATCACCAGAGTAAGAAAAAAGACGTCCCCTGTCCTCATTTCTGTCTCGTTTTTGTGTCCAAAGCGAATGAATCTGAGGTGACTGGACTCGTCTCGGCTCTTTCAGCCTCCTTATCAGCCTGCCTCGTGTTAATGGTTGATCTATAAATCCATTTTCTCCCTCCAAGTCTATATACATGTAATTCCGGCCAATTTACTGGGAGGAAAGCTTTGGGATGAGCCACTGCAGCCGCTCGTTATGACCCTAACCACATCCTGGGATGCTTATTCCCACACTCTCACGCTCACGAACGCTCAACAAGGACGCAGGCTAATACTCGGTCATACAGATAGTATTAAAACTGAAGGCGCGCCTGTGATTTTACAGAAGGAAAGCAGTCTTTCTGGTGTGTCGGGGAGTTATTAAAGGAGCTCCAACACCACACACGTGTTGAGGCTTGAAGTTGACCCTCTTTGCTTCCTGCCTGGATGGAAGCTTTGCTCGTGGTGTTGAAACGTTCTCTTCTTCTTCCACCCATGAGAGAACAATCGTGCAAAGCTCTAATAAGTTCCCACGTGTCCAGATGTTGTTTTCTTCCATGAACAAAAAAAAAACCAGACCAACTGGGAGCGTTGATGGTTAATCTTATCATGGAGGTGCAGACCTTATGAATACGTTGCTGTTGTCTCACATTTCATTGTAGATCGGTGTCACACACAGAATTATCTCTTCTTTGACTTTCCACCATGTGATTTGCTTGAGAAAATAGAAGTTTTTATCTCTTCAATGCCAAAGAGTTTAAATTTCGCTGTTCTTTGAGGTGCATTGTAGCTCATGTGTGGTGATATTAAAGGAATAAATATCCTCGTATAGTCTCACAAACAATGCGTTATGAATAGGTTAATAAAACGGCGTTATTCTCATCATGGTGTTGGACGTTCCATCCGTCTTTCTGTTTTCATGTCACAGAGCACACAGGAAAAAATCAAAGTCTTACCAAGTATATTTGTCTCATTTCTAGTTAAAATATCTCATTACACTTAATATAAGACACAACTGCCTAACAAGTACTATTTCAGCCAGATATAGGGACTTGTTTGAAGACAATATATCTTGTTAAGTGAAAAAGTCTTGAAAACAAATTGTTTTGAGTCGCATATCATATGAAACAAGCTTTTTTTTTTACATTTGAAGAGGTTTTTAAGCTAATTTCAAGATCACTTTTATCTCAAAAGTCCCAAATATCACATTTTATTTCAAGAAATCTTGACAAGCCGATTTTCACTAGTACCATTGGCAGATTTTTATTTTTTATTTTTTTGCTTATTTCAAACAAATACGTCTCGTATTTGTTTTTTTTGTTTTTTAACTTATTTTTGGAGGGGCCTTTTGGCCAGTGCATAATTTGATTAATAATTTCCCCCCACATGACATGCTGCCCTGACACGCTGATGTTTGCGGTTATCCTCGTGTCTCTTCAAACGCAGACCCCCGGGTTTTCTGGGTTCCTCCTTTACCCCGAAACAGAGCTGGAGCAGCCCAGAGTCTGCAGCAAAAACCGATGGAACAGAGCGATTTAGGTGCAAACATGTCCATATAGTGCAGCTGAGTCCTGCATACTCCACATAGCTCCATTTATTCTCTACTTACTCTGAAAATTACCTTTATACGGGATGAGGTAATAAAGGATGCTGGCTTTTATTTAGAGACAGGTCTTAATTGTGTTGGTATTGAACTAATGCTGCTTTTACAAATGTTAGTTGAGCGGTTGCAGCTTTGCAGACCGCCCTGATGGCAGCTGATTAATGGCCCTTTTCAGCAGATAAAAGCTCTACGAGTCCACAGAGAGACACAGAAACAGTCTGCATGTGGATGGAGATATTTATAATGAAGAGGGAGGGCCGGGGAACATAAGCCAAAAATAATTGCTGCATTTAGAGAGAAAGTTGCTGAGTCATTCTTATTAAATATTGAATAAGCAATGTCTTTCTGTTCAAAGTGCTTTGCAATCAGCCAGGCAAACATCTGTGTGAGACGGGCTGACTTGATGACTCCCACGCTTCCAGATATTCCACTTTCACAACGCCGGACAGAAGGAGCGCCATAAATTCCACTTTTCGCCTTCAGAAATATGTTCTGATGCTGTTTCCATTAACCGCTGCCGTTCTGAGTCATAAAGCGTGAAAAGCGAGCTCGATGATCGCTGTGATATCTCGCTCCTGTCGGCTCTTCCTCGGCCCGTCCTCGCTACACGCTCACACAAAAAAACACGACCCCGCCTGTCCTCGCTGATTCATGTTCTCCATCTTCGTCCTCCACAGCAACCCAACATCAAGCAGAAGTTTGTCGCCCTGCTGAAGAGGTTCAAAGTCACGGATGAGGTAGGTTCTGTCTTTCTTTCCCTTTCAGCCTCACTGGCGGGTTTCAGCGTGTCGACGTGCATTTCCCTTTCGCTCTGACACGCGGAGACGTGCGTGGGAGAGGTGGCAGAACAGCTGAGATTCAGCTGCCAGCTTAAAAAAACAAACATTATCATTTGAAATAGAACAGAGGTGTGATTAACGTGTTGTTTTGGCATCTGTCTGTTGTTTAAAATGTTACTTTTACTGATTAAAATTTCATGTTGGTGTTCTTTCTTTATTTGTTGAATGTTTTGAGTTGAACCTTTTTAGTTTTTATTGCCATGCTCATTCAACATTGTGACAAAAATAAAGGAGCAGTGGAATTACTACTCACACAGTGTGTGATTAACATCTCGTCCTCCAGAGACGACCACCAAAGAGGAGATGTTGCCATAGTTTTCAGTGGTTAACTGTAAGAATTATGATGAAATCGATCAGAATCGTCTCATAGTGCTGCTCTGAAGTCATTTCATCCAATATATAAGTAAGAGTCTTATAAGTGACACTGATTGCAGTGATTTTTGGAAATCATTACAACCCATCAAAGCAGTCGATGTCAGCGGAAAGAGGAGAAAAGTTATGTAGATTCAGACAATCTGTGTAATCCCTTCAGGTTTTAGAGCAACATGTCTTCTTTCCTTAGAGATCGCTGCTTATTTCAGCAAATAAAGCACATTTTACATGTTTAACGGTTCAAATAAAGCACAATTTACATGTTTAACAGCTCAAATAAAGTACATTTTACATGTTTAACAGTTCAAATACAGCACATTTTACATGTTTAGCAGCTCAAATAAAGCACATTTTACATAGTTAACAGCTCAAATACAGCACATTTTATATGTTTAACAGCTCAAATAAAGCACATTTTACATGTTTAACAGCTCAAATAAAGCACATTTTACATGTTTAACAGCTCAAATACAGCACATTTTATATGTTTAACAGCTCAAATAAAGCACATTTTACATGTTTAACAGCTCAAATACAGCACATTTTATATGTTTAACAGCTCAAATAAAGCACATTTTACATGTTTAACAGCTCAAATACAGCACATTTTACATAGTTAACAGCTCAAATACAGCACATTTTACATAGTTAACAGCTCAAATACAGCACATTTTACATGTTTAACAGCTCAAATACAGCACATTTTACATAGTTAACAGCTCAAATACAGCACATTTTACATGTTTAACAGTTCAAATAAAGCACATTTTACATGTTTAACAGCTCAAATACAGCACATTTTACATAGTTAACAGCTCAAATACAGCACATTTTACATGTTTAACAGCTCAAATACAGCACATTTTACATAGTTAACAGCTCAAATACAGCACATTTTACATGTTTAACAGCTCAAATACAGCACATTTTACATGTTTAGCAGCTCAAATACAGCACATTTTACATAGTTAACAGCTCAAATACAGCACATTTTATGTTTAACAGCTCAAATACAGCACATTTTACATGTTTAACAGCTCAAATACAGCACATTTTACATGTTTAGCAGCTCAAATACAGCACATTTTACATGTTTAACAGCTCAAATACAGCACATTTTACATGTTTAACAGCTCAAATACAGCACATTTTACATGTTTAGCAGCTCAAATACAGCACATTTTACATAGTTAACAGCTCAATTACAGCACATTTTACATGTTTAACACCTCAAATACAGCACATTTTACATGTTTAACAGCTTAAATACAGCACATTTTACATGTTTAACAGCTCAAATAAAGCACATTTTATGTTTAACAGCTCAAATACAGCACATTTTACATAGTTAACAGCTCAAATAAAGCACATTTTACATGTTTAGCAGCTCAAATACAGCACATTTTACATAGTTAACAGCTCAAATACAGCACATTTTACATAGTTAACAGCTCAAATAAAGCACATTTTACATGTTTAGCAGCTCAAATACAGCACATTTTACATAGTTAACAGCTCAAATACAGCACATTTTATGTTTAACAGCTCAAATACAGCACATTTTACATGTTTAGCAGCTCAAATAAAGCACATTTTATGTTTAACAGCTCAAATACAGCACATTTTACATAGTTAACAGCTCAAATACAGCACATTTTACATGTTTAGCAGCTCAAATACAGCACATTTTACATAGTTAACAGCTCAAATACAGCACATTTTACACGTTTAACAGCTCAAATACAGCACATTTTACATGTTTAATAGCTCAAATAAGCACATTTTACATGTTTAATAGCTCAAATACAGCACATTTTACATGTTTAATAGCTCAAATACAGCACATTTTACATGTTTAACACCTCAAAGGCTCCATAGCAGCAGAAGCCATGTGCTAAACTGACCCGCCTGCACTGCAGACCGGTCACATGACCCACTGTTGAACAGTCCTAAATCAGAGTGGGATCAATTATTCATGAATATTTTACAGTTTTTGTATGCATGATTGTGCATGTTTCCGTGCATGAGCACATGTTAAACCCAGCTTAAGATCGGTGCCATAACTGGGCTGGAGTGTTGTGATTTATTAGTGGAGCAGCTGAGCAGTCTGACCCACTCTGATTTTAAACGGGTCACTTTGGCTCAAAAGCATCTCACTCGTCTCCCTTTTACTCGTCACCTGCAGTGAAGTCTCAGCCTCTGAGCCTGGTGGGAACATTTTGATGTTGGCAGTGAGCCCCGCTGAGCATTACAGTTGGGATCAGCACATCTCCCTTTACAGGAAGTTATTGGTGCTCAGTTTCAGGAAAAGGCTGCCGTTCACATGTTTTTATACGCGTACACAAGCGACAGACGGAGCTGGATAAGTGGAAACTCTCTCTGTGTCCCTTCCAGGTGGGATTTGGTCTGGAGCATGTTTCGAGGGAGCAGATCCAGGAGGTGGAGGAGGACCTGGACGAGCTGTACGACAGCCTGGAGATGTACAACCCCAGTGACAGCGGGCCAGAGATGGAGGAGACCGACAGCATCCTCAGCACACCCAAACCCAAGCTGAGGTAAGAGCAGAAGCACAGAGCCGTGAGGCCGCTGTATTCCCTCACAGACGTTTGGTCTGTGACGATCGATGCTGCAGTCGGTACCACGGAGACTCCTCCAGAGCGCCCTCTGTTGGTCAGAGCTGCTCTTTTGATTAAAATTCTAACATAAAGCAGAGTTCTGTCGGTTTGAAACAGAGTTCCTGACAAAGGCGCTTTCTTTCCTCTCCGTTTGCTCAGGCCGTTCTTTGAGGGGATGTCTCAGTCCAGCTCGCAGACGGAGATCGGCAGCCTGAACAGCAAAGGCAGTTTGGGCCGAGATACTTTCAGTCCGGTGAGTAGCTCTGAGGACACAGGCTGCATGTTGCTCTCCAGTAACTGCATAACACTTCTGATCTGAGGCCCAGTGAGGGTGTGAAGCAGTTAAAACTATTAAAAGTAAACTCAATCATACAGCGTTAACCTCATAGAAGTTTCCAAGATGACAAATAAGCAGCACCCCGCTCGGGTTACTTAAAGAGTGCACGCTCAGATGAAGCTACAAGTATGATAAAACACCGTGTGACACTACTTTGAGGCGGTAAAAACCCAGAATCTAAAGCCACAGGGCAGCAGATTGCAAATGATCATAAATGTTTCAAGCGAACATTTTGCTTAATGGAGCAGAAATCTAATAACTCTTTAACAGGCAGCGTCTGCTGAATAAACTGGAGTCTCTGCTGCGATCTGGCACAAGCAGCTTTATCACATCTTGTCGTGGTGGTGCTGAAATAAGCCTGTAGCTTTGTGACTACTGTTGGCACGCATCCTGAGACATTTGTTCAGCAGAAAAGGCGACTTTCACTTGAATAAACGCATTTTTATCTGATTAATTTTAAACGCTCTGCAAGGCTTAAAGTTACCAGTGAGAACTAACACCCTCAGGACTCCCCCACTGCTCTCTTAGGTTGGTTTGGATGTTTTTCCCGTGAAGCAGAGCGCTGTGGCTGCATAATGACCTCATTTCTTTTTGTTTATTGTATCCTGAGTCTCTTTGAGCCCATCTGACTGCGGCTCCCTCATCTTTCCAGCAGGGGGAGCAGCCTCCTCTAGAGAAGATGAAACCCTCCCGCAGCCGCAACCTGGATGAGATCCCATCTGAGACTGACACTCTGGTACGAATTTCCCTGTTTTTACGAGAGCCGGTGGGACGGTGGGAGAGCTAATGCAGGGTTGGGATCTCAGTTAATGTCACTCTGAGGGGGGATCTGCTTCAGATTGAAGGAACTGAGAAAGCAAAAGACGACGTTTGACACAAACTGTCTCTCTTTTGGACTCGTAGGAGCTGACGGATCAGGAGCTGTTTGCTGAGGTGGGCCCCTGCATCACCGTGTCAGTGGCAGAGAAACCCCGTACGCCCATGAAGAGCAGCAAGAATGAAATCCCGCCCCTGTCGTCACCAAGGTAACAAATCTGCCTAATTAAAAACGCCTCCGGGTAAACTGAAATATTTTGCACGTGTATCTACTGAACTTTTTAGTTGACTCTGGGAAAAATCTACTTTGCTCTAACCTGAGGTCACGCCTCAATTTTTATTAGAACTACGTGTTAAGCCTCTTCGCCTGTGGCTTAACTTAGGTTTGTATCCTGGTTCTTTCAGATAAACTCCTGCTGCTGTTTCTGAAATATAAAGACACAACAAGAAAGGCTGAAAATGGTTCTTACAGTAACATTACTGAGTCTAAATAGACATAAAAATACCTAAAGATGTGATATATATTCCAGAGAAGGACACAAAACAATCATAAGTAGGTATGAAATTACTGTAAGGAGATGGAAAACGAGGTGAAAGGGAAATGAAATGCAGCACAAAACTAAAATAAAAGGCAAAGGACTCCAAAGAGATAGAAAACAACCTGAGTGAGGCATTAAAAACAACCATTAAGAGCTGGAAAATGATCTCAGCAACAGATGAAATGACCACAAAAGGACCTTTTTTAATGTAGTAGTCCGTCTGTGCTGTGGTTAATATTTCCAAGTAAGGAAACGAATCGGCTAATGTAGGTTTTTAAACTACGGACATGAACTTTCTGAGCCGCCATCATGTAGTTTTTACAGGTGAAAGTGTGAACACGGCTGGTTTAACTGGACTTTTTCCTGCAGGCTGGACGGAGGCCACACGCCCCGGCAGAAACGCAGCAGCACTCCGATGAAGGAGAGACAGCTGTCCAAACCTCTCAGTGAACGCACCAACAGCTCCGACTCGGAGAGATCCCCGGAGCTGGGACACAGCACGCCGGTACAGCAACCCGAGCCACAGTTAGACTTTTCATTCTCCATCTCTCCAGCATCTAATTATAAGCTGCACAGAGACGTGCATCCACACAAAGGGCTTAAACGTGAAAACGGCTGCCTGTGCGCGCCGCCTCCTCTGCCCACATGCTTCTCTCAGAGTAAAGAAAACACGCATTCTGCTAATGTACGACCCGCCTGGAGCTCAGGGATGAATTATGCATGTGCTGATGAGTCATCCGGAGGGTAAATGTGTCCCTACGAGGGGTTTCATCTGCTCTGGATGTGTGTGCAGGTCCTGAGGAAAGCCATGTACGATCAGCTGAACCAGATCTTGCTGTCGGACTCTGCGCTCCCAGAGAGCCTCATCCTGGTCAACGGCACCGACTGGCAGGGGCAGGTAAGCCTCGGAGCGTCCCGCCACAATGTCCGGTTTCCCCTTTCCATCGCACCCCTGACTCCTCGTGTGTCGGTTTGCTGCAGTATGTTGCAGAGCAGCTCCAAGGACAGAGACACCCGGTGGTGTGCACCTGCTCGGCGGCTGAAATCCAGGCGGTGCTGTCCGCCGTGCTCACGCGCATCCAGAAGTTGTGAGTTTCGTTGTTCTTATTCTCCACTCCCTGGTTGTCAGGACAACTCAACACTGGCTGTGTTCGAAACCGCCTACTACAAACTGCACACTTCCATACTGCATACTGCATACTCATCAATCAGACAGTATGCAGAGTGTTTACCCACAATGCATTTTGCGAGCCGAAATCAGCCGGCCTGAAGCTGATTTCGCTTAAGCTCTAAACTCTGTAAACTTTAGCAACATTTGAAACATTTTCAGGCCAGAAAGTAGTCGTTTAGATCCCCAACGTGTTGAAAACCTGACAAAATACCGGCTATTTACAATTTTGTGCTACTAAAGCTACGAAAGCTAGCCGCAGTGAGCAACGCACTTCCGGTTATTTTCACAAAATAAAATACCCGTTGCCTTTTATCATAGGGAAAGCCATTAGGATACAATTGGTGCTTTTGTTTTGAAAACAGGAAGTGAACCTACCCTCGTTGTAGCTAGCTTGAAACTGCCGTTTTGACAGGAAATGACGATCGGCGACGTCACGTTGCGTTGCATCTTGGGTAGTTTGAGTATGAGTAGTAACCTCATGATGCATACCCAACATTTCGGAGAATCTAGTATGCATCTGGGAACTTCTCGCTTACTCAAACTCACATACTAACTCAAAAAGTTAGTAGGAGTAGTAGGAGAAGTATGCGGTTTCGAACACAGCCTCTGTCTCATCCTCTGTTTCTGTTTGACCTTTGACCCCATATCATCAGTTGTTTTAGCTTTGTTTCCACATAAACACACACAACCTTTAACCCTTCCTCTGCTTAAAGGATAAGACCGGTTTTTTGACATTGGGCCCTTGATTTCACATTATAACATGATGTTCTACTCACCCCTGCTTGTTGTTGGTCATTTGGAGCTGTTCCGAAGATATTCGCGAGGCGTCTGGCTGCTCTCTTGAGATATTCGGCCATGAAACGGTTTCCTATGGGCAAGCTCATACAGGCACAAACTATGCTGTTTATAATTTATTAATTACTCTACACCAGCACTGATAACGTGGAGGTGCGTCGCTTACTTAAAAAAATCCGGGTTACTAATTTTGAATTTTAGCCGAATGAATAAATAGGCAGCAGGTCTGTGGGCTGCCTGTGGCAGTAGCACGACGATGACGTCAGTAACACCCACTTTACGACAAAAAAATCAAAATTACAATAACCCGGATTTTTTTAAGTAAGCGACGCATCTCCACGTTATCAGTTCTAGTGTAGAGTAATTAATAAATTATAAACAGCATAGTTTGTGCCTGTATGAGCTTGCCCATAGGAAACCGTTTCATGGCCGAATATCTCAAGAGAGCAGCCAGACGCCTCTCGAATATCTTCGGAACAGCTCCAAATGACAAACAACAAGCAGGGGTGAGTAGAACATCATGCTATAATGTGAAATCAAGGGCCCCATGTCAAAAAACCGGTCTTATCCTTTAATGTCCGTCTCTGTTTAATTCTCACATTATGTCCAGTTGAACACATTTACCCATCAATCCAGAACATTTCTATCAGATATTGGGTCAGATTTGTTTTGTTTTGCACATTTTTAAACAGTCCGTGCTGTATTGAGGCCACACGAGGTTTAATCTGACAGACGCTGGCATTTAAGCGTGGCTCGAGGAATTAAATGTCACATTTGCATGATTCTAAAAATATAAAATCGAACGTAGGACAAATAAAGATAAAGGAAACATCACAATGAGACCAAAATCTGGTGTATTTATAGTCTCCAGACTGAGGATAGTCCATCTTTTATTATCTTATAAAGTAGATTAACTGCCTGGGATGTTATTTTCTCCATAAACACTTTCCAATAGAGACCTTTAACCTTAAGATGAAGCCTTTAAAATGTTTAAACGTTCTGTAAAAGAAGGGAAAATCTTTCGAAAAGAAAATCCTCTTTAGTGACGGCGGATAGAGCAGAATCACTGAATCTTCCTCCATTTATTACCTGCATAAAACCATCTATTTGTGGTTTTAAGTGTTCTTTAAGTGTTGTTTAAATCTTTAAATGATGCGTTTAAATGAGTTATTTTAGTAAAACTTACATTTAAAAGATTTAGATAAACTTTAAATATACATCTCAACTCCTTCTCACATAGCTGCCTCCTTTAATTTGCACTTCGTGGTTCCTCACAGGGCAACATACCAGCTTATTAATATGTAACCAGCAAGGTAATAAATCCGCAGGCGTCCCATCTGCAGAGCCTCTGCATTTAGCTTTCTGAACAAAGTGGGGCTAAAACGACCCCGCCAGCCACACACGCCTTCCCTCATGTGACGCTGCAGCTCTCCGTTAACCAGGAACATCCCCAATTAAAACCCTTCCTGGTCGACCAGCAGTTTAAAACGAGCAGTCGGTGCCCAAATATATTCTAAACATGGGTGAACATATGAGTTCAGGCAAAATATTTAGATTCATCTTCAAATAATTTATCTTATCGAATAGAATGATTCAACTTAAAGTGATTATGACATCGAACATGTGGCCCATTTCTTATAAAATACTGGTATTTACCATCATTTAACCTGGAAATACCAGGATATAAGTTTGTTTGAGGGTTTTATAGAAGGTTAAATCTCAGCTGTTGACTGAACTTTCAGTGGTTTATTCATGACCAAATTAAATAATTTATGAATGTTGCTCAGAGAAAAAGAAAACCAGAGTTGTCCTGAAAGCATCCTTTCCCTCTGTCCCCCCGCAGCTGTAACTGTAACTCCTCCATGCCCAGAGCAGTGAAGGTGGCGGCGGTGGGCGGCCAGAGTTATCTGGGCGCCATCCTGCAGTTCTTCGTCACTCAGCTGGCCAACAAGACGTCCGACTGGCTCAACCACATGCGCTTCCTGGTGGTGCCTCTGGGTGAGTGATCTTTGTTTTAGGTGGCCATTAGGTGGCCCTTTAGGTGGCCGTTAGGTGGCTTTTAGGTGGCTGTTAGGTGGTCTTTAGGTGGCCGTTAGGTGGCCGTTAGGGGCCCGTTAGGTGGCCCTTTAGGTGGCCGTTAGGTGGCTGTTAGGTGGCTGTTAGGTGGCCTTTAGGTGGCTGTTAGGCAGCCTTTAGGTGGCTGTTAGGTGGCCTTTAGGTGGCCGTTAGGTGGCCTTTAGGTGGCCGTTAGGTGGCTGTTAGGTGGCTGTTAGGCGGCCTTTAGGTAGCTGTTAGGCAGCCTTTAGGTGGCTGTTAGGCGGCCTTTAGGCGGCCTTTAGGTGGCCGTTAGGTGGCCCTTTAGGTGGCCGTTAGGTGGCCCTTTAGGTGGCCTTTAGGTGGCCGTTAGGCGGCCTTTAGGTGGCCGTTAGGTGGCTGTTAGGCAGCCTTTAGGTGGCCCTTTAGGTGGCTGTTAGGTGGCCCTTTAGGTGGCCTTTAGGTGGCTGTTAGGCAGCCTTTAGGTGGCCCTTTAGGTGGCTGTTAGGTGGCCTTTAGGTGGCCGTTAGGTGGCTGTTAGGTGGCTGTTAGGCGGCCTTTAGGTAGCTGTTAGGCAGCCTTTAGGTGGCTGTTAGGCGGCCTTTAGGTGGCCGTTAGGTGGCTGTTAGGCAGCCTTTAGGTGGCCGTTAGGTGGCTGTTATGTGGCTGTTAGGCGGCCTTTAGGTGGCTGTTATGTGGCTGTTAGGCAGCCTTTAGGTGGCTGTTAGGTGGCTGTTAGGTGGCCGTTAGGTGGCTGTTATGTGGCTGTTAGGCGGCCTTTAGGTGGCTGTTAGGCAGCCTTTAGGTGGCTGTTAGGTGGCTGTTATGTGGCTGTTAGGCGGCCTTTAGGTGGCCGTTAGGTGGCCCTTTAGGTGGCCGTTAGGTGGCCCTTTAGGTGGCCTTTAGGTGGCCGTTAGGCGGCCTTTAGGTGGCCGTTAGGTGGCTGTTAGGCAGCCTTTAGGTGGCCCTTTAGGTGGCTGTTAGGTGGCCCTTTAGGTGGCCTTTAGGTGGCTGTTAGGCAGCCTTTAGGTGGCCCTTTAGGTGGCTGTTAGGTGGCCTTTAGGTGGCCGTTAGGTGGCTGTTAGGTGGCTGTTAGGCGGCCTTTAGGTAGCTGTTAGGCAGCCTTTAGGTGGCTGTTAGGCGGCCTTTAGGTGGCCGTTAGGTGGCCGTTAGGTGGCTGTTAGGCAGCCTTTAGGTGGCCGTTAGGTGGCTGTTATGTGGCTGTTAGGCGGCCTTTAGGTGGCTGTTATGTGGCTGTTAGGCAGCCTTTAGGTGGCTGTTAGGTGGCTGTTAGGTGGCCGTTAGGTGGCTGTTATGTGGCTGTTAGGCGGCCTTTAGGTGGCTGTTAGGCAGCCTTTAGGTGGCTGTTAGGTGGCTGTTATGTGGCTGTTAGGCGGCCTTTAGGTGGCTGTTAGGCAGCCTTTAGGTGGCTGTTAGGTGGCCCTTTAGGTGGCTGTTAGGCAGCCTTTAGGTGGCTGTTAGGCAGCCTTTAGGTGGCTGTTAGGTGGCCTTTAGGTGGCCCTTTAGGTGGCCTTTAGGTGGCTGTTAGGCAGCCTTTAGGTGGCTGTTAGGTGGCCCTTTAGGTGGCTGTTAGGCAGCCTTTAGGTGGCCTTTAGGTGGCTGTTAGGCAGCCTTTAGGTGGCCCTTTAGGTGGCCTTTAGGTGGCCGTTAGGTGGTTGTTAGGCGAGCTGAGTCAGACTGCTGAAAGCTTATATCCTGATTATGCTTGTTCAGTTCTCCGGACGTCCTCACGGGGAGTTAATTGTGACCACGATGATTGGATTTTTGGCACCCAATCTCAAAAACATGTGCATGTTTATGTCTTTTTAATCAGGCTCCCATCCCGTTGCTAAGCATCTCGGAGCCCTTGACAACCGCTACAGCTCCTCTTTCCTGGATGGAGCTTGGAGAGACGTGTTCAGCCGCACTGAGCCACCTCAGACGGGTACCGCATGTTCGATCACCATCTCTCCG
Organism: Odontesthes bonariensis; assembly: GCF_027942865.1. Taxonomy (NCBI): domain Eukaryota; kingdom Metazoa; phylum Chordata; class Actinopteri; order Atheriniformes; family Atherinopsidae; genus Odontesthes; species Odontesthes bonariensis. The sequence continues at coordinate 6,233,308 of NC_134524.1, forward strand.
TCCGAACAGATTCAGTACAGTCCACTAATGAGTCTCGTATTTCACCTCCAGATCAGTTGGATGTAGCAGGACGAATCACGCAGTACATCAGCGGAGCCACAGTCACACACCAGCTGCCCATCGCCGAGGCCATGCTCACCTGCAAACACAGGACGTGAGTGCAGACGCACGCCAAGACCGACCGGATCGGGTCAGACTTTCATAAACAGCCTCTGTTCTTTCTCTCTTTTCCAGGCGAGACGAAGACTCCTACCAGAAGTTCATTCCTTTTATCGGGGTGAGGTTTTAACAGCAGATGTTACTGCAGTGTGCCGCTCATCACTGGCGTGTTTCCCTGACAATCACCCCTTTGTTTTCCAGGTTGTGAAGGTCGGTCTCATCGAGTCTGGCAGCTCCCCGACAGGTGAGCGTTCGGAGAAGGTTTCGCCTTCACACCGAGAGGATCCAACTTTAACAATGTTCCCTCCGTTTATTTTCCAGGAGATCCAGAGGAGGGCGTGGCCGTGAGCTTGGCCGTACCCTCCACGTCTCCTCCGTCCCACGGCTCCCCCACGGGGATGATCAAAGAGGCAGCGACACCCCCGTCCTCCCCCTCTATGGGCAGCGTCCTCACAGCCCAAGGGTGAGACTTCAGAGCAGCTTCCTTCTTTTTCTGCCTGGAGTTTAAACTTCCTTCAGTGACCTACAGATGGAAAAGTTTCTCTCTGACAGCAGCTCGTCTCATTAAGTCTTTATTTCACCTTTTGTGTATTTGCTGTTGGAAAAACAAATGTGAAATCCATCTTTTTTTTAGTCAGTTTGGAGCCTGAACAGTAGTTGTCAGAGTGCTGTTAGAAAAGTTGTTTTCTGTCCACAGGAGCCCCAGCATGTCTCACGGCGTGGACGCCATCGGCCTTCAGGTGGACTACTGGCTCGCCTCGCTGGCGGAGAAGCGGCGGGAGGGCGAGCGGCGTGACACGGGCTGCAAGAACACGCTGAAGAGCGACTTCCGCTCGCTGCAGGTCAGCAGGCTTCCAGGAGGGGGCGGCAGCGATCCACAGACCCAGGTCAGCACCATGGCCATGACTGTGGTCACCAAGGAGAAGAACAAGAAAGGTGAGCTGATGATCAGTGCACATTTTATTCATATCAAATTCAACCGTTTTTAGAAAATATTCTTTCTTTAAACATAATATGTTGACCCAGGACCAAGGATCCGACATTAATCTTTAAAATGCATGAAATCTGCACGGTATCTTTTAATTTATCTGGACTGTTGCTTGTTTTTAATCATTTAAATTATTTTATTTGTTTCTCTTTATATTCTTTTATGCATTTTAATGCTTCTTCCACTCCCTGCTGCAACGCTTTTATTTTATATGAAGCACTTTGAATTGTTTTGTACATGAAATGTGCTACACAAATAAATTTGATTTGATTTGATAAAATGCAGACACTTCGTACCACTTTCTCAGTTAAAAAGGAAGTTTTATGGGCTCGGGGCAAAGCTCTGCTGCAGGGACATTAGGTGGAGACTTCTGATGTCTTTCATGGGAACAAGTGAACGAGTAGCTCAGGTGGAAAGTACAAAAACTGATATGTGTGTGCTTTACTCGAGCATTTCCAGTCCTAATTCATCACATTTTAGTGGAAAATCCCTGAATCTGCCTGTTGAAACTGAGGCTTCAACACAAAATGTTCATATGAAACATTGTGAAGTGTTTTGCTGCAGACTCGACTCCACGTGGATGTTGTGTATTAAGCTGTGATAACATTGAGGGGAAGAAAAAACAGGGTGGAGACAGGAAATGGGTTTGACTCACACAGGTAGCATAAAAGTAGCATTAGCGCCGGTATAACAGACGGTCATTGCTCTCATGAGTAGCCCCACATGGCCCTCAGGACACCCACTGCTACTCATATTTCAGTGTGATACATAACGTCTTATTGTGCAGGAAATAAACCGTGTCGCACAGCTTCTTCCCCCCCCATGTGGCTCATCTCTCACAGCCATAATCTCTTTCTTTCATTAAAACTTTCCAAAAGTTTCCCAAAGCACCTGCAGTCTGTTGTACAGTTTGAAAAATAACCGTCTGTTTGAGTCACAGTTCAGTCGGGGTGGCGTCGGTATGACCCTGCAGCCTGTAACTAAGGCTCATCTTTTCTGGTATTCCACCTAAACATGCAGGCTCTGTGCTAAGAAATGTTATTATACTTCCACAGAAAGCGTGTATAAACGAGCCTCTGGCCCGTTCGCATCTATAAGAATCTCCTAAATTCAGGCTTGTCCTCTCGTCAGGGATCCAGTCTTTACTCTGGTTGTCCTTAAACTTTCTAAAATTCAACGAGAATAAGACAGAAGTGATGGCGTTTGGTCCCAGTGGGCCCCTCGGTGCGATACAGGAAGCCAACAGTCACAAACTTTTGTTTTAAGATGGACGGGGATTTTAAATTGGACCGGCAAATTTGTGCAGCAGTGAAGTCCAGCTTTTTTTTAATCTTAGGCAGCTGAAGGTGAAGCCCTTTGAAACAGTGATCCACGCCTTCATCACATCGCGGCTGGATTACTGCGATGCTCTTTATCTTTGAGTCAGCCAGTCCTCCCTCGCACGTCTCCAGTTAGTCCAAAATGCTGCCGCTCGCCTCCTAACTGGAACACCTAAGAGGGAGCACATTACTCCCATTTCAGCCTCCCTCCACCGGCTGCCTGTGCATTTTAGAGTCCATTTTAAGATTCTTTTATTTGTTTTTAAATCTTTTAAACCTCTCTGAGCTGCTCCATCCTTCCTCTCCTGCCGGGTGCCTCAGGTCAGCTGCTCCTGGAGGCACAGAGGGCCAAACGGAGGCTCAGAGGAGACGGAGCCTTTTCCTCTGCTGGTCCTAAACTGTGGAACGACCTCCTGTTTCACATCAGACAAACCCCTTCACTGCCCATTTTTAAAACCCATTTTTATTCCCTGGTTTTTAACCCAGCATGAGACTCTGTTTCTGTTATTTTTTATTATTGTTTTTAAATTGTTCTCATGTTTTATGCCTTATACTTCGTGCTGTTATTCATGTTCAGCACTTTGTTTCAGCCACGGCTGTTTTAAAGGGCTTTATAAATAAAGTTGAGTTGAGTCCTTTTTCGGCCTCTGATTTTCTCATTAACCTGAGATCTGGACCTCTAACTGACCGAGTGCTCCAACAAACCTTCTGTAGGACGGTCATTAAATGTTGTTTAAATTAGAGATCTGTTGCTCTGAAGCTTGTCGTACCCCCGTTACACACATGTGCCCACTCTGGTTGACCTTTGTCTCACTTTCATGTCCCTCTTCCCCCCCGTCAGTTCCCACCATCTTCCTGGGAAAGAAGCCCAGAGAGAAGGACGTGGACTCTAAGAGCCAGATCATCGAAGGCATCAGCCGGCTCATCTGCTCCACCAAGCAGCAGCAGACCATCCTGAAAGGTAACCGCACCTCCGGAGACGCCTCGTTTAGTCTCTTTGTTTGGCTTTTCTTCCCCTCACTCAGTACCTGCCGTGTCTCCCTCCAGTGTCCATCGATGGCGTGGAGTGGAACGACGTTAAGTTCTTCCAGCTGGCTGCGCAGTGGCCCACTCACGTCAAATACCTGCCTGTTGGACTCTTTGGCTACAGCAAGCCCCCCTCGTAGGGCTGAGCTCCCTTCAGCCTCTCCGACCCTCCACCTGACCTCCTACTCTCCTCATTCCTGTCTCACCTGTGCACAGATCCCACCTGCCAGAGCCTGCAGAGCCTGCAGAGCAAGCGGCCGTTTCCTCTTTTAAATTCCACTATAACCACAGTCACCTTATTACAGTCCAGAGAGGAGGAGGAGACGGGTGGTGGGGGGGTGCAGCACCGTTACTAGTCACTTTAATGCCCCTTTTTGTGCTTCTGAGTGTGCATGCACACGTGAATGTACAGTAAATGTGTGTGTGTGTGTGTGCGAGCGAGTGTTTACAAGGGGATTACAGCACAAGTTTATTAGCTAACTGCCATTTATGTTTCTGTTCTAAGGAATGCAACAGCATGTAAAAAACTAACCCGTTTCAAGCCCTTAAAGTCTAACCGTCTGCGTTTTGGCCCCTTCCGAGACCCGATCCACACGTGCATGCTCCAAACTAACCAACACACACGTGCACACGCACGCACACGCCGCGCTGATGTGCCAGAAACGGTAACTTCAGTTTGCATGAGCAGGTTCACACTCAAAACTCTGAAAATACGGTCAGATTAAAGGCCGACGTGGACGGAGTTTCTACAAGCTCACCCGTTTGTGTACTTTTTAATTTAAAGGGCTTCCATGTAAACATTTATTTCTGTTCTTAACAAGTCATTTGGATGTTTAATGCCAATCAAAAAAAAAAAAGAAACAAAGTATATACATAAAGGCGAAGCGTGTGTTTTTTGAAGAATTGTGCTCTCGTGAAAAAGCTGTAAAACCTTCCTTTTGGAGCCGTTTTGTGATGCATTTAGTCTGTGTTATTGCATCATTTATCTTCATTTGCTCCTGTTCTGATGACACAGGGACCGTTTGGGTGATTGCAGCTGGTAAAATGTAGATTAACCCACTTCACAGCGACTAAATATGCAACCGGACACAACAAAATGCATGTTCAAAAGGTCCAGAACTGATTAGAGAAGCGCTTTTCTTTCCACGAGCATCTTTAATATGAGAATTATGCACATAAAGCACAAAACGGTCGCCTGCCGGCTTCAAAACTTTCACTTTATTGGCAGCGAGCTGGCAGCCCTGATCCAAATTGAAAGTCTCTGATCATTCCTACTTTCCCTGAGACTTAACGGCCATTTTGTGTGGGGGGGAAAGAACCCCAACGTATTTGGGTTTATTTTCTTATTTCGGCGTGTTTGCCACATGCTTTCTGTAGGATATCGTGAGGTGATTAGTGAGTGTGCAGTAACAGGTAAAAGTGCGTGTATGTGATAAACAAATCAGTGTAACGTGGTCGGAAACGTAAAAATATCACCAAATTATGATGAAAACTTTTATATTCTGTGACGGGGGGGCATGTGGTTGTCATTTGTGTGTGTGTGTGTGTGTGTGTGTGTGTGTGTGCGTTGATGATGTGGTCATTATCAATATCACTGATAATCAGATTAGGGCTGCAGTGGTCGTCCTGTTCACTTTGGAGTCTGACACAAGGCAAATGCAACAAAAGGAAAAACTAAACCTCAAACTAAGATCAGGAATCATTCGAATGAACCCTTTCAGCATATTTAATTATTTAAGGCGGACTGATTTGTTCTAATCGTCCTTAAAAGAAGCCTGTGCCGCTCTGCCTTGTGTCGCCTGCATTGTAACACTCTCCATCGCCACTGAAGTATTATAAAAATAGTTTTTTTTTTTAATAGTGTTAAAGCCAATGTCTTTATTTGAATGGTCTCTGTCAGTCTGAGAATAGATTTGGGAGTTTTCTTCCCGTGTTGATGTTGCAGTGTTACAGTTGTGATGTCAGCAGCACGTCTCGTTGTTCAGCACCTGTGACGTAAAGTTTTCCCGCTCGAAGCTCTCTGCGCGGCTAACGGCTAAAAGCTAACAGCTAACGGCCTCTCGGTCACCGCCGGGCAAACGCCCAGCTGATTGAGCTCTGAGCAATTCCAAAAAAAATAAAAAATCTGAATGTACTCGATTTAGTTTACATGTGCTGTTTAGCATTTAAATGCCAAGAGTTTGTAGGTTTTTTTTAAAAAATAAACGTTCCACAGCAGATGATTTCAAGACCGCACCACAAGCTTATCTTAAAATGTTGGGGGTTTAGGGATAAAAGGGAAAATAGGCAGCCTTAAAACATGCAGATTTTTCTCTTGTTGACGACCAGTGAAGGGCTTGTTGGACGGACTGACTGACGGCCTCCTCTCAGAAGCCGAATGTCAGTGAGCGTTGATGAACTCTGTAGTTTGACACAGAGGGCTCAAACTGAACTTAAACTGGTGGTTTCATTCCAAATTAGCTTATAAAGTACAGACACACTAAGATAATGTATTTCTTGTGACAAAAGATAACTACACTTGAAGATATTTGCCATAAAAAAACAACTTGATGCAGACAAATGGCCGACTATTTCCCTCCATTTACTTCATTAGCGGGAGTTAGCGTTAGCATATTTTAGGAATTAGCAGCTACGGCGCGTTAATGGAAACAAGCCTTGAGTACAATTTTTTTGTTTTTTTTGTGTAATATGTCGATTTTAAAGGATTGCTTCTCCGAATTTTTATACAAACGCTTGAAAAGGGAAGTTTATGAAATGTGAGGCGAGTTGACTGCAGTAAAAAAAAAAAAACACCACCACCAGACTGTGGCTCCTCTCAGCTCTGCAGTTAGCATCCTTAAGCTAATTGTTGTGAAAGCTAGTCATTTGTTAGTCAATAAATGACTAGCTGGTGAGCTAATGAGCTGAAACAGCTAAAAACAGAGGGTGGCTTTATATCTGCCAGATGTTTTCCAACAAGTTCACCATGAATAATTCTCCAAAAATGAATCTCAATGTGTCAGCGACGTGCTCAAATTACTTCTACTGCCCCCAAGTGTCCATTAAATTCTAGTTGAGGTAATCTGTAGGTGAACCAAGGTGATTCTGCTCAACCCAAACCTTCAACAACACGCACTCCAGCAGCCGTTTGCCAAATCGTTCACTGCTTTTTAAAGTAAGTGACGTGTTTTTTTCCAGTGTGCTTCATCCTGACAGGGTATTCGCATTTGTAAATTTGGGAAAAAAAGCTCCAAAATTTCTACATTTGGAATGAAACCTTCAACATTTTACTTTGCTTCGCAACTGCGGAACGTCCCGTGGTGAGAAACAGCTGCTGCTCGCTCAACAAGCTCTTTGCCTTGTGATGCTGTTGGATTTTCTATCACTCCTGAGGCCCTCTTCTGTCGTTTTTTTTCTCGATGATTAAAGTTGGAAATATTCCCGTAGAATAGAGGCGTTACAAGTAGTCACTGTCGAAAGCAAAATGAGACCAAATTGTGATGATATTGAATAATATTTGTAGGTTTTTGGGGTACTGAGAACTGAAAACATACCAACAAAAAAAAAAAAGTGATCCTTGTTCTAACGTCATCATTTCAAATTAGACACATTTCCTTACCGAAGACTCTGGCTGTTCTGTGTGTCTTCACGTCGTTGCCGTGCGTTTTTTTTACCCGTGTGTGTTCGTGACGATGGTTCCTCCGTCTGTGGTTAGAGATCAAAAGCTGTTCGGCCCATCAATCATCTCTGTCAGCAGTGTCTTTTCTCTCCGCCCGTCCTCAGAAATGCGTCCCTTCTGTTGATGAGCGAGTCTTCTTCAGGCCTCCACAAGCTCGCCGTCCCCGTTCCCCACAGCTCGTAGACGGGCCACCGGTCCCCAGAGGAACGGGGCTCGCTGGTTAAAGCAGCAGACGACCCGAGCTTGTGGAGTTGTGGAAAGTATTTTTGCACATGCCATTTTTCTTCAGCAGCGTTTTTTTTTTTCTTCTTTTTTTGTTTTTGCCTTCTGCCTATAAAAGTTATCATAAACTATTCTGCTTGTACATATCAGATAGTACTTGTTATATTGTACTCTAGTTCTATTTTGTTGTTTTTTTTCTTAATTTGACATGTTTTGTAGTACTGCTTTTTCATGATCGCGTTAGTCAATGGGACAGATGTGGGGTGAACAGTGGAAGTGTTCATTGTTTCATTTGTTTTTTAAAATAAAAATATTCCTGATTTGTAGCACCGTCTCCTGTTTTCAGAATATATGTGTGTGTGTGTGTGTGTGCGCGCTTCTTTTTCTCAGATATCAGATAAACGAATAGGAGGGGCAGCAAGAAAAATGAAAAGTGTAAAGAATGACCCTTCCAAAACAAGTAAAACAAGCGGAATATCACCACAAATGTGCAACTGTTTACACAAAGGCAAGGCAATTTTATTTATAGAGCACAATTCGTACACAAGGTAATTCAAAGTGCTTTACAGCTACATAAAATCATTAAAAAAAAATAAAACCATTAAAAATAATCATTAATTAATTTAAAAGTGAAGACTGCAGATAAAATACTTTCAGGTGTCATATGCACAGCAAAGCAGCTATAAATGTTTGGATGTACTAATCCTGTTCACACACAGACAAATCAATTGAGTCATAATGTCGCTGAGTGAATTATATCCGAGATAAAAGGCTAAAAACGTGAAAACCTTAAAAAGTGCACATGATGCATGTGAAGCAGATCGTGCAGATTAGATAAATGTCCGGCCTACCAGGATCCTGTCCTCTTCTTCTTGTTGCTCATGTGGATGGAGGCCGCTGACGTCATCAATCAAAGAGCACAAGCGCAGCAAGAGGCTTCTCGTCTTATTTCCTGGTTTATGAGAGGCCTTTGATTTGATTTTTTTCATCCGTTTCTGTTGGCGATAGCCCTCAGGGTCAAAGCCACATCAGTCCCGAAAACAACAGGTTAAAGTCAGGTTTATTTTTTTTAAATATAAAGTGAAAGTTTCACTTGAGAAACTTCGAACACAACCGAACAGCCGTTATCCGTTAACGTGTTGTCGAAAAAATGCCTACAAAGTCATGTTTTATTAGTTTTTTTTAATGAATACATACTTATATTCTATATTATATTCAAATATAGTTTAAAATTTTAAACGGTAACTGTTTTAGAGTCATACCAGAACAAAAAATAATCAGAAATCACAGGTCACCGGACAAGTTAGCTACACGCATGCGCTGTAGGGTTTCCCCGCCCCTACTCGGAAAAGTCAAGAATCATCTCGATGTTTTACCCAATCTTTGATTTAGCGGTTTGGGAAAACTGCCATTTTCGTCTCCCAGCTGTCACGGTGGACGGTGAAAGCGCATCTTCGAAAAAACCTTTTCCTTTTTTTTTCCCGAATGAAGGTACAGTCGGTGAATGTCAACGAGGAGGACTCGTTTCTAAGAGCATAAATCCCGCCCTGCTCCAGTAGTCGGGGTAAGTTAAGGTCAAAAAGTTACCAGCTCACCGAAGCGACCGTTTGTTTAGTTACAGATTTAATTTGTGGTTGTAATCGCATTAAAGTGAGCCCGGTGGTGTGGCAGCTATTTCGGTTTACCTCCTCACGAAGTAACTTGCCTCGTGAAGGCAGATAACTTCCGGCTTCTCTTCAAAATAAAACGAACGACGGTTTTAGGCCAACGTTTAGCCCATTTTTTTAAAGTAACACCAGGGGCGGAGCAGTGATTTTAAATGTGGGGGTGTTCCGGGGGGGACATGAGCGCCACATCAAGCCCATAGACACTACGCTGAAGTTGGCATCCAATTTGCAAATTAAATGGATGGGCATAAAGGGCCATTTCACTGCATTTTTTTGCATTTTGATCGCCTAAACTAGATCCTGTATGGAAACTACAATAGTTACCCTGCTCAAATCTGGATTTAATTATTCTAAAGAGGCTGTAGATTCCTTAAAACCTTGTTTGGGATTTGTGAAACCTTTTTCTGATTTGTAAAAATGAAGAACACGGCCATTTTACTGCATTTTTTGCATTTTGATCGCCCTAAACTAGATCCTGTATGGAAACTACAATTGTTACACTGCTCAAATCTGGATGGAATTATTCTAAAGAGGCTATAGATTCCTTAAAACCTTGTTTGGGATTTGTGAAACCTTTTTCTGATTTGTAAAAATGCAGAACAGGGCCATTTTACTGCATTTTTTTGCATTTTGATCGCCCTAAACTGGGTCCTGTATGGAAACTACAATAGTTGCACTGCTCAAATCTGGATGGAATTATTCTAAAGAGGGTACAGAGTCTTTAAAACACATTTTATGATTTGTTAAAACTTTATTTGGTCATTGAAAATTCAAAAAGGGGAATTCATCTTGCTGTAAAGGGCTTTTATTTTGAAAAGCGCCACCGGAACTGGCTGCAGCTCTCGGTGTTTGACGCAGGTCTCTCCGGAGCATCACAATATTGTCCTGCCGCTGCTGCTTTGTCCCAAACGCGGAGAGCATCGCATCTGTCTTCGATGAAGGTAACAAAGATCTGTCGCTGTTAAATAGATCAGATACATTTCAGGTTTTTAAACGTTACTGGGATTAACGGGTTGTTGTTGTTGTTTTTTAGCGATCCAAAAGCCGACATCTGCAAATGTTTGATCCGCAGTCCACAAATGCTGCGACTGAAATGTCGCTTTTTTGTTTAATATTGGCTTTGTAACACATCCATGTTTAATAAGAAGTGTACAGCCTTGTAACTACTGTAACATATTAACTCATAAATTGTGCATCTTGGTGTTGTCGTACATTGGAGATCGGGCCTGCACTGTTTACAAACCGCTTGCGGGTCGGAACCAGAGCCAATGCTTTTTTTCTGTTATTTGAGAAGTTATTGAACGCTGATCATTCGGGTTGTGAGTTACCGCCTCGTCCTTGTGGGTCACCTCCGTTGATCTTGCTGCCCAGCCAAACGGCGCCTCCCCCCCGGCCGCAGGCCTCCACCATCCACCGGCTCCTGTCTTAATTTGTGCCTTAAAATGGCTCCGTCAAAGATACGCAGACCAGCCTAAAGGGTGATCTCGGGACGCTGCTTTATGGCTTTGGACAACTTAGATGTGCTCTTGTGTTTGTAAACGAAGGGACTGAGGGGGGGGAAACGTGAGTATTGGTGCATTGCAGTGAGTGAATGAGGCGGATGGGAGGGGGGGAGGCAGACAGACACCGAGGGGAGGAGGAGGAGGAGGAGGACAGGTGCGTGTTTATCATCAAAGCTGAAAAAGTGAAGGGAAGCCACGATGTTGCATCCTCTGTCCTCCTCCTGCTGGAGTTGTTCCAGATGCTGCTGGTGCATTCCTGTGTTTGTGCTGTAGTCTGTCAGGACACAGCTGGGATGTTGCCTTTTATTGTCCCTTGCAGGTTAGTTTAGCTGCATTAGCACACGCGCCTGCTACCTTTCTGCAGGACTCTCCCTTTGTATTCGTCTTCACACCAGCATGCATCCACTGTAAAGCTGTGCAAACTTTACCGTCAGTAGATCCTCACGACTGTGCAGTCAGCGGATTCTTTGAATCAAATCAAATTTATTTATAGAGCACATTTCATGTACAAACAATTCAAAGTGCGTTACATAAAATAAAAGCATTGCAGCGGGGAGTGGAAGAAGCATTAAAATACAAAAAAGAATATAAAGAGAAACAAATAAAAGCATTGAAGCATTTATGCGGTTATACAAACGCAGAGGTGGTGAAAAACTGCCGTGGAAATTGTGCATTTAAGATTGATCCAGCTGTTTTTAATGGAGTTCCATTTAAATTAATGATTAGAAGTGATTGTGTTCGTTTAATAACAGTGTTCACAGTTCATTTGAATGAAGACTCTCTGAGTTTGACATGAAAAGTTGTCCCTGTCGGCTCTGGGAAAGATTCGTTGTTATTTGGTGAGTTATTAATGACATGATTAGTTATTATTTACATTCTTTATGTGTGAGTTTCCCCTCTGGGTGACTTTGATGCTGTTTTATGTTAATGTTAATGTTTTAAGCTCATTCTGATTGTTGAGCTTATCAGACATTGTTATGATTGGTTGGCAGTTGTTCTGAATGAACTTGTGGGGCTTTTTCTGCTCTCTTTCCTTTCTCTGTGACATGCTGACATGCTCCTCGGATGTTTGATTTGCTCATCGTGCCTTCCGCCGCCTCTCCCTCTCCTTTTGCCGGGGGTTAGATCCACTGAGCGACCGGTTTCTCCCTTTAATTGGATTTCCCAGCACACCGACAGATGCCGTGTTGGTTTTTAAGCTGGCAGCGATCCTCCTGGGAGTAATCTAAATCTGCTTTAACTACGGCAAAGTAATGCATCCTCTCATCCCCACCCAGGTGGCCCGTTACACAATGAAGGAACTTGTTCAACCTCTTTGAAATCGTACACAAAGAGAGAAAAGAAAGCTTCCACTCGCTGCCCAGCCGGCTGCTCTCATGTTTCACATGCGCTGCCCTTTTATTCACTTTGGTTATTTGCTCTATCGTCTCCTTTACTTTCCTGTTTCCTCGCCCACCTCTCTATCGTCTCCTTTGCTTTCCTGTTTCCTCGCCCACCTCTCTATCGTCTCCTTTGCTTTCCTGTTTCCTCGCCCACCTCTCTATCGCCTCCTTTACTTTCCTGTTTCCTCGCCCACCTCTCTATCGTCTCCTTTGCTTTCCTGTTTCCTCGCCCCCCTCTCTATCGTCTCCTTTGCTTTCCTGTTTCCTCGCCCACCTCTCTATCGCCTCCTTTGCTTTCCTGTTTCCTCGCCCACCTCTCTATCGTCTCCTTTGCTTTCCTGTTTCCTCGCCCCCCTCTCTATCGCCTCCTTTGCTTTCCTGTTTCCTCGCCCACCTCTCTATCGCCTCCTTTGCTTTCCTGTTTCCTCGCCCACCTCTCTATCGTCTCCTTTGCTTTCCTGTTTCCTCGCCCACCTCTCTATCGCCTCCTTTGCTTTCCTGTTTCCTCGCCCCCCTCTCTATCGCCTCCTTTGCTTTCCTGTTTCCTCGCCCCCCTCTCTATCGTCTCCTTTGCTTTCCTGTTTCCTCGCCCCCCTCTCTATCGTCTCCTTTGCTTTCCTGTTTCCTCGCCCACCTCTCTATCGTCTCCTTTGCTTTCCTGTTTCCTCTCCCACCTCTCTATCGTCTCCTTTAATTTCCTGTTTCCTCGCCCCCCTCTCTATCGTCTCCTTTAATTTCCTGTTTCCTCTCCCACCTCTCTATCGTCTCCTTTGCTTTCCTGTTTCCTCGCCCACATCTCTATCGTCTCCTTTGCTTTCCTGTTTCCTCGCCCACCTCTCTATCGCCTCCTTTGCTTTCCTGTTTCCTCGCCCCCCTCTCTATCGTCTCCTTTGCTTTCCTGTTTCCTCGCCCCCCTCTCTATCGTCTCCTTTGCTTTCCTGTTTCCTCGCCCACCTCTCTATCGTCTCCTTTACTTTCCTGTTTCCTCGCCCACCTCTCTATCGTCTCCTTTGCTTTCCTGTTTCCTCGCCCCCCTCTCTATCGTCTCCTTTGCTTTCCTGTTTCCTCGCCCCCCTCTCTATCGTCTCCTTTGCTTTCCTGTTTCCTCGCCCACCTCTCTATCGTCTCCTTTGCTTTCCTGTTTCCTCGCCCACCTCTCTATCGTCTCCTTTGCTTTCCTGTTTCCTCGCCCACCTCTCTATCGTCTCCTTTGCTTTCCTGTTTCCTCGCCCACCTCTCTATCGTCTCCTTTGCTTTCCTGTTTCCTCGCCCCCCTCTCTATCGTCTCCTTTGCTTTCCTGTTTCCTCGCCCCCCTCTCTATCGTCTCCTTTGCTTTCCTGTTTCCTCGCCCACCTCTCTATCGTCTCCTTTGCTTTCCTGTTTCCTCGCCCACCTCTCTATCGCCTCCTTTACTTTCCTGTTTCCTCGCCCACCTCTCTATCGTCTCCTTTGCTTTCCTGTTTCCTCGCCCCCCTCTCTATCGCCTCCTTTGCTTTCCTGTTTCCTCGCCCCCCTCTCTATCGCCTCCTTTGCTTTCCTGTTTCCTCGCCCACCTCTCTATCGTCTCCTTTGCTTTCCTGTTTCCTCGCCCACCTCTCTATCGCCTCCTTTGCTTTCCTGTTTCCTCGCCCCCCTCTCTATCGTCTCCTTTGCTTTCCTGTTTCCTCGCCCCCCTCTCTATCGTCTCCTTTGCTTTCCTGTTTCCTCGCCCCCCTCTCTATCGTCTCCTTTGCTTTCCTGTTTCCTCGCCCACCTCTCTATCGTCTCCTTTGCTTTCCTGTTTCCTCTCCCACCTCTCTATCGTCTCCTTTAATTTCCTGTTTCCTCGCCCCCCTCTCTATCGTCTCCTTTAATTTCCTGTTTCCTCTCCCACCTCTCTATCGTCTCCTTTGCTTTCCTGTTTCCTCGCCCACATCTCTATCGTCTCCTTTGCTTTCCTGTTTCCTCGCCCACCTCTCTATCGTCTCCTTTGCTTTCCTGTTTCCTCTCCCACCTCTCTATCGTCTCCTTTAATTTCCTGTTTCCTCGCCCCCCTCTCTATCGTCTCCTTTAATTTCCTGTTTCCTCTCCCACCTCTCTATCGTCTCCTTTGCTTTCCTGTTTCCTCGCCCACATCTCTATCGTCTCCTTTGCTTTCCTGTTTCCTCGCCCACCTCTCTATCGTCTCCTTTGCTTTCCTGTTTCCTCGCCCCCCTCTCTATCGCCTCCTTTGCTTTCCTGTTTCCTCGCCCACCTCTCTATCGCCTCCTTTGCTTTCCTGTTTCCTCGCCCACCTCTCTATCGTCTCCTTTGCTTTCCTGTTTCCTCGCCCACCTCTCTATCGCCTCCTTTGCTTTCCTGTTTCCTCGCCCCCCTCTCTATCGTCTCCTTTGCTTTCCTGTTTCCTCGCCCCCCTCTCTATCGTCTCCTTTGCTTTCCTGTTTCCTCGCCCCCCTCTCTATCGTCTCCTTTGCTTTCCTGTTTCCTCGCCCACCTCTCTATCGTCTCCTTTGCTTTCCTGTTTCCTCTCCCACCTCTCTATCGTCTCCTTTAATTTCCTGTTTCCTCGCCCCCCTCTCTATCGTCTCCTTTAATTTCCTGTTTCCTCTCCCACCTCTCTATCGTCTCCTTTGCTTTCCTGTTTCCTCGCCCACATCTCTATCGTCTCCTTTGCTTTCCTGTTTCCTCGCCCACCTCTCTATCGTCTCCTTTGCTTTCCTGTTTCCTCGCCCACCTCTCTATCGTCTCCTTTGCTTTCCTGTTTCCTCGCCCACCTCTCTATCGTCTCCTTTGCTTTCCTGTTTCCTCGCCCACCTCTCTATCGTCTCCTTTGCTTTCCTGTTTCCTCGCCCACCTCTCTATCGTCTCCTTTGCTTTCCTGTTTCCTCGCCCACCTCTCTATCGTCTCCTTTGCTTTCCTGTTTCCTCACCCACCTCTCTATCGTCTCCTTTGCTTTCCTGTTTCCTCGCCCACCTCTCTATCGTCTCCTTTGCTTTCCTGTTTCCTCGCCCACCTCTCCATCGTCTCCTTTGCTTTCATGTTTCCTCGCCCCCCTCTCTATCGTCTCCTTTGCTTTCCTGTTTCCTCGCCCACCTCTCTATCGTCTCCTTTGCTTTCCTGTTTCCTCGCCCACCTCTCTATCGTCTCCTTTACTTTCCTGTTTCCTCGCCCACCTCTCTATCGTCTCCTTTGCTTTCCTGTTTCCTCTCCCACCTCTCTATCGTCTCCTTTGCTTTCCTGTTTCCTCTCCCACCTCTCTATCGTCTCCTTTGCTTTCCTGTTTCCTCGCCCACCTCTCTATCGTCTCCTTTGCTTTCCTGTTTCCTCGCCCACCTCTCTATCGTCTCCTTTGCTTTCCTGTTTCCTCGCCCACCTCTTTGTCGTCTCCTTTGCTTTCCTGTTTCCTCGCCCACCTCTCTATCGTCTCCTTTACTTTCCTGTTTCCTCGCCCACCTCTCTATCGTCTCCTTTACTTTCCTGTTTCCTCGCCCACCTCTCTATCGTCTCCTTTACTTTCCTGTTTCCTCGCCCACCTCTCTATCGTCTCCTCGAAGCTCACGGAGTGTTTTTGTTTCCTCTCCCTCAGTGTGCATGAAGCCAGGCGATGTCCACCATGGTGTACCCACGTGAAGAAGCCCTGGAGCGACTGAGCCAGGATGAGATCGTCTTGAACACCAAGGCCGTCATGCAGGGCCTGGAGACGCTGCGCGGCGAGCACACCCAGCTCCTCAACTCGCTGCTGGACTGCACTCAGCCCCCGGTGGCGCAGGAGAAGTCCGGGCTGCTCCGCAAGAGTCTGGAAGCCATCGAGCTGGGACTGGGAGAGGCGCAGGTGACTTTGAGCGTCACATAAATCGGGCCAAGAATGATTTGTCAATAAATCCTTCAGTAAATATCTTCAGAATACTACTAAGTGTATAACTGGAAAGTTTGGTGTTAGAAATTTGTATGTTTAAAAATGCAAATTAGGCATTATCTCATTAAAAATGCGCAAATTTGCATATATTTCCGGAAGATAGATCTGAACATATGATAAAGCCAGGTGCAAAATTCTTTTTTTCATTTTGTTTACACACAAAATGAAAAGAATATTACAGAGGGATTTCAGGATATCTGCTTTCATTTCCTAGGAAATCAAAATATACTGCCCATAAAAAAAAAAACATTGATTTCTGCCATATTTTTTCATTATAATGTCACATAAATCAGGCCAGGAATGATTTATCAACAAATCCTTCTGTAAATATCTTCAGAAAACTGCTCAGCGTATAACTGGAGAGTTTGGTGTTAGTAGGTGCTCCATAGTCTGACATATTGATACTGGAAAAATACAAAAAACTGATTTTGACAAAACGGCATTTAAAGAATTAAATAGGGGAATTTAATACATTTATATTGGAAACAATTTTTCAAAACCAGAATAAATGCTCAGGCCCTTAGTAATACTAATATAGAATAAAATAATCTTATTAATAAAGAATACAAGCACAATACAATAAAAGATCGCATATCAGTTCATTGAGACGAGCGACATGTATGACCAGCCGCCGTCATTAACTCCCCTCGGTTTCCTAACGACAGTTTACAGATGGTTCATCGGCTAATCGATTTTCTTTTACTGCATGAAAAATCCCTGTTTTTACCCGCCGTGTCTCGCCTTAAGCAAAGATTTCATCTTAGTGCTTCAGGATTTGAATTCTCTCCCTCCCAGGTCATCATCGCCCTGTCGAGCCACCTGAGCGCCGTGGAGTCGGAGAAGCAGAAGCTGCGCGCTCAGGTGCGCCGGCTCTGCCAGGAGAACCAGTGGCTCCGGGACGAGCTGGCGGGGACTCAGCACAAGCTGCAGTGCAGCGAGCAGAGCGTCGCTCAGCTGGAGGAGGAGAAGAAGCACCTGGAGTTCATGAACCAGATCAAGAAGTTCGACGACGACGTCTCCCCGTCGGAGGAGAAGAACCAGAGCGCCGGCGCCGGCGGAAGTGGAGGCGGAGACTCTTCAAAGGACAGCCTGGATGACCTGTTCCCCAATGATGATGACCAGGGGCCAGGTAGGACAGCAGCCGCTGCTTTTAAAGGGATAGTTCGCCTCTTTTGACATGAAGCTGGATAACATCCCATATCAGCAACATCATTTATGAACATTTTCTTACCCCCTGCTGCGTCCTGTGAGCAGAGTTCCAGCCTCGTTTTGGTGTTGACGAAGGTAGTCCGGCTAGTTGGCTGGGGTTTAAAAAATAAAGCGTTTTGCTTCTCAAAACAATATGCGTTCTAAAGAGTAAAACATTTGCATCACAAAATCGTTCTCCAGGAAAAAGTCAGACCTCACAATCGCTTGGACCTATTTTCTCTCCCTTCGTATCACTGCCTGCTGCAGACAGCCCCCTCTCTCTCTGCCCCTGCTTCCTGTCTCTCTCCGACTGTCCTATCATTAAAGGCATAAAAAGCCCCAAAAATATATTAAATAAATAAATAATATTGCTAATATGGAATGTCATACAGCTTCATGTCAAAAGAGGCGAACTATCCCTTTAACACGATGGTACACAGACTCTGTGTTTAAACTCCTTTTTGATTTTTGTCTCTTTGGAGCAGAAAGTTTGAAAAGATGTAAAATGAAATGAGTAAACAGTTTGCAGAGGAGTTAAAACCGACTTTCAGGCATTTATCTCCATTTATTTCGGCTCTTTGATAACAGAGGCTGTTATTTAGGTTAAAACCTTTTTTAATAGAGGGATCTCTATCTGAACTAAAACTGAGCCAATCACTCCCGCAGAGGTCTGAGAGCAGAGCCGGCAGATCAGTGCTATTTTTACGCCAACGTATGGAGTGTCCAAACAGTCGTGTCTTTCAGTAACGGATGTGTTCAGGGCTGCCCGGAAGCCTGGACATAAAGACTCGTTTACAAGTCTGAGGGCGGCGCTGCTTTCCTGTGAATGGCTCCTGCTGTGAGGGGCAAACTGCAGCTCAGTTACTCTGTGCAGGACATGGAAAAGAAGTCGTATTCGTGTGTAAAACAAGCTCCGCTTTCCTCTTCTGCAGCAAGTAACAAACAAGTTTGATAAACAAGGCTTTAGCAGACATGTTTTCTGTAGGGGTGTGCAAAATAATCGTCATGACGATGCATCACGATTGTAATTTTCACGATCTGCTGCATCGATTCTTGACGCCAAGTATCGATTTTTATTTTATTTTTTTGGGGGGGCTTTTTATGCCTTTAACAATAGGACACATGCAATTGATGCATTTTGCTGCAAGGGATGTTTGCAATATTTATTTTATTTTTTTTATAGTTTTATAAAGCCTATGCACTTTTTTTTGTCTGTACTGATCATCCCTATTTTGTTATTTTAAGTTTTATAAATCCTATACACTTTTTGTGATGAGTGTGTCCAGTAATATTTGTTTTAATGGCAATACCTCCAAAAGTTGTTTCAATAAATACAGTTATGAATTGATTTGCTTTGAGTTATGTATCAATTGAAGACACTATCCAGATCATACACAGCCAGTCAGCCACTGGTAATGGCTGTTTTTTTTTTTTAAGTATGTTCATTGAAAATATCGCGATGCATCGCAATAATTCAAGTATCGTGATGCATCGTGATAGTATCGCATCGTGGCATGTGAATCGTGATTCGAATCGAATCGTGACTTCTTTGCCAATACCCACCCCTAGTTTTCTGTGTGTTTAACAGCGACCTCTCTTAAAGCCCAACCCAGCGGAGAGGTGGCGGCCCAGCAGGGGGGCTACGAGATCCCGGCCCGCCTCAGGACGCTGCACAACCTGGTGATCCAGTACGCCTCCCAGGGGAGGTACGAGGTGGCCGTGCCGCTGTGCAAACAAGCCTTGGAGGACCTGGAGAAGACGTCCGGACACGACCACCCTGACGTGGCCACCATGCTGAACATCCTGGCCTTGGTGTACAGGTGTGGGACACCTCGGGCGGTTATTTCACGTGCTGCACTCGACCGGCTCGTTCGGTTTCTAACGGTTTCTTTCGTTCCGTCCTCTAGGGACCAGAACAAATACAAAGAAGCTGCTCACCTCCTGAATGACGCCCTGGCCATCAGGGAGAAGACGCTGGGGAAGGACCACCCCGCGGTGGCTGCAACCCTCAACAACCTGGCTGTTCTGTACGGCAAGAGGGGCAAACACAGGGAGGCCGAGCCCCTCTGCAAGCGAGCCCTGGAGATCAGAGAGAAGGTGCGGCTCCACATCCCTGAATGTTTACCTGCAGCCCGATGCAAATGGCCGCGCAGCAAATGCACTTAAGTTTGTTTGCGTTCCAGGTGCTGGGGCGGTACCATCCAGACGTGGCAAAGCAGCTGAATAACCTGGCCCTGCTCTGCCAGAACCAGGGCAAGTACGAGGAGGTGGAGTACTACTACCTGCGAGCCCTGGAGATCTACGAGTCGAAGCTGGGAGCGGACGACCCCAACGTGGCCAAGACCAAAAACAACCTGGTGAGTAGGGGCAAGAACCTGGCGACACGATGCGTATCACGATACAGGGGCAACGATACGATATATTGCGATACTGTAGGAACAAAGATATATTCAGTTTCTTTGTGGTCATCTATGTGACGTGCTGTAACGGTGCGTTCAGACCGGAATTGTTCGCGCGACGTGATTACATACAAAGTCAATGCAAAGACGCGGATTCGAGCCGGCGGCGCGAATGAGGCGAATGCCGCCGCGCGAGTGACAAGATGCGAATTCGCGCGAGTTCAGAAAATCCAACTTTGGCGAAATATTCGCGTCAGACAGCCTATCAGCGCTGAGGTTCTGGACGACAGTGACGTGGAGACAGATGGACAGGCGCTCCGCAGCTGAAATGGAGCGCCTGTAGTTGGTGTCCTGCCGAGAGATCACGGCACCGATCCTCTCGAGCAGGTCATCAAACTGGGTCCTGGTGAGCCTGAAATACCGCTGGAAGCGGCCGTCATCCAGACGCAACTCCTGGAGAAGGCGGTGAAATTATCCGAGCTGAATGCGCCTCCGGATGATGTCACTGACCCAGACACGACGGCGTGTGCGTTTCAGACGAATCTCGGACTGCCACAGCAGGTACAAGGACGCGATGGTACTTATATCAGCCATGGTTGATGAGAGAATGAAATGATTCCCCTTGAGCGAAAATTTGCTCGTTTTTTTTTTTTGTACTAGCGCGAATAGCGAGTAAATTTAATTACACCCGCGGCAAAACTCGCGCGAGTAAAACGCACCCTAAAGGCTGAGTTATACTTCTTTTAACTGCCCTTGCGCTTGGGTCTTGCGCTTGTGTTAATGGCTCGAGACGTTTATGCTTCATTTAGCTTTGCCGGCGCTTGCGTGTGCTGCTTGGCGATTCACCGCCAGGACAGTAGGTGGAGCAGCGGGTTTTTTCAATGACAAGCCTACTACGATGAAAGGAAATTCACCGCCAGGAGCTCTTCGGCAAGTCTCTCTTCGAGTGGATTCATCATAGACATAATATATATAAAATATTATGTCTATGGGATTCATGCTTCTTCTTCTTCTTCTTCGCTTTCTACCTTGGCGTTTGAAAACAGCGGTCTTTTATTAGGGGATGAAACCGGAAGATCAACACGCCGCCGGATGTGATGTAGATAGTGGCTTGTGCTCGCGTCCAGAGTGGCTACTCTATAGCTCTGCTCGCGTCTTGCGTGAAGTTTAGAAAATTGAGGTGACACACGCAAGCACGCAAGGCTTAACCAGGCTTAAGAGTTACATACGATTCAGTGGCCCTCGAAGTCCAAGCGTCGCATGCCAAAGGGAGTCCAGCACCGTCGCTTTGACTTCTGTCCGTGATGTGTTGTCGGGAAGGGACGATGTAACGGGGCTCCGGTGTTGTCATCATATTACGGAATCCCTCATTCACCTTGTATTTTTGAAAAGTTAACATCTTGAATAGTTCGTTGAGCAGGATCCACTCGTTTCACGTTAGCCTGTAATGCTACATTGTCGTGGTGTCTCGCCACATGTGCTCGCAAATTTGTAGTATTGCCCGAGTCCTCGACTCTGGCGTTGCAGAGTTTGCACACCGCATGGCTCTTAACTGCCTTCCTTTGTTTTGGACCCAAAATATGCCCAAACATCAGCTTTAAAAGCTGCTGGAGCCTCTCGTCCTCATCCATCGCCGGTGAACTGTTATATGTTTTTGTGAGAACTGATCTCGCAGGATTTCATTGTTCCTTTGGCACGGAGGACATAATGACTGCTGCCAACTAGTGGCCGGAGGTTTAATTGCAACACAAAAATGAACAAACACCGTGAATATTTGCATGTTAATTGTTTATAAAAAAAATCGATACAGTGTCGTTGAATATCGATACGGTATCGTCAAATAAAATATCGCGATTTTGTCAAATAAAATATCTTGATATCGTCAAATGAAATATCGCAATATCGTCAAATAAAATATCGCAATATCGTCAAATAAAATATCGCAATATCGTCAAATAAAATATCGCGATATCGTCAAATAAAATAATGCGATATTTAAGTGTATCGATATTTTCTTACACCCCTACTGGTGAGGGCTGAATTCACCGCATGCCTCACGTTTTAGAGTCCCACTGGCCTGATTCATGCTGTTTCTCCTCAGGCCACGTGCTACCTGAAGCAGGGGAAGTTCAAAGACGCCGAGGTCCTGTACAAAGAGATCCTGACCAGGGCGCACGAGAAGGAGTTCGGATCTGTCAACAGTGAGTAAAGCCGACAGTCGAACAGCCCGCAGAGAGGTGGGACAGTGCAGGCAGGGGCAGGATGTAGACTCCCATCTGTAGCCTGTAAAATCTTTAATAACAAAGATTAAATAATCAGCTGTTACATCATCATGTGCAATATTAACCTCAGCACCTCGGGCCGTGTTCAGTTGAGTATCATGTGCAATATATTTCATGTAATGTCACGTTTTTATGCAGCATTATTTTCCCTTTTCATTGTTCTTGTTATCGTGTAGAGTTGCCTTTATTATCACCTGCTTGTCTCTGCATTCCTCACCTGGTTACACGCAGCCTCTCAGCAGCACTCTCCATGTAAACTGCCGTTATTTTGCTTTACTTTGTACTTAATGTATCTCACTTCTGCTCCCGAGGCTCTTATTTTTATACTTTGTTGTTTTCTGTATATTGTTGCTGTAAATTTGGAGCCACCTGGCAGAATAATCTCCTTGGGATTAATAAAGTTTTATCTAATCTCACCTCATCTCATCTGAATCATGTTTGCCACGTTTCTGACTCCCGCCCGCCGCTCCTCGGACGGTTTCCTGCTGGGCTCGAGCTTCAGGCTCGCCCTGATCCGTGCGCTACCCCGAGCTCTCTGAGGATTATTCTGTGATGCTGAGGCGTGTGACGCAGCTTAATGTCCATGTTTCCCTCCCGCCTGTCGTGCTGAGGCACAAGAAAGGGCCTAAGCGGGCGTTTGATGGGTAGCAGCCACGCTTTTATATCAAAATAACCTGATTATCCGGACACGGAGCTTCGGGATCCTTGTGTTCTGAACATGATGGCAGCGTGGTTTTCTCTCTCTTTTGTGCTCTTTTTGCAGACGACAACAAACCGATCTGGATGCACGCGGAGGAAAGGGAGGAGAGTAAGGTCAGTGCTTGACCTCGGTTGACCTTTAATCTTCCCGCTCTCATTGGCTGGCGGGCCCCACATTACACAAACGGGGTCGTTTTAACTCACTGTTCACTGGGCTCGTATTTCATTATCATTTCACTCCGGAGTCCAGACTAAACATGGAGAAGCAGCATTTAGCTGTTATGCTCCAAACAAGTGGAACAAGTTAAAGACATTTCTGTTCTCATGTGTCTATGCATGAAATATCTTTTAACTTATCTAGACTGTTGACTGTTTTTAAATTCATTTAAATTATTTTATTTGTTTCTCTTTATATTCTTTTATGTATTTTTAATGCTTCTTACACTCCCTGCTGCAATGCTTTTATTTTATGTGAAGCACTTTGAATTGTTTGTACATGAAATGTGCTATATAAATAAATTTGATTTGATTTGATTGTGTGGTTCATCCTGCTCCCTGCTGAGTTTCCTCTGAATCACCCTCTCTGTCGCTGTCTCTCTCAGGGCAAACGCAAGGACGCCGGGGTTTATTTTGAGTATGGGAGCTGGTACAAGGCCTGCAAGGTGGACAGGTGAGTCAGACATAAACAGTCGTCCAGCGCACATACACTTATTTACTTTGTCAGGGCAGGAGAAGTCCTTCTGAAGGCATTATCTTCTGTAATGGGGGAGATAAAACACTCTTTAACCCTTTAACTCCTGCAGATCTGTGTTTCTGAGGATGAAAACATGGAGGAAGCTCTCTGTTTGCTGTCCACATGTACTTTGTAGATCTTTACAGCCACTCCCCTGAAGAATGAAGCGTGTGGGAACTTAGCTGCAGCTTCTCGTAAAAACAAAGCAGGACTTCTCGTTGTCTTTTCTGTTTTTTAACTGATACTTAAAAAGACAATAAAACAACGACAAGATTTCAACTGGAGATAGAAACGTTTTTTTCTCTAACAGAACCTTGACCTATTCTCAACTGACATATAAACAAAGAAACGCCCCCTTGTGGTCTAAACATGTAACACCACATACAAGAATAAATCAAATCAGGTTTAGAAATAACTGTTCTTTTAATACTATCTATATGATATTTAAACTAAATCTGAATGTGAATAATAACGACTAAAGATACAACATCGTGAGTTTTTCCTCTCATCTCGCCCTTATTATCAGGGAGGTGTTGATGCTTTTTGAGGCTGTCGTTTCCTGCAGCAGAATTCATTTTAAAGAACTCATTTTATCTGATATCGCAGGTCCTTACAGCATCATAAGAGAGTTTAAGCTCTTCAGCTTTATGAAAGGAGGAACAGGGCTGAGTGTTTAAATCCTGTTTGTTAAGTTGGTTCCATCTGACATCTGACTGCTCAGTGCGCTCCACTGCAGGTTTATTTATTCAGCCTGTTTTCTTTTTTAACAGCCCAACCGTGAACACAACCCTCAAAAGCCTGGGAGCGTTGTACCGTCGCCAAGGGAAACTGGAGGCGGCAGAAACGCTGGAGGAGTGCGCCAGCAAGTCGCGCAAACAGGTAGAGAGCGAACGTCTGAAAGACTCACCGCTCTGAGATGAGTTCTCTGGGACAGGCTCCCCAGCTGTGATTTACAGGCTCCTAAACTGTGTCAAAGTCACTGAAAATCACACAACAAGCTGGTGTTTTCCCACTTTAAGATGGGACGCAGGCTGGGTGGGATGTTTCTGCATCCCAAGCTGCGCTTTTCCCCTTCATTTGTTCAGTTTTTCTCTCTGCTGTGGTTCTCAGGGCATCGATGCCATCAACCAGAGCAAGGTGGTGGAGCTGCTGAAGGACGGAGCGGCTGGAGGCGGCGATAGACGGCACAGCGGAGCCAACGGCCCGGGGGGGCCGCGGGGGGAGGGCGAGGGAGACGACTCCTCTGAGTGGAACGGGGTAGGTTCCCTTTATCGTTCTTAACCTTCAACAAAACCTGTCACACGGCTTTAAAAAGGATGGAATTATTCATGTAGAAATAGAGATGCACCGATTGCAAAGGTTTTTAAGGAGGTCTGACCTGCCAAAACCGTTTTTTCCAATATCGATTTCCTATCTAAGAAATAATTATAATCATATAATAGACACTATATGCCAAATTTAATACAGGTACCCTTCTCCCAGACAACATTCTGCTTATATACTGTAACTGCAATTACAACCACAACTAGTGGTAGGCTATATGCTATCATAGCCCCCCTTTTCAAGAATAAAACATCACAAATAAGAAATAGAGTGAGAGTTTCAACAGTGCCTCCTGAGCAGATTTATTTTTTCCTCCTTATATTCGCTAAACAAACCCAGGTGCTTCTTTTCCAAGTGGCGTGTTAAGTTTGTTGTTCCAAATGTCGCGGCTTACTTTACAAACGGCGTGTTTTGGGTCGTCCTGGCACAAAGTGAAATAAGTCCAAATCAGTGACATGTTTTCTTCCTGAGTCTTGCTAGTTTTTAGCTGTTTTGCTCTGAGCTGCTACATGCGGATCAGTTTGATCAGCCGAAACACGGAAATTACGACAGTGACCGGCCGGTCACAGATTGGATATAAAACCGGCTTTTTTAATCGGCGGCCGATTGATCGGTGCATCTCTACGTATAAATCATGAAAGCAATGGGCCACGAAGAGGAATGCTTCATGCTTAATGTTGCCATAAAGCCTTTTGTCTGGTCCTCAGGACGGTAACGGGTCCCTGCAGCGCAGCGGCTCGCTCGGGAAGCTCCGTGACGCTCTGCGAAGGAGCAGCGAGATGCTGGTGAAGAAGCTGCAGGGCAGCGGGCCTCAAGAGCCCCGCAACCCAGGGTGAGATCATTACCTCAGGGGCGTCAGTCAGGAGCGACTCAGAAGCTGGGGGGTTGCTTTACCTTGGAAAACAATTCAATTAGGTTCAGATCAACAGATGTGGATGTTATGAGGCTCAATCCAGTGAATCTTTGGCTTTTTACCTGATTAAAAGACGTATTTTTCCCTGTTTTTTTCCCACAAAAACGCAGTACAACAGCTCCCCTTTTAGCCATATTTGTACTGCTCGGTTCCCTTCTCTTCTGCAGAGTCCTACAGCTGCCATGCAAACGTAGGTTTGGACACTGAATAACTCGGGTGTGGAGTCTGCTGATCCTGAAAATCCAGAATTCAGTATTTTAAAGATGATTCGTGATGTTTTACACGGTGACCTGCACGTGTTTAAAGCTCATTGTTTGTATTTCGCTGCACAGAATGAAGAGAGCAAGTTCCCTGAACTATCTCAACAAGAGCACCGAGGAAACCGCACAGGTACAACTGCTTCATCCCCGCTTCATTCAGCACAACGATGAGGTGTATCGCCAGCTCACGCTTAACTTGAACTGCTCTGTTTTCAGGATGCCAACTCCGGCCTCTCGGACTCCAGGGGATTAAGCGCCAGCAACGTGGATCTAACCAGACGCAGCTCCCTGATTGGCTAGTCCGAAACGGGAGGCGGTGGCCTGCGGAGGCGAGCTGGCCCGGCGAGGAGAGGCTGTTTGCGCCCCGGTTCGACCAAACACCCGCAGCATATTTTTTAAAAGACACTGAAAAAAGGCGTCGCCACACTTGATGTCACGGCCGCTTCGCTGTACAAACCGCCGCCAACGTGAATATTTACGTTTAGGAGCATGCTGCTTACTAGAAAGCGGAGCGCAGCGCAGTAGCAAAGCAACGCAGACACTCGACCCGCTTTCAGTCCACAGAGTCGCGCTGCACTTCGTATATCTCACAGGTAGCATGAAGTCTCTTCTGACGCCAACCGTCCGTCCTGGATGTTAAAGATTAAACAAAAAAAAGGTGCGATCAGTTAGAAATGTAGAGAGAAAGCAGAGATACAGCCAGAAAAACATCCACACTAACCATCACAACCTCACTTTTTGCCTTTTTTATGTACATACAGTTTTAAATTATTTGACATTTCATCCTCTGTACATAGTGCACTTTGATTTTTCTCCTTTGTTTACACTTCTGTGGGTTAAAGAGGGTCCGAACTGGAAGAAAAACACTACATATGTGAGAGGAAGTGACGGAAAGATGAGGAGGAAGCACAGAAATGGGCACTTGGTTCACCCTGCGAATGAGAACATGAAGAAATGACCTTCAGACGACCGTGTTTCAGTCTGAAGGTGAAGAAGCAGAACCGGACGCTCAGTCTGAGGGATGCTGTTGGATTAATCACGTTAGCAGGTTTAAAGTTATTTCTGCAGAGCCGACGCAGGGCGTCAGCCTCCGTTTGTCGACCGTCATCGACGCCGTTCCTCCTCTCCGTTCTCCCACACGTATCATTGCTGCGTCTTTATCATTTTGTAGAGAAGAGTCGTGTTTTTTTAACGCTGATGAGGGGCGGATTCCCTCAGAGGAGCATCCATCCTCTGGGAAGTTTTTACGTTAAAGTTCCAGGTGATCTGAATGTGGCTTTTAATGGGAGGTCCGGTGGCATTTACGCTGGATTTGGTGCGTCGTGCTCACCGAATGTACGCGAGTGACCTCACATCCTCAGCTTATAAGGCTTTTTTTCTGTAGCTTTTAATTCTTCTGCCAACCCTGACGATGGAAGAAAGTTAACTAAAGTATCAGTTTCCACACGCCCGATTAAACCGAGCTGAGATCGGCTTTGATGACGTCGCTCTGAGTCTAAAAAGTGCAAAATATCCCATCAGCCTCTGAATGTGCAGACTGGGGTTTGAATTGTAATGAAGAAAATGCACATTGTGATGGAAAGAGGGAGGCGCATGAAGGAGCTTTAAGTGTTCACAGCAAATAATGTACAGACTCATCTGCGTGTTGGACACATGATCACATGGTGTCGCCGTGTAAATACGAGTTAAACCTTCATCCGTAGCTGCAAAGCTCTCTGGGTATAAACATCTCGGTCCTTTAGCTCTCTGGGTATAAACATCTCGTTCCTTTAGCTCTCTGGGTATAAACATCTCGGTCCTTTAGCTCTCTGGGTATAAACATCTCGTTCCTTTAGCTCTCTGGGTATAAACATCTCGGTCTTTTAGCTCTCTGGGTATAAACATCTCGGTCCTTTAGCTCTCTGGGTATAAACATCTCGGTCCTTTAGCTCTCTGAGTATAAACATCTCGGTCCTTTAGCTCTCTGGGTATAAACATCTCGTTCCTTTAGCTCTCTGGGTATAAACATCTCGGTCCTTTAGCTCTCTGGGTATAAACATCTCGGTCCTTTAGCTCTCTGGGTATAAACATCTCGGTCCTTTAGCTCTCTGGGTATAAACATCTCGGTCCTTTAGCTCTCTGGGTATAAACATCTCGGTCCTTTAGCTCTCTGAGTATAAACATCTCGGTCCTTTAGCTCTCTGGGTATAAACATCTCGTTCCTTTAGCTCTCTGGGTATAAACATCTCGGTCCTTTAGCTCTCTGAGTATAAACATCTCGGTCCTTTAGCTCTCTGGGTATAAACATCTCGGTCCTTTAGCTCTCTGAGTATAAACATCTCGGTCCTTTAGCTCTCTGAGTATAAACATCTCGTTCCTTTAGCTCTCTGGGTATAAACATCTCGGTCCTTTAGCTCTCTGGGTATAAACATCTCGGTCCTTTGCTGTATTAGTGTCACACACTTGTCTGTGCTCCTCTGTAGATAGCTGGAAACCCAAGAATAGCAGACTCCATAATAATATAACACAATGTTTTGGGATTGTAAGAGCCGGATAAAACGTCTGAAGGTGTAAATATTTATCCCAGATCCCAAAGCTTCAGAGATTCCAGATATTTATCTTCCCGTAGCCACGGATGGGAAGCGTTGCTTTGAGGTTCTTGTACTTGTTCTTGATGGATCTGAATGTGACGGGTTCAGCCCGACGTGTATTTTATCCAAGGTTCAATAAAGACAAATTCCACTTTTCAAACTGATCTCGTGTCTCTTACATTTTCCTCCACAGCGCTGCCGCCTTTCCTTAGCTAGGAAATTGTTTTTGAATAGGCTCTATATGAATGAATTGGATTATTTGATAAATAATTATGATTACAATGAATTGGACTTTATTATTTAAGTGCCTTTTAGATGACTTTTGTTGTATTTGGCGCTGTATAAATAAAAGTGAATTGAAAAATGAAATGAATTGTAAACACGTCTGTGTGAAGCATTTCAAAGTGTGTTTTGAAAGCGCCTCCTCACAGCTGGGGCGGGGGGTGTTAACCAGAACGCAGCGCTGCTGCAGCCTCCACAAAGGTGAGAACCTCCGTGTTACTTCCTGTCTCGCCGACAGCCGAGCCCCACAAAGAGGAAGCCTGGCCAGCCAGAGGACGCGGTGATCTGAGGCGCTGCAGCATGAATGAAGCTGGATCACAAAGTAAGGTTGCTCACATCGTTTGTTTTGAATTGGATGGAAGGAAATGCAAAGAGATGTTTTTATAGAAGGAAACGTCTTCATCACTTTGCTGTTTTAGTGATGGTGACCTCCTGAAACTTCCTCTGTCACAACACAAGTGAAGCTCGCGTGTGTTTTCAGTCCATTTCCTCAGAGGCTCTCATGCTCGTCTCGTGTTTCTTTCCCCTAAATACGACCGTTCATCCACGTTTGCAACAGGCTCCGTGTCGGCAGCGGCGCCTGCTGTTGTCCACTTCCAGCTGGGCCTGTTCAGGGAGGTGGTTCAAATCCCCGCCGGCAACCTGAGCTACCGCCATGCCCGGAGGCTGGCTGCTGAGGTCATAAAGCGCAAGGTAACCCTAACCCCACACAGGGGGCATCATTTCTGGCTTTGGTGCCCCAAAACTGCAGAATAATGAAGGTGTTCTTCTTCTGATAAGGAGGGAATTATAGTAGAAATGTGATTTTGAAACCCTAAGTTTGGTCAGGGTGCATCAGTGTGACAGTATCTGTGGTGCTCGTGTTCCACCTCTGACTGTAAACTTGCTCTAACCCTTAACACAGGCCCACATGGAAAATAAAGTTGGTGTTTACAGCCTGGAAACTGTCTCTAAAAGGTCAACTCGTGTGGGTTCCTGCTCCGTAAAGAGCAGCTTTTTGTGTCTACCTAACGCAGAGTTTGAGCCCACCTGCATGCTTTTAACAGCATTTTAGAAGAAGCTGGAGCTCCTCTGGGTTGTGTTTTAGAGCTTCTTCAGTTTGAGGCCGGTCCTGTGAGATATTTGGAGAGCTGTGTCGGTCTGCTCTGCCTCTGGCCTGCGTGCTGCTTCAAGAGCTGCGTGGTCGACGAATGCAGAAAAGTTTCCAACCACAGCCGCTCCGCTCTGTCAACCACACACACATGCACACACATGCACACACACACACACACATGCATGCAGACTCACAGCAGCACTCAGTTGGAGGCTCGACTTTCCAGGCAGCAGGTCAGCATCACTGATGCCGTCAGACGTGCATCTCCACCACAGACGCTCTCATATCTCATTTCTATCTTTCTGCCTTTCGATTGTAAACCAAACGACTTCACTTGAGTTATTCAGATGTACGTATTGAGGCCAACATTTTATACGTGGAGTTCTTAGTAAGACTTCACAGGAACAGCTGTTTTCAGAGTGGACGGTTTGAGAGTGCTGAGCGGTTAATAACACATTAATCGTGAAGTTTGCTGATGACACAACCACCTACAGAGAGGAGGTGGACACCCTAACAACACGGTGTCAGGAGAATCTCCTCTCTCTCTCAACATCGGCAAAACTAAGGAGATGATCGTGGACTTTAGGAGGCGGCAGGGGGTGGAGCACGCACCCCTCCACATCTGAAGTAGAAAAGGTCAGCTGCTTCAAGTTCCTTGGGGTTAATATCAGCCGTGATCTCACCTGGTCTGCCCACACGGAAACGCCTCTTCTTCCTGAGGAGACTCAAGAAGTTTGGCATGAACCCCGTCGTCCTCACCAACGTTTATAGGTGCACTATAGAAAGCATCCTGACTGGTAGCCTCTCACAGCCACGGACCGTAAGGCCCTACGCAGTGCGGTCCGATCTGCTGCATCATTGGTAGGAAACTCCCAACCCTTCAGGACATCTACCACACACGATGTCTAAGTGGAGCTGGCAGGATCCTTGAAGACGGCCATCACCCATCCTTCAGACTGTTCACCGTGCTGCCTTCTGGTAGGCGGTACAGCAGCATCCGGTCTCGCACCCGCAGAATGGAGAACAGTTTCTATCCTAAGGCCATCAGACTTCTAAATGGACTATAATGCACTCTCAACACTTACACTTATACTTTACACACTCGACACTTTACACATGCCTACCTCCACTGCTGTTTGCACTGCAAATTATGTTCTAGGTTAGTATAGGTCTTAGATTAGCATAGGCTATTATGTGTATTATGTGTTCAGTATAGCTCTAGTAATTAGCGTAAAATGTATATTGTAGTATCCACATTGCCTATTTATTGAGTACTTATGTGATGACATGTTACGGCATGTTATGTCTTGTTATGGTCGCTGCTCTACGGTGTCCTGTCCTAAGAATTTCAGTGCCCAGTCCGACTCTGTTGTTCTGTGCATCTGACAATATGAGACTTGACTTGACTAACACACTCAAAATGGTGCCCCCCCCCTTCCCCCGTCCACAACCTGGGAATCTTTGCACGCTCTTCACAAACTTTTGAACTTTCACTCGCCGTGTTTGTTTCAAAGAAACGCGCAGACTGAGGGAGTCAGAGGGCAGATTTCTGAGAATGTGGGGAGCCTTTCCGGACTTCATTAGGCGAGAGCCTCGAATGCACCGGGCTCATTTCATTTGGTTTTCACCTGGATGAAATCCTGAAGTCTCTGCGAGACGTTTTTCAGAAAACCACAAACACTTTTGTTTGCTTCGTCTGAAAAGAGAAACGCAGCTGCAGCGCTTCATGTGGTCTGAATTCAGCTCACTGCTTTGATGAGTCATCCTGAGACTGTCGTGTGTTTGTGTGTGTGTGTGTGTGTGTGTGTGTGTGTGTGTGTTTGTGTGTGTGTGTGTTTGTGTGTGTTCGCGTGTGTGTTCGTGTTTGTGTGTTCGTGTGTGTGTGTTCGTGTGCATGTGTGTGTGTGTTTGTGTGTGTGTGTGTGTGTGTGTGCGTGTTCAGGCTCCAGACTGCACCGTTGTGGGCGCCGGGGAGAAGATCCTGCTGTTCAGACATCAACCCGCCTCTGAGCTGCTGCTGCTGCGCCTGACGGACCAGGACCAGCTGCACAACGGGGATCTCATCGAGGTCGTCATCGCAGGTCAGAGGTCAAACGGCTGAGAATGAATCAGAGTTGGAGAGATGCGCTGTTTGCAGATGAATGGTGTTTCCCTGTTAAGAAGCTGTGAAACCTGTTTGGATGCATGAGAATGTCGTCCTCTCCTCTTCCCATCTTCCACATCAGTGTTGGAGTCTGTTTAATGTGTTTAACAGTGGCATGCACGGACTATTTGAAGGGCAGGGGCGTGTCCTCACAACTGTAGAGGGCACTTCAGACACATTTTATTATATACAAATGGCACATAATAATAGCATTTAGCAGGCGTTTTGGCTCCCCAGAGGGCACTTTAGCACGTTTTGGCTCTCAAGAGGACACTTTAGCACACATTTTGGCTCCCAAGAATGCAGTTTAGCACGTTATGGCTCCCAAGAAGACAGTTTAGCACGTTTTGGCTCCTCAGAGGGCACTTTAGCACACATTTTGGCTCCCAAGAATGCAGTTTAGCACGTTATGGCTCCCAAGAGGACAGTTTAGCACGTTTTGGCTCCTCAGAGGGCACTTTAGCACACGTTTTGGCGCCCAAGAGGGCAGTTTAGCACGTTTTGGCTCCCAAGAAGGCAGTTTAGCACGTTTTGGCTCCCAAGAGGACAGTTTAGCACGTTTTGGCTT
Organism: Odontesthes bonariensis; assembly: GCF_027942865.1. Classification (NCBI taxonomy): domain Eukaryota; kingdom Metazoa; phylum Chordata; class Actinopteri; order Atheriniformes; family Atherinopsidae; genus Odontesthes; species Odontesthes bonariensis. The sequence goes on from NC_134524.1 coordinate 6,265,581, forward strand.
CCCAGAGGACACTTTAGCACACATTTTGGCTCCCAAGAGGGCAGTTTAGCATGTGTTTTGGCTCCCAAGAAGGCACTTTAGCACACATTTGGGCTCAAGAGAGGGCAGTTTAGCACGTTTTGGCTTCCCAGAGGGCACTTTGGCACATGTTTTGGCTCCCAAGAAGGCACTTTAGCACACGTTTTGGCTCAAGAGAGAGCAGTTTAGCACGTTTTGGCTCCCCAGAGGGCACTTTAGCACGTGTTTTGGCTCCCAAGAGGGCAGTTTAGCACGTTTTGGCACCCAAGAGGGCACTTTAGCACACTTTTTGGCTCCCAAGAGGGCAGTTTAGCACGTTTTGGCTAGGGCAGTTTAGCATGTTTTTGGCTCCCAAGAAGGCAGTTTAGCACACGTTTTGGCTCCCGAGAGGGCACTTTAGCACACATTTTGGCTCCCAAGAGGGCAGTTTAGCATGTTTTGGCTCCCAAGAGGGCACTTTAGCACACGTTTTGGCTCCCAAGAGGGCAGTTTAGCATGTTTTGGCTCCCCAGAGGGCACTTTAGCACACGTTTTGGCTCCCAAGAGGGCACTTTAGCACACGTTTTGGCTCCAGAGAGGGCACTTTAGCACACGCTTTGGCTCCCGAGAGGGCACTTTAGCACACGCTTTGGCTCCAGAGAGGGCAGTTTAGCACGTTTGGCTCCCCAGTGGGCACTTTAGCACACGTTTTGGCTCCCAAGAGGGCAGTTTAGCATGTTTTGGCTCCCGAGGGCAGTTTAGCACACGTTTTGGCTTCCCAGAGGGCACTTTAGCACACGTTTTGGTTCCCAAGAAGGCACTTTAGCACACGTTTTGGCTCGAGAGAGCAGTTTAGCACGTTTTGGCTCCCAAGAAGACAGTTTAGCACGTTTTGGCTCCTCAGAGGGCACTTTAGCACACATTTTGGCTCCCAAGAATGCAGTTTAGCACGTTATGGCTCCCAAGAGGACAGTTTAGCACGTTTTGGCTCCTCAGAGGGCACTTTAGCACACGTTTTGGCGCCCAAGAGGGCAGTTTAGCACGTTTTGGCTCCCAAGAAGGCAGTTTAGCACGTTTTGGCTCCCAAGAGGACAGTTTAGCACGTTTTGGCTTCCCAGAGGACACTTTAGCACACATTTTGGCTCCCAAGAGGGCAGTTTAGCATGTGTTTTGGCTCCCAAGAAGGCAGTTTAGCGCACGTTTTGGCTCCCGAGAGAGCACTTTAGCACACATTTGGGCTCAAGAGAGGGCAGTTTAGCACGTTTTGGCTTCCCAGAGGGCACTTTGGCACATGTTTTGGCTCCCAAGAAGGCACTTTAGCACACGTTTTGGCTCAAGAGAGAGCAGTTTAGCACGTTTTGGCTCCCCAGAGGGCACTTTAGCACGTGTTTTGGCTCCCAAGAGGGCAGTTTAGCACGTTTTGGCACCCAAGAGGGCACTTTAGCACACTTTTTGGCTCCCAAGAGGGCAGTTTAGCACGTTTTGGCTAGGGCAGTTTAGCATGTTTTTGGCTCCCAAGAAGGCAGTTTAGCACACGTTTTGGCTCCCGAGAGGGCACTTTAGCACACATTTTGGCTCCCAAGAGGGCAGTTTAGCATGTTTTGGCTCCCAAGAGGGCACTTTAGCACACGTTTTGGCTCCCAAGAGGGCAGTTTAGCATGTTTTGGCTCCCCAGAGGGCACTTTAGCACACGTTTTGGCTCCCAAGAGGGCACTTTAGCACACGTTTTGGCTCCAGAGAGGGCACTTTAGCACACGCTTTGGCTCCCGAGAGGGCACTTTAGCACACGCTTTGGCTCCAGAGAGGGCAGTTTAGCACGTTTGGCTCCCCAGTGGGCACTTTAGCACACGTTTTGGCTCCCAAGAGGGCAGTTTAGCATGTTTTGGCTCCCGAGGGCAGTTTAGCACACGTTTTGGCTTCCCAGAGGGCACTTTAGCACACGTTTTGGTTCCCAAGAAGGCACTTTAGCACACGTTTTGGCTCAAGAGAGAGCAGTTTAGCACGTTTTGGCTCCCAAGAAGACAGTTTAGCACGTTTTGGCTCCTCAGAGGGCACTTTAGCACACATTTTGGCTCCCAAGAATGCAGTTTAGCACGTTATGGCTCCCAAGAGGACAGTTTAGCACGTTTTGGCTCCTCAGAGGGCACTTTAGCACACGTTTTGGCGCCCAAGAGGGCAGTTTAGCACGTTTTGGCTCCCAAGAAGGCAGTTTAGCACGTTTTGGCTCCCAAGAGGACAGTTTAGCACGTTTTGGCTTCCCAGAGGACACTTTAGCACACATTTTGGCTCCCAAGAGGGCAGTTTAGCATGTGTTTTGGCTCCCAAGAAGGCAGTTTAGCGCACGTTTTGGCTCCCGAGAGAGCACTTTAGCACACATTTGGGCTCAAGAGAGGGCAGTTTAGCACGTTTTGGCTTCCCAGAGGGCACTTTGGCACATGTTTTGGCTCCCAAGAAGGCACTTTAGCACACGTTTTGGCTCAAGAGAGAGCAGTTTAGCACGTTTTGGCTCCCCAGAGGGCACTTTAGCACGTGTTTTGGCTCCCAAGAGGGCAGTTTAGCACGTTTTGGCACCCAAGAGGGCACTTTAGCACACTTTTTGGCTCCCAAGAGGGCAGTTTAGCACGTTTTGGCTAGGGCAGTTTAGCATGTTTTTGGCTCCCAAGAAGGCAGTTTAGCACACGTTTTGGCTCCCGAGAGGGCACTTTAGCACACATTTTGGCTCCCAAGAGGGCAGTTTAGCATGTTTTGGCTCCCAAGAGGGCACTTTAGCACACGTTTTGGCTCCCAAGAGGGCAGTTTAGCATGTTTTGGCTCCCCAGAGGGCACTTTAGCACACGTTTTGGCTCCCAAGAGGGCACTTTAGCACACGTTTTGGCTCCAGAGAGGGCACTTTAGCACACGCTTTGGCTCCCGAGAGGGCACTTTAGCACACGCTTTGGCTCCAGAGAGGGCAGTTTAGCACGTTTGGCTCCCCAGTGGGCACTTTAGCACACGTTTTGGCTCCCAAGAGGGCAGTTTAGCATGTTTTGGCTCCCGAGGGCAGTTTAGCACACGTTTTGGCTTCCCAGAGGGCACTTTAGCACACGTTTTGGTTCCCAAGAAGGCACTTTAGCACACGTTTTGGCTCAAGAGAGAGCAGTTTAGCACGTTTTGGCTCCCAAGAAGACAGTTTAGCACGTTTTGGCTCCTCAGAGGGCACTTTAGCACACATTTTGGCTCCCAAGAATGCAGTTTAGCACGTTATGGCTCCCAAGAGGACAGTTTAGCACGTTTTAGGCTCCTCAGAGGGCACTTTAGCACACGTTTTGGCGCCCAAGAGGGCAGTTTAGCACGTTTTGGCTCCCAAGAAGGCAGTTTAGCACGTTTTGGCTCCCAAGAGGACAGTTTAGCACGTTTTGGCTTCCCAGAGGACACTTTAGCACACATTTTGGCTCCCAAGAGGGCAGTTTAGCATGTGTTTTGGCTCCCAAGAAGGCAGTTTAGCGCACGTTTTGGCTCCCGAGAGAGCACTTTAGCACACATTTGGGCTCAAGAGAGGGCAGTTTAGCACGTTTTGGCTTCCCAGAGGGCACTTTGGCACATGTTTTGGCTCCCAAGAAGGCACTTTAGCACACGTTTTGGCTCAAGAGAGAGCAGTTTAGCACGTTTTGGCTCCCCAGAGGGCACTTTAGCACGTGTTTTGGCTCCCAAGAGGGCAGTTTAGCACGTTTTGGCACCCAAGAGGGCACTTTAGCACACTTTTTGGCTCCCAAGAGGGCAGTTTAGCACGTTTTGGCTAGGGCAGTTTAGCATGTTTTTGGCTCCCAAGAAGGCAGTTTAGCACACGTTTTGGCTCCCGAGAGGGCACTTTAGCACACATTTTGGCTCCCAAGAGGGCAGTTTAGCATGTTTTGGCTCCCAAGAGGGCACTTTAGCACACGTTTTGGCTCCCAAGAGGGCAGTTTAGCATGTTTTGGCTCCCCAGAGGGCACTTTAGCACACGTTTTGGCTCCCAAGAGGGCACTTTAGCACACGTTTTGGCTCCAGAGAGGGCACTTTAGCACACGCTTTGGCTCCAGAGAGGGCAGTTTAGCACGTTTGGCTCCCCAGTGGGCACTTTAGCACACGTTTTGGCTCCCAAGAGGGCAGTTTAGCATGTTTTGGCTCCCGAGGGCAGTTTAGCACACGTTTTGGCTTCCCAGAGGGCACTTTAGCACACGTTTTGGTTCCCAAGAAGGCACTTTAGCACACGTTTTGGCTCAAGAGAGAGCAGTTTAGCACGTTTTGGCTCCCAAGAAGACAGTTTAGCACGTTTTGGCTCCTCAGAGGGCACTTTAGCACACATTTTGGCTCCCAAGAATGCAGTTTAGCACGTTATGGCTCCCAAGAGGACAGTTTAGCACGTTTTGGCTCCTCAGAGGGCACTTTAGCACACGTTTTGGCGCCCAAGAGGGCAGTTTAGCACGTGTTTTGGCTCCCAAGAGGGCAGTTTAGCACGTTTTGGCACCCAAGAGGGCACTTTAGCACACGTTTTGGCTCCCAAGAGGGCAGTTTAGCACGTTATGGCTAGGGCAGTTTAGCATGTTTTTGGCTCCCAAGAAGGCAGTTTAGCACACGTTTTGGCTCCCGAGAGGGCACTTTAGCACACATTTTGGCTCAAGAGAGGGCAGTTTAGCAAGTTTTGGCTTCCCAGAGGGCACTTTAGCACGTGTTTTGGCTCCCAAGAGGGCACTTTAGCACGTGTTTTGGCTCCCAAGAGGGCACTTTAGCACGTTTTGGCACCCAAGAGGGCACTTTAGCACACGTTCTGGCTCCCAAGAGGGCAGTTTAGCACGTTATGGCTAGGGCAGTTTAGCATGTTTTTGGCTCCCAAGAAGGCACTTTAGCACGTGTTTTGGCTCCCAAGAGGGCACTTTAGCATACGTTTTGGCTCAGAGAGGGCAGTTTAGCATGTTTTGGCTGCCCAGAGGGCACTTTAGCACACGTTTTGGCTCCCAAGAGGGCAGTTTAGCATGTTTTGGCTCCCCAGAGGGCAGTTTAGGCACACGTTTTGGCTCCCGAGAGGGCACTTTAGCACACATTTTGGCTCCCGAGAGAGCACTTTAGCACACGTTTTGGCTCCAGAGAGGGCAGTTTAGCACGTTTGGCTCCCCAGTGGGCACTTTAGCACACTTTGGCTCCCAAGAGGGCAGTTTAGCATGTTTTGGCTCCCCAGAGGGCAGTTTAGCACACGTTTCGGCTCCCAAGAGGGCAGCTTAGCACGTTTTGGCTCCCAAGAAGGCAGTTTAGCACACGTTTTGGCTCCCGAGAGGGCACTTTAGCACACATTTTGGCTCAAGAGAGGGCAGTTTAGCAAGTTTTGGCTTCCCAGAGGGCACTTTAGCACGTGTTTTGGCTCCCAAGAGGGCAGTTTAGCACGTTTTGGCACCCAAGAGGGCACTTTAGCACACGTTCTGGCTCCCAAGAGGGCACTTTAGCACGTGTTTTGGCTCCCAAGAGGGCAGTTTAGCACGTTTTGGCACCCAAGAGGGCACTTTAGCACACGTTCTGGCTCCCAAGAGGGCAGTTTAGCACGTTATGGCTAGGGCAGTTTAGCATGTTTTTGGCTCCCAAGAAGGCACTTTAGCACATGTTTTGGCTCCCAAGAGGGCACTTTAGCATACGTTTTGGCTCAGAGAGGGCAGTTTAGCATGTTTTGGCTGCCCAGAGGGCACTTTAGCACACGTTTTGGCTCCCAAGAGGGCAGTTTAGCATGTTTTGGCTCCCCAGAGGGCAGTTTAGGCACACGTTTTGGCTCCAGAGAGGGCACTTTAGCACACATTTTGGCTCCCGAGAGAGCACTTTAGCACACGTTTTGGCTCCAGAGAGGGCAGTTTAGCACGTTTGGCTCCCCAGTGGGCACTTTAGCACACTTTGGCTCCCAAGAGGGCACTTTAGCATGTTTTGGCTCCCCAGAGGGCACTTTAGCATGTTTTGGCTCCCCAGAGGGCAGTTTTGCACACGTTTTGGCTCCCAAGAAGGCAGTTTAGCACACGTTTTGGCTCCCGAGAGGGCACTTTAGCACACATTTTGGCTCAAGAGAGGGCAGTTTAGCAAGTTTTGGCTTCCCAGAGGGCACTTTAGCACGTGTTTTGGCTCCCAAGAGGGCACTTTAGCACGTTTTGGCACCCAAGAGGGCACTTTAGCACATGTTCTGGCTCCCAAGAGGGCAGTTTAGCACGTTATGGCTAGGGCAGTTTAGCATGTTTTTGGCTCCCAAGAAGGCACTTTAGCACGTGTTTTGGCTCCCAAGAGGGCACTTTAGCACACATTTTGGCTCAAGAGAGGGCAGTTTAGCATACGTTTTGGCTCAGAGAGGGCAGTTTAGCATGTTTTGGCTGCCCAGAGGGCACTTTAGCACACGTTTTGGCTCCCAAGAGGGCAGTTTAGCATGTTTCGGCTCCCCAGAGGGCAGTTTAGGCACACGTTTTGGCTCCCGAGAGGGCACTTTAGCACACATTTTGGCTCCCGAGAGAGCACTTTAGCACACGTTTTGGCTCCAGAGAGGGCAGTTTAGCACGTTTGGCTCCCCAGTGGGCACTTTAGCACACTTTGGCTCCCAAGAGGGCAGTTTAGCATGTTTTGGCTCCCCAGAGGGCAGTTTAGCACACGTTTCGGCTCCCAAGAGGGCAGCTTAGCACGTTTTGGCTCCCAAGAAGGCAGTTTAGCACACGTTTTGGCTCCCGAGAGGGCACTTTAGCACACATTTTGGCTCAAGAGAGGGCAGTTTAGCAAGTTTTGGCTTCCCAGAGGGCACTTTAGCACGTGTTTTGGCTCCCAAGAGGGCACTTTAGCACGTGTTTTGGCTCCCAAGAGGGCAGTTTAGCACGTTTTGGCACCCAAGAGGGCACTTTAGCACACGTTCTGGCTCCCAAGAGGGCAGTTTAGCACGTTATGGCTAGGGCAGTTTAGCATGTTTTTGGCTCCCAAGAAGGCACTTTAGCACGTGTTTTGGCTCCCAAGAGGGCACTTTAGCATACGTTTTGGCTCAGAGAGGGCAGTTTAGCATGTTTTGGCTGCCCAGAGGGCACTTTAGCACACGTTTTGGCTCCCAAGAGGGCAGTTTAGCATGTTTTGGCTCCCCAGAGGGCAGTTTAGGCACACGTTTTGGCTCCCGAGAGGGCACTTTAGCACACATTTTGGCTCCCGAGAGAGCACTTTAGCACACGTTTTGGCTCCAGAGAGGGCAGTTTAGCACGTTTGGCTCCCCAGTGGGCACTTTAGCACACTTTGGCTCCCCAGAGGGCACTTTAGCATGTTTTGGCTCCCCAGAGGGCACTTTAGCATGTTTTGGCTCCCCAGAGGGCAGTTTTGCACACGTTTTGGCTCCCAAGAGGGCAGTTTAGCACGTTTTGGCTCCCAAGAAGGCAGTTTAGCACGTTTTGGCTCCCGAGAGGGCACTTTAGCACACATTTGGGCTCAAGAGAGGGCAGTTTAGCACGTTTTGGATCCCCGGGGGCCACTTTAGCACGTGTTTTGGCTCCCAAGAGGGCAGTTTAGCACGTTTTGGCACCCAAGAGGGCACTTTAGCACACGTTTTGGCTCCCAAGAGGGCAGTTTAGCACGTTTTGGCTAGGGCAGTTTAGCATGTTTTTGGCTCCCAAGAGGGCAGTTTAGCACGTTTTGGCTCCCAAGAGGGCAGTTTAGCACGTTTTGGCACCCAAGAAGGCAGTTTAGCACACGCTTTGGCTCCCGAGAGGGCACTTTAGCACACGTTTTGGCTCCAGAGAGGGCAGTTTAGCATGTTTTTGGCTCCCAAGAAGGCAGTTTAGCACACGCTTTGGCTCCAGAGAGGGCAGTTTAGCACGTTTGGCTCCCCAGTGGGCACTTTAGCACACTTTGGCTCCCAAGAGGGCAGTTTAGCATGTTTTGGCTCCCCAGAGGGCAGTTTAGCACATGTTTTGGCTCCCAAGAGGGCACTTTAGCACATGTTTCGGCTCCCAAGAGGGCAGTTTAGCACGTTTTGGCTCCCAAGAAGGCAGTTTAGCACGTTTTGGCTCCCAAGAGGGCAGTTTAGCACGTTTTGGCTCCCAAGAGGGCAGTTTAGCACGTTTTGGCTCCCGAGAAGGCAGTTTAGCACGTTTTGGCTCCCGAGAAGGCAGTTTAGCACGTTTTGGCTCCCAAGAAGGCAGTTTAGCACGTTTTGGCTCCCAAGAGGGCACTTTAGCACACATTTTGGCTCCCAAGAGGGCAGTTTAGCACGTTTTGGCTCCCAAGAAGGCAGTTTAGCACGTTTTGGCTCAAAGAGGGCACTTTAGCACACATTTTGGCTCCCAAGAGGGCAGTTTAGCACGTTTTGGCTCCCGAGAAGGCAGTTTAGCACGTTTTGGCTCCCAAGAAGGCAGTTTAGCACATTTTGGCTCCCAAGAGGGCACTATAATAGCACACATTTTGGCTCCCAAGAGGGCACTATAATAGCACACATTTTGGCTCCCAAGAGGGCACTATAATAGCACACATTTTGGCTCCCAAGAGGGCACTTTAGCACACATTTTGGCTCAGAGAGGGCACTTTAGCACACATTTTGGCTCCCAAGAGGGCACTTTAGCACTCGTTTAGCACACCTGATCTGACGGCGGAGGTGTAATCTGTCTCTTGCTTTGGGTCTGCCTCAGGATCTGCTTCTGTGACTGAGATGAAGATTCGTCCACACTCCCTGGTGGTCCACTCATACCGGACTCCCACCTTCTGTCACCACTGTGGAGAGATGCTGTGGGGGCTGGTGCGACAGGGGTTAAAATGTGATGGTAAAGCTGCCCTGAGATTTCTCACAGTGATGCACGGGTGTTTTAAAGGCTTGTTCCATAAATCTCAGCAGCTCTCTGCCCTCCTCTTCCTCCCTGCAGGTTGCGGGTTAGACTTCCATAAGCGCTGTGCTCTGCAGCTGCCCAATGACTGCAGTCGAGCACGGCGCCAAGTTAGCACCAGCCTCTCCCTGTTTCCACCGCGACGACCACGGACGCACTCGCTGTCCAATATGGCAGGAGGCAGTCTAGAGGAGGTGAGCAAACAACCCAGAGCGCCCAAACCTATTTGTTTTATGTGTTACACACACCACTGAAGGCTTTTACCGTCTGCCCTCACCAGATCAGCATGACCAAGCCCTCGTCCAGGCCTCCATCGTGGGCCGAGGCTCCGGTCTGGCTGAGAGACGGGGACGGGAGCACAGCTCAGGTCCCTCACACCTTCCACATCCACAGCTACACCAAACCCACCGTGTGCCAGTACTGCCACCGGCTGCTCAAAGGGCTCTTCAGGCAGGGCCTGCAGTGCTCAGGTGAGGAGGCTGGAGAGAGGCCCTCTAAAGCAAATGCAAAAGCTAAAAGAAAGAAGGCAAAGTGGCTGCTGACAGTAGAGAAACCCTGGAGTTCAGAGTGAGAGAGAAAGGAAACAAACAGTCCAAGGCTGTGTTCGAAACCGCATACTTCCATTCTGCATACTCATCGATCAGATGAGTATGCAGATGAGTATGATTTCGCTTAAGCTCTAAACTCTGTAAACTTTAGCAACATTTGAAACATTTTCAGGCGAGAAAGTAGTCGTTTAGATCCCCAACGTGTTGAAAACCTGACAAAATACCGGCTATTTACAATTTTGTTCCCACGGATTCGTCGCTACTAAAGCTAGCCGCAGTGAGCAACGCACTTCCGGTTATTTTTTCACAAAATAAAATACCCGTTGCCTTTTATCATAGGGAAAGCCATTACGATACAATTGGTGCTTTTGTTTTGAAAACAGGAAGTGAACCTACCCTCGTTGTAGCTAGCTTGAAACTGCCGTTTTGACAGGAAATGACGATCGGCGACGTCACGTTACGTTGCATCTTGGGTAGTTTGAGTATGAGTAGTAACCTCATGATGCATACCCAACATTTCGGAGAATCTAGTATGCATCCGGGGGAAAAAGTCAGTATGAGTAGTAGGAGTAGTAGGAGAAGTATGCGGTTTCGAACACAGCCTAAATCTTAGTGGAAATGTACTCCTGCGTAGGTTAGGTTGTAAAAACAGCTGATGTAGCTAAATCTGTATCTGCTGTTGTACGTGAAGAATGAAAAGTAACAAGTAACAGTGGCCTTATGAGGAAAATGTGCACGTATCAGCACTCTGTTCCCTCTGATTCCCTCCAGCACTTCCCTGGAGCCACAACTTCCATAGCAACGCTGCATCATCATCCAGTTTTACCAACTGTGATTCATGTACATCTAACATTTAACATGTTTTCTTTCCTTTTATTAATTAAAGACCTTGATGATGAAGTAATATTCCACATTATCTTTAACATGGCACATATGAGAGAGCCTCTGTGTAACAGTTTGGTCCTAAACATCCCATCCTACCATCCTTCCTTCACCCTTAGGAAGAGAGCTGGAGATGAAAATAAGTTGTTTATTTGACAGGAACGTCTTCTCGTTCAGGCATGAAAGCAGATCCCTCACATATGGCACATATTGACATGTCATTTTTAATAAATTAGCCCTTAAACCTAATCCCTGATAGGGGACATTTTTGTCCACTTGGGGTGTACTTTCTCCTCTAATTTCACACTGTAGATAGTGATACTCATCATATTTGGTCCAGTTGTGCATTTTTGACTATTTTTTCGAATTTCAAACACACATCATATACAATGCAATTTTTCATTGTGTGGGAAAAAAACTCCTTAATTTCTGAAAAGGGACATTTTTTGTCCCCTTTTTAAAACAACCTAAAAATACCATATATTAATATTTTTTCCACTATTTAAAAAAAAAATCTTTTATTTCACTTCAGGTCTGATCATAACTACCAAGTTTTCAATTATTTTCAAAAACATTAACCCTTTAGATGCCAATTTGAACTTTTTAGCCCAAATTTTAAGCCTTTAGGTGCCAGTATTTTCAAAATATAAAATGCAAAGTGGAATTATTGAGTAGGGATAATTATGGTCTGGGATATGTCAATGATTAGCAACAACATTGATTTTTAGGGATTTTTAATTTTTTTGTTATGCCCGATTTATAAAAAACAAACAAACAAACAAACAAAAAAAAAAACTTAATTTCTGAAAAGGGACATTTTGGTCCCCTTCTAAAATGATCCCCAAAATACCATATATTAATATTTTTTTCTACTTTTTTTTTTCATAAATCTTTTCTTCCACTTCAGTTCATAACCAACAAGTTTTCAATTATTTAAAAAAAAATTAACCCTTTAAATACCAGTGTATATGAGGTAAACACCAATTTCTGTTAAAAAACAAACACAAAAACTGCTGTATTTTCAATGTATGCAGTGCAAAGTGAAATATTCTATGGGGGGTTTATTACGTCTGGGATATGTCATTGATGAGCTACAACATCAGTTTTATTAGCGTTTTAGTTTTTCTGCAATGGCAGATTACAGAAACGGCTCCCATAGACATCCATTTAAACAAGTTGTGTTTTAAATCAGGTATGAGGGTTAAATTCCCCTAAAGCAGCCTGTGACTTAAAGGCTAAATACTCTCCTCTTCTAAAACAACTCCCTGGTTATAGTTTAAAAGGTCCCGTCTGCCTTTGCTTCCTCAGACTGTCGGTTAAACTGCCACCGGCGCTGTGAGCCGTTGGTCTCCAGAGACTGTCCAGGCGAAAGGAGAGCGGTGAACGGGGACGGTGAGCACCTCTGTTCCTCTGCTCGTGTGTCTTTGAAAGCCCGACTCTGGCTCTGAGGAGGACGAATCAGAGTCCACATGATTCTATCTCATTGGATGTTTTGTTCTGGGCTGCATAGGCGCACCTGGTGAACACCTGAGAGTCTGTTTTACCTGGCTGTAAAGGGGCTGTGATGATGTCACTTTTTCAGACTCCCCAGCAGCCGATCCCAGCTGCCTGCTCGACCTGGAGGATGATGACCCGGAGCTCCCCAGCACGGCCGGAGACTCCTCCGGCGACGACGAGATGTCCACTGACAGCGATTCACTGACCGACACCAGCGAGGTGGAGCAGCTGCCGGAGCCCATGAGGTCAGACCTTATTCTGATGATGTCATTCCCTCCTTTTTGGTTTATTTTGACTCTTTATCTCGTCTCTAATTGAATTCTATTTGCGTATCTATTCCTTTTCATTGAACTCTTTCACTTTCTCGTTGTTTTAGTACCCTTTTAGGGTTTTAGAACCGAACAGTTTAGCATTTCTTTTACCTACTTCTGGAGTCTCGTTGCAAATCTACAAGATTCATGACTTCACCGCCCTCTTTGTTCACCTGTTTGAATCTGAGCTGATGCTGTTTTATTTTGTGGTCGGTGAGCTCTGGGTCCACACTGCCACCTACAGGCAGCAGCAGCTCTCACAGTGAGAGTCTTCAGCTGTGTTCGAAACCGCATACTACATACTACATAATGCATACTACATACTACTTACTGCATACTGCATACTGCATACTACTTACTGCATACTGCATACTGCATACTACTTACTGCATACTGCATACTACATACTGCATACTACATACTACATACTGCATACTACATACTACATAATGCATACTACATACTACATACTACATACTACATACTGCATACTACATAATGCATACTACATACTACTTACTGCATACTGCATACTACTTACTGCATACTGCATACTACATACTGCATACTGCATACTACATACTACTTACTGCATACTGCATACTGCATACTACTTACTGCATACTACATACTGCATACTGCATACTACATACTGCATACTACATACTACTTACTGCATACTACATACTACATACTGCATACTACATACTGCATACTGCATACTACATATTACATATTACATACTGCATACTACATATTACATATTACATACTGCATACTACATACTGCATACTGCATACTACTTACTGCATACTGCATACTGCATACTACTTACTGCATACTGCATACTGCATACTACTTACTGCATACTGCATACTACATACTGCATACTGCATACTACATACTGCATACTACATACTACATACTGCATACTACATATTACATATTACATACTACCTACTACATACTGCATAATGCATACTACATATTACATATTACATACTGCATACTACATACTACATACTGCATACTACATATTACATATTACATACTGCATACTGCATACTACATACTGCATACTACATACTGCATACTGCATACTGCATACTACATACTGCATACTATATACTACATACTGCATACTACATACTACATACTGCATACTACATACTGCATACTACATACTGCATACTACATACTGCATACTGCATACTGCATACTGCATACTACACACTGCATACTACATACTGCATACTGCATACTACATACTGCATACTATATACAACATACTACATACTACATACTGCATACTACATACTACATACTGCATACTACATACTGCATACTACATACTGCATACTGCATACTACATACTGCATACTACATACTGCATACTGCATACTGCATACTGCATACTACATACTGCATACTACATACTGCATACTGCATACTACATACTGCATACTACATACTACATACCGCATACTACATACTACATACTACATACTGCATACTGTATACCGCATACTGCATACTGCATACCGCATACTACATACTGCATACTGCATACTGCATACTGCATACTACATACTGCATACTACATACTGCATACTGTATACTGCATACTACATAATACATACTGCATACTGCATACCGCATACTACATACTCATCGATCAGACAGTATGCAGAGCGTTTACCCACAATGCATTTTGCTCCTGCCCGAGCCGAAATCAGCCGGCCTGAAGCTGATTACGCTTAAGCTCTAAACTCTGTAAACTTTAGCAACATTTGAAACATTTTCAGGCGAGAAAGTAGTCGTTTAGATCCCCAACGTGTTGAAAACCTGACAAAATAACGACTATTTACCATTTTGTTCCGACGAATTTGGCGCTACTAAAGCTAGCCGTAGTGAGCAACGCACTTCCGGTTATTTTCACAAAATAAAACACCCGTTGCCTTTTATCATAGGGAAAGCCATTACGATACAATTGGTGCTTTTGTTTTGAAAACAGGAAGTGAACCTACCCTCGTTGTAGCTAGCTTGAAACTGCCATTTTGACAGGAAATGACGATCGGCGACGTCACGTTACGTTGCATCTTGGCTAGTTTCAGTATGAGTAGTAACCTCATGATGCATACCCAACATTTCGGAGAATCTAGTATGCATCCGGGAACTTCTCGCTTACTCAAACTCGCATACTAACTAAAAAAGTTAGTATGAGTAGTAGGAGAAGTATGCGGTTTTGAACACAGCCTTCTTCTTCTCCAATGTCTTTGGTTCCTCTCCCCTCCATCAGCCCGTGCTTCAGCAGCAACATCCCCCTGATGAGGGTCGTCCAGTCGGTGCACCACACTAAGAGGAGACCAGGCGGGGTCCTGAGAGAGGGATGGCTGCTGCACCACACCAGCACCGACACGCTGGTGAGAAACACTCCTCCCAAAAGCAGGCGGCAGCCCTCGTGTTTGGACTTTATCATTTATTTGTTGTTTCTACTCCCAGAGGAAAAGGCATTACTGGATCTTGGACTGGAAGAGCATCACTCTGTACCAGAACGAGAGCAGCCCCAAGTACTACAAGGTATAATGGCTAGATTTACGCCCTGGGCGAACCATTCCATGTCCCCTCCCCACAAAAAAAAGACTTACCCCGGCACCAAAACAACAACATATTATATTATTTGTATTATTTTATTATATATAATCTTAAATACAAAAAGGTACAAAAAGATACCACATGTAGCTTACAAAATACCATGTCAATGTATATTAGAAGTTATTTAAGTTGTTTAATTTAGCATATAGCTCATAACAATAAAAAAAAAACACAGTCAGGACTTCTTGTTGTGCTGCAAACACAAACTAGACCAGGTTGCCTTTGGGTGAAATTAGTTGCATGATATGATGCCTCAATTCTAATTCTAGTTCAGCAAAACTAAAAATCAAATACAGCCGTGGCTAATAGCAACATATTAGCAAGAGGCTAACAAATAGCCTATAGCCTACATCACTCGTTGAAATCTGCATCCTTTATCTTTTGCCCGTTTCTCCTCTTCTTCTCTTCTTCTCTTTCTAAACTGGGAAACTGATGGCTTCTTTGGTCTTTCACCATAATGATGATCCATGATGACTCCACATTATTACCTTTGCTTTTCCCATTAACGCCGTCCATTCACCCGTCAATCAACTGGAGTCACGTGACGTAAACAAATACACGTAGATGACTGCACAGATTTTTATTTTATTTTGTTTATTTTACATTTTTCACATAAACCAATTAATTACATATATATATATATGGGTCTATGTTAATTTTAGGAATGAAATACAGTTTATTTGGATTGGAAACAATACAATTTTTTAATCTAATTAATCACATGATTTCCCTGATTAATCACGATTAATCGCATTTGTATGTAAAATCCAAAAATGAATCCAAAAGTAGTGTATAGCTTTTAGCATTTAGCTTTATTTTAAATGTGCTGCCATATGAATGAAAGTGCCATAACATTTGTTGTGCAAACACACTTTTAACATCAGCATCTTTCTGTAGTTTTTATGTAGAAGCCTCGCTCCACTGTCTGTTTCCTTGAATGACTTGCTGCTATCAGTTGTGTGTTTTGCCTTTAAGTGATATTTTAGACTGGAACTACTACGCTGAGAAGACAATTCAACTTGGCAGTGTTTACAGATGACTTTGGTTCTGTCGACTCCGCCGTCTGGAAGAACTTTAAAATGAAAAAGGCCGAGTAAAAGTTCCGTACCCTTCTCCATGTTTGGTGGATCCGCCGATTACTTTCTTTTCCTGTTCCACAGCAGACAGCAACAGACTTTTACAAAATAAAAGCCTGTGAGCAACAGACTTTTAATAAAATAAAAGCCTATGAGCAACAGACTTTTACAAAATAAAAACCTGTGAGCAACAGACTTTTACAAAATAAAAGTCTGTGTGCAACAGACTTTTACAAAATAAAAGTCTGTGTGCAACAGACTTTTACAATAATAAAATAAATAATAAAACAGGGGGGGTCCGTGGCGTAGTGGGTTGAGCAGGCGCCCCATGTACAGAGGCTATAGTCCTCGCTGCAGCTGGCCCCGGTTCGAGTTCTGCATCGGACGGCCCTGTGCTGCGTGTCGTTCCCCCTCTCTCTGCTCCCTGCTTCCTGTCTCTCTGAACTTTCCTATCCATTAAAGGCACAAAAGCCCCGAAAAATTCTATTAAAAAATTAAATTAAAAAATTAAAAAACGCGTTAATGCATGAATAAAAATATAAAATAAAATATATATATTATATTATAAAATTATATTATAAAATATGATATAAAGTAAAATATTTATTGCGTTAAATAACTAACAAGTTAACTCCCCCAGCCCTATTCAAAATGCTTCCAGACTTCAGTGGTGTGTCTCTGACTCCCTCCGCTTCCTCCTCTCGGGCAGGAGATCCCTCTGTCTGAGGTGCTGCAGGTCCGAGGCCCCGCCCAGCTCTCCGTGACCTCGCTGCCAGGCGGCGGCGCCCACTCCTTCGAGCTGGTGACGGCCTCGCTGGTGTTCTGTGTGCAGGCCGGCACGGAGGGGGCAGCCTGGGAGGGCTCCATCTGTCAGGCTCTGATGCCCCTGCTGAGCAGCAGAGGCCCCGGCGAGGAGCAGCAGGGTGAGCGGACACCAGCCTTCATCTCTGATAGAAACTTAAAAAAAAGAAAGCAACTTAAAAGTAAGATTTCTTTTAACCAAGAAGCCACATCTCCCTGATTACAGATGAAGACGGAGACGGGGACGGCGTGGTGAGTCCTGAAGTTCTGAGCACCCTTCTGAGAGCTTGTGTGGTCATTCCTCAGTGCAGCACGGTGTAAATGTGTTTCAGGACATCAGCTTGGTGTATCAGATCTTCACAGATGAGGTTCTGGGTTCAGGACAGTTTGGGGTGGTCTACAGAGGTAAGAAGACCGCCAACGCTTGGAGCTTTTTCTCCTGCAGGCATGGGCGTCAATTGGGTATGCCAGCTGCCACACCTTGGCTCCAGGGGAAAATGTAAATGTTTTCTTTTTTTCTTTTTTTTTGAAAATGAATTTATGGAATTACTCTGTGCCAATTTGTATTGATTATTCTATTATTTAATACATATAAATGAACTACAAATGAAATTCTGAACAACATAATCAATTTATCTAAGTATCATCTTCCCCAACACTTGTATCCCCTTTTGAAATGTGGTATCTCCCAGCCCCCCCCCCCCCCTTTCATAATTAATGTAAAATATGAAAAGGAAACAGAAAACTTTAGATTTATTTATCACCAAAAAAGGGGTCCAGTGTTGCCCCAGTGGTGGAGGAAGGAGGACCAGGTAGTGAAGGCTGTTAACCCATTGGCGCCTAAAGCACCTGCAAAAAAGGCTGCTCAATGCCTAAGCCAGTTTTTAGAAAAGGTCCCCAATGCCTGAGGGTTTTTTGAACTAAAAACAATTTATTGAAAACACCTAAGAAAAATTCAATTTTTTTTCGCTGGCTGGATTGTATTACTTTTTTTTTTTATCAATGTTGGACATTTGGTTCATGTAGTTTTGCTTTATGATTCAGGATAATACCCAATGCTGCTATTTATTATACTACTATTACTATACTATAACTAAATCATAATCATAATATCAGCAATAATAATGAATGATAAAAAAACCTGCAATATATCTTGCATTGTGCAGTTATACTGTATACTTCAGTGACACGACTTCTAAAACATCATAGTTGTCATACTGCAGTAATTCGCACCGGGCTCTCTTTTTTTTTTACATAAGGCCAACGCCACTCAAATAAGAATGAGAAGTCGTCAGAATGCAGCGCAAGAATAAATAATTACCTCCAGATCATGTCGAAACGATCTCGTGCCATCACTCGGGCTACATTTGTCTGATACAGCCGCTTGCTCTGCCTCCAGTAATCCCGGCGAGTTGGTAGTTTGATTATTCCAAAAGTTAGGCAGAGACCGATGAAAGATTTCATCTCCTGCTTTGACACACGGGGCTCCACTTCGAGTTGGATGGTGTGTGGCCGCGCGCCTGATCCGCATATAAGTTTGTCTGTGTCACCAACATATCCCAAACTTCATCAGTGAAAATATGCGAGAACACATCTAAAGGACTTGCATCTTCAGATATTGGCACCTTCAGCCCCGGTGTACGAGTAAACTTTTGTTGACGTCGGGTGCGAAATCCAGTGGACTGCCTCTCTTCCTCTAATAAATTCTGTTGATCATTCCCTTCCAACTCCACATCACTTCCATCGCTGTCACAGTATGTCTCGTTAACCGCAGCCATTGTAGCCGAGCTGTCAAATTAGCTACAAACGCACAATTGCAGAACAGGCTAATCGAAAACACCCACCTCATGTGTATTTGAACCAATTATTGTGCATTACATGCTGCATGCGTCTTGAAAATAATGATAAATGAACAATGTTGCGCTACGCAACAACCGGCGTTAGGGACAATGTTGCGCTACGCAACATCCGGCGTCAATGAGTTAACGAGTCTGTCCACTAAAGCACCTCCGCCACTAATGCTAATGCTAATGCTAATACTAATGCTAACAGGAAGACGGAGACGAGTCCATTGTTATGTTAGCGGCTATGTGAGAGACTGCATTTGCACACAGATAAGCTACATAGCAGACTTTTGTGGTGATCATTGTTTATTTATTGATTTATTGATACTGTAGTCATGTGACTATAGTGACCTTGCCATACCTTAGCTTTGGCTGAATTGACGCCGCTGCCTGCAGGAAGAAAAGAAGTCAACTGGAAAAGTTTCTGTCTCTCAGGCACGCACAGGACGTCGGGCCGGTCGGTCGCCATCAAAGTCATCGACAAGACGCGCTTCCCCACCAAACAGGAGAGACAGCTGAGGAACGAAGTGTCCATTCTGCAGGTGTCTCCCCCTCTCAGCTCAGGGTTTGTCCCTCTGATTGCTCCCTGCAGCTTCTAACACGCGGCGCTGTGCTTTATCGCCCAGAATCTGACCCACGCCGGCGTGGTTCTGCTGGAGGGCATGTTCGAAACGCCCAGGCACGTTTTCGTCGTCATGGAGAAGCTCCACGGAGACATGCTGGAGATGATCCTGTCCAGTGAGAAAGGCCGGCTCCCTGAACGCAACACTCGTTTCTTGGTGCTCCAGGTGTGAGATCCCAGCCAAAATAATCTTTAAAGGGATAGTTCGCCTCTTTTGACATGAAGCTGGATAACATCCCATATCAGCAACATCATTTATGAACATCTTCTTACCCCCTGCTGCGTCCTGTGAGCAGAGTTCCAGCCTCGTTTTGGTGTTGATGAAGGTAGTCCGGCTAGTTGTCTGGGGTTTAAAAAATAAAGCGTTTTGCTTCTCAAAACTATATGCGTTCAAAAGAGTAATACATTTGCATCACAAAGTCGTTCTCCAGAGGTCCGTTTCACGTAGCAGGTTTAGTGAAAACTCTGAGTAGGTTAACCCTGAAATGAGGGAAACCCTGAGTTTTCCGTTTCACAAAGGGAGGTAACTCAACCCCGAGAAAGAGGGGTAACTCTAGCCTGTTTCACAAAGAGAGGTAACTTAACCTCACGGTCAGTTACCGTAGTAACAGACTCTCTGAACCTAACCTGGTCGGGACCAGGTTTTATTCAAGAAACCTCGAGTTTCTTTCTGTCTCCGCCCTCTTTCAGCCACACACGCCATTTGATTTCCTCATTCATTCAGTCAGCAGAGCGAGTTCTTCTACTTCTAGAAGTCCATTAGGCACAGTAGGAGACAACTTTTTTCACCAACATGTCCTTTTGAGAACGATCCCGTGGATGAAGGTGCAGCATTATTGCGCAGAGAAATAAATATTCGTCGGAGATGGTTATCAGACCCGCATAGATTTTTGCATTTACAGACAATTATCTTTTTGAGCGGCACCATCAGAATGTGTTGGGACAAAAGAAAAAAAAGACATAAAAGACAAATAAATATTTGTATGAATAGGCTTAAAAAAGACATATATAGGCCTATTATATTTTATAAAGGCACTCGTGTCTTGGGGGTGGACTCCCTCGGGGATTCCCTCAGCCACTGCCCTCCCGTTAGAGGTGGAGGTGCTGGGCACCCCCCGTTTTACGGGCATCTGCCTTCTTTCTGTTGGCTCAGTAGAAGTCTGTGTTAGTTTAAATAGGCTTAATTATTTAACAGAACATGATATAGATGATGACTCTAAATTGTCCTTCGGAGTGACTGTGAGTGTGTATGGTTGTTTGTCTCGTTTGTCTCTATGTGGCCCTGTGATGGACTGGCGGCCTGTCCAGGGTGTACCCCGCCTCTTGCCCATCGACCGCTGGGATAGGCTCCAGCCCCCCCGCGACCCGACTGACGGATTCAGCGGTATAGATAATGGATGGATGGATGGTATAGATGAGAAGACATAGTTTATGTGTGTGAAAACAGCATTATGTTGGGAATAAAATAACTGCACAGTCAAATAGCCACTTAATATTTATTTTACAGTGTAAAACATGATCAAAATGAGGTACCTCCATGCCGAGGTCTCACCTGTTTGAACAATGTTTTTATATTTCATATTAAACTGCTGCCAAGAGCGCTTCTCCCCCGCGGGATTGCACCTAAATGAAATAAATGAATGGGCTACCATTCAAGCAGTTTCCCTGTAATATTATTGTGATTGCAAAGGACTACATTTAAACTTACGCTTTTGCTGCTGCAACGGTGTTGCACTTATTTCTAAAAACGTATTGAAACTCGCCGTATGAGCGCATTAAGATTTCCAATTCGAGGTTGGTGAAAAACGTAGCCCCTCCTCTTCCCCGTTGCCAAGGTGACTCGTCGAATCGGGGCTCCATTGATGCTGGCTTTTTAAAGTTGTGGTGCACGCGCTAAACTCAAGGTGAACTTACTCAGAGTTGATTAACCTCACTCAAATCAGCGTTTCTGGAACCGAAAACTCAGAGTTTTCTATCTCAGAGTAGATCAACTCAGAGATCAGGAATAGACTCAGAGTTGGTTGAACCTGCTACGTGAAACGGACCCCAGGAAAAAGTCAGACCTCACAATCGCTTGGCACTATTTTCTCTCCCTTCGTATCACTGCCTGCTGCTTATTGCACATCCAGATGCAGGATAAGTGACAACTAGTCTTCATCCCTCCTTCTTTGGCCAGATGTTTAAGCTCTTTTTTGTATTTGAATGCTCAGTAGAGCCCCCTGCTGATTAGAAAGTGGAAATTCTTATTTATTTCTTTAGACAAACTGAATATTTGATCAGATATTAGTTATTTGTGGTGTCGGCCATCTTTTTCTTTAAAGTTACCAGTTAAATAATAACGTATATTAGAAATATCTAATAGAGTAATAGAGTGCGTATGGAGCACGTTGAGTCGGATTTAGGAGATAAATGTGACCTGTAGCCCTCTTTTGATTTTTTTTGAGCTTGATGTCTTTGTCAGTTCCGCTGTTTTTTTATAAATTAATTAAATATTTTCCCTCCGCGGTTATTTTAACAACGAATGCCTGCTGCCGCCTGCCGACAGCCGCGCCTGTTACGGTGTCGGTCTGCACGGTCTACACAGCAGGCAGTGATACGAAGGGAGAGAAATAGCACCAAGCGATTGTGAGGTCTGACTTTTTCCTGGAGAACGATTTTGTGATGCAAATGTATTACTCTTTTGAACGCATATTGTTTTGAGAAGCAAAACGCTTTATTTTTTAAACCCCAGCCAACTAGCCGGACTACCTTCATCAACACCAAAACGAGGCTGGAACTCGGCTCACAGGACGCAGCAGGGGGTAAGAAAATGTTCATAAATGATGTTGCTAATATGGGATGTCATACAGCTTCATGTCAAAAGAGGCGAACTATCCCTTTAAAGCTAAATGTTAGCGTTAAAGCAACGTACAGATTGGTTAAAACCGTGTGTTTCTGAGCACTGAAGCACTTAAACTTCACATATCATATTTATTATGATCCCAAAATTAGTCTATTTAATTATAAAAGCTGTTAATTTGACTTTTTAAATGTTATTCTTGTTCATCGTCGTCATTTTGAGCTGAAGCAGAACCATTTAAAGCTAAAAGTTAAAGCTGCTGCCTGATGACTAAACGGCGTGTTTCTCGTGTTGTGACGCAGATCCTGGAGGCTTTGCGTTACCTGCACTTTAAACACGTGGCTCACTGTGACCTGAAGCCTGAGAACGTGCTGCTGGCCTCAGCCGACCCCTTCCCTCAGGTGGGTGCTTTTATTCTACACGTTTGGCTCTCTCTGACCCGCCACCGTTAACCGACCCGTGTCGCAGGTGAAGCTGTGCGACTTCGGCTTCGCCCGCATCATCGGCGAGAAGTCGTTCCGTCGCACGGTGGTGGGGACGCCGGCCTACCTGGCGCCCGAGGTGATCAACAGCAGCGGCTACAACCGCTCTCTGGACATGTGGTCCGTGGGCGTCATCACGTACGTCTGCCTGAGCGGCACGTTCCCCTTCAACGAGGACGAGGACATCCGGCAGCAGATCACCAACGCCGCCTTCATGTACCCTCGCCAGCCCTGGGCCTCCATCTCACTGACGGGTAGCGTTTCTAATGCTGCGTTTTTTTGTTTGTTTGTTTTTTATTTATTTATTTATTTAATTGTGAGAATGCATTAAGGCATTCTCACAATTAAGTTCCTGTTTCTCTTTATTGTTATTATTCCGACAGTTTTCGGCACCTAAGTACTCCTGTATACTTTCAGCTATTTCTACAATTTTGGTATCAAAGCGTTCAGCTCTTTCAGCACATTCCTGCTATCATTTTTTGGTGTTTTTAACTTTTACACTTTTTAAGATATTCAACTTTTATTCAAATTTTCCCGTCATTCAAATGAAAGGAAACTGCTTTCAGCTCTTCCAAATCATCTCCCTCTTTCCAACCTAACTACTTCTTGCATGCTTTCAGCTGGAGACACCATTCAAACTTTAAATGGGTCACAAGACATTCAGCTATTACCAAATGTTTCAGCTTTTTCAAATCTTCAGCCAATTTTGAAATATGACAGTTTCAAAAACATGAACATTTTGCTCCTTCTTGATTTTTTAAGAATGAGCACACAGTTGAGTGCGTGCTAATAAGTTTCAAATTTTTCAGTTTTTTCAAACAAATTCCTCTCAACTTTCATACAGTTGAACTTAGAGAAACAAATTATACCTCAAAATGTAGGACAAATTGTCCTCTTTTAGCAACGTAACTACTAAAGAGCTCACATTTACAGAATTTCAACTATGAGCCTTGAACCGAGATCAACCTCTTCAAATTCTCTGACTAACTCCAATGTTAAGTTTGGTAGTTCACAAAAATCCCAAGATTCCTTCAACCAATACCTCAGCAACAGTTTTTACTGCTAAAATTGAACTATTTTCAGCTTTTTTTAGCGTGGTCAGCTATCCCCATTCAGCTCATAAACATTCTCACTGCTGTTTCGCAGGAACAGCTCTCTCTAGTTTTTTTTAGATATTTCTTTCTTTATTTCTTTCTATACTTATATCTTTTTCAACAGTTCCCCTAAAAAAGCTAGTTGGCATCCTTGTTCTCACACTATGGGTCAGCATTGCTCATATTTTGTTCTGCTAATGTTTAAATACTTGCAGCTACGCATAAGAAAGGCCACATGGCACAAAAATAGAGGGCTTCACTTCTGTGTTTTCCACATTATTCTCCATGATTTTCTGGATTGTTGTCACAAAGTCCATCTCATGGCATAACTAAATATTGGTGGCCCTTTGGACACTATTCAAACTCAATGGACTCACAGTGACCACAGAAAAAGGACAGTGTTTTGTTTTTGCCCTTTACCAGGAAGTCTTACAATGTCAGTGGCCACATTTTTTCCTTCTCTGAAATCTTTTCTTGCTTTCCGCTCTTAAAGAATTGTGTTTTTCGCTGTTCACATTGCATCGCTTGCGTGATAAATTCAGGAGGCACGTTTGCCGTCCATCCAAAAGTCTAATGCTGCGTTTAAGGACGCTCCACACTGAAAGTTTCCTGCTGTGACACCGGCTGACTCTCGCTTCCTCTCGCTTCCTCTGCAGCTGTGAGCCTCATCAACAACCTGCTGCAGGTGTCTGTGAGACGCAGGTTCACCGTGGGCAAAGCGCTGGGACACTCCTGGCTGCAGGTCAGACGCTTTTCACTCCCACAGCGCACATTCCATCACGTGAAACCCCAATTTTCCTCATTTTATCACAGATCCTGACTTATAATCACACGTGTAATACAGTGAATGCCGTTTATAGCAGAGATCCCTGATATCACGGCTCAGTTAACATTGTAAAAGTCCTCTTTGGCTGAATTTCTAATGAACAAGGTAATTCAGAAACGTGTTTCCTGCTTATTGCACATCCAGATGCAGGATAAGTGATAAATAGTCTTCATCCCTCCTCCTTTGGCCAGATGTTTAAGCTTTTTTTTGTATTTGAATGCTCAGTAGAGCCCCCTGCTGATTAGAAAGTGGAAATTCTTATTTATTTCTATAGACAAACTTAATATTTGAACAGATATCAGTTATTTGTGGTGTCGGCCATCTTTTTCTTTAAAGTTACCAGTTTTATTAGAAATATCAGAGTGCGTATGGAGCACGTTGAGTCGGGTTTAGGAGATAAATGTGACCTGTAGCCCTCTTTTTGATTTTATTTAATGTCTTTGTCTGTTCTGCTGTTTTATTTTTTTATAAATTAATTCAATATTTTCCCTCTGCGGTTATTTTAACAACGAATAAGCATGTAAGAGTCTGTGCTGGGAGCGAGGCTTCACTGGTGTTTTGCTGCTGCAGGACTTCCAGCTGTGGCGTGACCTCAGGGAGTTCGAGCAGAAGATGGGCTGCAGGTATCTGACGCATCGGGGAGACGAGGAGCTCTGGAAGCGCTACGCTCAGGAGAGGGGGCTCAGCTTCCCGTCCCATCTCTGCGTGGACCCCCACAATGAGCTGGACCTGTGATTCCCAGGTCGGACACTTTAATGCTAAAAGCAAACCTCTGACAGAAGTGTAAAAAAAAAAAGTCGTGGAAAGAACAACACACACAACTGCTGTTTAATAATGTAATTTTCCTTTTTAATTCGAACTTGAGGTTGTTTTTTAAAATGTAACCGAGTGAGTTTTTCTACCATCAGTGATGAGGAGGCTGAATTGAGGAGGAGAACGGAGCACAGGTGAAATTAAAATACCATCAACACGTGCAGAGGAGTTGATTCGCACTGATTATCATGGCTGACCTGTCATTTTTAAAAATGGGACCAAAGCCCACAAACAGCATCCATTCTTATTGTCCACAACTTTCCTGACGCCCTGTCGCCCCTCTGCTCGACATCTCCCTCCCTCTGCCTGTGTCTCTTCTCCTCTTCGCTCGCTTTAACTCGAGCTAACAGGAGTTTTGTCTTTCTGTTTCCCCACATTAAGCCATGTGTTACCCACGCTGCTCTCATCCATCCTCCATCTGTTCCTGAGTCCCTTAAGTCTCTCTTTGCTAACTCTCAGGTTTCACAGTGCTGTGGCACTCTGTCTTTTCTGTTTTTACGGTGAGTAAAAGTTTTCAGTGTTACACAGCCTTTGTAACATAATAGCACCTGACTGGCTTCACTCCTCTGCGGACTGTTTAAGAGGCTCCAAGGACGCCGTTTGGGCTTCAATTAAGGACGAGTCGGTGACTCAAAGACAGCGTTTCTAAATTTCAACATAGCATGCATCTGCACAAATACACAACCAACCGAGCCGACTGACCCACCAGCTTTTTTATCATGTTTTCTTCTTTAATTACCCTTCTACAAAAAAAATAAAATAAAATAAAAGAATGGGATAGAGAGGAGGAGAAGAGCAGGAGGCTTTGCTCAAAAACGTTCTGCTTTCCGTAAGTTTAGTGCAACACCTGGCACGCTTTGCTCGAAGGCCAGTTCCCACAAAGTTTCTAAGATTTGAGCAAAGTCTGCTGCTCTCCTGCTCTCTAAGCAGTGCTCCTGGGCACGATAAGAGGGGACGGGAGGAGTGGGGAGAAGGGGGGAGACAGCTCAGAGTTGAGAGAGGAAAAGATGATAAGAACAAAGCATACAGAAGGACAGTGGAAGGGTTTAAATCTGCTCTCTCCGAACAGGAGAAATAGAAGCTGGGGAGGAGGAGGAGGAGGAGGTGAGGAGAAGCGGCCGGATTTATAAGTCGCTCTCTCCGTAGAGGGCGCTGGAGAAGGAGATGTAGTCCAGGGCGCCTTGGGGGGCCTCGGGTCCGACGTACCTGGTCATGCGGGTGATGCAGTACTCTGCCTGCTCGGGTGGCAGCTCCCGGCGCAGCTCGTCCACCGTGATGAAGCTCTGCAAGAGGCCAGGGGAAGACTCAACTCAGCTTTATTTATAAAGCCCTTTAACACAGCCGAGGCTGAAACAAAGTGCTGTGCATGAGTAACAGCACGAAACATAAGGCATAAAACATGAGAACAATGGAAAAACAATAACAGAAACAGAGCCTCATCCTGGGTTAAAAGCCAGGGAATAAAAGTGGGTTTTAAGACGTGGAAACGCGCCATTATGTGTTCCAGTTAGACAAGCTTAGCCTCGGCTCAACAGGAGCTGCTCCATCAACTCTGCATGCAGAACCGTCTCAGAGAGGCTGCTGCCTCAGACTGGACCTGTTCCCAGGCTGTTTGGGTGTTAAACATGAGAAACACTGCGGTTCCTGCGTATTATTCATCCACTTCTAATCTGTGGATGTGAAGCTCTTTACACCGGCTGCCTGTCCATCAGAGGATAGACTTTAAAGCTCTGATGCTGCTCTATAAAGCTCTGAATGATCCAGGACCAGAATGCATCAGTGACCTCCTGACCCAGGATGAACCTTCCAGACCCCTCAGGTCATCTGGATCCGGTCTTCCATCAGTTCCCAGAGTCAGAACCAGACATGGAGAAGCTGCGTTCAGCTTCTATGCTCCGCATGTCTGGAACAAACTCCCAGAAAGCCTCAGATCAGCTGAAACACTCAGTGTGTTTAAGACACACCTACTTTCAGCTGAATAAAGCTTCAAATCTGAAGCTTGTTTCAAAACTTAATCACATTTTAACTCCTGATTTGATCTATTGTTCTTATTTCTTTCTTTTGTTTAAAATTTAAATCATGCTTTTTATTTCTCCTGTTTTAATGTATCTGTAAAGCACTTTGAATCACCTTGTTGTTGAATTGTGCTATACAAATAAACTGGCCTTGCCTAATGAGGGAAAGCCTCAAAGGGCAAATAATCCCTCTTTAACATCACTTCCTGCTCCAAAAAGATGCTCGAGGCTTCAAAATGAAAAGGGTCGGCGCTCTTCAGCTACAAGCTCAACCCAACATGTAACCGGTGACCGTTTTATGGCTGTTTGCAGATCTGAGTCCCTACAGGTTCCTGCGTTACTCAGAACGTCGGCAGCATAGATAGATAATTCAAGCATCCAGAAGCAAGACATAATAAAGCAATAAAAATGTTTATACAACTATAAACACTTTAAAAACAATCTAAGAATTTAAAAAACTGTTTAAAAATATAAATTGGTTAAAAATATTGGTTGCAGAGCTAAGAGGATTCGTCTTCCTACCTTGTCTGAAGCCAGAATCTTGAAGGAGGCCATAACTTGTTCTGCAGTGTCGGTCTCGGCGGTCTCGCGGGTCATGAAGTCGATGAAAGCCTGGAAAGTCACTACGCCTGTGTTGTTGGAGTCCACCAGAGTCATGATGCGGGCAAACTCCACCTCGCCCTGTCAGCAGACGCCTCATTTACAACCGGATATGCAGTTCGTGGATACATTTAAATGATAATTATGAGGCACGATTCACTGACCAAGTCGTAACCCATGGAGATGAGGCAGGCGCGGAAGTCGTCTGGGTCCATCATGCCGTTTCTCTTCTGCAAAAAGAAAGACAGAATTGACTTCCTGTTGAACCACAGCACGGCAGAGTAACGCTGTAGGTACCAGATCGGCTCGGGGTCCGTCGTTTGCTGAACACGTCACACAATACAGCTGCAGGCATGAATGGGAGTACATTGTGATTGGCTCGGACAAACTCCGTTGTGTTCGACTTTCACGACAGACGGATGGATAGACAGATGAATAGATGGATAGATAGATGGATGGATGGATGGATGGATGGATAGACGGATGGATAGATGGATAGACGGATGGATGGATGAATGGATAGACGGATAGATGGATAGACGGATGGATAGATAGATGGATAGATAGATAGACAGACAGACAGGGATGGATAGATAGATGGATAGACGGATGGATAGATAGATGGATAGATAGATAGACGGATAGATAGATAGACGAATAAATAGATAGATAGATAGATAGATGGATAGACGGATGGATAGATAGATAGACGGATAGATAGATAGATGCCATTTCTTTAAGCTAATTTTTGCAGTGTGTGTATTTCTCTTATTTACCTAGACTGTATGTATATATATCTATAAATATATATGTAGTGTATGTATATACACACACAACAGAACAATTTTTACAAGTTTTATGTGCATTTATGTGCAGGAGTCCACTCGCATATAGTCAAAGAGGTTATTGCTGCTCAGCACACAAAACTGAAAATGAAGCTTCTCTTCAGAGCGAACCAAAGTGGCCAAAATGATTAAACAAAGCAAACTAGATCTTAAAGGTTTGGGGCTAGTTTCGGTCAAGGTGTGGTACACACTATTTTGTAGGAAATATTTAATTTCTTTGTAAAAGCTGCTGCCGATCACCGAAACAGCGCCAAGTTACGGTTACTATGGCTACTACAGCCAATCACAATGTACTCCCATTCAAGCGGACAGCCATATTGTGTGACGTGTTCAGCAGACGATCTGGTACCTACACCGGCTCCTCTCGGAGCTGGACCCTCACCCTGTCGAAGTGGTTGAAGGAGGCCCTGAACTCGTTGAGCTGCTCCTGGCTGATGCCCTTGGCGTCGCGGGTCAGGATCTGGTTCTCCACCTCGTTGATGGTTCTGGCGATGGTGGTGAGCAGCTGCTCCCAGCCCACACGGATGTGCTGCAGGAGTGAAGGAACAGGAGGAAGTTAGACTGGGGGGGTAAGGGAGGGTGGGCCTGGTGTCGCGGCCGGGACACGGCGGGTCGGCGCACCTCCATGGTGTAGTTGGTGTGCTTGTTGTCGAAGATGAGGGACTCCTGGCTCAGCTGGTGGTCTCCCTCCAGCTTGTCGATGTTGGATTTGTAGTTGATGATGTTCTGTTCGTACTGCTTCAGGCTGTTCATCTGTTCCTCCAGGGAGCCGGAAATGTCCACGGACACGTGGCCGATCTCCTGCACACAGGAAGCGGGGACAGTGAGGACCGACCGGGCTTTGTATGAATATGTGCTCTTTAGTATCCTGCGAACAGGAACTCTGAACAGATGTTCAGCTCTTTTTGTCTCCGACAAAAACTTAACTGAAAATCTGTGGAATAACCTTAAATGAAGTTTAAAGGGATAGTTTGCCTCTTTTGACATGAAGCTGTATGACATCCCATATTAGCAACATCATTTATGAACATTTTCTTACCCCCTGCTGCGTCCTCTGAGCAGAGTTCCAGTCGAGTTTTGGTGTTGATGAAGGTAGTCCGGCTAGTTGGCTGGAGCCACAAAAATAAAGCGTTTTGCTTCTCAAAACAATATGCGTTCAACAGAGTAATACATTTGCATCACAAAATCGTTCTCCAGGAAAGAGTCAGACCTCACAATCGCTTGGCCCTATTTTCTCTCCCTTCGTATCACTGCCTGCTGCCGCCTGCCGACAGCCGCGCCTGTTACGGTGTTTGCTGCTCGGTCTGCACAGCAGGGAGTGATACGAAGGGAGAGAAAATAGGGCCAAGCGATTGTGAGGTCTGACTCTTTCCTGAAGAACGATTTTGTGATGCAAATGTATTACTCTTTTGAACGCATATTGTTTTGAGGAGCAAGACGCTTTATTTTTTAAGCCCCAGCCAACTAGCCGGACTACCTTCATCAACGCCAAAACGAGGCTGGAACTCTGCTCACAGGACGCAGCAGGGGGTAAGAAAATGTTCATAAATGATGTTGCTAATATGGGATGTCATACAGCTTCATGTCAAAAGAGGCGAACTATCCCTTTAAATGATCCTGTTGCAGCGCTTGCAACAGGACCAGAGCCCTTTTTTTGCAGGAAGAATGGGCAAAAAAAACAAACAAGAACTGAAAGAGTCTAACGACGACAATAAAGTTGATATTTGCCAAAGTGGGGATGCAACAAAGTGCTGTCCAACTTTACTTTTGTTGTATTTCACAGTTGTAAAAGATGGAAATGAGACCAACTTTGACTCATTTATCTACTGACAGCGTCACAGATTCAGACCTTTGATGCCCAGATCTTGTGCTTCGTGCATGCTGCGCATCATTCACCTTTATGTTGTTGGGCAGCTGACGAGCCAGAAAAGACTCTCAGGGAGGGGACATATCGAACTGCGCGGAGTTATTAAATGTGAAGATGGTCTTTGATGATCGCAGATCATAACCGGGTGTAGTGTTGCGGCGCCACTGTACCTCCATCTTGGTTTGAATCCAGGGCCCGATGATGTTGGCCTGGGCAGCAAACTGGCGCCTCAGCCGCTCATTGGCCTGCTGTCTGGCCACCTCCTCCTGGAGCATTTGGTCTCTGAGGGGCACAAAGTGCTTCACCTGTGGGAGACATATCAATCAATCTTTATTTATATAGCGCATTTCATACCACAGGCAACTCAATGTGCTTTACATAAAGACATAAAAAATACAACACAGAAATACAGGTAAACAAAAACATTAATTTTAGCTAATAGTAGGATTGGTATAACTATAACAGAGGAAAGGTAAATTTAGCTAATAGTAGGATTGGTATAACTATAACAGGTAATTTGAGTAAACTAACAAAAGCTAACAAACATGGATAAACTTTCCTCTAAGAGGAGACATTTAAAAATATAGCTAATAACAGAACGGTTGATATAATGAATGATAACAAATCTTTAAAAGACTTTCATCTGAGAGGAAATATTAAGGTTGAGACAGTGGTAATAGGTCTTAATAGACCATTTGAATATGACTAAGTTTTCCTCCTACTGAAGTATTAATAAGATCAGAAACATGGAAAAGCTTTCCTCTAAGAGGAAGCATTTAAAAATATATCATATCATATAATATATTATATCATCCAGTTCAGGTTTCATTCATAATTCTCCTGCTAGAAACATCAAACCCTTGAGTTTAGGTGTAATTTACAGACTCCTCTCAGTCAGTTTAGGCATGATTCGGTTCATTTAAGTTTAGTGTGGGACAGTTTTAGCTAGAGATGCACCGATCAATCGGCCGCCGATTAAAAAAGCCGGTTTTGGGGGCGGTCTGTGGCGTAGTGGGTTAAGCAGGCGCCCCATGTACAGAGGCTACAGTCCTCGCTGCAGCTGGCCCCGGTTTGAGTCCCGCACCGAGCGGCCCTGTGCTGCATGTCTTTCCCCTCTCTCTGCTCCCTGCTTCCTGTCTCTCTCAAGCTGTCCTAACATTAAAAGCATAAAAAGCCCCAAAAAATACTTTAAAAAAAAAAAAGCCGGTTTTATATCCAATCGGCCCCAATCGTCACTGTCATAATTTCCGGTTTTCGGCTGATCAAACTGACCTTTCACTTTGTGCCAGGACGACCCAAAACACGCCGTTTGTAATGCTTGCAAGTCAAAAGTAAGCCGCGGAGGATCAACGACAAAGACATTTGGAACAAAAAGGTTTGTTTAGCAAATATAAGGAGCACACTGCGGCTAAGAGGAGGGATGCAGCAGAGTCGCAGCAACCACAACAACCCTCCACCGCGGCTGCTGTGTTCCACATCAACACTGAAAAGTCCACCGCCACCACCAGGAAAATAATGGAGTTCGTGGCACTGGACGACCAGCCGTTTAGCGTAGTGCAGGATAAAGGCTTCGTACATCTGATGAAACACCCGAGTCCACGGTACAAATGACCAAGTAGGCGGTACTTTTCTGACACAGCGCTGCCAGAGTTGTTTGAGAGCGTTTCAAGCCATATACACAAACTGCTGGACGCCACTAAATCACCGGTCAGTTTCACAATGGACATCTTATTTGTGATGTTTTATTCTTGAAAAGGGGGGTTATGATAGCATATAGCCTGCCACTAGTTGTGGTTTTAATTGCAGTTATATAAGCAAAATGTTGTCTGGGAGAAGGGTACTCAAGCCAAACAAATATAGTGTCTATTATATGATTATAATTATTTATTAGATAGAAAATCGGTATTGGACAAACGGGTTTTGGCAGTTCAGACCTCCTTAAAAACCGAAAATCGGTATCGGCCAAGAATTTTGCAATCGTTGCATCTCTAGTTTTAGCCAATCTGTGTATCTCAGGATTCCCACAAAGTTTTTATTCTTCATCCCAGATGGTGGGATGTGTCACAGATCGTCCTGTGCAGTTCTTCTCATCGAGCGTTTTACGGCCTGCAGGGTTCAGTGTCGCTCTCACCTAAATGTACTTCACTATTTCTGACCCACCGCTGGCTATGTGCCGTACCTATTTTTAGCCAGATGACCAAATGCAGTGCACGGAGGGGTGCGGTGTTGGTTTTCATCACGTCACCTCAGACAAACCAGAAATAAAAAGGCGATCCTGCATCTAAAGCCCCTGATAATTGTTCATCTGTTACTTCCCACCGCTGGGGGTACGTTACACTTACAGTCTCCCACTTATTGCTGATGTCCTGCGGGGACAGGGTGGTGTAGGGGTTGATTCCGGACAGCTTGATGCCGTAGGTCTGGGCGATCTTCAGGATCTCGTTCTGGATGCCCATGGTGGCCATGCGCTCCTTGTCAGCTTCGGGCAGGGTGGCCTTGAACTGGTCGTGAGCTGTGATCAGACTCTGTGGGAGAAAGGCAACACGGTGGCGTTCACTCAACCTGGCAACAAAACGTTCAGGAGGGCATGAACAAACCCAAAAGGGTTCGGTGGGTTTGAAGCATTTCTTTACTTCTTAACGGACTAAACAGAGGAAAGATTACGATCGTCACATCCATGTTGACAGAAAAATGAGAGAAAAAGCCTGAAATAATGAGTGAAACGGGTTTTAAATGTCCCGTGAATGTTACTCACATTTCACATCAAGTCTAAACTATTTCATTCTAACCCCAAGCATCCAAACATCGGGCAGTACCTGGATCTCCTCAATGCTGTGGACGATGAACATGTCCTGCAGATCCTCCATGGCTCCGTCCATCCAGTTGTTGAAGGGCGCCGCCCTCTTGGCGAACTCCAGGTACAGCTGGTCGATGGTCTCCCACAGCTTCTCCACACGCTGCCATCACAACAGTGAGAGTTAAGCACAATGCACCCGCCTGAAGAACACGCTGTAATGAGGGCTGAGCCGCTTTCACTGTACCTCCAGGGCGTCCCGCCTCTTCTGGGTCAGGGTGCCCAGGTTGTCCCACTGGTCACAGATGCCCTGGCAGTGGGTGTTAACCGTGGCAGCATCGTGGTAATCCAGCTCACTGAGGGAGAAGATGAGTTACAGACTCAAAAACTACATACTACATACTTCCATACTACATACTCATCGATCAGACAGTATGCAGAGCGTTTACCCACAATGCATTTCACTCCTGCCCGAGCCGAAATCAGCCGGCCTGAAGCTGATTTCGCTTAAGTTCTAAACTCTGTAAACTTTAACAACATTTGAAACATTTTCAGGTGAGAAAGTAGTCGTTTAGATCCCCAACGTGTTGAAAACCTGACTAAATACCGGCTATTTACTATTTTGTTCCCACGAATTCGGCGCTACTAAAGCTAGCCGCAGTGAGCAACGCACTTCCGGTTATTTTCATAAAAATAAAATACCCGTTGCCTTTTATCACAGGGAAAGCCATTACGATACAATTGGTGCTTTTGTTTTGAAAACAGGAAGTGAACATACCCTCGTTGTAGCTAGCTTGAAACTGCCGTTTTGACAGGAAGTGACGATCGGCGACGTCACGTTACGTTGCATCTTGGGTAGTTTGAGTATGAGTAGTAACCTCATGATGCATACCCAACATTTAGGAGAATCTTACTCAAACTCGGTTACTAACTCAAAAAGTTAGTATGAGTAGTAGGAGAAGTATGCGGTTTCGAACACAGCCAAACACTTTAGCTCCTTTATGAAGTCGGTTCGGATTGTTTGTAAAAACCCACTTTGACCCATCTGGGTGTTCAGGTAAAAACAGGAAAAAGAGTCGAGGACTCGCAGAGAAACATACCGTCAGGATACCTGAAGCCATTTCCTGCGCTGGAATCTCATTCCTTTCTGTGACTGAGGGGTCATCGGAGAATATTTTGCCTTTGAGGACATTGTGTGCTTTTGAAGTACTGATGAATTATGGGTGGTGCACATACATATTCAGCTTTACAGTGCTGAGTGCCTCATATAACGTATGACTTCAAAGGGATCATCTCAGAGCTACGTGAGGGGGGAAAAAAAGCCCTGAGGAGTTGTGAGGAATAACAAAACAGCGAGATCAGAGGTTTCTCCTCTTTCATGAAGCACCCTTTCATCTTTCTGATATCTGATTAATGTGCTTTGCACTCATCTGTTGCATCTTTTGTCCCCCTAATGCACATCCTCCACATCTCATGGCCACTAAGACTCCTGAAAACTTCCCCTCTCTGGCCCTTCCTATAGTTTCCAAATCATTCCCATCATTAAACATGATCTCGAGCCTGTTCGTCCTCCTCGTGCTTCACCATTTCATTTCCCTCCATATCCTCCAAAAGAAAAAGTTCTGCTGAACCTATAAGAGCTGCTTTTAGTGCCTTAAAACATCTGGAAAGTTTCCCAGTGTGCCCCTTACTTCAGCTCCTGGGCGATGGCGGCGATCTGCTCCACTCTGTCCTGGTGAGCGGCGAGGTCGCTCTCGAAGGCCTCGTGCTTCCTCATCAAGGCTCTGATCTCCATCAGAGAAGCCGACTCGTAGTCCTTCTGGGACAGAAGTTCCTCCTTACCTGCAGACACAATTTAATGATCATTTCATGCAATTAAATGCCATAAAGTGAAGATTTCAAATCAAATCAAATCAAACTTTATTTATAAAGCACTTTTCATACATTAAAATGTAGCACAAAGTGCTATACATGTTTAAATTATTATTTTTTTTTTATGTGTCTGTGCTGGGTGGGGCACATACACATAAAAAATAATAATAAATAAATAAAAATAAATAAATATATAAATATATATATCCTATTTCTCCCAAATTTTATTTAATTTTATTATATAAATATAAATAAATTAACAAATAAAATAACATTTGGGAGAAATAGGATACAAAAGGTTAAGATCCAACACATCCAATGATGTCTAATAATTCTTCAGTTAAATTAGCTCCATTCAGGACCACACTGGGGACTTTGTGTCCTTCGGCCACACCTGCCCGGGGTCCTTACCTGATGTCCAGGTCTCGTGCATGGAGCACTTCTGCTTGAACTTCTCAGCCAGGTGGTCGAGTCTCTCCAGACGGCGGATCTCGGTCAGCAGCCACTCCTCGTAGCCCTTCTCCACCTGCTCCAAACCCTTCCAGGCATTGGCAATATCCTGCGGGAGAAGGAGAGCTTTTACTATCACTGCGGCCCTTCAGCCGTTTCCTGCACCTGTTACAGGAGATGAAGGAACCAAGGGTCGTGCCACAGGAACCTGCTCACCGACACCATCTTGCCCTCGGAGGGCATGAAGGCGGGCCTGTTGCTGAGCCTCAGCTTGGTCTGCAGGGTGTTGAAGTTGATCTCCAGCTGGCACTTCTCCTGCACACGTGGCGGCTTGTGGATGCGGCGGTAGTCGCGGAAATCCTCCAGTTTCTGCTGCATTGAACGCATGGTCTGCTCCGCCACGCGGTTCTCCAGCCAGGGGATGGTGCGGCGGATCCACTCCAGCAGCTGCAGAGGCCACAGAAACGGGAGGTTTACTCAAAGGAGTTTGGTTCATTCTTATTCATTTAAATTATTTTATTTGTTTCTCTATATATTCTTTTATGTATTTTTAATGCTGCTTCCACTTCCTGCTGCAATGCTTTTATTTTATGTAAAGCACTTTGAATTGTTTTGTACATGAAATGTGCTACAAATAAATTTGATTTGATTTGATTTATTTGAAAGTAATTCTCTATCATACATCTTAAGAAAGACTACATTTACACTGGAAAAAATGTCCCTCCAAAAATAAGTAAAAAAACAACAAATAAAAGACGTTTTTGCTTGAAATAAGAAAATAAATCTGCCAATGGAATTAGTGAAAATCGGCTTGTCAAGATTTCTTGAAATAAGATGTGATATTTAGGACTTTTGAGATAAAAGTGATCTTGAAATTAGCTTAAAAACCTCTTCAAATGTCAAAAAAAGCTTGTTTCATATGAAATCCGACTCAAAACAATTTCTTTTCAAGACTTTTTCATTTAACAAGATATTCCAGATGTATTGTCTTCAAACAAGCCCCTATATCTGGCTGAAATAGTGCTTGTTAGGCAGTTGTGTCTTATATTAAGTGTAATGAGATATTTGGAGTAGAAATGAGACAAATATACTTGGTAAGACTTTGATTTTTTTCCAGTGTAGGACCTAAAGAACTGGACCTGATATAATGAACTTTAAAAAAAAAAAAAACAGCTGGAAAAGGTCACTTTTAAAGCAACAAAAGTATTCATCAGCTGAATGCTGACCTCATCCTAATCCCACTGTCGTTTCAAGAGGATTGTCCATTTAATCCATAAATAAAGGAAAAGTAAATAAAAAAAGAGACATAACTGGATGACTGATAATTGGAAAAAAGACTGATTTAAAGCGTGTTATGTAAGGTCAGCAGAGTTGGTCTGAGGACAGACTCGGAGCCGGAGTTTCTCACCTCGCTGGCCAGCTTCTCGTACTCCTCCATCAGTTTCTCATTCTCCTGGTTGACGGCCAACACCTTGCAGATACGGTTGGCAGCCGTCTCAGCCTGATGGAGAATAACAGAGTTGATGTGTTAAAAAACAACTCTCACTTTCATTCACAAGGGTCAGACTCTGTGTGGAACTTGACTTTAAGGTTTTAAATCTTGGTCTGAACCATCTGTAGTGAGATTAAACTGTCAGGAAACAGTATAAATGACGCTTTGTGTGACCTGCTCGGCTCCGGCGAAGGCGTGGTAGAAGCAGGACACGTAGGTCATGATGGCCTTCTCGTCGGGTTTGGGTGTGTTCACGATATCTGAGGAAGTTGGGAACATGAACAATCCCTGAAGAGACTTTAAATCGTATTAGACCCGAACTCTAACTCCTCATGACCCCTAAAGCAGATTTGTTCTGTTTTGATTTAAAGCGAGACGTTCCGTAACACAGACTAAACCGATTTACTCACAACGAGCCACACTGGGACGAAGGACAGAATGTTGCAGACATGTCATGACAGTTCTCTACAGATTAGTTTCTGATGTCAGAGGGAATAGTGATTATATTAAATAGATTTCAAATGTTTCGTTCTTTTAGGACAGACGGGGTGATCTCTTTACCTCGTGGCATCTGCGGCACAAAGACAGAAAAACACAGTTCCTGCACAGGTTTGCTGTGTCAGCATCTCTTTCCACAGCCTCACCTTCAGCATCCAGCATCTTGGGGATGTCCAGGAACTTCTCAGCCACCTCGAAGGCAGTGTTCAGGTTACCAATGGGGTCATCCTGCAGGTGTTTGAGGACAACAGTTAGCAAAACAAGGGAAAAGGCCAACCGAGACTTCCTGAGATTAAATCAGGAGTAAAAAAGAGGGAAAGAAGGAAGGTCATGCTACCTTTCTCAGTTTGGAGTAATCGATAAGGTCGGGTCTGTGTCTGTGGATGAGGGCGCACAGGGCCAGGCCGTCCTTCCAACTGAAGAGGAGTTAAAATGAGGAGAAAAAACAAAGATGTGACAAGGTTTGATGGAGAGAATATTTAATATAACAGAGATCTGAACCCTGTGGCTGCGTTTCAGACCGACCTGATGTGGAAGTTCTGCACGTTGACGTTCCTGTAGGGGGCAGTCTTTCTCTGGCACCACAGCAGGAGACCCTCCTTAGCAGAGGTCTCTGGAAAAGTTGGAGAAAAACATCCAAACATTATCCTTAAATAAGAAAAGGGGAAGCAGAGACACTGAATGATGCCGTGGACGACCGGAGATCAGAGGCAGGATGGAAGGCCGATGAGCAGAAGGTAGCCGGTATGTACAGCGGCCTTCATTTTCTCAGAGGTTTCCCCTGCTCCTTATAAGGGACAGCC
The DNA here is from genome assembly GCF_027942865.1 of Odontesthes bonariensis. Taxonomy (NCBI): domain Eukaryota; kingdom Metazoa; phylum Chordata; class Actinopteri; order Atheriniformes; family Atherinopsidae; genus Odontesthes; species Odontesthes bonariensis. The sequence continues at coordinate 6,303,929 of NC_134524.1, forward strand.
GACACGAAACATGCTTTAATTTTTACTTTGTTCCACCGTTCCCGAGCTCATCTGACGGGAAACACGGCAACTTTCTGCTCCGGTGGAGGGACGAGGTGTTACGAGAGGTTAAAAAGGATGGATGACAAAGAAAGTCCAGCTGAATGACAGCAGGAAGCATCGAAGAGCAGATTAACAACCTGGAGATATGAGGGTAGATGTGGAAGCACGAAGCACACCGTGTATAACGGATTAAAATGAGAATATACAGAGCTAAGTTCACCTCTTGTGAATAATGAGTCTGAATGTGAGCTGTGATCATGACAGCTTGTGCTGAGGCTGATGCAGGTTCGGCCCTCTCTCCTCAAGAGAAACTTTATCAGTGAGTGATGCACACTGGAAAAAATCAAAGTCTTACCAAGTATATTTGTCTCATTTCTAGTCCAAATATCTCATTACACTTAATATAAGACACAACTGCCTAACAAGTACTATTTCAGCCAGATATAGGGACTTGTTTGAAGACAATACATCTGGAATATCTTGTAAAGTGAAATCTTGACAAGCCGATTTTCACAAGTTCCATTGGCAGATTTCACTGCTTATTTCAAGCAAAAATGTCTTGTATTTGCTGTTTTTTTTAAACTTATTTTTGGAGGGGCATTTTTTCCAGTGCAAAAAGGCTCGGCTTTGACTTTCATAGAAATTATGATTATTCTCAGGCTGCTTCAACAGCAACTCTGGAAAATTCCCTTACGTAACGATGAAAAACGAGCCCAATCTCATCCAGACTTACTGAGTTTTATCAGTTCTTATAAACACACACCTTCAACAGAGATGTCCTGGATGGCGAAGCGCAGGATGATGGTCCAGATCATACCGAGGGTCATCTTCACGTTACCATCGACGATTTCTGCAAAGACAAACACATTTAGAGGTGTGAAAAAAGTCCTTTGGTGGCTTTTAAATGAGCTTAAATTGTGTCATATGACACACATGTGAACTGAAAAAAAAAAATCTTGACTCAATGAAATTAAAGGTTAAAGGATAAGACCGTTTTTTTTACATTTGGCCCTTGATTTCACATTATAACATGATGTTCTACTCACCCCTGCTTGTTGTTGAACATTTGGAGCTGTTCCGAAGATATTCGCGAGGCGTCTGGCTGCTCTCTTGAGATATTCGGCCATGAAACGGTTTCCTATGGGCAAGCTTATACAGGCACAAACTATGCTGTTTATAATTTATTAATTACTCTACACTAGCACTGATAACGTGGAGGTGCGTCGCTTACTTAAAAAAATCCGGGTTACTAATTTTGAATTTTAGCCGAATGAATAAATAGGCAGCAGGTCTGTGGGCTGCCTGTGGCAGTAGCACGACGAGGACGTCAGTAACACCCACTTTACGACAAAAAAAAAATCAAAATTACAGTAACCCGGATTTTTTTAAGTAAGCGACGCACCTCCACGTTATCAGTGCTAGTGTAGAGTAATTAATAAATTATAAACAGCATAGTTTGTGCCTGTATAAGCTTGCCCATAGGAAACCGTTTCATGGCCGAATATCTCAAGAGAGCAGCCAGACGCCTCTCGAATATCTTCGGAACAGCTCCAAATGTTCAACAACAAGCAGGGGTGAGTAGAACATCATGCTATAATGTGAAAACAAGGGCCCAATGTCAAAAAACCGGTCTTATCCTTTAAAGTTTTTATGAATTTGAGCTAATCTGAGTGTTTCTACAGTCCCGAGCTGCAGTTTCTCTCACACTGGAGGCTCACACTGGAGGCTCACACTGGAGGCTAACACTGGAGGCTCACACTGGAGGCTCACACTGGAGGCTCACACTGGAGGCTCACACTGGAGGCTCACACTGGAGGCTAACACTGGAGGCTCACACTGGAGGCTCACACTGGAGGCTCACACTGGAGGCTCACACTGGAGGATCACACTGGAGGCTCACACTGGAGGCTCACACTGGAGGCTCACACTGGAGGCTCACACTGGAGGCTCACACTGGAGGATCACACTGGAGGATCACACTGGAGGATCGCACTGGAGGCTCGCACGGGAGGCTCACACGGGAGGCTCACACGGGAGGCTCACACGGGAGGCTCACACTGCAGGATCACACTGCAGGCTCACACTGGAGGCGCACACTGGAGGCTCACACGGGAGGATCGCACTGGAGGATCACACTGGAGGATCACACTGGAGGCTCACACTGGAGGATCACACTGGAGGCTCACACTGGAGGCTCACACTGGAGGCTCACACTGGAGGCTCACACTGGAGGATCACACTGGAGGATCACACTGGAGGATCACACTGGAGGCTCACACGGGAGGCTCACACGGGAGGCTCACACTGCAGGATCACACTGCAAGCTCACACTGGAGGTGCACACTGGAGGCTCACACGGGAGGATCGCACTGGAGGATCACACTGGAGGATCACACTGGAGGCTCACACTGGAGGCTCACACTGGAGGCTCACACTGGAGGCTCACACGGGAGGATCACACTGCAGGCTCACACTGGAGGCTCACACGGGAGGCTCACACTGCAGGATCACACTGCAAGCTCACACTGGAGGCGCACACTGGAGGCTCACACGGGAGGCTCACACTGCAAGATCACACTGGAGGCGCACACTGGAGGCTCACACGGGAGGCTCACACTGGAGGCTCACACTGCAGGCTCACACTGCAGGCTCACACTGGAGGCTAACACTGGAGGCTCACGCTGCAGGCTCAAACTGGAGGCTCACACTGGAGGCTCACACTGCAGGCTAACACTGGAGGCTCACACTGCAGGCTAACACTGGAGGCTCACACTGCAGGATCACACTGCAGGATCACACTGCAGGCTCACAAAAAGAGGTTTGTGCTAACATTGACATCAAAAAAACAAAACAAAACCCGGTAAAAGTAAGGAGAGAAGAAAAAAACACCACCAAGAAGCTAACATGGAGAGCGAGGAGGCCACCGTGTTCATGGTCTGCATGATGGTGATATTAATCATGGACGATCACATCGGGCGTCTAACAGAGAGAGTCAGGAGACGCAGGATGGAGCGCAGGTCATACTTCTTGGTTTCATGAAGGAAGGAGAGCAGAGCGCCGCAGACAAAAGAGACCACGTGGAGGTTTAACTTATTCAACACGCCAAGGTTGTGTCGTATGAGGAAACATTTCAGCCTGACAACATGACCAGGGGCGGAGCTACCGACCACCAAACACCTCCGTCAGATGTGTTGCTATGGAAACCAGAACAGACCCAGCTGAGGACAAGGCGCTGAAATGGTTCCAGGAACTGAGGGCCGTGGTCCCGAGTTCCTGTATGTGTGAATGAGGGAGAAAACGGCCCCGTTCCTGAAAAGGTTATAGGAACTGCAGAAGGTTCCTACAGTGGGAATGCAGCTATTGTGTCCAACTTCGCCTTCTGGCTCAGCTCCTTCTTCACCACGACGGGCCGGTGCAGAGCCCGCATCACTGCAGACGCCGCACCGATCCGCCTGTCAACCGCTCCACTCGTCCCTCACTCGTGAACAAGACCCCGAGATACTTAAACTCCTCCACTCAAGGAAGGATCTCATTCCCATCCCGGAGAGGGCATTCCTGGCATTTACTGGTGTAGATAGTTAAGCTAGTCTCTTTAATTAAAAAAAAAAGCTGTTAATTTGACTTTTTAAATGTTATTCTATCGAGAATCTATCTTTCCAGTCTTATCTAGAATATCTGTGAAGGTTAACACAAAAAAAATAAAACAATCTCCCTGTTTTGTGTCGGTAATGCAAGTAAATAAATGTCTGCTTAGATCCCGATCAGTACCATCAGTACCACCATCCACCGACATCCATCCATCCTGCATGATCACATCATTATGAGTCAGAAATGTGTCTGGGTTCAGACGTCACATTCACACAGGGCTTCTTATCATACGTCTGCACTCTATATGCATTCCTACGCACTGAGAATCAACTGCTGACCAGCTTCTGAAACACATTTAGGTGGCAGCAGCCTGGATCCTGGGCGCATCAGAACTTTTTATCTGACTAATCAGATCTCCTCCGTCCACCTTCACCTCTCAGCTGTATGGAAGTTTGTCTGTGCCATCAGAGTTTGAATACGAATTTCTAATATTGAATTTTTACAGAATCAAAATCAGACTTTGAATTTGAAAAACCAACAGTGTAAAAAAAAATCTTAAAAAAACTTAAAAAAATTCAGTGGAAAAAGAACCAGACTCAACATCCAGGTAAACAGGGAGAAGCAATCGATCCCTGTCTCAATTCATCCAACGGCAGCCAATCAAGTTACGCTCCATTGGACAGATCAGCTCAATAGATATTGAGTAATATCTATTACTCAATTTTACTAACACAAATGGCAAATAAAGTAAACTCACACACTGAAGCACCATCACCCGCGTTGGTGGACATGGCTGATCTGTCCAATGGAGCATAAGTTGATTGGCTGCCGTTGGATGAATTGAGACGGGGATCGATTGCTTCTCCCTGTTTACCCGGATGTTGAGTCTGGTTCTTTTCCCATTGAATTTTTTTCCATTGAATTTTTAGATGTTGAATTTTTTTACACTGATTTTTGTTTTAAGAAATTAATCTTTTTTTTTTACACTGTTGGTTTTTTCAAATTCAAAGTCTGAATTTGATGCTGTAAAAATTCAATATTAGAAATTCGTATTCAAACTGATGGCACAGAAAAACTTCCATACAGCTGTCACCCCACTTCGTCTTTCTGGCTGCTTCCATCCAACATCGTCCATCACTCATTCACTCACTGCTTACATCAACAAAGTGGCTTCTTCCCATCTTATTCATGATTTTATTTTTCATCCCTAAAGGAAAACGCTCATCACTTATTATATGCTTTGAAGATGGCTCCAGATTTCAGCCATTTGGCGCTGTAAGGTCAGAGAAGAGTGAATCCTCCGGGGTTTGTTAGTATTTGTATTCTCACCCTCTGCACCGATGGACACCAGTTTGACCCCCTTGCTGCAGATGAAGTCCAGAGCTTTGTTCACGTTGGCGATCTTGTGGAAACGCATCTTGCCTTTGTCCGGTTTGGGCAGCCTCTCGCCTAAAAGAGACAAACATTCGACACTTTTATTGACAGAAAAAACACCCGAAGACATCACATTAGCCTCAGAAGAAGATCAGTAATCAGAAGATTGATCGGCTTTATGTGTAAATGTGTGTGAGAGTGTGTGAGACATCCACCTGATATGACCTCCAGCAGCAGCATGAGTTTGAGGCCATTTCTGAAATCCTCTTCAATGTTCTCAATCTGTGTCCCGGCTTTCCTCAAGTGGGAGTTACACCACGCTGTGAAGGTCTGAGGGGGAAGCACAGGGCGAGTCAGAGGGTGTTATAATGTCGCCCTTCAAAATGTCCAACGTGCAAGCTCTCCTGCTCCTTAAAACACACACAGGTGCACACAGCTCGGTGCTTCGCTTTGGGCCCGGGGTCAGTTTCTGGCCTCCGGTTTAGGTTCTTTTGTTAGTTTATTGTCCCAGACCCATACAAACGAATGAAGAACAAACATCTGGACTATTTGCTAAAAGGTAGTTTAGTATAAGTCGTCCTAAAATCATAAATTTTTTCCTCTGGAATCAGCTTTAACGCATTTATCCACAAGCTCTGCAGCCGTTTTATCTGGATGTTTCAGCTATGATGCAGTGGTTTGGTGCTCAGACAGTTTTAAGTGTCTCCAGATGTGCTCCACCTGGTTCGAGCTGTTGTTTAAATGCAAACCTTCGGCCCAGTCGCGGATCTAAAGGGTTTTCTCTCAGGACTTTATGTTTTTCACCACCCATCTGTCCCGATTGGTCCTCCTGCCTCCCTGTCCCCGCAGAATGATGCGGCCATCACCGTGCTTGACCATTAACATGGTCAAATTGGTGCAAAATTAAATGATTCAAGTACAACGCCTTCACACCACGGCTTTGTTTTCAGTCTCTAATGTGTCACTAAGTGTCCGAGTGCTCGGGCAACTGGGACATTTCGGTCTTAATTTCATAAAAATGTTGTTTTTGCTTTGTTGTTGTGCAGAAATGGGTTCAGACTGAGGAGGTATTTTTAACCCAAACCTTTAAATGTAAATGTATTTTATTTATACAGCCCTTTAAGGACAATCTTTACGGTGAACCAAAGTGCTTTACAGCAGGTAATAAATAAAGAGAAGAATAAGTAAAAACAATAAAAGAACAGTGAAAGCAATAAAATACAACAAAATCGAATGAGATAAAATAAGATAAAAGTGTCATCATACTACTGGGTATTAAAATCAATCCTAAATAAGCAGGTTTTTAGCCTAGATCTGAAGAGGCCCAGGTCAGAAATAAGAGGTTTATTAAATTAAAAGTAAATTAAAGGTCCTGTGAGTCTCAGCCAGGAGAAAGAACCTGGTGTTAAAGTCCGTTTTTGGTCCTGACCCAGTGACATGTGAAGCACTGACAGGCGACATCTTTCTGATTTTAGAAACAAACGGCGTGCGTAATGATGGAAACGACTCCTGGGCCCGATTCTGTTCGAGTTTGAAAACCAGCTAATGGCGTCAGCTGTGCACGTGAGGGGGGGCAATTTAACGTGCTCCATCAGACCGTTCAATCCATCACCGAATGGACCTTCAGAGGCTTTAAATGTGGAATGAGCACGTGTGCTTCTGCTGTGGAGCCTAAATGTTTGCAGAACGCGGGGGTGTGAAAGCAGAATAAGTGCATGAGCTGAATAACCGACTGCAGATGATGGTGTGGGTGGAGCGAGGCACCCGGTCTGTGGAAATTAGCAGTGTTCCACTGAAGTGAAGCACGTTTAATAATGTAGAAATCAGAGTGTAGACTCTGCCGTGTGTGGGTCTGTAACTGGATTTCCTTCATTTCCAACCAGCTGAACCTAAAATGAGACGCAGCGCTCGTCCCATCAGTAACTGTAGAGCTGACATCATTATCTAACATGCTCCAGATCAGATTAATTAACCTTTTATTGAAGTCACCGGCTTTCTTTGTCTCATGTTCCCGTAAAACAAACGTATTCATCGTTCTGACGTTTAAATATTCAGCAGATTAAACAACAAAGCTGGAAACCAAACATGTTTTCAGCCTACAGGAAGACCTGTAGCTGGTGGAAACAAAGGTCACAAAAGTAGATCATACACAGATATTAATGAGACTCTGTAGGATTAAACCGGAGGGCGGCTCATACCGGGTGTGTGAAACACAGGTAGAACCGTATCTGCATGTAGTGAAACCACACTGGTTAAAGGAAGCTACATAAAACACATCACTGTGGAGCTGTGGCGGTTTTACACTCTCCATCACAATATCTGAAGATCAGCAGTCTGCTGAGAAAGAGATCCCCATATTCACAGTTTTACCTGTGATAAACACCAGGAATCAGCAGCCAGTTTTACAGTATTTCCATGTCAACATGTTGTAAGTCTTTGCTGCCACCAGGGGGCAGATTCAGAAACGACTGAAGGCTACTCTGCTGTTGGTTCAGCTTTGCTTTGCTAAAGAACAGAAAGCAGCCAGAGATCTGCTTTGAGATGAAGTGAAACTAAGTGTTCAAAATCATTTCAACCTCCAAAAAAAAAAATGTGTGGGATGAAAGAAACGACACAGAAGCACTGAGTTATCTGAGGAAATTCCATTCCCACTGCAGCTCTTTGGCTGCATTTGCTGGATGTTTTGGATCATTAAACTGCAGTTTAACTTTTGACTTTAATACTTCAGACTTCAGTCCAGTTCTTTAATCAGCATAAATCCACCGTCTCAGATGATGCGTTTGACTATGAGCCCCCTTTATTCTCTATGGACTATCCCTCCTGAGTTATTCTTGGATTCATCTGTTTAAAGCTCTTGTTCTCGGGCCGGGCCGCCTCTCCTGAATGCTTTCTATGACAGTCCACTCCGGCTGGTCTGTAACTGAGCGTTACCAGTATTAACCACCTGTGTTTATTCACTCATGAAGGAGTTCCTTCACTCTAAACTTTGACACCAAAGCTCCTGAACTGTGTGGGTTTCTCCGTCAGTTAACAAAAGCAACACTAAGAATGAACTCCAGCTCTTTTATCTCCTCAATTTAACTAAAGAAACTTCTTTGAACCCATAAATTATTACTACACAATGTCAAACTGATGCAAAAATCTACACTTAAATTACAGTTTGACTAGTTTTTTATTCATTCTGGGTGTAAAAAAAAAAGCCAAGTTAAGAGGCTGACTGTATAAAAACTAATAAGTTAACCCCACTTCAACCAGTTTTAACTGTAAAATTATACTTTTTCTCACACATACTACGTATAATAATCCAAGTGTGTTTTCATATAGCAGTGTTAGTACTATTACTTCAGCAAAACTTTACTCTGAGCATGAAACATCTGAGCTACAGCCTCAGGGTCATGAAACGTTCCAGAAATCTGACTGAATTTCACATTTTCAAGGTTAAAGTGAACGAGACTTAAAGTGGGAGGGCCGACAGGAATGCCCTGGCCCCGGGGTAATTTGATTTAAGGGTCTGAAGAGGAGAGGAAGGCTGCCTGTCCAAGCAGCCAGGGTCCCAGCAGGTGCGCGTCTCCTTTGCCACGCAGGACCAAATTTAGACAGACTGCTAATCCAGCACACAGTCCGAACTGGAGAGGAGATGAGGAGGTGTCTGAAGGCGGAGGTAGAGCGCCAAAGAAGCATGGAGGAGGAGGGGGAGGGGGGAGGGGGGAGGGGGGAGGGGGGGGGGGGGAGGGGGGGGGGGGTGGAGGCTAAATTGGGTTGGCATGGGACACCACTGGACAGCTGAGAAGGCAGGATTCCTGAGGTGAACTGTAAGAGTACGAGAGCGAGATATAGAGGAGGAAGAGACGGCGAATGTAACGGCGTGGCGGGATATAAGAAATGTGAAAAAGCGCTGGAAAGGTGAGGGGTGCTGGAAGCTAAAGTTTCACCAAAGCCATCTGCATCTGTAACGTTTTATCATCTCATCCCAAAGGTTTGGTCTGCAGAGCATCACCTTCTGCTGTCGGCCCACAGCTGTCCGGCCAGCTTGGCTCGGCTGGGTCCTTCTTGTAAAATGAGGTCACGGTGGCCCAGCTGAATGCCCGACATAACTGCGGCCCCACAGGGGGAATAAGGGCTGCTGCCCCTCACACACACAGCCTCAGAGCTCTTAATAACGCAACCACAGCGATACAGGAAGCTGCAGGAAGCAGCAGGAGGCTGCAGGAAGAAGCAGGAAGCTGCAGGAAGCAGCAGGAGGCTGCAGGAAGAAGCAGGAAGAAGCAGGAAGCTGCAGGAAGCAGCAGGAAGAAGCAGGAAGCTGCAGGAAGCTGCAGGAATCTGCAGGAAGCAGCAGGAAGCTACAGGAAGCTGCAGGAAGAAGCAGGAAGCTGCAGGAAGCTGCAGGAAGCAGCAGGAAGCTACAGGAAGCTAAAGGAGGCAGCAGGAAGCTAAAGGAAGCTGCAGGAAGCTAAAGTAGGCTGCAGGAAGCTAAATGAGGCTAAAGGAAGCTAAAGGAGGCAGCAGGAAGCTAAAGGAAGCTAAAGGAGGCTAAAGGAAGCTAAAGGAAGCTAAAGGAGGCAGCAGGAAGCTAAAGGAGGCTAAAGGAAGCTAAAGGAGGCAGCAGGAAGCTAAAGGAAGCTAAAGGAGGCAGCAGGAAGCTGCAGGAAGCTAAAGGAAGCTACAGGAAGCTAAAAGAAGCTAAAGGAAGCTAAAGGAGGCTAAAGAAAGCTAAAGGAAGCTAAAGGAGGCTAAAGGAAGCTAAAGGAAGCTAAAGGAGGCAGCAGGAAACTAAATGAGGCTAAAGGAAGCTAAAGGAGGCAGCAGGAAGCTAAAGGAAGCTAAAGGAGGCTAAAGGAAGCTGCAGGAAGCTAAAGGAAGCTACAGGAAGCTAAAAGAAGCTGCAGGAAGCTAAAGGAGGCTAAAGAAAGCTAAAGGAAGCTAAAGGAGGCTGCAGGAAGCTAAAGGAAGCTGCAGGAAGAAGCAGGAATATAAAGGAGGCTGCAGGAAGCTAAAGGAAGCTGCAGGAAGCTACAGGAAGCTAAATGAAGCTAAAGGAGGCTGCAGGAAGCTGCAGGAAGCTACAGGAAGCTAAACGAAGCTAAAGGAGGCTGCAGGAAGCTACAGGAAGCAGCAGGAAGCTACAGGAAGCAGCAGGAAGCTACAGAAAGCAGCAGGAAGCTAAAGGAGGCTGCAGGGAGCTAAATGAGGCTGCAGGAAGCTGCAAGAAGCTAAAGGAGGCTAAATGAAGCTAAAGGAGGCTGCAGGAAGCAGCAGGAAGCTAAAGGAGGCTGCAGGAAGCTAAAGGAAGCTAAAGGAGGCTGCAGGAAGCTAAAGGAAGCAGCAGGAAGCTAAAGGAAGCAGCAGGAAGCTAAAGGAAGCTAAAGGAGGCTAAAGGAAGCTGCAGGAAGAAGCAGGAAGCTACAGGAAGCTGCAGGAAGCTACAGGACGCAGCAGGAAGCTAAAGGAGGCTGCAGGAAGCTGCTGCAGGAAGCTGCAGGACGCAGCAGGAAGCTACAGGAAGCTAAAGGAAGCTGCAGGAAGCTAAAGGAGGCTAAAGAAAGCTAAAGGAAGCTAAAGGAGGCTGCAGGAAGCTAAAGGAAGCTGCAGGAAGAAGCAGGAATATAAAGGAGGCTGCAGGAAGCTAAAGGAAGCTGCAGGAAGCTACAGGAAGCTAAATGAAGCTAAAGGAGGCTGCAGGAAGCTGAACGAAGCTAAAGGAGGCTGCAGGAAGCTACAGGAAGCAGCAGGAAGCTACAGAAAGCAGCAGGAAGCTAAAGGAGGCTGCAGGGAGCTAAATGAGGCTGCAGGAAGCTGCAAGAAGCTAAAGGAGGCTAAATGAAGCTAAAGGAGGCTGCAGGAAGCTGCAGGAAGCTAAAGGAAGCTAAAGGAGGCTGCAGGAAGCTAAAGGAAGCTAAAGGAGGCTGCAGGAAGCTAAAGGAAGCAGCAGGAAGCTAAAGGAGGCTAAAGGAAGCTGCAGGAAGAAGCAGGAAGCTACAGGAAGCTGCAGGAAGCTAAAGGAAGCTACAGGACGCAGCAGGAAGCTAAAGGAGGCTGCAGGAAGCTAAAGGAGGTTGCAGGAAGCTACAGGAAGCTGCAGGAAGCTAAAGGAAGCTGCAGGAAGCTAAAGGAAGCTCGGGCGGTCAGTGGCGTAGTGGGTTAAGCAGCCGCCCCATGTACAGAGGCTACAGTCCTCGCTGCAGCTGGCCCCGGTTTAAATCCCGCACCAGGCGGCCCTTTGCTGCATGTCTTCCCCCTCTCTCTGCCCCCTGCTTCCTGTCTCTCTCCAACTGACAATCTGATATTAAGGAGTCATACGTCCTAAACTGCAGCTTTTAAACAGGCACTCTGCACATCTTTCTCTTTCCAAACTTCCTCTCAGATGTCACGTTTGATACTCGATTTCAAATATCAAAATCTTTACGATGTAAATAACCCTTTTAAAATCAAAACGTGTCACTTAGAAACTATTTAATGCCTTAACTCATTGCCTGCCAGCCATTTTCAGTGCAGAGACACCCATACTGCCAAGTGTTTTACAGTATTTTGACTGATTTTCCAAGACCCACAGAAACGTGTGTCTTATGACTATGTACACACCGAAATTACCAAAAGAAAGAGTAGACTCTCTTCTTTCATCAGGAAAAAAAAGTTTGTTTCTACCATTTTCAGTCCTTTGGTAATAGACAGTAGAACATAGGTTGGTTTCACCAAAAACAGCTGTTTGACCCAAAAAACGGAGAAAACACGCTTTTTCTTTTTTTTGTGCAAAGTGGCACTGCTGCCACCTTGCGGGTAATTTTGCCAGTATATTCTCTGTTTAGTGTTTACAAGCCTAAGATTTAGTGACAAACTCCGCTAGATTGTCCCCCAGCCCGCTCCGTTAAAAAACGCAATTGACGTCTATAGACGTCTTTGGCAGTCAGCGTTTTTTTTTAAATTGACGTCCATAGACGTCAATGGCACCGAAAAAGTTAATAACCAGAAGATTAAAATATATCTCATTTCACAGCTTTCTATTGAACCGATAAGAGCTCCAATATCTCTGCAAACAGGAAGTAGCCTGAGCAGTAAGCAGTGCATCCTACAGTCGTTGCTTCTCTCCATACTGAATGAATAATGAAATAAGGTTCCCCTGCACAGCCCCTTCAAAGACGCTGGGAAAAGGTTTACTTCCACACTGTTGGTTCAGCTTTGTGTGTCCATTAAATCAACGCTGAAAGCAGCAAAAGGATAAAGAAGACGCCTCACTGAGCTTAAAAATGTTCAGGCTGGCTTAACATTTGACTATTTGTGATGTTTTGTCTCGATGCAACTCAGAAATATCGTCTCATTTCCTTCCACATCAACTTCGACGCTCGTGTTCGGGTTCGGTAAGGTCACCTTTAGTGACCTCACTCTGTGGGAAACATTTCAGGCTGCTGCTGGTTCATGAAAAAACACAAAAAATTCTGAATTTAACCTAAATTCCAATGAAAACTAACCTAGCTTAACATATCAAACATATGTGCGTTGCCATGGAAATGGAAGGATCCATCGATGAAATATGTATCAAAAAGGGAAGAGACTGTTTGAATGCTACCAAACTAAATTTTGTGAACCTTAAAGCCGTGTGCTTCTGACTCGTTTTGAAGCGAACGGACCGTCGTTACACGCGGCCTGAAACTGCCCTGGAGCGCCGGAGGGGCGGAGCCTCCAGCCCCCGGCACACTTTACATGTTTGTGGGCTTTTGATGGCATCTTTGTGACCTCTGCAACATAAAAATAAAAAATGTACGGCTGCATATTCGAAGGGTTAAACACGGAGATCAGTTTTTACAACGGTGGTGTTACAGCCCACACCTGTAGGGGGAGCCACAGAGCAGAGGAAATCCCCAGTTTCTCTCCAGTTGCTTTAATATACAAAATCCAAGCGGCTGAACTTGAACCGAGACAAAAAAAGGTTGCATTTTAACACAAAACTGTGTGCGATTCATCATGAGAAACATTTCTAAAGGATTTTTTTAGGGTCCTGAACGGGATTATGCTGCGTTTACACTGCAGCTGATCATTTCTCCCACACAAACACGCTTAAAACCAAAATGTTGCTCTTACTTTTCAGCCGAGCCTGGAGTGTTACCCCAGAGCTCCTTTTCTGAGCCTCAGACACACAAGCCAGACTCTAAACTTCTGCTAATGAGACGGATAATTACATGAACCTGTCTTAATTCACAGCTAACCTCACTGCCAACGTCGCCGCACCGGTGTGCAGTCGCAGAGCTTAGATTTAATTACAAGTCTACGGAAGCCATTTTGACTAATTAACACCTTCAATCAGACCCGGCCGATTCTAATTAAAGAATTCAGGTGGTGGAGCGCTGGTCTGGATTCAATAGGACACGAGCCGCGCTTTAACGTTTACAGCTCTGCTTTGTAGGTGCAGTTTCCTGCTCGATGCTTTTATTTCCACCAGCTGCAGAGTGTAAACACGAGTCATGTGACGCAGGACAAGAGAAGCACAAGAAGCAAACGGGACATTTCTGCTCATGAACACCTTCTGCTTCCATCTTACATGTAAAAGTCCAGCTGTAACTCAAAGTTAATCCATTTATTTCACACACCTGGATGCATCTCATAAAGTCTTTCCTGGTTTTATGAACTCGCGCTGGGTTCAGATTGAACCGCAGCATGTGGGATAATTTATAGCCAATCTTTTATTAACACATGTACTTTATTTTACGTATTCGTGTCTCACCGCCGGAGTAAATATAGCCGGCCTGCAAAGGTTGACCTTGTGGACTCCAATGCAGCTACCTTTGTCACACACCTGTTCAGCAGTCACACTCTGACACACATTCACACCCGTGCGTGCCTCATGGCCCACCCGGGCCCATCCACATGCACGCACAGCGCACACGGTGATAGCTGCACATAAAAACACCGTGTTCCTATAAGAGAATCACACCGTGACACACAGACCAGCGTTTTCAGAGGTGGTCGTAAACTTCTAACGAGGCTTTAACGTGTCGGTCGGATCTAAAAGTTTAATAATGCACACAAAGTTACAGCTCTGTGAAAAGTCTACGTTTAGAAGAGCCGTCCCAAAAAGAGCTGCAGCTCAGCTATTAAAAACGAACACGGTCCCGCTCTGCTGGATCCTTTCTGTCAGGGCCGGTTCTTCCTACAGGCCACCAAGGCGGCTGCCTAGGGCGCCAAATTGGCGGGGGCGCCATACATCTTTGTTTTAACAACATTGATTAACGAAACATTTTTTAAAAAGCATGGGCAATAGAACCCTCATTGAATTAAATGAACATGCCCCAACCCATATTTCGAATGAAAATGTAATATTATATTACATAAAATATGTGCATGGGTGTCGTCATGACGATGCAGTTGCAAGTCACAGCCACAGTAGAACTAGATCACGCTAACGGTCGTAGAAGGTCAACTAGCGACATGAAAAGGACCAAACTGTGTTGTGCACAGGGGCGAAAACGAAAAAAAGATGAGGAGGAGAAGAAAGCCCAGTATAGAGGTATGTATTTTCATCTCAGACATTAGTTCTAAAGTTTAATAAAAATTGTGTTTTCTGTCACTGTTCATGGTTGACGTTTCATTGTAGAAGCTAGCTATCACTGCATACCGTTACTCCGCTAGCATTAGCTATTTCTAGAAAGCTTGTGGGCTATCGTTTAGCCTGCTAGCTTAATCCACAAGCTGTCTTTCACAGGCAACAAAATCGTTTTTTTAAAGGAAACTAAAAACCTAGAGTTAGTCTTGTAAGCCAAACTACTTTAAGAAGTAGCCTAGCTAGTTTTCTTTTGTTTTATCATTTAACATTTGTCGAGCCTTCCAGCTAGGTAAACATTCAAAGTAATCAGATAAATGAGTTAATTTGCTTGGAAATCTTATGGAAAAATGGCTTATGTACAATCTGCTACGGTCATGTAAATAGTAGATACATGTGAATACACAATTGTAATAAATGTGATTGTGTTGGTGAGTGGTGTGCAAAATTTCCATCTTGCCTAGGGCAGCCAATGGGCTAGAACCGGCCCTGCTTTCTGTTACCGACTTTCTAAGCACCTCTCCAACATTTAAATGAGCCGTCCTCCTTTTGAATAAAACCATTTGAGTGACTGCATCTGCACAATTACAAACATTGTCTGTCTTTTATTTACAACCACTATGGTGCAAAAAGGGGAGGATTTTTATCATCCTTTAACATTCTTTTGATCGTTTTAAGGAACAAATCAGTAACAGTTCACACGTAAAGTTATACAAATGGTGCGTTTCACATTAGTAAGGATTAGGGCTGGGCAACGATTAAAATGTTTAATCTAATTAATCACATTATTTCCCTGATTAATCACGATTAATCGCATTTGTACGAAAAATCCAAAAATGAATTCAAAAGTAGTGTATACCTTTTAGCATTTAGCTTTATTTTAAATGTGCTGCCATTTGAATGAAAGTGCCATAACATTTGTTGTGCAAACACACTTTTAACATCAGCATCTTTCTGTAGTTTTTATGTAGTTTCTCCATGTTTGGTGGATCCGCCGATTACTTTCTTTCCGGTTCCGCAGCAACAGACTTTTACAAAATAAAAGCCTGTGAGCAACAGACTTTTACAAAATAAAATAAATAATAAAACAGAGTGGTTCGTGGCGTAGTGGGTTGGGCAGGCGCCCCATGTACAGAGGCTATAGTCCTCGCTGCAGCTGGCCCCGGTTCAAGTCCCGCGTCGGACGGCCCTGTGCTGCATGTCGTTCCCTCTCTCTCTGCTTCCTGTCTCTCTAAACTTTCCTATCCATTAAATAGGAAAGAAAAGCCCCCCCAATTTTATTTTTTTTTCTTTTTATTTAAAGAAAATATAATAATAATATAATATTATAATATAATATTATAATATTGTGGACAAAAATATTATAATATTATAATATTAAAAAAATAATATTTTATTTAAAAAAATATATATTATAAATAAAACCTGCGTTATTACGCGATAAAATATTTGTCAGCGTTAAATAATTAACGAGTTAACTCGCCCAGCCCTAGTAAGGATCCAACTTAAGCATAAAAGTTACACAGTTGTTTCCTTTGACAGTATCTGACGGACACTCAAACGGAGGAAAAAAGAATAAAACAACCATCAGTCAGACCGGATTTCCTTCACTGATGAGCTCTTCTCACATCAGTGAAGCCGATCAAACATAACAGAAGGTTTATAGAGTGGGTGTTAATGTGTTAAACTCAAACTATCGGCTTGAGTGGGCAAACAGACCCATCACTGCTCATCGCGTCCGGATGAGTCAATGAGAGAACGCATCTTCTGAAATGAGTCATCAGAAGTCATCAGCACTCCGTGCGTCATCAGGACCGATGCAGATGTTTTAAAACACCTTTACGTCTCAAAGCTCTGATGCTACGAAGGTGGGAAAGAAACCTTAAACAAGACTTTACTTTGATTTGTTTCAGATTTTTCACAATGTTAAAAAATTGGTCCAAAAATTGCTCGATTCTGTCAGTTTGAGCTGTGAAAGAAGGCTTAAAATAAACGACAAAGCCTCTGATTTCTGTGTCCAAACAACATGGCGCTCTAAGTTTCATCAGTTTGTTGTGCGAGGGGTCTCCTGTCGACAACAACTGCTCCTCCACAGAGCTTTATCAGTGGGTAAAGTGACAGCGCTGCGGAGAAGAGCTGCAGCAGGTGTCGCCAACATTAAGGAATACCCCCTCCCATCTCCCTTCCTCTTGTTGCCTTTAAATACTCGACTTCCCAAAGAGAGCCAGAGGCCTGAAGTTCAGTGCCACAAAGATAATTTGGAGCCAGGAGTTTAGCTCCAGCCAAAACATACCTCCAACAGGCCAAATGGATGCTATTTTCACCGTGGACTCACCTTAAATCCCCCCATAAGGCCCAAACAGCTATGCAAACAGCACGTGTTCAGCGCCTTGTTGCTCCTTTAGAGCGACTGAAGCTAATCCCACACGGGTTTGTTTTTAAAGCAGCAATGGAGAGTTGAATTAATGAAGAAATACTCTGATAATGATCTCAGGGGGCGTGCACACCTGCCAGGGGACAGGGAGCCTCACAATAACGAGGGTGTGGATGAAAAATATTAGGTGAAACTACAACAAACATGATTTATAATATCAATAAATAAATAAAATCCACCTCCCTGAATCATTGTTCTATGGCTGAAAGCAAACCAGTCATGTGACCATTAGATGCTAAACATTCCCTGTGATGCTTCTATTGTCTATTTTTTATTTTATTTATTTATTTATTTATTTTTTATGTATTTTCTTTCTTGTATATTTGCCTGCCTAGGGACTACGGATGAAAACTAGCTTTGTAGCTATAATCCTGCATATTTACATTTGTTTTTATACTGATGTTCATTAATGTGCATTGTCCCTATTCAAATAAATAAATTAAATTAAATTAATAAATGATTAATGATCCATTTTTTTTAAGCTTTTACAGTTAAAAATCCACATGATGGATCACTGATTTGTCAACGTTTGCCTTTAAATGACAGACTTGTTGTACAGTTGGCTGCAGCTTTCATCTGCAGAATAAAGACTAAAAAAAATGGATATTTCATTTCTCTCCACTTCGTTTTAACCACAGCACGATCAGCATCCTACACACAAATATATTAAATATCAGCAAGTCTCGGGTTACAAATTTTGGGAATTCAGACTGCAAAGTAAATGAATCCCCTGCATGAAGTTATCAGCCTTTCTTTCCACCTCTTGTTTATGAAGGATAAACGGGATTAAACTCAAAGACCCTGTTGACAACAAGCTTAGCTTTGGCCTCCAATACAGGGCCCGAGTCCAAACCAGCGGATTTATGTCTGTAGTCAGAGGATGAACAGGCGCAGCTCTCCTATTCTACTCAGGAGTAAGAGTGTGTGAACCCTGTGATAGATGGCAGAGAGCTATGCGTTAAAAGCCAAAGGATCGCAGCTGGGAAGAAACCAGCGAAGCATGTGGCGTATGACAGCAAACAAACGAAATGAGAATCAGGTTAAGATTACAGACGCTAAAGGACAAGTTTTCGCCTACATTTAATCTGGAAATTAGAGCGTCTGGATCATAAGAAGCGTAGCTGGGCTCTAAGAGCTAAAGTTACAACAAGGGCTGGGACACGATTACAACTTTTAATCTAATTAATCACATGATTAATCGCGATTAATCACATTTTTTACGCAAAATCCAAAAATGAATTCAAAAGTAGTGCATAGCTTTTAGCATTTAGTTTTATTTTCTTTCATTTTTGGTCATTTTAATTGATTTTTAACCCAATTAATGCGAAATAAGAAACATAACAGATCACGTTTTATGCTCATTTACTATTTTGTGGGTCTACTAGAATAAGGTTTGGATGCTTTAATGTTAAAAACAACAAATGACACCCAAACTTGTTGCATCTTTAGTTAACTTCTCTCTATTTAAGTCCCTGTCTGCTCTGATCTATCAGCTAACTGGTCAAAACTGACAGCAGGATAATAAATGAGTCAGAATCCAAACTTTTAGAGGTGCAATCACTCCTAAATTTCACATCAGCACCCCTAAATGATTAAATGATTAAATATATATATATATAATAAAAATTTGAATCTAGTTAATCACATGATTTCCCTGATTAATCACGATTAATCGCATTTGTACGCAAAATCCCAAAATGAATCCAAAAGTAGTGTATAGCTTTTAGCATTTAGTTTTATTTTAAATGTGCTGCCATATGAATGAAAGTGCCATAACATTTGTTGTGCAAACACACTTTTAACATCAGCATCTTTCTGTAGTTTTTATGTAGAAGCCTCGCTCCACTGTCTGTTTCCTTGAATGACTTGCTGCTATCAGTTGTGTGTTTTGCCTTTAAGTGATATTTTAGACTGGAACTACTACGCTGAGAAGACAATTCAACTTGGCAGTGTTTACAGATGACTTTGGTTCTGTCGACTCCGCCGTCTGGAAGAACTTTAAAATGAAAACGGCCGAGTAAAAGTTCCGTACCCTTCTCCATGTTTGGTGGATCCGCCGATTACCACACACAATATGTGAACTCCCGACCTCTGACCTCTTTTACCGAACATCTTAAAGCTCGGCTATTGGAGGAACAGCACTGTTGCCACAATCCTGCCTAAACATGGATATTGTGTGGTGTATGTGTTTCATGATCCACTAAAGTCTTCATTGTTCTTGCTTTCTTTTTTCTTTTCTGTCCTATTGTGTTTTCTCTCTCTGTAATTATTCCCTCTTTTCACACTATTCTAATTGTTGTTACTGTTGTTTTATTGATTTTACTATCCTATGTTGTTGACATCTTTCTGCCGAAGGGACTAAAGATGGAAATTAGCCATTGGCTATATAATCCAGCATATTTACATGTATATGTTCATTAATATGTATTGTCCCTGTTTTAAATAAATAAACTCAATAAACTTTCTTTTCCGGTTCCACAGCAGACGGCAACAGGCTTTTACAAAATAAAAGACTTTGAGCAACAGGCTTTTACAATAATAAAAGCCTGTGAGCAACAGGCTTTTACAATAATAAAAGACTTTGAGCAACAGGCTTTTACAATAATAAAAGCCTTTGAGCAACAGGCTTTTACAAAATAAAAGCCTGTGTTGCCCCAGCTGTGCCTCCATGCATGTGAACGCAGGGGGGCTCATTTCTGAATCAGAGCAGGAACACAGGTGGGCATCACTCACATGTTTGGGTTGATCTTTTGGTGCAAAGAAAAATGAAAAGCAAGGATAAGGAAGCAGCGGTGAGTAACGACCCCATCTGTATTTTAATTAAAGAAGAAGAAGGCTTTTCAGTGGTTTGAAATGACTCAGATGCAGGAGGGGAGGCTCGATGGATCAGAGCCTGGAGCTGCCAACATTTATCATTCAGGCTTTCATGAGTTTAACTGAGGTCCACGAAGCAAAATATGCCTGCAGTGCCAATATATTCAACATGTCCATCGTTTTAATGTAGTGAAATGATTTGCTCAATGGGACTCAACTACATGGCACACCTCAGGCTGATGGGAGTGGGATTAGTTTGGCTGGATGAGCCTTCAGGGTACACGGAACGGCCCTTTATTCTCTGCTTGCACTGCACATACACCAGCTCCCACACAGCATCCTTATCCTGGTCCTGAGCTGACAGTGAGATTGATGGCGGAGAATGAAGGTGAGCGTACGGGTTCATGGCCGGCAGCACCAGCCCGTCGAGTCTTTTCTCTTTTAATGAGCGCCGGACTCAGGTCTGACGAAGGGAGAGATAAACCGGTGTAGGTAGTTTGGGGGGGAAGATTTACGACGTAGCGGCTGGGCCGGGGCTGCTGATTGGTCGGGGGCAGGAGGAGGAGGGCTGTGTCTAATTTCAGGAGGCTACTTCTTTCTCTGTCCAGGCAGATCTGGGGTCAGCTAAATCATCTTAGCAGAAACCTTGACCATGAAGACCTGAGTGTGAAACCGATCTAAGGCTGTATATAGCAACATGCAACCCGGCTGCATTTCCCAGCATTCATTGGGCCAAAAGAGCAAGTCACAGAGATGACCTTGTAATTCCGCTTCAGCCTCCATTAGAGAAGCACAAAAAGGTTATTTAATGCTCGGGTCAGATGATCCCACAACTCTGGTTTCATGTTGTTATTTGTAGGTTGTGAATCTTGAGTGACCACATGCGACGGCCTCTGTGGCTCCTCGTCATTCAGGAAGTCCTCAGCTGGAAAAAAAAAGGCCACTGATACTCTCAAAATGGAGCATAAAACACATCAGAACCGTGAGTGATGAACAATAGTCCAACAGGACTGAGAAATACAGATTTGACCCGGAGCAGAAACTACATAATGATGCCCCGGTGACCTCAGCCCCATCAGACACGCATCATCCAGACTAAACACGGAGAAGCAGCATTTAGCTGTTATGCTGCAAACAAGTGGAACAAACTGCCAGTGGAGATTAAACTTTCCCCAAATGGAGACATTTTTAAATCCAGGTTAAAAACATTTCTTTTCTCATGTGTCTATGCATGAAATCTGCACGATATCTTTGAACTTATCTGGACTGTTGCTTGTTTTTAAATTCATTTAAATTATTTTATTTGTTTCTCTTTATATTCTTTTATGTATTTTTAATGCTTCTTCCACTCCCTGCTGCTATGCTTTTATTTTATATGAAGCACTTTGAATTGTTTTGTACATGAAATGTGCAAATAAATTAGATTTGATCTGATCTGAGCAGACCTTATTCTGAGGCCTGCACGCGGCCCGTGTTCGCCACCAGGTCAGCTGACGTGTTCAGCCTCACCGGCGCAGCGAGCGAAACGACATAAACACGGCGTTTGACACCATTAAAGACCAGAGGTGACATTTTGCAGGTGTTTGGCCGTGTATCCGCCGTGTGGCGGAATCGTTAACGAGGTCACACACTTGGCAGCGTGTTGCGTTCGCTGTCCTCGTAAAACAAGGCTGAGAGAGAATCAGAGCGGCTCGAACCGAGATGGTCGGAACTCAGGCATAAGTTACTGTGCAACGCTCGGCTTTAGTTTTAGTTGTGTTTGCACAAAAAAAAATAATCTTAAGACCAATTTTTTCTCCCAAAAAAACCAAGCTATTCACTCTATTTACAGCCAAGATGGCCGCTCTCAGAGCCCGTCTTTCTGCCATCACAACAACAATCCAAAAGGACTTTTCTGTCTTGAATCTGGGACTGAATCCCCGTAAGAACCACCAAACACGCCAGATTTGCACTTTCATGCCAGTAAACTGCAGGGCATCACCACGAAGAAGACGCCACACACTCACACTCCTTAGCCCTTCCTGCGGCCTCCTCGGGCTCCTGCGTTTGCACTAAAGCAGTTTATAGAAGCCTCCCTACATGGACACGGCTTCTGGAATAGCAACTGCTATTTGATCTGAGTGCAGGCGGTTTCACCTCTCCACTTACCCTCATACAGATGCTCTCTGGATGCAGCTCACAACACCGACACACTGTGCCTCATACCTCCATTTTTCAAACTGTGGAAGTTCGGCAAAGCCTAAACAACTCGTTATTTAACTAAAGGAATTATTCATGAGCACATTCTCAGTGGCAGGATACAACACCCCGACTTTTACCAGCTTGTTCCTAAAACATCTAAGAAGCCAATAAATCCAAAAACAACAACAAAAAGGTTCACGTTATCTCAATTTAAGCCCCACAAGAGCCTAAAGGAGAAGCCCGAGGTCTCCGTTCAGTCGCTGGTAACACACGAGCCTGACAGAGTGAATCATGGGAAGAAATCTAAGACCAGATGCAACCTGGGATAGAAGCGCAGTCGGTGCAAATGGATCAGACGAGCAAGTGGAAAACAGCAAAACAGAAATCTGCCCCG
This sequence comes from Odontesthes bonariensis, assembly GCF_027942865.1. Classification (NCBI taxonomy): domain Eukaryota; kingdom Metazoa; phylum Chordata; class Actinopteri; order Atheriniformes; family Atherinopsidae; genus Odontesthes; species Odontesthes bonariensis. The sequence continues at coordinate 6,326,288 of NC_134524.1, forward strand.
AATTAGGGCCGTGAGGACTGAAACCTCCCTGCCTTCCTCTCCCTTCTTTCATCGATGTGTAGACAAAAAAAAACATTTCATACGTCACTTTTTCTTCACTGTGAGGCAGTAAATGATCCGAGCTAATGTGGGGAAAGTGTCACATTTATCTGGGAGGTTCGTTTATCACACACGCCAGAGTTTAGCTGCGAAGATTGGGAAATAAAGACCAAGACTTTTCCCTTTTAATGTTTATCAAATATATAAATATACAATAATATAACATTTAAGAGTAGCTGCAATAAAAGAATCTCTAATGTTGCGACTGTATTTTTGCTCGCCTAGAGTAAAAACTAGGATGCAAATCATTAGCTCTGCACAACCTGCGGAGGCCAAATGGAGACATTTTTAAATCCAGGTTAAAAACATTTCTTTTCTCATGTGTCTATGCATAAAATCTGCACGATATCTTTGAACTTATCTGGACTGTTGCTTGTTTTTAAATTCATTTTAATTATTTTATTTGTTTCTCTTTATATTGTTATAGGTATTTTTAATGCTTCTTCCACTCCCTGCTGCAATGCTTTTATTTTATGAGAAGCACTTTGAACTGTTTTGTACATGAAATGTGCTACAAATAAATTTGACTTTAACTGACTGTATGGGCACAGGATGGATCAATAACTTTGTCTGAGTCGGATTAGACTAAAATAGATTGGATTCTGCAGCACCCTGCGGTCGCTCATTAAGCAGAATGAAGCTGATTTTGATTTCATTTAGTTCACACTGTGTGAGACTGAATGAAACCTGATGATGGAGTTGAACTACAGAGAAACCACCAAACTCAGAGCAGTTTTTACAGACTGGGTGATGATTTCGGTCGTTTACGATCAAATACATTTTGAACAATTCACAGTAAATTGAGCTACAATATTAACTTTAAGCACAATGATGCTGGATGAATATCTATCTAAATGCAGCATGACAGAGGGCCTGCACACACACACACACACACACACACACACAGGCTTTCATCCTTTTCTACGGGCCCAGCTGAGCCACTCGATAACTCTGTAATGAGTATTTATAGGTTATTGCAAGCGTAAGCTGCACAGGGCGGCGAGTCATTCACTCAGTTAGCAGCTGAACTCTTAAACAATGTGAAACTGAAGCTGAGTTTAGTCACTGTGGTGAACTTTTCTGGTGTGTTGACATTTTGCATTTGCTTTCAAGGCATTACACAAACACACAAGAATTACAGGGATGCGGGCTGTTAAAGGAAGCATCCGCCGCGCCGACGCATTCCCCAAAGAGAACGTCCAGGGTGGTCTTTAAAGGGTTATTGATCGTGCTTCCAGCGATCACTACTTGTTGCAGATATGCTTAAGTTGAGCCTTTCCAGGCTGTCGGCCCAGCATCCAACATCAAAAGGCTTTAAGAGCGCGTGAACACATCTTCTTCAGCCCCGAACGGACTCGTTCGCTTCATCTCTTAATAAATCAGCCTGACAAACGAGCCCTTCTTTTTCATACAAGCCAGATGAAGCCTGATCTCATCGCTCTGTTCTTTCATCTCTCCTTCAATCCAACAGCTTTTATGTCACTCACAATTTTTTGCCGACTCCCATTACATCGAACTAAAACCGGGGCATGAATCATTTACTTTGCAATCTACAAAAGATGCTTCTCTGATAAATATAAACCCGGAGCACAAATCTGATGTGTGCACACGCGGTTTCTAATGTCCGGGATCAAATTCGGCATCACTGTGTGTTGACAAACACTTTACTACCGCGTCAAGTGCTTTTTCCACTGAAATTTCAAGGATGGAACAGGCGACAGGTGCTGCCAGGCTTTCCTTTCATATTCATTACACTGCAAAATGATGCACCGGCTATATTTATGAGCTGATATCAGCTCCTTAAGCTGGATTTTACGTGCCGAGAAGTGCAACGGGGTACCGTGACCTGCTCCCCGGGGAGGCCGAGGGGCGACGGCCGCAGACTGTGCAGACTGGCCCGTTCCAACGCGTTACATTGGAAAGACTGGCAGGTGCAAGAGGTGTGGTGAGAGGAAGCGTTCAAAAGGTGGAGCAATAAGAAGGGGAAAAAACAAGAGAGGAAGGTGGAGGAAGGGAGGGGCTGACGGGGGGAGGCTGGAGCCAAGCAAGTTAAACAAGTATTTTTAGGCTGATGTTTATTTGGAGGTCTGTGGAAACGAACCCGGGTGTACTTCTACCAGCCTCTCTGCTACCATCTGTTGAGTTCTCTCAGCCTGTCACTGAGCCCCAAAGGTGGGGGACGTATCGCATTGACAAGAGACGTTCTGCAGATTCACTGCAGCTGGTGCCGTCTGAAAAAGCCCCGTGATAACGCTCAGTAATGTAAAAGAGCACAGATTAGCTTTTATTCCACGTTGTGCGAGTGAGGGAATCAGGTTGTGGCAGCAGCGAGTAGAAACATTTCCACAAGTCGGTTTCAAAACAGTAGAACCTGCAAGTCTATTTAACAGATTCCCACATATAATCCATCTCTGCGTGCATGTTGCATTAACATGCAGTCTCTTTCTATTATTGCCCAGCTTCATATAAAACTCCTTTAGTATCTTAACGTGTCATTTTTTTCAGTGCAAGACCAAATTCAGGGATTTGACAAGGAGTTAAAGGTGCACATTTGAGCTGTTAGCTGGTACCCAGGGTGCATTTTAAAATAAAAACGTTCAATTCAGTGGATTCTGGCAACACAAATTCTGATAGATGGGTCATTTACTGTAAAATATAAATGGAACAGCAATCCTGAAGTTCCAACAGCATTCGGCCCCTTTTGTAGAAATATAAACAACTTTTTTTTAAAGGAAAACTAAATGCTTAAATGTTGCAGCAGGAATTAAAATGTGCACAAAATAAAGTCAGGTGTCACTAAACCACTTGTTGGGCAGGAATTTACCTTCTTTCTCTGGGATTTGACCATGTGAACCAGCTGACAGCTCAAAATGAACAAAGTTTTTTCTTTATTTCAGGCTTTAAATACTCTGTAGGCTGCACTACATTTTTAAGTCTTATGCTCGTAAACAGTTACCTTGATTGTTTTTTTTTTTTTTTTTTACTAAAATGCGTGTAATGATCTACCTGGCAGCTATTTTCAGCTTGGACTCCAGGAACTCTGTGATGAACAAGACCCGAGGTTCCACGCGTGAAAACCGGTCATCCAACATGGCGACCAGGTTCCGGCTGATAACGCTGACGTAACTAATTAAGAATATATCTACACTAAACTGGGACGTATCGACAGAGACGTGTGTGCCATCTGTACATTTCTTGGGAAAATTTCAGAAAACCTTCGCCGGTGTTCCTTTGGTTCCGTTTCGCCGTGGCAGACGTCACCTGCGCCAGCTGACTTTCAGCTCCTGGAGCTCATTAAACGCACCTGTCGGGCTCATGCCCCCTGCACGCGTGTTGCCCTGGCAACGGCTGGCCGCCTCTCTGAGCTGGCTGACAATAATAAAGGTAAAATATATATATTTTTAAAAACATTATTTCTGTTGTTGCAGCTCACTCTTAAGATTCAGCCACCAAAAGTAAAGAACATTTCTAAATGGAGAGTTAGTATCCACCTTTAAATTAATTAAAATAGACTGCACATAAACCTAATTATTGACCTAAATGATGGCAGCTAAAGTTTTCTTTCACAGAGTGTTCCAGGAACCTGATCCAGGTTCATGTTAAAAGCTGACAAACCGGTGTGTACATTTAAAGTTAAGACTTAAATGCAGGCAAAAAGAATGAGGAGGGTGGTATTATATTTAGACAGTCTGCAAGGCAATCGGGGGTAACTGAAAGACAACACTGAGAAAGTTCCACGGCCTAAAATATCTGCCCACGCAGCTTCTAACAGGACTCAAGTGCCAGGTGCGAGGACGGGCCAAGGAGCAGATGCCTGGTGTCACACTGGGTCGCTTCAAAATGTACAGAATCAGACTGAAGTCAGCTATTCCGGAGCTTCTGTTCACGATGTTAACGAATTAAAATGCGCAAGGAAAGCCGCTTACTGGTGTGGGTGTCAGTGTCACACAAATCTGTGCGTAATTACGCACGGACGGCAGCACAAGCTCAGAGCCTCCGTATCCGAACCTACCTTCCGCTGCTGCTTCTCCCAGGCGGGGTCCAGCAGCAGGTCCCTGTCCCAGTCGTTCTCCTGGTTCATGTACGCATCTTCTTGGAGAATCGTGTAGGAGTTGTATGTCATTTGGGTTTCGACAGCCGTCATCGTTCCGCCTCTGTCAGGACTTCACAAGTCCCCCTCAGCTTATAGTGAGAAAAAAAAAACTAAATCAGCAATAGAAACGACGACGCGAGGGCAACGACCTCCTTGAGACGGTTCGGGGCTGCAGAGACCACTGCTGAGAGGTGGCTGTGCGGAGGTGGTGCTCCCACTACCAGAAGACCCTGCTGGCCGGTGCTCCTTTCCTGGTCAAAAGTTGCCCACGTGACCGCACCCCAATAAGTATGGGAACCCACAGCTTGGGTGTCGGGTTCTAAACCGAAAAAGGTCTTAAAGGCGGGGGTAATCCCTCGCGGGCAGGAGCGCCGGGCTCGTGAGTGGTGTGGCAGCCCGTCAGTTACAGCCTCCGCGCGCCAGGGAGGATTTTATGGCCCGTGTGATGCACCTGTTGCTGTTAATGATCGCCAATGGCAAAGTCAGGCTTCTTTAGCTCCAACTTCCTTCTCCTCTAAAACGGAGTCAAACAATTGAATTTAAAATGTTCAGAGGCAATGAGTCCAAAGAGTTAAAAGGCAACAGTTAAAGAGATTATGAGCAGAGGCCTCCACTCTGACCGCGGCTCACAGCCCAGGCAAGTAAGCCTCTGCCTGCACCGCTTCACCCACAGAGGCTCAAACCATCATAATGGACATTGCTATTATTAGGCTGTGCATAAATTGCTCAGTTCATACTGTTAATTTCCCACCACAAACTAGGGTGCAGACATTTAAATGAAATAAAAGAGATCCAGACACCTATTTATGAGAAAAAAAAGAATTTTATTCATGAGTTGCATGCAGAAATACAGGTTAAAAAGCACATTTATATACGCACACACGGCCGTACAATATTATTTGTGTGTATAATCAGGATTCATCAATCACAGTAAACAACATTCAGCAGTTAAAATCACCTCACAGTCATGTTTGTGCGGAGCTAATTTCTGCTTTCCTGCAGACATCCTTTAGTCACCCTTTGGAAACTAAGAAGGATTCATGCTGCAATTAATCGAGCCATTGCTGTAACTACACTTAGGCTTGGTCCACTAACCTACTTAGAGAAACTTAGCTACTGTGCGGTTACATTACAGTGTGAAATGTCTGATCCAACCCACCGTAAACGTTTGGGAGCGTTTTATGATGAAATAAACCGCGTTAAAACTACTATGCTTTTCAACATTAACTGAACACTGAGTGTAAACTGCATTCAGGTTACAGGTGGGATTTCCACCCTCTTTAGATGAGGTAATGTCTGAGGTAAGACCCTACTGTTGGTGCAGAAGTGCTAGAAGAATAAAAACCTGCTGAATTTCAGCCTGGAAACTCAAAGGCAATCTGGTCTATGTGCTCAAAACTAGAATGGATTGTCTCCCAATTTGTACATAGATTAGAAATCTCAGCTGCAGAAAAAAACAGATTCAATCTTTGGGACCCATCAAGACAATAAAAATAAGAACCACTTGGATATTCTTCAGCCAAAGGAGGGGGTTGGGTTAGGGAGTGGAAGTGGCTGGGACGCTGGCCATACAGTGATTTCAGAGCAGGGTTTTTTTTTTTTTTAGAGATGCATGGCTGCATTTACCCAAGCATGACAAGCCCAGACTCACAAGCAGCAGAAGAAGCCTTTAGTTGGGAGTCGGGAGCGTGAGGAGGATGAGGTGCTGGAGGGAAAGCGACTGCAGGGCGCCCTGATCATGGAGGCCAGGAGGGGAGTCATTCAGAGGCAACGTATCGTGAAAACGGTCCGTTTTAAAACGTCCAACAATGCAAATTACACTTTATCCTGGTTGGATGCACAACTTTTAAAATACATTAAAGTGTATACACTCTCAGAAATAGGGGTACAGCACGAGTCCTTTTTTGTCTCCTGAGGTACAATCTGTACTAATGTACCCCCTTGCATGGGCGTCACACCCGTGGGGGATGGGGATGTTTTGACACCCCCACTTTTACAGCAAGATGATTTTCCCTTTTTGAATTGTCAATAACCAAATCAAGTTTTAACAAATCATAAAATGTGTTTTAAAGACTCTGTGCCCTCTTTAGAATAATTCCATCCAGATTTGAGCAGTGGAACAATTGTAGTTTCCATACAGGATCTAGTTTAGTGTGATCAAAATGCAAAAAATGTTGTAAAATGGCCCTGTTCTGCATTTGTACTAATCAGAAAAAGGTTTCACAAATCCCAAACAAAGTTTTAATGAATCTATAGCCTCTTTAGAATAATTCCATCCAGATTTGAGCAGTGGAACTATTGTAGTTTCCATACAGGATCTAGTTTAGGGTGATCAAAATGCAAAAAAATGCAGTGAAATGGCCCTTTATGCCCATCCATTTAATTGAGGCCAACTTCAGCGTCGTGTCTATGGGCTTGATGTGGCGCTCATGTAACTCCCCCACATTTAAAATCACTGCTCCACCCCTGCCCCCTAGGGTTAGTTATTGGACCTAAAGGTTCATATATGTACCTTTTTTTCTACATGTTGGGGTACAATAGACAGTCTGTGTTAGGCTGCTTCAGTATAAAGGTACAAAACTATACCTTCTGAGGGTACTGCCCCAGTGACAAGCCATCGTACCCCTAACGGTACAATTCTGTACTTTATTTTCTGAGAGTGTATAGTATAAGTTTTTACACTTAAATAGAAAAAGACTAACTCACTAATTCACTGAAACCACAAGAAAAAAAACACATTATTAGGACACAATACGGTCCTCCACCATCAGGAAGGCGTGGTTAGGCAGTAGCTTTGTGCAGAGGATTGTTCCACCAACTCACCTCGTCATCAACTCATCTATTTATTCCTCACCGCCTCCTTTCCCTTTGTGTGTTAGAGGCAGACAGAGCAAGGCCACCGTGTCTCCCTTTCATCCTGCAGACGGCGACTCATAGAAAATACCGATTGTGAGCTCAGGGGACATCTCAACAGGTAAGAGCACAAACAATTCATTCATAGCACCTATCCAGCCAGCCTGGTTGGTCCCAGCGTCAGAGCAGCCGTACCAGAGAAGTCCTATAGGAACCCTGAGATTGATGAGAATCTGCAGGTCAGACTGGCCTTATAGGACCTTTCTGATGGGCACACAGGCTGCGAGGGACCCAATTAAAACACAAACCTTTTTTGTTTAAGATCGATTATTGCGGGGGAAAATTTGAGTTGAGACCCCCTCGACAGCCGTGTGGTGCAAACTCAGCATTCAACAGTTTGAGCAAAGCGCTTTGTCCAACACTGGAAGTCTGTCATGTTACCGAGCTCGGAGGCGGGCCACCACACGCGCCCGGGCCTCCGCGGTAACCAAAGGAGGGAGGTTCGGGTCAGGTGGGTGGTTCTGGGAAGTCCGAGCCAGAGCCACAAACCCAGAGATCCAAGGTGGCGGCGGCGGTGGCGGCGGAAAAAAAGCGCTGTGTGTGTGTGGACGGCGGAGAGGAGAGGCGCATAGGGACAGTAGGGTGGAGCTGAGGAGGGAGGGGGAGGGAAGAAGGGTGGGGGGGCGGCGGCGAATACGGCGGTGGGCAGCGGTAAGGTGGGGGTGTGTCCGCATATGCCAAGAGTCACTAATCGATGAAATGGCGCCCAAAAAGAAAGCTTTCTTTTTCCTCGAGCACACCATGACACTCACACCCTTTATTCAGCTGCTCACACACCATGACACTCACACCCTTTATTCAGCCGCTCACACGCCATGACACTCACACACTTTATTCAGCCGCTCACACACCATGACACTCACACCCTTTATTCAGCCGCTCTCACACACCATGACACTCACACCCTTTATTCAGCCGCTCTCACACACCATGACACTCACACCCTTTATTCAGCCGCTCACACACACCATGACACTCACACCCTTTATTCAGCCGCTAACACACACCATGACACTCGCACCCTTTATTCAGCCGCTCTCACACACCATGACACTCACACCCTTTATTCAGCCGCTCACACGCCATGACACTCACACACTTTATTCAGCCGCTCACACACACCATGACACTCGCACCCTTTATTCAGCCGCTCACACACCATGACACTCACACCCTTTATTCAGCCTCTCACACGCCATGACACTCACACCCTTTATTCAGCCGCTCACACACACCATGACACTCACACCCTTTATTCAGCCGCTCACACACACCATGACACTCACACCCTTTATTCAGCCGCTCACACACACCATGACACTCACACCCTTTATTCAGCCGCTCACACACACCATGACGCTCACACACTTTATTCAGCCGCTCACACACACCATGACACTCACACCCTTTATTCAGCCGCTCACACGCCATGACACTCACACACTTTATTCAGCCGCTCACACACACCATGACACTCGCACCCTTTATTCAGCCGCTCACACACCATGACACTCACACCCTTTATTCAGCCTCTCACACGCCATGACACTCACACCCTTTATTCAGCCGCTCACACACACCATGACACTCACACCCTTTATTCAGCCGCTCACACACACCATGACACTCACACCCTTTATTCAGCCGCTCACACACACCATGACACTCACACCCTTTATTCAGCCTCTCACACGCCATGACACTCACACCCTTTATTCAGCCGCTCACACACACCATGACACTCACACCCTTTATTCAGCCGCTCACTCACCATGACACTCACACCCTTTATTCAGCCTCTCACACGCCATGACACTCACACACTTTATTCAGCCGCTCACACACACCATGACACTCACACCCTTTATTCAGCCGCTCACACGCCATGACACTCACACCCTTTATTCAGCCGCTCACACACACCATGACACTCACACCCTTTATTCAGCCGCTCACTCACCATGACACTCACACCCTTTATTCAGCCTCTCACACGCCATGACACTCACACACTTTATTCAGCCGCTCACACACACCATGACACTCACACCCTTTATTCAGCCTCTCACACGCCATGACACTCGCACCCTTTATTCAGCCGCTCACACACCATGACACTCACACACTTTATTCAGCCGCTCACACACACCATGACACTCACACCCTTTATTCAGCCTCTCACACGCCATGACACTCACACCCTTTATTCAGCCGCTCACACACCATGACACTCACACACTTTATTCAGCCGCTCACACACACCATGACACTCACATCCTTTATTCAGCCTCTCACACGCCATGACACTCACACACTTTATTCAGCCGCTCACACACACCATGACACTCACATCCTTTATTCAGCCTCTCACACACCATGACACTCACACCCTTTATTCAGCCTCTCACACGCCATGACACTCACACCCTTTATTCAGCCGCTCACACACCATGACACTCACACACTTTATTCAGCCGCTCACACACACCATGACACTCACATCCTTTATTCAGCCTCTCACACGCCATGACACTCACACCCTTTATTCAGCCGCTCACTCACCATGACACTCACACCCTTTATTCAGCCGCTCACACACACCATGACACTCACACCCTTTATTCAGCCGCTCACACACACCATGACACTCACACCCTTTATTCAGCCTCTCACACGCCATGACACTCACACCCTTTATTCAGCCGCTCACACACACCATGACACTCACACCCTTTATTCAGCCGCTCACTCACCATGACACTCACACCCTTTATTCAGCCTCTCACACGCCATGACACTCACACACTTTATTCAGCCGCTCACACACACCATGACACTCACACCCTTTATTCAGCCGCTCACACGCCATGACACTCACACCCTTTATTCAGCCTCTCACACGCCATGACACTCACACCCTTTATTCAGCCGCTCACACACACCATGACACTCACACCCTTTATTCAGCCGCTCACACACACCATGACACTCACACCCTTTATTCAGCCGCTCACACACACCATGACACTCACACCCTTTATTCAGCCGCTCACTCACCATGACACTCACACCCTTTATTCAGCCTCTCACACGCCATGACACTCACACCCTTTATTCAGCCGCTCACACACACCATGACACTCACACCCTTTATTCAGCCTCTCACACGCCATGACACTCGCACCCTTTATTCAGCCGCTCACACACCATGACACTCACACCCTTTATTCAGCCTCTCACACGCCATGACACTCACACCCTTTATTCAGCCGCTCACACACACCATGACACTCACACCCTTTATTCAGCCGCTCACACACACCATGACACTCACACCCTTTATTCAGCCGCTCACTCACCATGACACTCACACCCTTTATTCAGCCTCTCACACGCCATGACACTCACACCCTTTATTCAGCCGCTCACACACACCATGACACTCACACCCTTTATTCAGCCGCTCACTCACCATGACACTCACACCCTTTATTCAGCCTCTCACACGCCATGACACTCACACACTTTATTCAGCCGCTCACACACACCATGACACTCACACCCTTTATTCAGCCGCTCACACGCCATGACACTCACACCCTTTATTCAGCCTCTCACACGCCATGACACTCACACCCTTTATTCAGCCGCTCACACACACCATGACACTCACACCCTTTATTCAGCCGCTCACTCACCATGACACTCACACCCTTTATTCAGCCTCTCACACGCCATGACACTCACACACTTTATTCAGCCGCTCACACACACCATGACACTCACACCCTTTATTCAGCCGCTCACACACCATGACACTCACACCCTTTATTCAGCCGCTCACACACACCATGACACTCGCACCCTTTATTCAGCCGCTCACACACCATGACACTCACACACTTTATTCAGCCGCTCACACACACCATGACACTCACATCCTTTATTCAGCCTCTCACACGCCATGACACTCACACCCTTTATTCAGCCGCTCACACACACCATGACACTCACACACTTTATTCAGCCTCTCACACACCATGACACTCACACACTTTATTCAGCCTCTCACACGCCATGACACTCACACCCTTTATTCAGCCGCTCACACACACCATGACACTCACACACTTTATTCAGCCTCTCACACACCATGACACTCACACACTTTATTCAGCCTCTCACACACCATGACACTCGCACCCTTTATTCAGCCGCTCACACACCATGACACTCACACACTTTATTCAGCCGCTCACACACACCATGACACTCACATCCTTTATTCAGCCTCTCACACGCCATGACACTCACACCCTTTATTCAGCCGCTCACACACACCATGACACTCACACCCTTTATTCAGCCGCTCACACACACCATGACACTCACACCCTTTATTCAGCCGCTCACACACCATGACACTCACACCCTCACACACACCATGACACTCACACCCTTTATTCAGCCGCTCACACACCATGACACTCACACCCTTTATTCAGCCGCTCACACACACCATGACACTCACACCCTTTATTCAGCCGCTCACTCACCATGACACTCACACCCTTTATTCAGCCTCTCACACGCCATGACACTCACACACTTTATTCAGCCGCTCACACACACCATGACACTCACACCCTTTATTCAGCCTCTCACACGCCATGACACTCACACCCTTTATTCAGCCGCTCACACACACCATGACACTCACACCCTTTATTCAGCCTCTCACACGCAATGACACTCACACCCTTTATTCAGCCTCTCACACGCCATGACACTCACACCCTTTATTCAGCCGCTCACACACACCATGACACTCACACCCTTTATTCAGCCGCTCACACACCATGACACTCACACCCTTTATTCAGCCGCTCACACACACCATGACACTCACACACTTTATTCAGCCGCTCACACACACCATGACACTCACACCCTTTATTCAGCCGCTCACTCACCATGACACTCACACCCTTTATTCAGCCTCTCACACGCCATGACACTCACACACTTTATTCAGCCGCTCACACGCCATGACACTCACACCCTTTATTCAGCCGCTCACACACACCATGACACTCACACCCTTTATTCAGCCGCTCACACACACCATGACACTCACACCCTTTATTCAGCCGCTCACACACACCATGACACTCACACCCTTTATTCAGCCGCTCACACACACCATGACACTCACACCCTTTATTCAGCCGCTCACTCACCATGACACTCACACCCTTTATTCAGCCGCTCACACACACCATGACACTCACACACTTTATTCAGCCGCTCACACACACCATGACACTCACACACTTTATTCAGCCGCTCACACACACCATGACACTCACACACTTTATTCAGCCTCTCACACACACCATGACACTCACACACTTTATTCAGCCTCTCACACACGCCATGACACTCGCACCCTTTATTCAGCCGCTCACACGCCATGACACTCACACCCTTTATTCAGCCTCTCACACGCCATGACACTCACACCCTTTATTCAGCCGCTCACACACACCATGACACTCACACCCTTTATTCAGCCGCTCACACACACCATGACACTCACACCCTTTATTCAGCCGCTCACACACACCATGACACTCACACCCTTTATTCAGCCGCTCACACACACCATGACACTCACACACTTTATTCAGCCGCTCACACACACCATGACACTCACACCCTTTATTCAGCCGCTCACACACCATGACACTCACACCCTTTATTCAGCCGCTCACACACACCATGACACTCACACACTTTATTCAGCCGCTCACACACACCATGACACTCACACCCTTTATTCAGCCGCTCACACGCCATGACACTCACACACTTTATTCAGCCGCTCACACACACCATGACACTCACACACTTTATTCAGCCGCTCACACACACCATGACACTCACACCCTTTATTCAGCCGCTCACACGCCATGACACTCACACCCTTTATTCAGCTGCTCACACACACCATGACACTCACACACTTTATTCAGCCGCTCACACACACCATGACACTCACACCCTTTATTCAGCCGCTCACACGCCATGACACTCACACACTTTATTCAGCCGCTCACACGCCATGACACTCACACCCTTTATTCAGCCGCTCACTCACCATGACACTCACACACTTTATTCAGCCGCTCACACGCCATGACACTCACACACTTTATTCAGCCGCTCACACACCATGACACTCACACCCTTTATTCAGCCGCTCACACACACCATGACACTCACACACTTTATTCAGCCGCTCACACACACCATGACACTCACACACTTTATTCAGCCGCTCACACACACCATGACACTCACACACTTTATTCAGCCGCTCACACACCATGACACTCACACCCTTTATTCAGCCGCTCACACACACCATGACACTCACACCCTTTATTCAGCCGCTCACACACACCATGACACTCACACCCTTTATTCAGCCGCTCACACACCATGACACTCACACCCTTTATTCAGCCGCTCACACACCATGACACTCACACACTTTATTCAGCCGCTCACACACCATGACACTCACACCCTTTATTCAGCCGCTCACACACCATGACACTCACACACTTTATTCAGCCGCTCACACACCATGACACTCACACCCTTTATTCAGCCGCTCACACACACCATGACACTCACACCCTTTATTCAGCCGCTCACACACACCATGACACTCACACCCTTTATTCAGCCGCTCACACACACCATGACACTCACACCCTTTATTCAGCCGCTCACACACCATGACACTCGCACCCTTTATTCAGCCGCTCACACACCATGACACTCGCACCCTTTATTCAGCCGCTCACACACCATGACACTCACACCCTTTATTCAGCCGCTCACACACCATGACACTCGCACCCTTTATTCAGCCGCTCACACACCATGACACTCACACACTTTATTCAGCCGCTCACACACCATGACACTCACACCCTTTATTCAGCCGCTCACACACCATGACACTCACACACTTTATTCAGCCGCTCACACACCATGACACTCACACCCTTTATTCAGCCTCTCACACACACCATGACACTCACACCCTTTATTCAGCCGCTCACACACACCATGACACTCACACCCTTTATTCAGCCTCTCACACACACCATGACACTCACACCCTTTATTCAGCCTCTCACACACACCATGACACTCACACCCTTTATTCAGCCGCTCACACGCCATGACACTCACACCCTTTATTCAGCCGCTCACACACACCATGACACTCACACCCTTTATTCAGCCGCTCACACACACCATGACACTCACACCCTTTATTCAGCCGCTCACACACACCATGACACTCACACTCTTTATTCAGCCGCTCACACACCATGACACTCACACCCTTTATTCAGCCGCTCACACACACCATGACACTCACACCCTTTATTCAGCCGCTCACACGCCATGACACTCACACCCTTTATTCAGCCGCTCACACACACCATGACACTCACACCCTTTATTCAGCCGCTCACACACACCATAACACTCACACACTTTATTCAGCCGCTCACACACACCATGACACTCACACCCTTTATTCAGCCGCTCACACGCCATGACACTCACACCCTTTATTCAGCCGCTCACACACACCATGACACTCACACCCTTTATTCAGCCGCTCACACACCATGACACTCACACCCTTTATTCAGCCGCTCACACACACCATGACACTCACACACTTTATTCAGCCGCTCACACACACCATGACACTCACACCCTTTATTCAGCCGCTCACACACCATGACACTCACACCCTTTATTCAGCCGCTCACACACACCATGACACTCACACCCTTTATTCAGCCGCTCACTCACCATGACACTCACACCCTTTATTCAGCCGCTCACTCACCATGACACTCACACCCTTTATTCAGCCGCTCACACACACCATGACACTCACACCCTTTATTCAGCCGCTCACTCACCATGACACTCACACCCTTTATTCAGCCGCTCACTCACCATGACACTCACACCCTTTATTCAGCCGCTCACACACACCATGACACTCACACCCTTTATTCAGCCTCTCACACGCCATGACACTCACACCCTTTATTCAGCCGCTCACACGCCATGACACTCACACCCTTTATTCAGCCGCTCACACACACCATGACACTCACACCCTTTATTCAGCCGCTCACACTCACCATGACACTCACACCCTTTATTCAGCCGCTCACTCACCATGACACTCACACCCTTTATTCAGCCGCTCACACTCACCATGACACTCACACACTTTATTCAGCCGCTCACTCACCATGACACTCACACCCTTTATTCAGCCGCTCACACTCACCATGACACTCACACCCTTTATTCAGCCGCTCACACACACCATGACACTCACACCCTTTATTCAGCCGCTCACACACGCCATGACACTCACACCCTTTATTCAGCCGCTCACACTCACCATGACACTCACACCCTTTATTCAGCCTCTCACACACCATGACACTCGCACCCTTTATTCAGCCGCTCACACACACCATGACACTCGCACCCTTTATTCAGCCGCTCACACACACCATGACACTCGCACCCTTTATTCAGCCGCTCACACACACCATGACACTCACACCCTTTATTCAGCCGCTCACACACCATGACACTCACACCCTTTATTCAGCCGCTCACACACACCATGACACTCACACCCTTTATTCAGCCGCTCACACACCATGACACTCACACCCTTTATTCAGCCTCACACACACCATGACACTCACACCCTTTATTCAGCCGCTCACACACACCATGACACTCACACCCTTTATTCAGCCGCTCACACACACCATGACACTCACACCCTTTATTCAGCCGCTCACACACACCATGACACTCACACCCTTTATTCAGCCGCTCACACACACCATGACACTCACACCCTTTATTCAGCCGCTCACACACACCATGACACTCACACCCTTTATTCAGCCGCTCACACACCATGACACTCGCACCCTTTATTCAGCCGCTCACACACCATGACACTCGCACCCTTTATTCAGCCGCTCACACACCATGACACTCACACCCTTTATTCAGCCGCTCACACACCATGACACTCGCACCCTTTATTCAGCCGCTCACACACCATGACACTCACACACTTTATTCAGCCGCTCACACACCATGACACTCACACCCTTTATTCAGCCGCTCACACACCATGACACTCACACACTTTATTCAGCCGCTCACACACCATGACACTCACACCCTTTATTCAGCCTCTCACACACACCATGACACTCACACCCTTTATTCAGCCGCTCACACACACCATGACACTCACACCCTTTATTCAGCCTCTCACACACACCATGACACTCACACCCTTTATTCAGCCTCTCACACACACCATGACACTCACACCCTTTATTCAGCCGCTCACACGCCATGACACTCACACCCTTTATTCAGCCGCTCACACACACCA
This sequence comes from Odontesthes bonariensis, assembly GCF_027942865.1. NCBI lineage: Eukaryota > Metazoa > Chordata > Actinopteri > Atheriniformes > Atherinopsidae > Odontesthes > Odontesthes bonariensis. The sequence goes on from NC_134524.1 coordinate 6,342,940, forward strand.
TGACACTCACACCCTTTATTCAGCCGCTCACACACACCATGACACTCACACCCTTTATTCAGCCGCTCACACACACCATGACACTCACACTCTTTATTCAGCCGCTCACACACCATGACACTCACACCCTTTATTCAGCCGCTCACACACACCATGACACTCACACCCTTTATTCAGCCGCTCACACGCCATGACACTCACACCCTTTATTCAGCCGCTCACACACACCATGACACTCACACCCTTTATTCAGCCGCTCACACACACCATAACACTCACACACTTTATTCAGCCGCTCACACACACCATGACACTCACACCCTTTATTCAGCCGCTCACACGCCATGACACTCACACCCTTTATTCAGCCGCTCACACACACCATGACACTCACACCCTTTATTCAGCCGCTCACACACCATGACACTCACACCCTTTATTCAGCCGCTCACACACACCATGACACTCACACACTTTATTCAGCCGCTCACACACACCATGACACTCACACCCTTTATTCAGCCGCTCACACACCATGACACTCACACCCTTTATTCAGCCGCTCACACACACCATGACACTCACACCCTTTATTCAGCCGCTCACTCACCATGACACTCACACCCTTTATTCAGCCGCTCACTCACCATGACACTCACACCCTTTATTCAGCCGCTCACACACACCATGACACTCACACCCTTTATTCAGCCGCTCACTCACCATGACACTCACACCCTTTATTCAGCCGCTCACTCACCATGACACTCACACCCTTTATTCAGCCGCTCACACACACCATGACACTCACACCCTTTATTCAGCCTCTCACACGCCATGACACTCACACCCTTTATTCAGCCGCTCACACGCCATGACACTCACACCCTTTATTCAGCCGCTCACACACACCATGACACTCACACCCTTTATTCAGCCGCTCACACTCACCATGACACTCACACCCTTTATTCAGCCGCTCACTCACCATGACACTCACACCCTTTATTCAGCCGCTCACACTCACCATGACACTCACACACTTTATTCAGCCGCTCACTCACCATGACACTCACACCCTTTATTCAGCCGCTCACACTCACCATGACACTCACACCCTTTATTCAGCCGCTCACACACACCATGACACTCACACCCTTTATTCAGCCGCTCACACACGCCATGACACTCACACCCTTTATTCAGCCGCTCACACTCACCATGACACTCACACCCTTTATTCAGCCTCTCACACACCATGACACTCGCACCCTTTATTCAGCCGCTCACACACACCATGACACTCGCACCCTTTATTCAGCCGCTCACACACACCATGACACTCGCACCCTTTATTCAGCCGCTCACACACACCATGACACTCACACCCTTTATTCAGCCGCTCACACACCATGACACTCACACCCTTTATTCAGCCGCTCACACACACCATGACACTCACACCCTTTATTCAGCCGCTCACACACCATGACACTCACACCCTTTATTCAGCCTCACACACACCATGACACTCACACCCTTTATTCAGCCGCTCACACACACCATGACACTCACACCCTTTATTCAGCCGCTCACACACACCATGACACTCACACCCTTTATTCAGCCGCTCACACACACCATGACACTAACACCCTTTATTCAGCCGCTCACACACCATGACACTCGCACCCTTTATTCAGCCTCACACACACCATGACACTCGCACCCTTTATTCAGCCGCTCACACACACCATGACACTCGCACCCTTTATTCAGCCGCTCACACACACCATGACACTCGCACCCTTTATTCAGCCTCACACACACCATGACACTCGCACCCTTTATTCAGCCTCACACACACCATGACACTCACACCCTTTATTCAGCCGCTCACACACGCCATGACACTCACACCCTTTATTCAGCCGCTCACACACACCATGACACTCACACCCTTTATTCAGCCGCTCACACACACCATGACACTCACACCCTTTATTCAGCCTCACACACACTATGACACTCGCACCCTTTATTCAGCCGCTCACACACACCATGACACTCGCACCCTTTATTCAGCCTCTCACACACACCATGACACTCACATCCTTTATTCAGCCGCTCACACACCATGACACTCACACCCTTTATTCAGCCGCTCACACACCATGACACTCACACCCTTTATTCAGCCGCTCACACACACCATGACACTCGCACCCTTTATTCAGCCGCTCACACACACCATGACACTCACACCCTTTATTCATTCGCTCACACACACCATGACACTCACACCCTTTATTCAGCCGCTCACACACCATGACACTCACACCCTTTATTCAGCCGCTCACACACACCATGACACTCGCACCCTTTATTCAGCCGCTCACACACACCATGACACTCACACCCTTTATTCAGCCGCTCACACACCATGACACTCACACCCTTTATTCAGCCGCTCACACACCATGACACTCACACCCTTTATTCAGCCGCTCACACACACCATGACACTCGCACCCTTTATTCAGCCGCTCACACACACCATGACACTCACACCCTTTATTCATTCGCTCACACACACCATGACACTCACACCCTTTATTCAGCCGCTCACACACCATGACACTCACACCCTTTATTCAGCCGCTCACACACACCATGACACTCGCACCCTTTATTCAGCCGCTCACACACACCATGACACTCGCACCCTTTATTCAGCCGCTCACACACACCATGACACTCACACCCTTTATTCAGCCGCTCACACACACCATGACACTCGCACCCTTTATTCAGCCGCTCACACACACCATGACACTCGCACCCTTTATTCAGCCGCTCACACACACCATGACACTCACACCCTTTATTCAGCCGCTCACTCACCATGACACTCACACACTTTATTCAGCCGCTCACACACACCATGACACTCACACCCTTTATTCAGCCGCTCACACACACCATGACACTCGCACCCTTTATTCAGCCGCTCACACACACCATGACACTCGCACCCTTTATTCAGCCGCTCACACACACCATGACACTCACACCCTTTATTCAGCCGCTCACTCACCATGACACTCACACACTTTATTCAGCCGCTCACACACACCATGACACTCACACCCTTTATTCAGCCGCTCACACACACCATGACACTCACACCCTTTATTCAGCCGCTCACACACCATGACACTCACACCCTTTATTCAGCCGCTCACACACACCATGACACTCGCACCCTTTATTCAGCCGCTCACACACACCATGACACTCACACCCTTTATTCAGCCGCTCACACACCATGACACTCACACCCTTTATTCAGCCGCTCACACACACCATGACACTCGCACCCTTTATTCAGCCGCTCACACACACCATGACACTCGCACCCTTTATTCAGCCGCTCACACACACCATGACACTCACACCCTTTATTCAGCCGCTCACACACCATGACACTCACACCCTTTATTCAGCCGCTCACACACACTTTATTCAGCCGCTCACACATCCTTTATTCAGCCGCTCACACACCATGACACTCACACCCTTTATTCAGCCGCTCACACACCCTTTATTCAGCCGCTCACACACCCTTTATTCAGCCTCTCACACCCCAGCAGGACAGACGGGGCAACCATCCATCGCCTTGGATGCTGATGCGAGACGGGAGCAGACCTGAGCCCCGCCCCGTGCTGCCCATCACCCCCACCGAGGAGAGGCCCGCGCGGGGCTGAAGGTGCAGCGCTGCCACGGACTGGGGGAGGAGGGGGAGGTGGTGACGGCAGAGGGGAGGAGGGAGGGAGGGGGGGGGGGGGGGGGGTGTTTGGTCAAGGCACAGTCAAAGGAAGGGTGGCAAGTGGGAAGAAGAGAGGTCAGTGCTGTCATGTCTGTTTGCTTTGGTCGTTTTTCATTTACCTTGGTGGTGAAGAGAGACAACAAGTTCCCGCTGCGGCGGCGTCGCGCTAAAAGTCGTCCCCATGGCTCGCGCTGCCACGCTCACGCAAGGCTGCACGCTGGCTGTTCCAGGCGGCACGGTGACCTAATTCAGTTGAGATAGTTAGTACAGAGCTGGACCGTCGAGGGGCTTTTTTCTTTGTTTGTTTTTGTTTTGTTTGCTTGTTTTTTTTGTGTGTGTTTTTTCTTTTCCTTTTTTTTTTTGCGGCAGAGTTACAGATTATCACACATGCAGGTCTGAGTAGCAGAGTGAACAAAGACACACGGAGAGGGAGAATTTGGTGTAGCAGGGAGAGACCGGACCAGACCAGACGCACACCCATCAACCCCCAAGACTGGGACTGCTCCACAGATCAAAATGCACCCAGGCCATTCTATCTGTGTGCCTCTCCCCAGCTCTCAGTGTGCAAGATGATCTGTGCATGGAAATCAATTTTAAAAAAAAACCACATCAGGCATTTTCCTGCAGCCGCTGAATGTGGAAAAGCACTAAATGTAGACCCCTTCACATACAATTTGGTTTGATTTTGAGAGGCTGGAGAGAGGAAGGAGCTCCAACCCGCACTTACCCCGACCAAAGAGAGCAAAGCTGGGCCAGCATCTACACCCGTCTCCCCCCGGGTCCCCAGTCATATGGGTCTGGTGGTCATTTTACACAAGAGAAACAGATGGTAGAGAAGAGCATAAACAAGAAGAAGGGGAAAGGTCCAAACCCTTTGCTTTCTTTTACCACAGCAGTCAGCCAAACATTCTTTATTATAATGAGGTTTATAGTATACATATTCTCCATAAAAAGCATGCCAATTTTTTGTTTTTTAAACTCATCTTTTCTCTTTTCTATAAAAAAGGCTAAATTAAAATACTTTTCTAAAAAATACATGGCAAACAAGACATTTCGCAAACCACAGAATTCTACAAAGGATGCAACTGGTATGTGTTTGTATATAGGACACAGAAAGATTACACTGTGAGATGCAAAAGTCACTTAACCACTAAAAATCACAGCAGGGGGGGAGGAAGGGGGGAACAATGAGGCAGTAAGGTGATTTCAGAGGGTCTATCCGGGTGTGCACCAGGCCGCCGTCAAACACGAGTTGCAAAAAAAAAAAAAAAAAAAAAAAGACCGTTTTAAACAATCTTAGAGCCAACAAGATGGGATTTGCCATGAATGTTAACTTTAAAAGCTTTATCCCAACTCTGCAGACGTGGCAAACGTCGCAAGATCCCGCGACTAACTGAAAAGAGCCGCGGAAATATTTTTGCAATTAGAGTCTAAAGCAGGTCTGGTGCTTAAAGGAAAGAAAGGATGGCATTTGGGGCGGCTGGAAGACACTTCCCCACCTCTCACTTTGTTGGTGCTATCACTGTCTTTTCTGTTCAGAGCCAGCGGCCGTCTATGAAGCCCGTCAGGCTCCGTTTGTAGCTTTTTAAAAAAGACCCTTTTTGACGTGAAACAGATCTATCTAATACAGGAGTGCAAGTCCAAGAGGAAGCGTCGCCACTTGTAAGCTCTAGAGGGCTCCAACCCCACTTAAAATGGTTCCAAAGTAATGTCAAAAGCACTTAAAAATGGGAGAACCCTCCACGTAATGCACTTCACTCGGGGCTTATAGGCACATAACTGACCTTTTCACGAGTAATCATGATTTCTAAACGGATGCAAACCAAAGATCCTTTGTAAACAGCTCCTTCAGTCGTCGCACAGGGATTTTTTTTTACCATTTACAATTCATTACATCCCTGGCTGACTTATATCACACGTAAACTGCACTAAAACGAACAAAAACATTAACACTATTTCCATTATTTACCTTTTTTTTTCTTCTCTTTAAAAAAAAAGGCCTCTGAACATAAAAGGAGGACTCATTACAGAATATTTACAAAAGTCATTGAAATGTGGCTCTTCCCTCTCCAAACTGCCCGGACCCTCGGGGGGAGGCAGGAACCAGCCGACTGGGTGAAATGTTCGGAAACTAAGGAACGCGATACGAGTCTACGCTGAAACTTACAGGAAGAGGTAGGCAGCTGTAGTCTGAAGGAGCGAGAGGTGAGGCAGTGTCTCTCAGCGCGGGAGGTAAAGGTGGGGCTGGGATTCAGAGAGCTGAACATACATTACAGTACGTATATATATATATGTGTGCTTTACGGTTTTTCTCTGCAAGGCGCAGTTTTAGTTGCTGCGTTTGTGCGTTGCAAGGTCGAGAGCCCGCACGTCCCACGCGTTCACACAAATCACATCCAAGACAAGCATCCCCCAAAAACACATCAACCTTGGTTCCGTCTGACACCGTTCAATGCAGCCAGCACACGACACGGCGTGCGTTCACCCGGCTTCCCATCCGATCACATTAAGAATCTAAACTCACCAACATAAGGCAAAAAAGGTTTCGAATTAGCTGCCCTAACGGATCATCCAGGCCTACGGAGGATGGCTGATGGAATTTATCGGAGATTTGGCCTTAGAAAATCAAACTGGGTTGCAGAAATAAAGGCATATGAAACGACTGACGGGGGTCAGTCAAATACTGGCACAAGTGTGAGACTGGCACGATTAAAAAAAAGTAAAACTGAGCAGCACAAAGAATGCCCGTGCAACAGATGAGAGCCTCCCTTTCAGGATGCACCGTGTGTGTACAAACCGAACCAAGGTTCGCTGATCCAGACCCTAGTAAAGCAGGTTAATAAACCAAAGAGCCCCCAGTTTCAAACCTCAGCCGCACACTGGAGGGTGCCCACACACACACGTACATCCATACAGCTGCTGTAAGGTGGTCAAGTTTCGGTGGAAAAGGAGATGTGGGGATGGGGTTCAGGGCAAAGAGGGAGAGGAGGGGGCAGACAGTTGAGTGTGACTATCGGAAGGGGGGCTCAGGCGTGTGAAGGGAGAGTTCGGGGCGGCGGAGGATGGCCTCCTTGCGCGTAGGCGGCGGCAACGGCGGCTCATACACCCTGGGCGCAGCCATCGCGGCTGCTACTGCCGCAGCGGTGGGGACCACCGGCCTGAGGGCATCCAACGTGGCGACCGGCTGGGCGGAGATGGCGGGCAGAGCGGACATCCCCGGCATGCCAGGAATGGCGGTCATTGCGCTCGACGGGTAGGCGTACTGAAACTGGGGGTACTGCTGCAGCTGCTGGTAGTACTCCGCGTAGTACCTAAGACAGAGGAGGGCGGATGGTGATGCGGAGGGATGGATACAGGTGAGGAGAAGCAGGTTTGGGCGGGACGACAAACAGCAAGGGTATTTATGACAGCGCATGGCAACATGGATAAGAGAGGGATAAAGTCAACAAGAACACGGAAAGTACTAAAAAGATAAACGGTAAAGAGACACAACGCTACCCGGTAACAGTTCAGGAGCGCTGCGCAGCTGCTGGATAATAGAGTCGGATATCGTGACCTACCTGGCCATGGGGTCCTCTGCAGCCTCGGCTGCCTCTTCAGCTGCACGGCCGGCCGGCGTGGGGAGCAGGGGCCTGCGTGGTTTGGCCCTCTGGTAGAAAAATGGCTTCATCACGGGGTCTGGGAGCAGAGGTGCTGACCTCCGGAGGGGACTGCGGTCCCTCTCACCAGACTTGGCCGCAGCTACTACAGCTGCAGCCACGGTTTGCTGCTCAGCCATCACCTGCTGGCCCTGGGCGAAGTAATGGGCCTGTCTGGCGGCCTCAAAGATGGCGGTGGTATGATCCGCTGCTCCCAAGGCGCTTATATGAGCGTAGGCGGGTGTGGCGGCACCGTAAATTGCAGGTGCTACAGAATAGGCAGGATTGACGGCAGCAGCCGCTGCTGACATATCTATCCCAGGGGCAGCAGTCAGATAAACCTGGGGGTTGGCCATAGTTGGGGTGTAAACTGGAGTCGAGTAGGCGGCGGCGGCGGCAGCAGCAGCAGCAGCAGCTGCAGGAGATGCAGCCACCTGGCCGTAGATATTGGGGGCCATCGAGCTGTATACCTGCGTGGCGCCCGATGTCAGAGCTGCCTGACTGGCCACCGATCCATAAAGTTGATTGGCAACATTGGCACCATACACCTGGCTGGCAAGGGCGCCATAAACAGCCGGATTGACGGGGTTACCATCCGTGCGTGAGCCGGTGGTGATCCCCGTCAGAGCTGCATATGTGGGGTCAAAGGTGGAGGTGTTGTAGACCGAATTGTGCACGCTCTGTTGGACCTGTAGAGGCAGGCCGGCGGCAGCCGCGGCGGCGGCAGCCAGAACCGCCGCCTGACTCTGGTACTGCTCCAAAGACGGCTTCCCCACGGGGCATTCTCCAGCGTAGTGGCCCTGCTTCCCACAGTTGACACAGGGGATCTTCCCTGTGGGCGCCTGCTTGCTGGGCTGGACCTTGGACAGCTCGACAGACAGAGGGCGACCCTTGAAGGAGGTGCCGTGCAGGGCCTCGATGGCCTGAAGCGCATCTTCCTTGTTCTCCATGTGAACAAAAGCGTAACCTGTAGAAGACAGATTCACATCACTGTGTGCCGACTTTGCAGATTCCCCCTTTTATGTTGGGAGTCTAGCTGCTTTACAGGCTCCATTTTAGCTCCCGTCTCTTTAAAGTCCATCGCTTGGAAGGTATAGGCTGTGTTCGAAACCGCATACTACATACTTCCATACTAATCGATCAGACAGTATGCAGAGCGTTTACCCACAATGCATTTAGCTCCTGCCTGAGTCGAAATCAGCCGGCCTGAAGCTGATTTCGCTTAAGCTCTAAACTCTGTAAACTTTAGCAACATTTGAAACATTTTCAGGCGAGAAAGTAGTCGTTTAGATCCCCAACGTGTTGAAAACCTGACAAAATACCGGCTATTTACAATTCTGTTCCCACGAATTTGGCGCTACTAAAGCTAGCCGCAGTGAGCAACGCACTTCCAGTTATTTTCACAAAATAAAATACCCGTTGCCTTTTATCATAGGGAAAGCCATTACGATACAATTGGTGCTTTTGTTTTGAAAACAGGAAGTGAACCTACCCTCGTTGTAGCTAGCTTGAAACTGACGTTTTGACAGGAAATGACGATCGGCGACGTCACGTTGCATCTTGGGTAGTTTGAGTATGAGTAGTAAACTCATGATGCATACCCAACATTTCGGAGAATCTAGTATGCATTCGGGAACTTCTCGCTTACTCAAACTTGCATACTAACTCAAAAAGTTAGTATGAGTAGTAGGAGAAGTATGCGGTTTCGAACACAGCCATAGTCCTCATAACATGACTTCTTAAAGCCATTAAAACCTTAACACTGGTACAGACACTCTCACATATATCACTTGGTATCTCAAACAGATTCAGATGCTAGTAGAGTCTCTGCTCACCTTTGACTTTATCACACTCCAGAACTTTCCCAAACGTTTGGAACAGCTGCTGGAGGTCCTCAGTGGTGCACATGCCACTCAGATTACCCACAAACACCTTCGTGGAGTGCAGCGGCCTTCCCCTCGATTCCTCCACCACCAAATTCCGCCCACGAAACTCTCGTCCATTGAGCTCCCGGATGGCGCGCTCCGCGGCGCCCTCGCCCTGCAGGTGCACAAAGGCAAACTGTCGCAGCACGCTGCAGCTCACCACCTGGCCGTAAGGTTCGAAGATGGCCGACAGCTCCTCCTGGGTGGTGTCCAGTGCCAGGTTGCCCACGAAGAGCTTTACTGTGTGGCTCTTATCCATGGCCCTGCAGACAAAACAAGGAGCGAATGTTTTTGGATCCATTATAGCATCGTTTTTTTTATTTTTCTGCTTTAAAACTCTTCACACATTCTCTACAGGCGACTGCGGGCCAACCCAGGACCCTCTTCTCTCTCAGCTATGCCTTTGTAACACGTGCAGAATGTGGTTTTGCATCGACTTCCTTGAAAAAGTCGTCTTGAAGGCAGCAAACCAGATGCCTCCGAGCTCTAACAAGTGAATTACAACTCTTTTGGTGCCATAAAGTGAATGTTGCTCTGTTGCCCCTGTGGGTTTATCAGCTGCCGTCTGAGGGATGGATCAAACCGCCTGCATTAGCCTTGAACACTCGCCCTTTAAGTTTAAAGAGTTTCTTTAATTATTAAATGATACAACGCGCTCTGTAGAAGCAGAGAGATAAAAAGATCTTTATTTAAGGAACATTCTCTGGAAGGAACTGGAGATCCTCTGCCCAGCCTTTCATGGATGCTGCTTTTTTATTTTTAATCAAATTGGAGTCACAATCCTCTGTTTGAAAGACTATTTTTCTTTAAAAAAAAACTCTTTATGTGAACCGTTTCAGGCTCAAAATGCAGGAACTCGTGTACTTAAACAAAGAAGCTGAGTTATATCTCAGGTTCATCCGGTCTACAGTGAGATAAACGTGTCTCTGCAGCACACAGGTGACCCACCTCATCATTATCACATTTCTCTGCCACTAGATAAAAAAAACACTTCTTCAAATTTAATTCTCCTTTTATTATCCGGTGATGCTGAAGACAAACGGACACTATAAGCTTAGATAAGCTGACATTCAAATGAAACAGTCCCACACATTTGTGTGGGATCTTCCCACAGGACAGATTGTGTTTGCTTTGAATGAGATCTCACAGACTGGAGAGCTGAAGAAGAGCCGAAGAAGAGCTGATTCTGTGACCCCCCCCCTGCAGCTATGACTCATTCTGCTCACTGGTGGCAGGCAGCAAACAGAGCATGTTGCAGCACAACTTCCTGTCACCTTTATAATACAGAAACATGCACATGCTGCGTGAACCCGCAGCTTAAACCTAAACGAGTTCCTCTTTTGTGCTCCCAAACAACTTTTATGGTCGGCTGTAAATCAAAGGGCAAAGCGGAACCCGAAACCAGAGACCTGAGACATTTCTATTTTCTGGTTCAGGCTCCGGTGAGCTGCTGCTGACTGACAGAAACGCGCCTCCTCTGCTCATGTAGAAGGTAAAAGCCTTCAGAGACGCGCTCCTTCTTTGTGGACGTGCTGTGGGAGAGCCCGCTCAGAGGCAGCGGAATGGCTGCTGCACTCACAGCTGGAGGGTTTCAGGCAAAACTGGGGGGGAAACCTGCTTCCCTGGTGACGCAGCGCGACGCTGAGTCACCGCATTTCCACCGCACGCGTCATTAAAAAAAAAGGGAGAAACAGAAAAGATGAAAACACATATTTTTAGTTGGTCGGGGGCACGCGGGTCTGCTCGGACGCCTCGTTTTGCTGTTGAATGTGAGAGGAGACCCGGGATGCTGCTCGGGTCTCCACAGCCGAGCAAAACATCCCAGAATAAACACACTTTAAGCCCATTTCACTTCAGACGGATGCTTCAAATCTAATAAAGCGAGTGCCTCTCGCGCGCAGATCGACACAAAGCACAACAATCACATTTTTTTCCGCACAGGAATGGATACAGTGTAACACCGAGTGGCTCCGGCGCAGCAACGCGGTGCCAAAGTGCCGTCGCGAAACCAGCACACGCGACTAAAACACGCGAGCTTAAAAGCGAATCGGATTTATTTACCTCCCGTGAGGCTCAAATGACAATATCGGGGCAGAAAAGGCGATTAAATAAAAGGATCTACCATCTTACCTAAGCGGTGCTGTGTTTCAAAATGGTAGCGCCTGCTTCCGTTTGAGCGTCGGGCATAAAGCTGGAGAGGCGGCGGAGGGGGAGGGCTGCCGCTGCTGCGGCTGCCGCTGCTGCGGCGGCGGCGGCTGCTGCACCCGGAGGAGGATGCTCAATCTTCATCAAGGGTTCACACTAAACACCCCAATGCACCCCGCGTCTACTTATATATATATACACCAGCCACCACAATAAAACAGTAACAGGCAGCAAGTGAGGAAGAGCTTTGTTTACATGATTCACATTCCAGCAGATGTCAAGGAGCCGGGCAGCAAAGATTAACCCAGTGAAGATGCTGTATTATCTGAGTTCCAGGTCCACTTCTAACCTCTAAACCTTAATTTACCTTTGTTGTGTCCCCTCTGCAGCTCTTTTTTGTTGGTTTGTGGTCGTCTCGAGACATCTGGTGGCCATTCTGAGTGATTTTCAGCATCTTTTGAGCATATTTTTGGTTGTTTTCAGTCAATCTGAGTCGTATTTAGTTCCTTTTGTGATAATATTTAAGTTTGCATGGATAAATATTTCTTAAATCTGATATATTTATGATTAGAGTATCAAAAGTAACCGTGCACATGAAGGCTGAAAGCATGCTGCAAATAATTTAATCAAAATTAAACTCTTAGTATGCAGAAAAAGTGTGTTTTTCTCAGCTTTATTAATAAAATCATATGAAGTAGAATTAGAGCTGCGGCGGCGGCTGCTGCACCCGGAGGAGGATGCTCAATCCTCATCAAGGGTTCACATTAAACACCCCAATGCACCCCGCGTCTAAATATATACATATATATATATTTATATTTGGGTTACTTTATATAATTGTTTCTTTTTTGTTTCTTTGGAAGAACTGTGGGTCCAGTCCCTGTAAGTATTGGGACTGGTATAGGACCAGCATGGACTGTGGGTGGGGCCTAAGTTTTTTTCACCAGAGCAGGAGAAGCAGCTGAGGACAAAGAAAAGTTGGATCTGTATTATTTGCTAACCAGCTGGAAAAATAAACCGTCAAAACGCAATCTTCAGGTATTGGACATTGGACTTCTTTTTTGCCTGCGTACGAAACCCAACCCCAGTTCAGTAGTGGCACGTTTCCACTCATAGGATGTTTGGTTTGACAAACAATCGCCACTACACTTAATTTACCTTTGTTGTGTCCCCTCTGCAGGTCTTTTTTGTTGGTTTGTGGTCGTCTCGAGACATCTGGTGGCCATTCTGAGTGATTTTCAGCATCTTTTTTGCTTGTTTTCAGTCAATCGGAGTCGTCTTGAGTTCCTTTTGTGATAAAATTCATGCTCGCATGGGAAAATATTTCTTAAATCTGATATATTAATGATTAGAGTTTCAAAAGTAACCGTGTACATGAAGGCTGAAAGCATGCTGCAAATAATTTAATCAAAAGTAAACTCTTAGTATGCAGAAAAAGTGTGTTTTTCTCAGCTTTTTTAATAAAAATCCTATTTTTTAAGTAGAATTCGAGCATGATGGAGACACATCATACCCTGCAATTGATTTCTGGCTTTCTGCTGCACCTTCCCATGTAAAAGCAACCTGGACATGTCACTTCCTTTTCCTGCCGTCTGTAAACTGAGACGGAGCGACACAGCTCGGTTCACTCGGAGGAGCCTGTGGGTGAAAGTCCAAAGCAAAGACATTTGTTCTGCTAGAATTCCCCCAAACAAAGAATCGAGCAAAGTCAAAAACAACGCAGCTTTAATACTTAGCTTTTCTGAGGCCTTGCTGCCTCGTTCCGGCCCCTCAGAGACGGACCACGCTTCATTCAGCCGGGGAGAAACAATCTGATTAAGTGTGTGTTTACGTTATCACGTTGATTAGATTAGCCAAAGGTTCACACCAACCCTTTCAATCTGATTAAAAATGCATTTTGAGCCGGATCAGACTGATCTGATTTAGATGTTTGTATCAGGCCGTTTTATTCCGACCGGGACGCAAATCTGATTATTGAGTCAGTTTGAATGTGTCTTTGGGGCTTTTTATTAATTCTGAGACAGTTTTTTTCTGATTTTGAGTCACAGAATCTCCTCTAAGTTGCTTTGAGTCACTTTCCATCTCAAACCGCTGAATATTTAACCCTTGTGCTTTCTTAACATTGTGTTTACTCCCCTTGTCCTACGGGTCAAAAATGAGCCGCCCTACCAAAGCCCCAAAATAAAGCTTAACTTAATTGAATTTTAAATCCAAAATCTATTTTGTATGATGAAACCACCTGTTATTTATCTATTCAACTCAATTCAATACATTTTTTATCATGTATTTTTTGTTACACAATACAAAAAGACAATCACCAGTTTTCAGGATTACACTTTTTTTTTTTAACCACAAACCAACTGTCAGTTGGACCAACAGTTTTCTTGTTTTCTCAGTTTTCTTTTACATAATAAAGGTTTATTATTGCTATTATATAAATGTGAAGTAATTACTTCTGAATTAATTACATTGAAAGGGAAAAAAAACAGTGAACTTTTTTCTGGTGTTTAAATGTTTTTATAATTCACGGGTCAAAAATGACCCATAAGACAATCTTTGTACCCTAGTGGTGTACAGCCCACATGGAAACATAAACAAAAATAAAGTCTGACTTTTTCTAATGATGGGCTCCCTTTAGGAAAAGTCATAACATTTCAAGTTGGAAAAAGATAGTTTAAGGTATTTTTTCTGCAGCTAAACATGGTAGTGGGTCACTTTTGACTTGCAGGACAACAGGAGGGTTAAATGGTGCAATTCTTTCTGGCTGAATAACTTTAAATAGTGTTTATTTAATCTTTAATTATCATTATTGTAGTTGTTATTTACTGACTGGCTGATTTGTGAACTCTGACCAGAACACGAGGCTCATGGAAAGCTCTTTAGAGCCTTAAAAACATGATATAAACAACATAGAAATAGAAACGCCTGTTAAACTATTTACAATATAAAGGGCAGAAACTTATAGAAGCAGTCAAGTCAAAAGCTTCAACGTATATATGGTAAAAGTAGACTTTTGTTGGGTGGTATCTATACAAAGAGCTGCCAGCTGTCATTGAAACAAAGCTCTGATGTGTTTCTTGTTCATTTCTCTAAATCTGAGGGGAAAAAGCGAACCTTTTGGTGCGTTTGGTGTGCAGGACAACAGGAGGGTTAAACTAACAGGCTGGTTTTTTTCCCCCATTAAAAACATCAAAAATCAACCGATAACGAAGGCGATGATTTGTAGGCATCAAGCCAAACTCACACAAATAGAAAAAGACAAGGACCGGACATTTAGGGGGGAATTCAATCAGTTTATTCAGGCGTCAGCAGAACAAGAAAGAAAAAAACAAATCAATGCAGAACTGTCTCCTCTCTCATAAAACACACACCGCCGTGTCCTGATATCGATGTTTCCACCAAGAAGAAGAAACAACACACGCAGGAAGTCAGCAGGCATTTATCTGCTGTGAAAAGCTGTTTGTTCTCCTCAGTTTCTGCTTTTAAAGTCGGCTGCAGCAGCGATGAAGAAACACGACACTGCGCTGAAAACAAACAGCTGAGCG
This sequence comes from Odontesthes bonariensis, assembly GCF_027942865.1. Classification (NCBI taxonomy): domain Eukaryota; kingdom Metazoa; phylum Chordata; class Actinopteri; order Atheriniformes; family Atherinopsidae; genus Odontesthes; species Odontesthes bonariensis. The sequence continues at coordinate 6,358,022 of NC_134524.1, forward strand.
CACAGTCCCTGCGGCCTCCCTTTCTCATTTACCCTCTGTTGCCCTTTCACTTTGGAAGGAATTTGGCTCTTCCTCCTGTGCTCTTTTTAATCTGCTGCCTGGGCCGCTCTCACCACCTTATGGATTTAAAATGAACCGACAGGAAGAGGAATGAATCGGTCCAAAAATCCCAGCAAAGGAAAAAAATCTGCGGTCCTGTCGCTCATCATCAACATTTTCTGCATTCTTTTAGCACATTTTCTGCGTATGTTTGGTGTTTTTAATCCAACTTTCCCCGTCGTAACGAGCCGAGGTGCTTTTGCTCGTGCACGAGTAAAACGTGCGCGTTAAGTCTGACGGGCACAGCAGTTCGTGGTCACAAAGGTCAGACTTTAACAAAGCCCCTGTTGCCTACTTTAGTGCATTTAAAACATTTAGAGGACAAAACAGTTAAAGCGAGATAATCAGATTCTAATCAGACATTTTTCATCCATCTGTCCATCTGTGTGGGAACCTCAGTGCTCCCGTCTTCTTCTCTGTGGACACGGCGTCCTCTTCGTTTCTCTCTCTGTTCAAACGGGCTCACAGGTGTGCCGCCGGCGTCTCTGGGGGGCTTCTGCTTCGGCCTTTCCCGGCTATCGGCCGGTCCCTCTCCTGCCACAGAGTGACCCCGTCGCAGGCGCAGATCTGTTTGGGATTTTGGAAGAGGCCCGCAGATCGGGCGATAATCCCACAGGCCAGCCTGCGGAGAGCAGACAAGCGAAGCGACAAATTACTGAGACACACTTAAAACTAAAGGCAGGAAATAAATCCCCAAAGGGGAGAACAGTCCAGGTTATAGGAAAGCTTTTAAAGAGCTCATATCTTTCAGACTAAAGTTGTACTTGTTGTACATGAAGATATCAGACGGGAATCCCAACACAAAATCCATTTTTCCCCCTCAAACAGTTTGAAACGGTCCTAAAAAAAGCCCAAAAAGATGGGCAGCTGGATGTGATACCCCTTATAAACACCGTAGAAATGTCCATCCTAAGACAGATGTGTCAAATTAACACATATGTTAACCTGGAAGATGTTGGGGGGGGGGGTATCAGGAGTTAGAGGATAGGCAGGAGCTGGATACAGGATTTCTTTATTCTATTATTATCCATCTTTGCATGGATCATTTCTATACTTCCCTCTTTTTTTTTTTTTTTTAACTTGGTCTCTAATGATCCTGCTGGAATCTTAATTTCCCTCCCAAAGGGATCAATAAAGTTCCATCTAATTTTATTCTGAATGAACCTATAATCTGAATCTTATTTTCACCTGAGTTTCCAGTCTGTTTGGACATGTCTTTGGCAGGTCTTTTTTGTTGGTTTGTGGTCTTCTCGAGACATCTGGTGGCTATTCTGAGTGATTTTCAGCATCTTTTTTGGTTGTTTTCGGTCAATCGGAGTCGTCTTGAGTTCCTTTTGTGATAATATTCATGCTTGCATGGGAAAATATTTCTTAAATCTGATATATTAATGATTATAGTTTCAAAAGTAACCGTGTACATGAAGGCTCAGGAGTTAGAGGATGGGCAGGAGCACGAGTACTAGCTGGATACAGGATTTCTTTATTCTATTATTATCCATCTTTGCATGGATCATTTCTATACTGTCTCTACTACTCTTTTTTTTTTAATTTTTTTTTTTTTTTTACTTTCTCTGTAATGATGCTGCTGGAATCTTAATTTCCCTCCCAAAGGGATCAATAAACTTCCACCTAATTTTATTCTGAATGAACCTATAATCTGAATCGGCACCAAAAGTCTTATCCACCACTCATATAGAGATTTTTCTTTATCCGTATATATTTATATTTTACTCATTTCAACTTCACAATGTGCAAAATTATTTATACTATTTTTATAACTTTTTTATGTTTTTATTTTATTATTTTTTTAATTTAAATATTTTTTATTCTATTTATACATTTTTTTAATATTTTTAAAATGATTTTATTGTCTTCTTGTGATTTTATGTACCTGTAAAGCACTTTGAATTACCTTGTGTACGAATTGTGCTCTACAAATAAAATTGCCTTGCCTTTAGCAAAGGTCACTTTACTTTTTAGTACTTGCTTTTTCTCTCTTTTTTTTAAAATTTCTCTTTTTTGAATTTCTTGTTCATGTCTGTTGTTGCTGCTGTGGAAAGTGAATTTCCCCGTTGTGGGATAAATAAAGCACAATCTTACAAACCTTCCACCTGAGTTTCCCGTCTGTTTGGACAGAGGGTGGCCGCCCCGGCCCAGGTCGTCCTCCCCGGCGTCCACCACCAAAGATCGACCAATCACATCCCACACCTGCAACCACATGGTGTGCCGTTTAACCCCCTGTATGCCACCCGAGCCGAACGTGCCCGTGTGTGCTGGCGTTACCTTAATCTGAGTGTCCTCCAGCCTGAACGAGGCTCTGCCGTCGGCTCCGGCCACAACGTTCCCCAGATCACCGGCGTGCTGCAGATACACACGTGAAACTCACACCTCCTCACATCACATCACAGAAACACTAAACTCTAAACTCTAAACTCTGCAGGACTTTTTACTGCACCACAGGGGGGATTCATCTAGAATTCAGGATTTTTTTTGATCCTCTTACTCGTGGGAATCCGCTTATAAAAATGATCATTCGAAGGGTTATTTCACGGAGCTCTAAAGAGGATATCAGACCGTACCCTTTCAGAGTCCCCCGGACCACCGTGCTGCCTCCCAAACGGGTTGTAGTGCTCGCCACAGCTGCGGGGAAACAAGAATTTGGGGATTTTAGGCGATGGGAAAGGTCAAAAACCAACCAACACACACGACGAGAAAGATCCAGAAACACGGCTTCCTCCTCTAAAGCAGAGCCTGTTTTAGATGGAAAACTGCAGGCCAGAGACAGTTACATGTGACCGTGTGCACAGGAACAACTTGGACTTCTCCGAAGGCACAATTACTGCTGAAGATACTTAAAGGGATAGTTCGCCTCTTTTGACATGAAGCTGTATGACATCCCATATCAGCAACATCATTTATGAACATCTTCTTACCCCCTGCTGCGTCCTGTGAGCAGAGTTCCAGCCTCGTTTTGGTGTTGACGAAAGTAGTCCGGCTAGTTGGCCGGGGTTTAAAAAATAAAGCGTCTTGCTTCTCAAAACAATATGCGTTCTAAAGAGTAATACATTTGCATCACAAAATCGTTCTCCAGGAAAAAGTCAGACCTCACAATCACGTGGCACTATTTTCTCTTCCTTCATATCACTGCCTGCTGTGCAGACCCAGCAGCAAACATCGTAACAGGCGCGGCTGTCGGCAGGCGGCAGCACGCATTTTGAGAAGCTAAACACTTTATTTTTTAAACCCCAGCCAACTAGCCGGACTACTTTCGTCATCGCCAAAACGAGGCTGGAACTCTGCTCACAGGACGCAGCAGGGGGTAAGAAAATGTTCATGAATGATGTTGCTGATATGGGATGTCATACAGCTTCATGTCAAAAAGAGGCGAACTATCCCTTTAATCTTCTCCACGAGCAGCAGCTCTGGTGTTACACGGTTTATGTTTGTCGATCAGGGGGCAGGGGTCCCACTGAAAGCCCCACTTCATCAGTAACCTGCAGATCAGTGATCCCACCTGTCGCAGTCCTGTGTCAGGTCCCCCAGGGTGTGCACGTGCAGGCCGTGGGGTCCCGGCCGCAGCCCGTCGATGGTCCCGTCGATGAGGCAATGCTTCTCGGACAGCTGCAGGAAGCGCACCACCCCCTGGATGGATCCCTCTCCGGCCAGCATGGCCACGGCTGCACCCAGGTCTGTGGTCAGAACACACGAAGGAGTGCTCGTCATGTTCAGTGCATGTGGGAAACAGACATTTCCACACCTGTCTGGGACTTGTTGCAGAGGTTTCCCAGCAAACTGAGACCATAAATGAATCCTGGAATGGATTTAAGGCGAGTTCGTGCCTGTGAGAGCTGCTGCTTAATATTCTGATGCGTTGACCTGTACGTTTGCCCTCCATCTGCTCTCAATGCAGACACAGAAACAGTCTAACTTCCCCCATTCTCGACCGGCTGTGAACAGAACACCATTTTTGTTTTACTTTAAAGTCTTTTTGAGGAATGTTGATGGATTACCAATTAGAATTTCAGCTGTTTGAGTAATATAACCTAAAAATACACAGAAATAAGACAGAAAAAGGCACAGAGGGAGGACAGATGTTCTATCCCTTTATACTGTTCATGTCATTTTAAATCAACATTGTTGTTTTGAGGCTTTTTGTTTGTTTTTTGAGTGATTTTGTGGCAAGTCAGAGCCATTTTGAAGATCTTATTCGTTGTTATGAGTCATTTTCAGCCTAACATTACTTTTTTTTTTTTAAATGTCATTTAGCATTTCTATGTTTTAGTTTTTAGTCTTTTGAGCCGGATTGATGTATAACCATAAAGATTTTCAACTATTTTGGTAAATACAGCCTAAAAATACATCAAAGTAAGACATAAAGAGATGGTATCTCTTTGTTCATTTCCTGTCATTTTGAATAAACATTGTAATTTTGAGATTTTTTCCTTTTTTCAGAGCCTTATACCGCTGATTTTCAAGCTTATAGTAATTGTTTTTGGTCATTCAGCATATTTTTGTTTTACTTTAAAGTCTTTTTGAGGAATGTTGATGGATTACCAATAAGAATTTCAGCTGTATGGGTAATATAACCTAAAAATACACAGAAATAAGACAGAAAAAGGCACAGAGGGAGGAGAGATGTTCTATCCCTTTATACTGTTCATGTCATTTTAAATCAACATTGTTGTTTTGAGGCTTTTTGTTGTTTTTTGAGTGATTTTGTGAGTCAGAGCCATTTCAAACATCTTTTATCTATGAAACATCTATTAATTATTTCCAGTCCAATAGTATCTTGATCAAGCTTTATGAGATGCTGATAATCATATGAAGGCCTACTGCCTGTGCCCTAAGCTGCTGCTTAATATTCTGATGCGTTGACCTGTACGTTTGCCCTCCATCTGCTCTCAATGCAAACACAGAAACAGCCTAACTTCCCATTCTCGCCCGGCTGTGAACAGAACACCATTTCCTGCCCCTCGTTCACTCCACCTGGATGCTGCTCCAGCTGCTGTCAAAAGATATTTCCAGCAGAAAATTGTGCATTTAAAGCAGGTAAAATCGCCTGCTGTAGAGTGCACGTGTCAGTGCACGTGTCAGCAACAACTCCAGAAAAGGTCCAACTTAATTCTGCTCCCACTTTCCAGCAATTATACGGTGCTTATGTCGTGTTCCAACATGTGCGACCACAACCAGCCGGTTTGCTCAACAGGTGGCTCATCAAAATCTAATTTAGTGGCAACAACATAACTTATTCATATGTTTAAGGAATAATTACCATTCTATCATGTTGTTGGAAACAGCCGGAATGATAAAACTGAATGTTTAAAATGGTATAGATGAGGAAAACAGATGGTGTGCCGATTAATTTGATTAGTTTTATGACAGATAGGCCACATTGCTGCGTTTCAGGTTCATCCCTAAGTGGAGAGACGCTCCGAGGACATTCGAGTCTTTGGTTTTGTGTCGGGAAGATTTAAAGCGTGTCCGCAGATCTTCCCAGATGCCACTGCTCCTCACCTTGCTCCGATCCCCCGATGCCCTTCAGCACGGCTCTGCGCCCGGTGCTCTCGATCAGAGCCTGAACCTCTGCGCTGGTCAGGGCAGACTCCACCAGCACCGCCTCCTTACCGACGTCCACACTGACCGACTTCACTCCTGCAAAACACATAAACGCACCAAAAGGTTCGCTTTTTCCCCTCAGATTTAGAGAAATGAACAAGAGACACATCAGAGCTTTGTTTCAATGACAGCTGGCAGCTCTTTGTATAGATACCACCCAACAAAAGTCTACTTTTACCATATATACGTTGAAACTTTTGACTTGACTGCTTCTATAAGTTTCTGCCCTTATATTGTAAATAGTTTAACAGGCGTTTCTATTTTTATATCGTGTTTTTATGTCGTTTATATCATGTTTAAGGCTCTAAAGACCTTTCCATGAGCCTCGTGTTCTGGTCAGAGTTCACAAAGTCAGTAAATAACAACTATAATAATGATAATTAAAGGTTAAATAAACACAATCATCAGACATCTATCGGGTGAGGAGTTTATGCAACGTTCTTTGTCTATTCAAAGTTATTCAGCCAGAAAGAATTGCACCTTTTAAACCCACCAGAATGTTTTATTCTTATTAATTCTTAAATATATGCTGAAAGGTGCGTTTATTAATGACCTGGAAGTCTCGCTATAGTTTGTTTTGGAGTTGAGGAAGAAATATTCTGTTTCTTTTGAACACATTTTGGAAGTTGGAGAGGATTTCGATAGGAAAACAACGGCAGTCCTCACCTGGTTTACCCTCCAAAGCTGACCTGACTTGGTCTGCGCAGCTTTCACACGTCATCTGCACCGCAAACTCCAGCTGCGGAGGAAAGGTCTCACATTAAACATCTGCAGCCGGTGGATGGACGCGCTGTGTCCGCGGCATGTTAAGTAGGTCAGTTAGCAGCAACCGTGCAGCACGGTGGCACCAAAGAGGCGCAGTTTAGTCCCAAACTATTCAATGTTTTCGTTCTGAACATCAGTAAAAGAGTAAAACAAACAGAAAAACGAGGCTAAAAGGAGGTAAAAATGGCTGTCAAACCTTGGTTGGTCTGTCCGAGTCCATATTGTCAGCACGAGCCGCCGCATGAGCGACAAAAACCGAATTAAATAACAAACTTCCCAGTTTTCTGGAAGCGGAAGCGAACCTGCTGTACGTGCTCACGGCAGCCGCCATGTTGGTGAGGTCAGAGTGACGTTACGCACGTTGCCGCCGCCAGGTGGCGGTTTGGTGTTACTGCAGCTTCCTGTTTATCTCGAAACATCCGTCAAAACAACCTAAAAATACACCGAAGCACAACAGAAAGAGACAGAGTGATGCCAGGTTTGGTGGTTCTTGTCATTTTAGATTAATGCTGTTATTTTTGATACTTTTTTTGTGTCTGTTTGTGGGAAGTCAGAGCCATTTTGAACATCTTATTCGTTGTTATGAGTCATTTTCAGCCTAACATTACTTTTTTAAAATGTCATTTAGCATTTCTCTGTTGTAGTTTTAAGTCTTTTGAGTCGGATTGATGTATAACCATAAAGATTTTCACCTATTTTGGTAAATACAGTTTAAAAATACATCAAAGTAAGACATAAAGAGATGGTATCTCTTTGTTCATTTCCTGTCATTTTGAATAAACATTGTAATTTTGAGACTTTTTTCTTTTTTTCAGAGCCTGATACTGCTCATTTTCAGGCTCATAGTATTTTTATTGGTCATTCACCATATTTTTGTTTTACTTTAAAGTCTTTTTGAGGAATGTTGATGGATTACCAATAAGAATTTCAGCTGTATGAGTAATATAACCTAAAAATACACAGAAATAAGACAGAAAAAGGCACAGAGGGAGGAGAGATGTTCTATCCCTTTATACTGTTCATGTCATTTTAAATCAACATTGTTGTTTTGAGGCTTTTTGTTGTTTTTTGAGTGATTTTGTGGCAAGTCAGAGCCATTTCAAACATCTTTTATCTATGAAACATCTGTTAATTATTTCCAGTCCAATAGTATCTTGATCAAGCTTTATGAGATGCTGATAATCATATGAAGGCCTACTGATTTTCATTTTTAGTTGGCTTTAATCAACGCTCAAAAAGAATTTAAGCTCATTTTGTAGGTTTAAAGTTAGTGTGATGCCCATTTGTCATTTAAACATGATAAATCCGATAAAAATGACCAAATAAAGCCAAAGCCAATGGTAACCCAGTTAATGTATTTGCACAGATCACGCATGGTTTAAGTTATCTATTAAGGCTTGTTTCACATCTAATCAAACAGGATTGTTTTGACAACCAACAAGATTTATCCTAATTCCAAGCAATCAAATAGAAAGGTTATGAGTATGAGCATTCAAATAAAGTCTAACTGATGTAAATACTTCTGAATAAAGAAAACCAGAGTTCATCTTTAGTGTGAATTACTATTCAGTTCATAGAACCACTCGCCTCATTTGATAACTGTGAGCTATCGCTGCATGAAGCTGTTCTGACTCACACTCAAAGACACATACTAGATTTATAAGCATACCGAGGGATCTGTGTCTGATCCCATCTGTGTTTTCTTTTCATGCCTTTGACTCCCATCTTACTCAGACAAAAACAGAACATTAATAAGAATACCGGAGCTCTTTCAGGATGTTTAGATTAAACCTCTTGATCATTTTGATTGCAAACAGACGCGCAAAAGCATGAAAAGTAACAAAAATAATCTCTGACAAGCTGAAAGCAGCATGGAAAGATGCTGCAGCAGAAGACCAGAAGGAACACGGGGGGGTGTGAATGAAGAAGAGAAACCAAACTTTAAATTTACTCTGACATCCACAGAGACAGAGTCTCTGAGTGTCCATCCATCCATTCTCTTTTTAAATTTTTTTTATTTAAATTTTAAATTTTAAATGTTTAAATTTTAAATTTTAAATTTTGAATTTTGAATTTTGATTTTTAAATTTTTAAATTTTTAAATTTTTAAATTTTAAATTTTAAATTTTAAATTTTTTAAATTTTTAAATTTTTAATTTATTTAAAAAATTATTTTTTTTTCATCCATTCTCTACATTTAATCTAATTCAGGTTCGTTGAATGAGCCAATACCAGCCCCCCATGCACATTACACGGATCCTCTTTAGCATCATTAATGTGAATATTAAGAACACTTTCAGTCAGTTCCTTTCAGCCAAAAAAAAAAACACCACCTAATTAGTTTGTTGAATAGTTTAAAATGGTGCCATATATTAACATGTTCCTCTGCTCTTTGAGTATTCAGCCAACAAAATATCTAAAGGTGGTTTTAGCTCCCTGGCAGATTCAATGTTGGGCAGAAGCTTCATACACTGGAAAAAATGCCCCTCCAAAAATAAGTAAAAAAACAACAAATACGAGACGTTTTTACTTGAAATAAGCAAAAATAAATCTGCCAATGGAACTAGTGAAAATCGGCTTGTCAAGATTTCTTGAAATAAGATGTGATATTTGGGACTTTTGAGATAAAAGTGATCTTGAAATTAGCTTAAAAACCTCTTCAAATGAAAAAAAAAACCTTGTTTCATGTGAAATATGACTCAAAACAATTTGTTTTCAAGACTTTTTCACTTAACAAGATATTCAAGATGTATTGTATTAAAACAAGTCCCTATATCTGGCTGAAATGGTGCTTGTTAGGCAGTTGTGTCTTATATCAAGTGTAATGAGATACTCAATGAGAAAAATATACTTGGTAAGATTCAGATTTTTTCCAGTGTATTTTCTCTTTTTATTTAAATTCTTTTATAAATCAGCACCGTTGGTCACCTTTTATTTGGTTTTGCACTAATTAAACCTGTGAGAAGTCTCACTGGGAGCCTCTAACCAAATCAAATTATTCCACTGGATTTAATAACAGTTAATGAAAGCTCATACCTCAGGAGCACATCAGCGACAGGTTCGTCAAACCTAATCAACCCTGGCGATGCGGCGTTTAATTGATTTAAAAACCAGCTTCTTCCTCCAGCTCCTGAGAAGAAGTAGTTTAAACATGCAAAGATTCTGCCTGACAAAGCCACTCTGGATCCAAAGTCTTCACTTCATGTGTCAGACTACAGAGAACGCAGATTTGAGATAAATCAACAAATTCTTGCAGGTGAATTCCATCTTTTAAGCTTTCTGCAGCTCTCTTAAATAACAGAGTAATGGTTCATGGGTTGTTCTGTTTTCCCTTTTTGATATACCTGTTTCACTTCTCTATAAATCCTGTTTTAAAATTGCATTTGCCTTTAATGTGCTTATATATACTTTTGTTAATGGTACTGTAAACACTCCTTTTTCTCTCTTCCTGCTATTTCTCCGTGTTGCTTTTCACAGTCTGAAGCATTTTGGATAGTACATCTGTGCTATAAACTTGCCCAGGGCCGCCCCTCGCCAAACTGGGGCCCTAAGCAGAATTCTACTTTAGTACCCCCCCAATTAGAAAATGACTGTATCACCAAATGCCATTTAGGTTTACAACCTTTATTAGTGGGAACAAATCAAATCTCTTTCAACGATGGAACAAGCCTTTTACAGATGCACACATCTGCATTTCCTGGATGCAAAGTCATCAATGAGGTCATCAATGAGGTCATCAATGAGGTCATCACATGACAGCTGCTGTGCCACTTCTGAGTTGGTGCTGATGATACTCAGGCCACTCAAGCGTTCCTGCACCATTGATGAGCTTCAGTTTTGAGAAGCTTCGCTCAGCAGAGGAAACTGTAACGAGGAGTTGGTGACATTTGACCTCCATAAAAATAGCCCAAAACTTCTATTGACAGCTTAGTTGGATAGGAAATAAACCTGAGCCGACATACGACCACCAACTGGTGAATTAACCGCTCCTTTTTCAACAGAAGTGAATGTTTATACATTCACTAAATGATAATCAGGGTAAATTTAATCTCCAGTCCACATCCTCTCTTCTGTCTCATGATCAGCGGGTTAACAGCCGGGTGTTTATACCACAGAGTTTTTATTTTTTATTTCAACAACATACCCACCTTCAACTGAAGCACGAGCCACGTCTTTTCTTTCTTTTGCTGCTGTTTGGAGGTCATCTCTCCACCTGCATCCAGCTGCCTGTCGGCGCATCTGACCGCTGATTGGTCAGATGCTGCGTGCTGTCAATCATTGCGGCAACGCGTGCGCTGTCAGATTACTTTTCTTTCCTCTTCTGCCTCGGGCGGACTCGGTGCTCTACGCGCGCCTCACGGCAGAGATGCGTATCCTTTGCCCATTTGCTGCGTGTCGGGAGGGGCGGCGCTGAACTGAAACTGAAACTATTCAAGAAACCAAACAGAAAATGAGTTTTACTCACGTCAGAACTTTGTATAATTCAAGTAGAAGTATAGATACTGCAGTTTAAAAACACTCAACAAGTTGAAGTATCAACTTGACCTCTTTACTCAAGTAAAAGTGAAAAAGTATGTGCTCCAAAACCTACTTAAAGGTTGGGTAGGGGATCTTTTTCTGGAACATTTTTTTACATATTGCTTGAAATACTCTTCACACCCCCATTGCAACCAATTAATTAAAAGTTTTGACACAAATATGAAAAGTTTTAGTGGCCTCTAGGACGTACAATCTAGGAAAAACAGTATCCAATCATACTGAACGGACCGTTAACGATGATTGGATTCTGATGCGTCTATCAAACTGCAATCTGCTCCTCCCTCCCCCTCCTTCCCCCCGTGCGCGTACCCTGCTCTGTGAACGAATTACGCGTCCAGAAGCTTGGCAGGAAGCTAAACTAGAGCCAGCTTAGCTAGCACCTAGCATTATTAAACGTATAGTTAGCATATACTAAATACTAAATACGGCAACGATCGATGCTTGCTGTCAGAACAGCGCTCGTGCACCTTCGTGCTCGTGCGCGTTCATGTACTCTAGAGGCGTGCCTTCGGGGGGAAAGTGAAGAAAAGGGTTGGGACTTTTGACTTGTATATTTTCAAAATGCAGCTTCGCTGGACTCAAAATCCAGGATCTCCTACCCTACCTTTAAAGTATAAAAGTATAAAGTAACCTTTAAATAAAAAAATAAAAAACTTTTTTTTTTTAAAACCCACACACTAAAAGGTAGATGCCACTATATGAATTGCAAGCTTAATTGGAAAACTGATTAGTTCTACACGTGGGTCTTGGGTGTGCAGAGTTTGCATTGCATTTTCCACGAGTCATTTTTGCACCCGACTATTTCGAAAAATTCTTTGAGATAGGGCCAAGGATGAGGAAGGTCTTGTTGGTCTCCGTCTCCATCTCCCGATACGCTCTCGCCTGTGTCCCACCTTTCAGACATTTCGCCATCTTTTTCTGAATCCGACATTGTGGCGTGGCACGCACTTCGCGCAGCTTCGCGTTTGCAGTTTGTAGAACACCTGCTTGCTTCTGACGAATGACGATTTCCTTGTTTGTCAGCACAAATTTGACGTATAGCCTAACCGATGAGTGTTTGCGTTATATGATTCATCCAATTACACTCGTTCTCACTAGGTGTGGATGTTGCCACTGATCTGTTTTGGATGGCGCACATGACGTGAAATACATAAACATTAAACTGAAGCCAAGAGTAACGAGGCTGTTTGTTTTGAAAATGTAAGGAATAGAAAGTACTGACTTGTGTGAAAATGTAATGAGTAGAAGTCAGAAGTAGGCAGAAAAATAAGTAATGGAATAAAGTACAGATACCTAAAAAGTGTACTTAAAGGGATATGCCACCCCCAGGCCAAATTAAGTGTATCCCCGCATTCCCGAGACATAAATAAGTGTGTGGGAGCGTTTTCCTGGCGACCCAGGCATTGTCCGAATCTAACAGCACTGACCACTGCTTGGTTTCGCGTAATACCTCCATGCTAGCGTCGCCAATTGAAATATTACTCCGCTCAACCTCTATTTCGAACACAGATGGGACAGTGGGGGGGGGGGGATTCCCAATGACGTAGCGGGGAGTGTGCTTCGGCTGTGTTTTCGATTGGCGACGCTGGCGACGCTAGCATGTATGTATTACGCGCAACCAAGCAGTGATCAGTGCTGTGAGATTCGGACAATGCCTGGGTCGCCAGGAAAACGCTCCCACACACTTATTTATGTCTCGGGAATGCGGGGATACACTTAATTTGGCCTGGGGGTGGCATATCCCTTTAATTACAGTAACGAAGTATTTGTACTTCGTTACTTGACACCTCTGCATTCAACTGTCTTTGTGATGTTGTAGTTTGTCTGTTTGCATCATATTTGATGAGCTAATCATCACCTTTTGATCACATGTAAAATTACTGTTTGCAAACTAAGCAGAGAATGAACATAGTGAGACACTAAACCAGGTTTGAGTGCCTTACAATTGTATTTAAATATCACTCTTCATCTCCGATTAGTCTGATACACAAACTAATAAGCTCTAAAGCTGAGTAGAGATGCATTTTAGAGCATTTTAAACTAACTGAAACACCTCATAATCACTTCCTAACGTCAAAGCCAAGAACGTTTATCAGGTTCCACTTTAACAGAGGGTGGGTCTGAATTATCATCAACTAAAACTCACCATTTTCTTGTCTGTCATAAAGCAAGAGAACAAATGTGTGCTTGATTTTTTTTTGTTTTTGCAAAGTTTGTTCTCAGAAAAAGTCCCTTCCTGATTAAAAATGCTAAACTTGTAAACCAAACTACTTTCAATCTGACCCCTCCTCTGAGAAAGTGGCTTTAACTCAATTAAAAATTGCCCTCATCGCTTTTTAGGAATTCTTCGGGTCATAAAAGCGAGATTCAATTCAGAATAAAAAACATTTTGAATGAACGAAGACAGATAATTTGCTCTGTGTCGTGTTCATAATCCCATATTTATCATAACATATGGAATACAGTGCGTTTCAAATCTCTAGAAACTGATTGTAATGCCAAAGCCCAACGACATGTGACCTTGTACATATTTACAGCCATCACGTGGGAGGTGGAGGATATCTAGACACAAAAGATTGGAGCTTATGGATAAAACTGAAAGCTTGTGGTCAGTAATGATGATTGCTTCCTACAGAGTATGAAAGTCTCCAGTTCAATCTCATAATGTGTGTTGTTACGACGTCGATCTACAGATTAAAGCGCTGCGGTGCGGAAGAGCCCGCGCACTAAGCCGCTGACTGCTTCCCAGGTCTTTAGGAGCTGGGAGGAGGCCGGTGTTTGCGGGCTGATCTCCGTGCTACCTCTCTGTTTCTTTTTCAGTAAAGCCACAGGGGATTGCAGATGACGTAATGTGGGGGTAAAATCTGCACCGCAAACTTCCACCAGCCTCACATGGGACCAGAGGTGGGTAGAGTAGCCACAAATTGTACTCAAATAAAAGTACTGGTACTTCAGAATAATATGACTCAAGTAAAAGTAAAAAGTATTCATCCAAATAATTACTTGAGTAAGAGTAAAAAAAAGTGCTCGGTGAAAAAACTACTCAAGTACTGAGTAACTGTTGAGTAACGTCTGATTTATTTGTTAACACAAGCATTCAATCAGACAGACAAAAATACTAAATAATCATCTTTAGGCCAATTAGAGTTCATCCAATTGATAAAATAAATTAAACTGAATTAATTAATTACAAAATACCTTAAATAAAAATAATCCAGGTAAATTCAAGAACCTCAATAAAAAAATAAAAGAGACTTAGGAAATGTTTAAAACTAGGGCTGGGCAACGATTAAAATGTTTAATTTAATTAATCACATGATTTCCCTGATTAATCACGATTAATCACATTTGTACGCAAATTCCAAAAATGAATCCAAAAGTAGTGTATAGCTTTTAGCATTTAGTTTTATTTTAAATGTGCTGCCATATGAATGAAAGTGCCATAACATTTGTTGTGCAAACACACTTTCAACATCAGCATCTTTCTGTAGTTTTTATGTAGAAGCCTCGCTCCACTGTCTGTTTCCTTGAATGACTTGCTGCTATCAGTTGTGTGTTTTGACTTTAAGTGATATTTTAGACTGGAACTACTACGCTGAGAAGACAATTCAACTTGGCAGTAAATGCGGAAGTTTTTTAAAAATTTTATTTTGAAATACATGCTTTTATGTTGAAACAAGTAAAACAGGAAGTAGCACCGGTTAGCTCTGTGAGCTCCGGTGATGTTACCTGCTAGTTTATCTTTATTTTATTACTCCATGCTTCGTGGTGTTTGCTGTAACTGTGTGAATGTGATACATTCAACAGACTTTTACAATAATAAAACCTGTATTAATGATTAATTGTATTGTACTGTATTGTTAAATAATTAACAAGTTAACGCGATAATAACGAGTTAACTCGCCCAGCCCCATTTAAAACATATGTAACCTAAAAAACAAACATTCACCTATCCATGGGGGAAAAAAACGAGTTTAGGAAACTTAGCGCTACATGTTTCCTCAAGTTAGATGTTGAGTTTCTGCTGAAATGTTTGTTTTGGTTGACACAGAAAACACATAATGTAGCTGCTGTTTCTCACTCTTTGTAAGGTAAACATGCTTTCAGTATGAGGCCTCGTCTGCGTCTTCATTTCCCACCGTTGGTTCTGACATTTTTCATCTGTTTCTTTCTTTGTTTGCTACGACTGCTAATGCTAAAGCTAATGCATCCCGCCGCTGAGATTGAGTACGGTCACGTGACCAGACCGCACGGCTGCGTCTGATTGGTGGAACACAGTCAGGTGGTAGAGCCTTTGGTGGACGTCTCTCTCTCTGTCAGAATAAAACATTAAAATGAGGCGTAGGCGGGGGGATAAAAATAATGAGGCGTAGAATACCAAAGAGGTAAGAAGAAAAGTAACCAGCTCATTGTAGCCTAATGTAGCGGAGTAAGAGGACAGTTTCTGCTGCACATCTACTCAAGTAAAAGTAAAAAGTATATGATTTAAAACTACTCCTAGAAGTATAATTTTATCAAAAACATACTCAAGTAAATGTAACTCGTTCCTACCCACCTCACATGGGACGCGTGCTTGGCTCTGTGCACGTGTGCGGTGATCCAGAACCCCAGCGACGCCAAAACAACCCTCAGAAGCTGATGTTTTACACAGAAGAACGTCAGGTGGCTAAACACAGCCTCCTCTGTGTCTGATGGCTCATTGGCTTTGACCTTTAACCCTGCCCGGAGTAACACGACCACAGGCTTTAAGAGGCCTGAGCCAGTGAGCATCACAACACAGAAGCGGGGCCTTTAGTGTCTGAACCGAGAAGAAACCTTTTTCTCTCCCCACCCACACATTTATTCAGTCAACGGGAAAATGCTCGAAAGCTTTGCTCTCGTGTTGATCCGTTCGAACAAGCCGGGGTAGAGCTGCAGAGACACCTGAGCCCAAGGAGGGGGGGTGTTTCATTCGCACACACATGTATACGTGCAGATGCAATCAGAAGAATGCCGGACAGTGAAACCTAATGACTGTACTGGGACGATGTCCAGGGCAGATTTGGAGAACGGAGGGGAAGTGGGTGGCAAGATGGGGCGAAAAATACAACGTGGGGAGGTTTGAAGGAGCAAGAAATGTAACAAGGGTTCATTTGGCTTGTGTATAATTCCACAAAATTATTGTTTTTAATTGTTTTTATGACATTTATAAGACTAGTCAGGTGGAACTTGTGTTTTCTTTTTCGTTTTCTGTACATTCTTTTATGGGGGAGCAACATCTGTGACAAAAGACACGGGCTGTGTTCGAAACCGCACACTTCTCCTACTACTCCTACTAACTTTTTGAGTTAGTATGCGAGTTTGAGTAAGCGAGAAGTTCCCGGATGCATACTAGATTCTCTGAAATGTTGGGTATGCATCATGAGGTTACTACTCATACTCAAACTACCCAAGATGCAACGTAACGTGACGTAGCCGATCGTCATTTCCTGTCAAAACGGCAGTTTCAAGCTAGCTACAACGAGGGTAGGTTCACTTCCTGTTTTCAAAACAAAAGCACCAATTGTATAGTAATGGCTTTCCCTATGATAAAAGACAACGGGTATTTTATTTTGTGAAAATAACTGGAAGTGCGTTGCTCACTGCGGCTAGCTTTAGTAGCGCCGAATTTGTGGGAACAAAATTGTAAACAGCCGGTATTTTGTCAGGTTTTCAACACGTTTCAACATGTAGTATGCAGTATGCAGTATGAAGTATGAAGAATGGAAGTATGTAGTATGTAGTATGCAGAATGCAGAATGCAGTATGGAAGTATGTAGTATGTAGTATGTAGTATGCAGTATGGAAGTATGTAATATGCAGTATGGAAGTATGGAAGTATGCAGTATGCAGTATGGAAGTATGTAGTATGCAGTATGCAGTATGGAAGTATGTAGTATGCAGTATGGAAGTATGTAGTATGCAGTATGTAGTATGCAGTATGGAAGTATGTAGTATGCAGTATGGAAGTATGTAGTATGCAGTATGGAAGTATGTAGTATGCAGTATGGAAGTATGGAAGTATGGAAGTATGTAGTATGCAGTATGGAAGTATGCAGTATGCAGTATGGAAGTATGTAGTATGCAGTATGCAGTATGGAAGTATGTAGTATGCAGTATGAAGTATGCAGTATGGAAGTATGCAGTATGGAAGTATGTAGTATGTAGTATGCAGTATGGAAGTATGTAGTATGCGGTATGCACTATGCAGTATGGAAGTATGTAGTATGCAGTATGCAGTATGGAAGTATGCAGTATGCAGTATGCAGTATGGAAGTATGTAGTATGCAGTATGGAAGTATGCAGTATGCAGTATGGAAGTATGTAGTATGCAGTATGGAAGTATGCAGTATGCAGTATGGGAGTATGTAGTATGCAGTATGCAGTATGGAAGTATGCAGTATGCAGTATGGAAGTATGTAGTATGCAGTATGCAGTATGGAAGTATGTAGTATGCAGTATGCAGTATGGAAGTATGCAGTATGCAGTATGGGAGTATGTAGTATGCAGTATGCAGTATGCAGTATGGAAGTATGCAGTATGCAGTATGCAGTATGGAAGTATGTAGTATGCAGTATGCAGTATGGAAGTATGTAGTATGCAGTATGCAGTATGGAAGTATGTAGTATGCAGTATGGAAGTATGTAGTATGCAGTATGGAAGTATGTAGTATGCAGTATGCAGTATGGAAGTATGCAGTATGCAGTATGGAACTATGTAGTATGCAGTATGCAGTATGCAGTATGTAGTATGCAGTATGGAAGTATGTAGTATGCAGTATGGAAGTATGCAGTATGCAGTATGGAAGTATGTAGTATGCAGTATGCAGTATGGAAGTATGCAGTATGCAGTATGGAAGTATGTAGAATGCAGTATGGAAGTATGTAGTATGCAGTATGCAGTATGGAAGTATGCAGTATGCAGTATGGAAGTATGTAGTATGCAGTATGGAAGTATGTAGTATGCGGTATGGAAGTATGTAGTATGCAGTATGCAGTATGGAAGTATGCAGTATGCAGTATGGAACTATGTAGTATGCAGTATGGAAGTATGTAGTATGCAGTATGCAGTATGCAGTATGTAGTATGCAGTATGGAAGTATGTAGTATGCAGTATGCAGTATGCAGTATGTAGTATGCAGTATGGAAGTATGTAGTATGCAGTATGCAGTATGTAGTATGCAGTATGGAAGTATGTAGTATGCAGTATGGAAGTATGCAGTATGCAGTATGGAAGTATGTAGTATGCAGTATGCAGTATGGAAGTATGTAGTATGCAGTATGGAAGTATGTAGTATGCAGTATGCAGTATGGAAGTATGCAGTATGGAACTATGCAGTATGCAGTATGGAAGTATGCAGTATGGAAGTATGTAGTATGCAGTATGGAAGTATGTAGTATGCGGTATGGAAGTATGTAGTATGCAGTATGCAGTATGGAAGTATGCAGTATGCAGTATGGAACCATGTAGTATGCAGTATGGAAGTATGTAGTATGCAGTATGCAGTATGTAGTATGCAGTATGGAAGTATGTAGTATGCAGTATGCAGTATGTAGTATGCAGTATGGAAGTATGTAGTATGCAGTATGCAGTATGTAGTATGCAGTATGGAAGTATGTAGTATGCAGTATGGAAGTATGCAGTATGCAGTATGGAAGTATGTAGTATGTAGTATGCAGTATGGAAGTATGTAGTATGCAGTATGCAGTATGCAGTATGTAGTATGCAGTATGGAAGTATGTAGTATGCAGTATGCAGTATGTAGTATGCAGTATGCAGTATGCAGTATGTAGTATGCAGTATGGAAGTATGTAGTATGCAGTATGGATGTATGCAGTATGCAGTATGGAAGTATGTAGTATGCAGTATGCAGTATGGAAGTATGTAGTATGCAGTATGGAAGTATGTAGTATGCAGTATGGAAGTATGTAGTATGCAGTATGCAGTATGGAAGTATGCAGTATGGAACTATGCAGTATGCAGTATGGAAGTATGCAGTATGGAAGTATGTAGTATGCAGTATGGAAGTATGTAGTATGCGGTATGGAACCATGTAGTATGCAGTATGGAAGTATGTAGTATGCAGTATGGAAGTATGCAGTATGCAGTATGGAACCATGTAGTATGCAGTATGGAAGTATGTAGTATGCAGTATGCAGTATGCAGTATGTAGTATGCAGTATGGAAGTATGTAGTATGCAGTATGCAGTATGTAGTATGCAGTATGGAAGTATGTAGTATGCAGTATGGAAGTATGTAGTATGCGGTATGGAAGTATGTAGTATGCAGTATGCAGTATGGAAGTATGCAGTATGCAGTATGGAACCATGTAGTATGCAGTATGGAAGTATGTAGTATGCAGTATGCAGTATGTAGTATGCAGTATGGAAGTATGTAGTATGCAGTATGCAGTATGTAGTATGCAGTATGGAAGTATGTAGTATGCAGTATGCAGTATGTAGTATGCAGTATGGAAGTATGTAGTATGCAGTATGGAAGTATGCAGTATGCAGTATGGAAGTATGTAGTATGTAGTATGCAGTATGGAAGTATGTAGTATGCAGTATGCAGTATGCAGTATGTAGTATGCAGTATGGAAGTATGTAGTATGCAGTATGCAGTATGTAGTATGCAGTATGCAGTATGCAGTATGTAGTATGCAGTATGGAAGTATGTAGTATGCAGTATGGATGTATGCAGTATGCAGTATGGAAGTATGTAGTATGCAGTATGCAGTATGGAAGTATGTAGTATGCAGTATGGAAGTATGTAGTATGCAGTATGGAAGTATGTAGTATGCAGTATGCAGTATGGAAGTATGCAGTATGGAACTATGCAGTATGCAGTATGGAAGTATGCAGTATGGAAGTATGTAGTATGCAGTATGGAAGTATGTAGTATGCGGTATGGAACCATGTAGTATGCAGTATGGAAGTATGTAGTATGCAGTATGGAAGTATGCAGTATGCAGTATGGAACCATGTAGTATGCAGTATGGAAGTATGTAGTATGCAGTATGCAGTATGCAGTATGTAGTATGCAGTATGGAAGTATGTAGTATGCAGTATGCAGTATGTAGTATGCAGTATGGAAGTATGTAGTATGCAGTATGCAGTATGTAGTATGCAGTATGGAAGTATGTAGTATGCAGTATGGAAGTATGCAGTATGCAGTATGGAAGTATGTAGTATGCAGTATGCAGTATGGAAGTATGTAGTATGCAGTATGGAAGTATGTAGTATGCAGTATGGAAGTATGTAGTATGCAGTATGCAGTATGGAAGTATGCAGTATGGAACTATGCAGTATGCAGTATGGAAGTATGCAGTATGGAAGTATGTAGTATGCGGTTTCGAACACAGCCACTCGAATTCTTCCTCTTTTTTCTGATGTTCGGTGAGGAAAGGTGAGCTCCCATTTTGTCATTTATATTTGTCATTTTATTTTGTCACATGCTCCATGTTTTACTTATTTGTGCTAATGTTTGCGTCATTGTAACCGCGGCTCTTTTTTCTGATGTTCGGTGAGGAAAGGTGGAGGTAAACAAAGACCTTCGAAAGAGCAGCGGTGTGGTCTCCGTTCGTTCTAACCTTAACAGAACGCAGATGGTTTCATACCGGTTACAGAAACCAACAGAAGGAAGAGACGGGAGCAGAAAGCGAAAGAAAGACGAGTGTGTGAGTGTGTGTTTGGGATGAAAGCGTAAAGCACTGCTGACAGGATGCGTTGACAGACCTGCTCAGAACAGTGGAGGTTTTATCTGCACCAATAAACGAGGCACTATATCCCAAACCCTCGCCGGGGTCTGTTATAGTTCCTTATTAAATACTTCAACAGGGTGAAGCAGCTACTGTTTCAGTCGCTGAGCAGAGACGCAAAGCAAGCCAAACTGTATTTTTAGAGCAGGGAAGATACGATTTCCTCCACGGGGAAGCACAGAGTGTTGAAATGTATACACGTTGCATACCAACAACCCGAGCAATCGAATGTAAGTGGTGATACAAATGCAGAAACACTTCCAGAACAAGCTGGAGTTAATCAAATACTCGGGAGAAAAAAGGGGAGTGCTGTCTGCCCGGTTTGTTGGAGCTCTTCTAATGCAACTGAGCAGATCATTTAAGCTGCTAAAGGGCCGTAAAAGCAAAAGCAGGTACCCCGATGTCATAGTTAACTATTAATGTGTAACCACAGGACTCGTACCGGGTGATGTATTAATGAAGTTTAACTAACTAAACTAAACCAAAAGGTTCATTCAGAAGCTGCAGCCTCTCTATTTGAAACATTATCCGAGACTTTGATGTTGTCCCGTTTCACATTTCACATCTTGTTACTATCATATTTACACAGACCATTTTAACCTACCGTAAATATACCGGCTGTCTATTCCGACTAACACAAGTCCTCGATATAGGCAAAAATATACAAGAATATATTTCTCACAAATATCCATTAACCTCACTCAGACATTATGGTTATCTTTAACAACATCTATGACCATGTAAATCCGGATTAATTACGTTGTAAGGAACAACAGTGCCCATCGAAAAACTGAAAACTAAGGTAATAAAGATACATTACACCAACTAAACTAAAAAAAAACAAACAAACAAAACTTGGAAGAACGTAAGTAGAGGTGTCAGGGTTTCAATATGAATCCAGCCACAGGTTTCCACTTGGCTTCAAACTTCTCCATCTTAAGTTGTAGTCTTGCTGTTGTTTTTTTCATAATGTAGAGCTTTCTGATTCGATCTCTCCACTGAGTAATACTGGGACGTTGTGGTCTTAACCACATGTTACATTTAAACAAGGTTTTTTCTTTTGTCTCTTTATGTTTTCCATTAAAAAAAAAGTATTTTTCACCCTAACAGCGGTCAGTGTGCAGCTTGTGTTAACAACACTGATCTCCAAGTCTTTGAGAAAAGTGAACAATGACAGAATCTACCCGAGATTGACGCTAAACCTCGGTTTGGAAAAAGTTCAGCTGTCCTTAATTCTATGGTGGGAAGAAATACGAGTCGTTTGGATGTAAGGATGAAGCATTCAACAGCAAAACTGTCCTGATAGGATAAGAAAAGAGGACTTAGATTCTGGATAAAATAACAAGGCAGTCTGAACACGGTGAGCAGCATTTAACAAATATGATGCAACGTTGGCCCATCTGGACACTTAATGGAAGATTATGAGTAATCTGTTCATACGTGTTTCTCAGCTCCAGCTCCTGCTCTGCAACATTAACTTCCTGACGTCTAAAACCAGGACGCCTACAGATCAGCAGGTGCACGTTCATTTGTGTGGAGCACATTTGGATTTTGTGACTGATCACATTCAACCTTGTAGCACCCAAGCATAAGAATAATCATTGGAAAAAAATCATTTTGGCTCTTCTTGCATCTTTTTGGGTGGGAATAAACCAATATTTTTGGAATTGGGCTATTTTTGATCATTTTAGGCAATGTTGTATATTTGCAACTGTGGGCTTTCCTGATTAATTTTGTTCATAAAACCAAGTCATTGTCTGCAGATCGTTTGGCTAAAACGGTAAAGTGAAAGGTGGACAAAGCACCAAACGAGACCAGAACGAACTAGAACAGACCACCGCAAAGCAGAGTGTGATTCAGTGACCCAAGAAAACGATTGCTGTGACAACTGTCGGCACATAAAATGTAATGTAAAAAAAATATTACACATGAATGTAAATAATGTATGTAAATTTAAAAAAATCAAATAATGTCATGTAAATAAAAATATAATGTAAATAAATAAAAAGCTTGTTGCATATCTGCAACTGTGGGTGCTACAAGGTTAACCGCAGTCACCAGACATTTGTTTTATCTATTTATTCTTTGTCAACTTTGGTTGTTGCTCTCTTCTTGGTTGGCTTTAGGCCCAAAACCTGCATGGTTAGGGTGAGGGAAAAAAAACTACGGAAGCCCAGAGCGGACGTGGTACCTATAAACTTTTTTCTGATCGTTTTCTCGAGATAACGAGTTAATTTACTGATGGTTTTCGAGGCCACATTTTCTCCCCAGTCCGCCCCTGTTTATATGTGTTTATATGTATTTCTGACAAAGGTTTTTACCCATTGTTACCCCCCCTTTCATTGAAAACTGAATAAAGTCGCCGGAGACGGCGGGCTCGACTGCTGATATAGTCGACTTCATCAGTGACCAGCTGAGGGGACCAGGCCGTCTCCATGGTTACCGAATGACGCACGAGAGGTGCCGTAATCGTTTTCTCGAGACAACGAGATAAATAACTCGTTATCTCGAGAAAACGAAATGCTCGTCACACCAGCGGGATTTGCTTTGTGCGTTTTCACAAACGCTCCACATTCCATGTTTGATTCATAGGCGACTTTATTCAGTTTTCAATGAAAGGGGGGTAAAAATGGGTAAAAACCTTTGGCAGAAATACATATGAACACATATAAACAGCTCGGACTGCGGAGGAAAAGTGGCCTCGAAAACCATCGGTAAATTAACTCTTTATCACGGGAAAACGGATGGAATAAAATGTATGTATCTATGGCCGTTTAGGGCTTCCGTACAAAACTACAGAAAGCATGACAAATAATTTTTTAAAACAGTGAAACTGAAAATGAACACAACAAGACATCGATATCTGTAATATTTTGTAAAATACTGTTGTGTTTCTGCTTTGTTGTGTGTTTTTTTTTTAATTTAGGGTGCACATGCCAACGAAAGTCAAGAACGCGTAATGCCTCCTTACTCTGCTGCGCCTTCGACTGATCATCTCATGTTGCTTGTCAGCTACTGTCAGAGAGGTCCAAAAAGCACCAGACATTAAGCAGCTTCTTTGGCGTTTCGCCACCTACAAAGAAACGCTGGAGCTGGAGAGAAACTGGAGCCAGAGCCGCTCACATCCACATCTAGCGGACCAAACAGGTGCTTTTTATAAAGGCTCAAAGAATTCCAACCATCCTTTATTTGACAAACGTGAACAGAGCGAGGAACGTCCTTTGCTAATAAAGAAGCGAGTCCAGTCGCCCACTTGCCACATGGTGAGAAAAGGTTAACTCACTGAGTAACTCACTGAAAAGGTTACGTGCACCCCTGGTTTTTACCTACATCTGTATGTGCTGACATGCAGTTCTGGACCAAAAGTCTGTACGTGGAAACTTTGGACCTTTGTTTGTTACTTAGCAACTGAAATTCACACTTAAAGTAAATTTATGCTGTTTTTCCACCGAGAAAATCATAAGTGCTTAAATACTTATTATAGTTTAAGATTCAGATTACTGCTGATCAGCCAAACAAAAAAGATTCCACTTGGTTCCTTTTATATATAAAACATTAAACACAAGTCAGTTTACTAAATGAATGGGGACACCTGCTTTTTATCCACAAATCTGTCCTGTAGTTCAGATCTGAAACAACACGCCGTTCATAATCCCACATATTTAAGCCAGAATTCAGATATTTGCAAATCTCACAAAACAACATGATATTCATAATAGGACACAGAAAAAAGTGTGGAAAGTGAGACATTTTATCCTTTAATTAAATGATTTTGATGGCAGCAACACTGCTCAGAGAAGCTGGGACGGGGCAACAGAGGCCTGGAAAGATGTGTCCACAGTTCCTCAGACTTTGAATATTCACTAATCTACAACACATAATATAATCTAAGGCTTCTGAACACACATGATACCAGTGGTGGAGGAAGTACTGAAGTGTAGTACTTAAGTAAAAGTATAAATACCCAGCAAAATATATACTTAAGTAAAAGTAGAAGTACTGAATCAAAAATCCTACTTAAGTAAAAGTCATAAGTACTGACTTTTAAATTTACTTTAAGTATTAAAAGTAAAAGTACTCGCGCTGTCGGTTGTATTTCAATGTCTAGGCCATTTTGATGAAGAATGCAGGTATAGCTACTGGTAATACTTAAGCCTCTACAGAAGTCACTGTTAGTAAAAACTATAAGCAACATTGAAGCTGACAGAGCCACCTGATTGGTTTAAACATATTTTTGTGTAGGCAACGTTATGGCGAAACTGCATTTATAAAATGTAACGAGTAACAACACATATTGTAGAAATGTAGTGGAGTAGAAAGTATAGATAATAGCTGCAAAATGTAATGGAGTAAAAGTCAGAAGTATGCATTATTATTTTTACTTAAGTAAAGTACAAATACGGAAAAATTTACTTAAGTACAGTAACGAAGTAAAAAAATAGTCCGTTACATTCCACCACTGCATGATA
This sequence comes from Odontesthes bonariensis, assembly GCF_027942865.1. NCBI lineage: Eukaryota > Metazoa > Chordata > Actinopteri > Atheriniformes > Atherinopsidae > Odontesthes > Odontesthes bonariensis. The sequence goes on from NC_134524.1 coordinate 6,383,285, forward strand.
CCCATGATCTCAGACGGCACTACAATAAAAACAGATCCTGGAAATCCCTGCCTGGGCTCAGGAACACTTCCAGGAGTCTGTGAACACGGATCACGGAAACATCCACTGATGCAGCTTAAAGCTCCATCAGGCAGAGAAGAGGCCAGATGTGAACATGATCCAGGAACTCTGCCGTCTTCTCTGGGTCAAAGCTCATTTAAAACGGACTGAGGCAGAGTGGGAAACTGTTCTGTGCTCAGATGGATCAGAGCTGAAAAAAAGAGAGGGACCATCCAGCTCTGATCATATTAAACTGGGTTTTTAATAGTGATGGGTCCTGCGCACAAGCATCGGCTCTGAGAGCCGGCTCGCATCAAGTGAGAGCCGACTCCAACTTTTTTTTCCATTCGCTGCTTAGGTTTCACTTTCAGTGCTCAGTCCCAGCTCTGGTTACCACAGAGCTTTGTTATGATTGGCCAGCATGGCGACCAGCATGTGGTATTCACGTGAGAATTAAGGAGTTTGGTTCTGGTTTTGGTTCCGTTCTGTGGATTTGTTTGAAGTTTATTGGTTCATTTGTCCCATAAAAAAAGTTTAATTGAGGACATTATTAATGTTAGCTTGAGTTTGGTTCTGTTCTGTGGATTTGTTTGAAGTTTATTGTTAATTTGTGCAATAAAAAAGTTGAATTGAAATAAACAAATGTAAAAGTGGTTTTGTCACAGAATAAATGCAAAGAATTAGGCAACTATAAGGTCTCTCATAAAAACACTGAAAGCAAAAGGGTTTTCAACACATAAACCATGATTTCTTTTTTGCAAAGTTAAGGTAAAATATAGGCTACAAAAGATCCTAAATAAAGAGCCGTTAGGGAGTCGAAAGAGCCGGCTCTCGGAAAAGAGCCAAACTTCCCATCACTAGTTTTTAAACACCTTGAAGGTAACAAAAACTCATGCTGAGCTGCTATTTGCGGATTTTGCATCTGCTTTTAACACAACCCAGCCCCACATTCTGATCGATAAGCTTCTTAACATTTTTAATTTCAAAACCGCGGGCTAGAACGCAGAGACGAATATGCCCATGGTCCTGTGATCAATGAATATGAAGTCTGGTGCTTTTCTCTAGTGAAGTGAAGTGAAGTGAAGTGAAATTTATTTATAAAGCACTTTTCAGCAACAAGGCGATCCAAAGTGCTTTACAACACAGAAACAACAATCAGGTACAGAAATACAGAATAAAAACATCAACAAATCAAACAGAAATACAGATACAGAACATCAATCAGGTCATTTTAGCTAACAGTAGGATTGGTATAACTATAACAGAGCAAAAGTAAAGTTAGCTAACAGTAGGATTGGTATAACTATAACAGAGCAAAAGTAAATTTAGCTAACAGTAGGATTGGTATAACTATAACAGAGCAAAAGTAAATTTAGCTAACAGTAGGATTGGTATAACTATAACAGAGCAAAAGTAAATTTAGCTAATAGTAGGATTGGTATAACTATAACAGAGCAAAAGTAAATTTAGCTAACAGTAGGATTGGTATAACTATAACAGAGCAAAAGTAAATTTAGCTAACAGTAGGATTGGTATAACTATAACAGAGCAAAAGTAAATTTAGCTAATAGTAGGATTGGTATAACTATAACAGAGCAAAAGTAAATTTAGCTAACAGTAGGATTGGTATAACTATAACAGAGCAAAAGTAAATTTAGCTAACAGTAAGATTGGTATAACTATAACAGAGCAAAAGTAAATTTAGCTAACAGTAGGATTGGTATAACTATAACAGGTAATTTGAGTAAACTAACAAAAGCTAACAAACATGGATAAACTTTCCTCTAAGAGGAAGCATTTAAAAATATAGCTAATAACAGAACGGTTGATATAATGAATGATACCAAATCTTTAAATCTGAGAGGAAATATTAAGGTTGATACAGTGGCAATAGGTCTTAATAGACCATTTGAATATGACTAAGTAGTTAAATGTACAGAAAACTTAGGACATGTGCATTGATTTTAGACAAAAAAAAAGCTCCATAACACCAATAAAAAACCAGCAATCAAAGGCCAGACTGTAGACATGGTTAAAAATGACAAATATCTCGGGACTATTCTGGATAATACGTTAAATTTCACCAGAGAACCTTCAAAAAAAGGGCCAGCAACGACTGTCTCCTCTGAGAAAACTTTCCGAGTTTCAGATTGATAAGTCCCTGATGATCTTATTCTACGGATGATTTACTGAATCTGTGCTGACCTTCTCTCCTCTGCTGGTTTCTTCCTGAACACACGGTCCAACAACGCACTGAGCAGAGAGATAAAGACGAGCAACAAGACTCTGGGAGTTGTTATGTGCTGTTATTGATGTTGGCAGAAATTGATGATTCGCACCGTTCACTACTTTGTTTGAGCTGCTCCTGATGTTGTGTCAGCACACTGTATTATCCCTCCCTCTCAGACTTTTAATTATATGTCTTTTATGTTTTATGTCCTTTATACTTGACACAAATGAAACTGAATCTGAATCTGATTTGGGGGTGAAGGGGGGCCTGTGGCGGCTTGCACATCTGGAAAGGCTCCATCAATGCTAAAAGGCAGAGATGGGGACTCGAGTCGCTGTGACTTGGACTCGAGTCGCTGTTTTGATGACTTGTGACTTGACTTGACAAAAAATAAAAGACTTGAAACTCGACTCGGACTTGGAAGTTAAAGACTTGAATGACTTGAGTGTTATTCAGTTCATGTTTTCAGTTTGAATATAAAATTAATAAATTAATAAATGAATTTAAAAAATAACATCGATTACCCGGTAGGAGCGCAGGCTGAGAATGGCGTCATGATTGGATCATTACCCTGTCAATCAGCCATGCCCTCTCTACATACCTTAGTGTTTATTGGAGAGAATAAACTCATATCAGATATGCATCAACATGTCAGCGGGACCGAGAGTCGTTGTCTTTCGTAATTACCATTTTGACGGCAAAAGACGAACAGCACAGTGCAAGACATGCGGCATCAACATCTCAGACCGCCAGACGACAACTTCCAACTTTGTTCGTCATTTGAAGATCCATTCTGACCAGTAAGTGCTTGTAAAATTAGCTAATATTATCCTGTTAGCCTAGTCGGTAGTTAGCTAACGTTAGCTTGATATGATACGGGGTGGACAGGTTGGACACATTGGCCAATGATGTTTACTGATAGTTACTTATATTTTTGTCTTTTCACTTTATTAAGATCAGATTCTGCAGGTAAAACTGCAATAATAAGGTGACTTGAGTTTGACTTGACTTGAGACTTGAAAGCTAAGACTTGAGACTTGAAAGCTAAGACTTGGGACTTACTTGAGACTTGAAAGCTAAGACTTGGGACTTACTTGAGACTTAAAAGCTAAGACTTGGGACTTACTTGAGACTTAAAAGCTAAGACTTGGGACTTACTTGAGACTTGAAAGCTAAGACTTGGGACTTACTTGAGACTTGTAAGCTAAGACTTGAGACTTACTTGAGACTTAAAAGCTAAGACTTGAGACTTACTTGAGACTTGAAAGCTAAGACTTGGGACTTACTTGAGACTTGAAAGCTAAGACTTGAGACTTACTTGAGACTTGAAAGCTAAGACTTGGGACTTACTTGAGACTTGAAAGCTAAGACTTGGGACTTACTTGAGAATTGAAAGCTAAGACTTGGGACTTACTTGAGACTTGAAAGCTAAGACTTGGGACTTACTTGAGACTTAAAAGCTAAGACTTGGGACTTACTTGAGACTTAAAAGCTAAGACTTGGGACTTACTTGAGACTTGAAAGCAAAGACTTGTACATGTGTGGCTTGGTCCCATCAATGCTTAAAGGGATACTCGGGTTTTAGAGCAACATCTGCTCCCGCCCACGCGTCTTTTTCAGGGAAGGCCTTGCATATTTCAGAAGTTTTACCCTGTTGTCATTTGCCAACTTTTTTGGAACTTGTAAGTTGTAAAGTCTATCTTTTGGGTGATGTCAGTAGTTTATGAAATCAAAACATGGCTTTGCTGGAACGTGACCCTCGTGGTGCTTTACCAGCGTCAGCGTCCGCGACCTCATGAGGCTGAATTATTCAGCTCCAGGGAGCAGGAGCGTTGGGGCCCGTCAGCAGCATGAGGGACCCTGCAGAGGTCACAGTAATGTCACAGTGCGCTGCATGTCTGCTGATTGCACGCTGACAGCTCAAATGGAAGGTGAAGTGAAGCGTGTCCGGAGGATGGCGTCCGGCAGCGGAGCCCCCGCCTCTGCGAGCTGACAAAGAGCAGGGGCCATGTTTGCAGAAGGCATGCTCTGTGACTTTGTGGTGCCTTCACTTCTGCTCAGTATTCACTTTGGCTTCTGTAAAACTGTGGAACTACGCTGTTAATCCCAGGGTAACATGACCATAAGATCCTGCTATTCTTGTCCGGATACGTCAGCTTAAGTTGTCAAATATAAGATATCACTTCAATGTTATGGTTTAAAAATGGAATATCTTCATATATAAATACATATTTCAATGATTGATTGATTGATTTTTATTTGAGAACATGTATAAAAAAAGAAAATGTATGTAACTATTTGTACATACAGAAGAAAGAAAAAGAGAAATAAAAAGACATAAAGTGCTAATACATGACAAAACATTGTTCGAAAAAGGAATGGGAAGAAGTACAATACTTTTTTAGTTTCCCACCCCTTTTTAACTACTCTTCAGTTTGTAAATATCCTAACTACAATACACCTATATAAATATATGCCATATATACACTTCCTAAATATCTAATCACAAAATAAATATATACTACACACATATCCTTGTAAATATAAATGCAAATATGAATATATATATATATATAACTACCCACATAAATAAATATATACCATATTTACCATATATGGTACCATACAAATACTTTGTACATATATTTTAACATTTTTTACTTTATTTTATTATTATTATTATTATATTTTTTGTTTTCATGGCACCAAACATACCAGGCCAAATTCCTTGTGATGTAAAAATTACTTGGCAATAAAACCTTTTCTGATTCTGATTCTGACTAAATTAGAATATAACAATTAACCCTATTCTATTCATATATTTATCCCTCATCGTCCTCCATTAACATACTTCCTCTTCTATGTACTTGTTTAAAAATATTGTTTTGTACCTCTTTTTAAACAGAATTGTATTTGCACTTTGTTTTATTTCTGTCTCCATGATCTAAGAGATTACAGACAAACACGTTTAAGAGATAAATCAAATCAGCTGCAGAGAAAACAGAAGAAAAGAAAACAGCCGGTCACCCAAACATCGTCCGTTCAGCTCAGAGCAACAATAAAAACAATCAATTATACTGTACTGCCAGCAGGAAGTTTAACAAGCTGTGGACAAACTCCGCAGCTCATCACTCAGATGATCAATAAGGAGGAGAGACGGCGTTGCCTTTTCAGAGTCTAGTCTTCCTCCCAAGAATAATAACCCGTACGGAGGCTGCAGTCTGCTGCAGTGTGGGTTCCAAACACAACACTTCATTAAATCACTGCACCCCCCCGAGATCGTTACTCAATCTGTCTGTCCGGATCCAGCCAGCGTCCTCAGCCCCGCCTGAAAAACACGAAGCAGTGACAGAGAACGCAGCACGGGCAGCAGATCAGAAACCTCGTGGGGTGTAATGAGAGGCGGAAGCCATAAAACACGAGAAGGTGAACCAGCCGCATTGTCTTCACAGATGAGTCAATGTCAGAGTGTAGTTCAGGAAATGCAACCAGAGCCTGATTGGATGGGAAAAAAAGACAGATTCCAGGACTGAAAGGTGTGCGTTTTGATTAGCAGGAAATTCCAAACTGGGTGTGATCAAGAGAAAAGTCTGCGGCCAGATTTAAATCAGGAAACCTGTACTGGTCTCAGAAAGTCCTTCAGCCACCAGGAAAGACGCCGTTAGAGAGACACTTTTTAATAGATAACCAGGGCCTCTTGGTTTTGGCCTGCCCGTGTTCCGGGACTTATTTGGGCTGATCCGGTACCTCTCGTATAGAAAAAAATATTAAAGGGATAGTTCGACTCTTTTGACATGAAGCTGTATGACATCCCATATTAGCAACATCATTTATGAACATTTTCTTACCTCCTGCTGCGTCCTGTGAGCAGAGTTCCAGCCTCGTTTTCGTGTTGACGAAAGTATTCTGAAGGACCAAGTACTGTTCCAATTCAAAGTACGCAAAGTCAATACTTGTAAGCACACGAGTACGGACTTGCGTACTTGGGTATTGAGAAACGGCCTGGGACAGCAAGGTGTCTGAAGTCTACACAAGTCCCCACAGAAGCAAACTCGATAAAATGGGCGGAGCAAGCTCACATGTGGAGCGTACTTGTCTGGATGCGTACTTTGAATTGGAACAGTACTTGGTCCTTCGGTGATGGCGTTTCAGAAGTACACGAGTACGCAAGTACAGACAAGTACGCATATTGAGAAACGGCCCCAGAAAGCAGCGCGGAACGAGCGATGATGACGCAAGTCCATACTTGTAAGCACACGAGTACGGACTTGCGTACTTGGGTATTGAGAAACGGCCCTGTTGTTGATGCACTGAAAACTACTGGTCATCAAACCCCGCTTCGCAGACAAAAACTTTGTAGAAATTTGCGCCATCTGGGGAGCAAAGAGTTACCTTTTCAATGCAAACATGTCAAAAAGACAGTTGAATTTTTTCAAAAAGAAGGAAGAGTTGCATGACGCTTCGAAACGAGTCAGGAAACCAAACAAAGGGCAGTTGCAGCGCTCATGCCAACGAGCAAAACCGGCTACAGCGCCGCAGCCGCTAGCCAACTTCACCGACAGCCAGCCAAGCCAGGGCAGGAGGCCGGTACCCCGGCAGCAGCCGGGCAGGCTGTCTGCCAGCCTGTGGTGTGCAGTATTACCTAAAATAATTGTCAATTATTGTCATAACATTTATTCCATGGATATTATTTGAAATTAAGTCCCACAGCATTGTCAGTGGGTATTTGTATGTTGTTTTCAGCACCGTTTTCTGTATGCGTTCCGGCACCTTGTGATTTACAAATTAAACACAGTAGATAACTGTTCAGAACTCAGCAGATGACTCCAAGATGTCCCGACGTTTAGTCTCTACAACTGTGGCACGATGAAATTATCAGATTTCGAGCTCCACGTTTTTAGGAAAAAGTCTTAAAACCAACATGATGCACTTTGTAAAAATGAAGAAAACACATCATTTAAGCGATAGATGCTGCGTTCCATTTGCCCCGGGAGCCTGGAAACCAGCTAATCTGCTGTTTGTTTGTGCTACAAATACACACGGACGAAAACACATTTTCATGTACTTTCCGCCGAAGCAACCTGTGCTCCGATAAAGGCGGGACGGCGCCACGTGCGTGACGAACTCAGTGGAACACAAACAGCCAGAAGTGCTAAAAACTGTTATCAGTAACGCAGCCTTGGCTTCTGTTTGTGTGCCGGGCAGCCGAGCTGAGCTTCTTCTGAGATGGAAATCAGACCTTCAGGGTTCCAATTTAACTTCTCGGCTTAAAATTTGGAAAATTCGAACTTCGAAATTTAAAATAAAAGGCAGTCAGAGAAGTCACTGTTCCTTTGAAAACGACTGTCACTCAGCACTGATTTCTTTTCAACTTTAATCAAGTGAGCGTTGCCTTGAACTGTGACCTCTGTCTTAGAGTGTTTTTGTTTGGTTACATCACAGAAAGAATCTTTCCCATGCTGAGAGTTTCTTGCAGGGTCATTAGGTCACATTATGCTATAAATATACTTCATGCCAGAGGACACAAACAAAGAACAACTCTGTTTAATTAGCTTGCAGGTTGGCGTGTCCTCCCAGTGATAAGCTGAAAGCAGATTATGAACTGAGACAGAGAGAAAGGGGCATCCGAAACAGTCCCTATTAATACCAAACACTCCTTTGTTACGCTGAGGCAGAAAATAATTCATGAGGGAGGCCTCGTTCCTGAGTTTGCCTTTGGGGCCCTCGAATCACTAAACACTTCCCCGTTTGCTGTGAATTTACATACCGGTCCTCTAAAGTATCCAGTTCACATTCAAATAGGCTTCACACCGGAGGACAAAGCTGCAGCTTTAAGGTCGAAGCACGTGGAATGTCATGAATAAAGTAAAGTAACATCAACCAGGCTGCATCGTGCAGAAGGAAACATGGAGGCAACGTTTTTTCCTGTTTTTATCTAACGCCACTTCATGCCTTCACTCCACCGCATCTCAGAAAGACGCCAGCTTCGGTCACAAGTTACTTTTAAGGTGATAATTTGCACAAGAGGCTCTTAAACGCGACACACTGTTAAAGATTAAACAAGCGGGTTCCAATTATTTGGGTTTCAGGCACTTTTACAGGAGCAGCTTAAAGCCGAGGTCACGTTTCAGATGTCGCAGAGCTCCTAAAAACTCCACCAAATTCAAATGTTTCCCTCTAAATGTCACACATTAGATATTTAACTGATACTTTGTCTCATAAATAATTCAATTATACTTTAGTCATTCCCAAAAGCAAGTGCAGTCGTACCTACAGTAAGTGTGTCTTTTGGAAAGCATGTTTCCTTTAGTCCGTTTATCTTATTAAAGGATTTTTAAAAAAAGATTTAAATATATAGAAATATTTAGAATTATAATTGATTAGGAACTCCGGAGACGTATGATCGTAATGCTTTCACGGGACCATACGGAGGCCGACGAGGGCCAAAAAAAAGAAAAGAAAAGTCAGAAAAATCAATAAATCAGAGACCAGAAAATATCAGACTGACACAATGAAATTTTTTACACATTTTAGATACACAAAAACCTTTCAGGAAACAAGCAAACAAAGAAGAAAATCAGACATATGTTTTTTTTTTTTCGTTTTGATGAGAAATCTTATTGTTGCAGCACACATTAAGGCAGTCAGTCTCTGTAGAGACTCATTATGTAAGAACAGACGGGAATGACCTTTAGCTCCAGTCCTGCAGCGCTAAAGGCGCCTCTGACTGAAAATACAGACACATTGTTTCATCAGTATGTTGTGTGGAGGGTAAAGGCCTCAGTATGCTTCTCAGTCAATCCGTCTCCGTAGTCCGTCCTTTCGAAGTTCTCCATCGGGATATTGGATACGCAAGGCAGTTCCCCTCCTTTGGATTGCCTTGTTGCGGAAAAGTGCTATATAAATAAATTTCACTTCACTCCCGATCAGTAGGCGTCGCTACGTTAAACGACCCAATCTCGCGACGTCTATGGTGAAAGTGGTTGATTGATTGTTCGCCTTCCGGCTCCCTTCCACTCCTCACAGTGAACGATGGCGACCGAGAGAGAAAGACTGTTGTTGGAGTTGGAGCTTATTAATTTTGAAATGCAAATAATTTTGACCAAATGTTGACCGGCACACAGTAAGTCAGTCCAAAATGGCGGTGTTGTTGTTCTGAGAGGAAGGAGCTAAACGATGTTGTTAGCCAACCAATCACAACCCTTGGGGTCTCCGCGAGTCTCCGTCTCCTCGACGGATAGTTAGGAATGTTGGGCGATCATCCTTGGGCGAGACACTGAACCTCATGCTGATGCCTCCCTTTGTGTAAGAGTGTGTGTGAATGACTAAGACATGGTGTGTGAACGGGTGAACAAGTACAGTCCATTTACCACATCAATTCAAACTAACTCCCCAAAAATCTCTTTCTCTGGTCAAACTTTGGGATTAAAAATCAGCACCTTTGAGATTACGTTTCAACTCACAGTCACTTAAAGGGATAGTTCGCCTCTTTTGACATGAAGCTGTATGACATCCCATACGAGTAATATAATTTATGAACATCTTCTTACCCCCTGCTGCGTCCTGTGAGCAGAGTTCCAGCCTCGTTTTGGTGTTGATGAAGGTAGTCCGGCTAGTTGGCTGGGGTTTAAAGAATAAAGCGTCTTGCTTCTCAAAACAATATGCGTTCAAAAGAGTAATACATTTGCATCACAAAATCGTTCTCCAGGAAAAAGTCAGACCTCACAATCTCTTGGCGCTTTTTTCTCTCCCTTCATATCACTGCCTGCTGTGCAGACCGAGCAGCAAACACCGTAACAGGTGCGGCTATCGCTAGGTAGCTGTACGCATTGATATGAAGGGAGGCAAAAAGACTAAACTAAGACTAAACAAAGACTAAACTACAACATGAAGAATCAGTTTATTACTTGATTACTTTTTTTGTTCAAGCTACCTCACAGAAGTGCTCTGTTTATAAGTGTTAAATGATAAAATAAGGGAATAAAATAAAAAAAAATCAGGGACATCCTGGATCTGTTTCTTCACCATTTCTTTTTAATGTACTGTAGAAGTATCGGATCGGGACTCTGTATCAGCAGATACTCAAAATCAAATGACTCGGACTCGGGGGCAAAAAAACCTGATCGGGACATCCCTACATTAGAAGTGCTTCGAGTGGTCAGCTAGACTAGAAAAAAGCTCAACAACTACACTCCATTTACCACATCAATTCAGACTAATTCCCCAAAAATCTCTTTCTTTGGTCAAACTTTGAAACGTTTCAACTCACAGTCACTTAAAGCATTTTCAGGCCGTCGCTCCTCTCTAATAAAATCCTGATTTTAAAAGCACGATGTCATCTGATGCCATTAAAGTGGCCTAAAGACAACGTCCGTGCGTTGAATTTAGCCTCAGCTACATGTACGATGATCCCCCACAGAGGCTGTTAGAAGCTGCAGGATGTTTTACTCACACAGTCCACAGCACTGAGACATTGAATATGCTCCAGTCAGTAACTCAATTCCCATCCCGTGTGTGAACCGGGACAATTAAATGGCCAGGTCGAACTGTAACAGCAGCTTGACTCAATCAGACGGCTGCACTCTCCACCACTGACTTACAGAAAATATGTGCTTTTCATGGTACTTTTCTGAGTGTTTTCCTTCATCTCAGAACCGCCTTACAGCTCACATCCCTCAGTGAACTCAGCTCCCATATAACTGGAATCTGTCGGCATCTGTTGACCTCAAAGAGCACCTGAAAACCTGACTCACATGCACAAGAAAACTGCTAAACAACTACATGCACAGCGGGGGTACTCCACCCCTCATCATCTCAAATTCTGAAAAAAAAAAGGTATTTCCTGTTTATTTAACCTTAAAAGGTTAAAAATGGCCAAATGTTTTGCATGTACTGTGACGTGCTGTGCAAACAGTAAAAACTCCTGTTAAATTTCACAATATTTTATGGATTCTGGACTCATAATGGCATTGTTTTGTTTTCTTTTGCATGTTAAAGTTGACACGTTGAAATTTCCACACGGCTCAGTCTCTAAATGATCCGGGGTCGGCCTTTAAACAACTGATCCAGGGGGCTTTATGGCGAGATAACAGATTTAATCTCGGGAAGAAAACGGAGAAAAAAGTGTCCAGCTGCCGAGATAATTGCACGAAAAATGTAAAAGTTGATTTAAAAACGAATAGACGGAAGAAACGCGGCTCCTTTCAGCTAAGGTGTCCAAAAGCAGAGCCTTATTTAGTTCATTTCTGCACGCTTTAGCAGACATTTTCCCCTTCCGGGCTGATGTGGGGCGTCTGTTCTGTGTAACACATATGATTACTTCAGCCTCCTCTTATTACCAGTCAGATTCTTTTTGGATTAGTCAGCGCGGGTTTGGGTGTGCGCGCGTGCGCGTGTGTGTGTGTATGTGAGGACCATATGTGCCGGCTATGAGCGTGCATGTCGCCAGCCCAAAAGGACGCATCCATGCGTCAGCACTGGCGCGCGCGCATTGGCTTCCCAGAGCTGAGAGAGAGAGGCTCCGTCGTCCAAATAGAGGGAGGCAACCGCCTCTCGTCTTACAGCACGAGGAGCCGCGCGGAGCTTCCAGTCACTGACAGAGAGACCTGCCGCGCCGCGCCGCGCCACCGGCACCTGAACCAGAACTGACCGCCGCACCGAGCCTGCACGCGCAAAGGGGGGGGAGGCCAGGTGAAGGAGAGGGGATCCGATCGAACAAAGGAAGGAAGGGGGAGACAGAAGAGGAGGGAGAAAAGCGGCAGCGGGTTGCCCTGGACTCGCAGCGCGAGAAATCAGCGCCACGGTCGTCATCGCCGCTCCGGGATGAAGGTGAGTAACGGTGCGCTCCCATTGTGTAACAGCGGCAGCATCCCTGTCCTACATGGCTGCTTTAATCCCGGCGGCGGTGACTGCGGGAGGCAGGGAGGGTGACGGTGTGGCACAGGTCCTCATGTAGAGGTGTTTGTGTCCATTGTGCCACCGCGCGCCCCCTTTATTCCTCCGTGCCCCGCCGCGGGGATCACTCATCACTCATATCCGCTCTGTTTGACTGGAAACGGATTGATGGACGCTTTCTTCTCCTCGGGAAAACGCGTTCACCGCACACATGTGTGCCATTTGGAGACTCGCAGCGGAGTGATATCATTCAGCGCGACCCCAAAATCTAATCTGATCTGTCCCACATTTGCCGGTGCGAGACCTCTTGATGAGATTTCTCTTTGGCGTTTGTGTGTTTGTGTCGACGCGCAGGAGTGCGATGGGAGATGAGGGTGGATTCATGCCCGCCGCCTGCTTAAACGCCCCAGACTTGTCGCGATGATTGATTTCGCCTGTTCAATCAGATAAAGGAGTTTGTGAACCCCCGTGCAGGCGCATTAATTCAGCGGAAGGCAAATGTCATCGGCGGAAACCTTCTCGCGCGGCTGGAGGAGAAAAGGAGGGCAACGATTAACAACAAACTGCACGAGGCGCAGCATTGAATGCGGGCTTTAACCGTCGCACGTGTTCAATATTTTCCACAGAGCAGATTTGATTACTTTCCATTAGTTGATTGGGTTTGTTTTTGGAACGCAAGTTGGCTGAAGTTGTGATGCCATCAATTTGAGTTTGAGTCTGTTTCCTAGATCCGTGTTCATAGAAAAATCTCTGGAGCTTGTTTGATAAATCTGCTTTGATAGTGCTGGAATAATCTGGATTTTAATTTCCGTGGCAGAACGGTGCTGTTTCTCTAAAGGAAAAGTGCAGGAAAAAGAAGGAAAGGACTCGCTTTTATAGATATTTATGGAACCCACTCTGATTACAAATAAGTCTGTTAAATATGGAGATTTTATTCTCAAATTAAAGACAGATATCTTTGATATGTTTGGTGACATCAGCTACTTTTCCCACCCATACATTACAGATGAGAAATAAAAGAAAACTAAACTATTTAGGCATGCTGCAGGGTCCCTGCCCCCCCTTCTGTGGATTTTTATCGGCCTGACCGCAGATTATTGATGATGTTTAAGGTGGTCTAGGGGTTGTGAAATTGGAAGTGTGTTTGGGATCATTATCCCCTTGAAGAGGCCGTTCTGCTTCATGTTCGGCCTCCTGATGGGATGTTTGCTTTCCTCTGCAGCTATTCCATTTAGTCTGTTCTTCCCCCAACCTGCACCAAAGCAAGCTCAGTCCATCCTGTTTTAGCACTTAGACCTTAGCTCTTTGCATAAAAACATTTTATTTCATAGTTTTAGATAAAAAAAAAAGGCCTGTTTGGATGTTTGGAAGTCTTCTTCTTTTCATTACTCCACCGTGAAGGTCACACTTTTTCTGGCGTCTCCAGCCAAGTCCCACCAGAAAACCCGTAATAAGCATGTTTGTGCACATCTGTAACATGTAATCGCATCACAATTGCTCGATGAAACCGTTAAAAGTCCTAAAGGGGCTTATATGCACACTTAAGTGGACATTTCTACCCTTTCAGACTGATGTAGGGATGTTTTTCCTGTGTAACGGGTATAAATACTTCTTCTACTTCACCTCTTATCACCGGTGAGATTCTCTTTGGATTAATCAGAGTAAGTTAGTGGTAACCAGATGTGAACCAGAAAAGTGCTTCCAGTTGGGGCTGATTTCAGTTCTGCTGGTAGTTTGTTCCAGTTGTGTGCAGCATAACAGCTAAAAGCTGCTTCACCGGGTCCAGTTTGAACTCTGGGCTCCACTATCTGACCTGAGTCAGCAGATCTCAGAGCTCTGCTGGGTTTATACTCTACCAGCATGTCATTCATGTATTCTGGACCTAAACCGTTCTGTGATCTGTAGACAGAACTTTAAAATCTATTCTGTATCTGAGCGGGAGACGATGTAAAGACCTGAGAACTGGGGTGATGTGATGTGATCTCTGTGTTCTGGTTGAAAGCTGAAGAAGCTCATGGCGAAGCTTTCACATTTGAAAAGTAATCATGAGGTAGTCTCGTATCGTCTCTTCTCCCCAGAAATGGGGACTCGGGTCGCTGTGACTTGGACTCGAGTCGTTGTTTTGATGACTTGTGACTTGAGAGTTATTCAGTTCATGTTTTCAGTTTGAATTTAAAATTAATAAATTAATTTAAAAAATAATATCGATTACCCGGTAGGAGCGGTAATGGCGTCATGATTGGATCGTTACCCTGTCAATCAGTCAAGCCTAAGTCTCTCCAATAAGCATGTGAGGTCTACATATTCTGACCAATAAGTGCTTGTCAAATTAGCTAATATTATCCTTTTAGCCTAGTCGGTAGTTAGCTAATGTTAGCTTGATATGATACGGGGTGGACAGGTTGGACACATTGGCCAATGATGTTTACTGACAGTTACTTATATCTTTGTGTTTTCTCTTTATTAAGATCAGATTCTGCAGGTAAAATTGCAATAATAAGGTGACTTGACTTTGACTTTCACTTGACCAAGAAAAAATTACTTGAGACTTGAAAGCTAAGACTTGAGACTTACTTGAGACTTGAAAGCAAAGACTTGGGACTTACTTGAGACTTGAAAGCTAAGACTTGGGACTTACTTGAGACTTGAAAGCTAAGACTTGGGACTTACTTGAGACTTGAAAGCTAAGACTTGGGACTTACTTGAGACTTGAAAGCTAAGACTTGAGACTTACTTGAGACTTGAAAGCTAAGACTTGGGACTTACTTGAGACTCGAAAGCTAAGACTTGAGACTTGAGACTTGAAAGCTAAGACTTGGGACTTACTTGAGACTTGAAAGCTAAGACTTGGGACTTACTTGAGACTTGAAAGCTAAGACTTGGGACTTACTTGAGACTCGAAAGCTAAGACTTGAGACTTGAGACTTGAAAGCTAAGACTTGGGACTTACTTGAGACTTGAAAGCTAAGACTTGGGACTTACTTGAGACTTGAAAGCTAAGACTTGGGACTTACTTGAGACTTGAAAGCTAAGACTTGGGACTTACTTGAGACTTGAAAGCTAAGACTTGAGACTTACTTGAGACTTGAAAGCTAAGACTTGGGACTTACTTGAGACTCGAAAGCTAAGACGTGGGACTTGGGTCCGCCCGTCTCCCCGCCGTCTGTCTGTCTCGCTCCTCCTCTTGTCTTCAGGAAGTAGGTTAGCAGAAGGGAGGGGAGGTGACTGAGGAAACCATTTTAATATCTTCTACCGGCAAAGACCTGAGCAGATTCCCTTTTTCTTGGCATGTCCCTCCAGGTAGACATCAGACGGCGGGGACGGGGAAATAGAAATAGACGCTTACACAGAAGCTCACAGCAGAAAACTCAATATGAGAGAGTGTGCTGCGTTGGCTGAGATTTACTGCTGTGGTGAAACTCATCAGGGGCGCCTTTTTAAAGGCCAGCTCCCTGAGAAAAGAGTTTATTTACACAATATTCGAGGGTGATCTACGGCTCTGAGGCTCCGCAGTGTCCCTGACGGTGGTAGTTTTCAGGCTCCGAGCCAAAGAGGCAGCTGTGTCTACTGCTTCACTGCGAGAGAAAAGACTCCGATAAGTCAGGATACGACAGAAATCCCTCTATTTGTCACAGTCAGGCTGTTTACTACAACGTTACGGTCTGAAAGGTTCAGGAAGCAGCGCAGATGGACACCATGCTGGCAAATATGGCTTACACCTTATTTACTACTTTACTGTTTATTAGGTTTCTCTTTACTCTCTTAGACTTTGGTCATTGGCTTTCAGGGCTTTTAGTCGGAAAAACCTTCGACTGGCTGAACTCACGTGTAGATTCTCAGTCTTTCACTGGAAAAATCAAAGTCTTACCAAGTATATTTGTCTCATTTCTAGTCAAAATATCTCATTACACTTAATATAAGACACAACTGCCTAACAAGTACTATTTCAGCCAGATATAGGGACTTGTTTGAAGACAATACATCTGGAATATCTTGTTAAATGAAAAAGTCTTGAAAACATCTTGTTTTGAGTCATATTTCATATGAAACTAGCTTTTTTTTTTTTTTTACATTTGAAGAGGTTTTTAAGCTAATTTCAAGATCACTTTTATCTCAAAAGCCCTAAATATCACATCTTATTTCAAGAAATCTTGACAAGCCGATTTTCACTAGTTCCATAGGCAGATTTTTTTTGCTTATTTCAAGCAAAAACGTCTCGTATTTGTTGTTTTTTTTAACTTATTTTTGGAGGGGCATTTTTTCCAGCATTTAGGAATCCCAAGAGGATAGTTTTTGTTTCTGTTCTTCAGATTCAGAACCAATCCCTTTAATCGACTTTGAATTGTTAATAGCGCTGTTTGCAGCTCGTGGTTAAGATGCTTTGCAAGGCCTCAGCGATCAGAGCTCGAGTTATTAAAAATGAACTTGTGGCATGTGTTTGTGTTTGCATTTCTTCGTACAATGTGTGTTTGTGAGCCTGAGCAAGATCAGGGCTCCGTGTTAACAAACCTCTTCCATCCTCTGACCCCCTGCTGGGAGGGACGCTCTGATTGGCCGGCTGTAACTGTGCAGAGAACTGTCGGACTTTGTTTACAACAACCTAAAATCACTGAACGGGATTCATTTCTCCCCTTTTATTATCTGCTACATCAGCTTTTAATCCCAAAGGTACAAATACAGCCCTTTATTTTCAGTTTGTTGTATCTTTTAGGGCCGAAAATTGTTTCCAATGTTAAGGAAAGTATCAAAGTTAAGGAGCGATAATCTTGTACAAACTGTTCGTTCTCTGTCGGAACAAACGCTTCTGCTCAGGAAATTGGAGCGCTTGGAGTTGCAGTTTGGGAGGAAATGTAAGTTGTTTAAACAGTTCAGAAATGGCTGTGTGTGGGATTAAATACAGTTCTTACAAAGAAAACTGGAAAGGGACTAAATCAAAAGGAACTTTTAGAGGAAATTGGAAATCTGAATTGGAAAGGAACTTCCATGTCTAAAAGCAAAGCTGCATTTTGTTGTTGTGGCGGAGGACTGGACACATTTAGTTGTGCACACTGGAAAAAACTAAGTCTTACCAAGTATATTTGTCTCATTTCTAGTTAAAATATCTCATTACACTTAATATAAGACACAATTGCCAACAAGTACCATTTCAGCCAGATATAGGGACTTGTTTGAAGACAATACATCTGGAATATCTTGTTAAATGAAAAAGTCTTGAAAACAAATTGATTTGAGTCGGATTTCATATGAAACAAGCTTTATTTTTCATCCGAAGAGGTTTTTAAGCTAATTTCAAGATCAGTTTTAACTCAAAAGTCCCAAATATCACATTTTATTTCAAGAAATCTTGACAAGCCGATTTTCACTAGTTCCATTGGCAGATTTTTTTGCTTATTTCAAGCAAAAACGTCTTTTATTTGTTGGTTTTTTACTTATTTTTGGAGGGGCATTTTTTCCAGTGCAGGAGCGGCTGTCCGTGCACATGAAAGAAAAACTGTACCGTGTATCACTTTATTGTTGCATAGCACAGGGACGTGTGTTCCCGACAAACGGAAGCTGCTAAATATTTTCATGTTGTTGCAAATGAATTCCAAAGTGCTCTTTATCTCCTGTGAAAAATGCAAGAGGCTTTTACGGTGTCGGCCTTTTTAAGGACGGGTTTGGCTGCTGCTGCTGGAGTCGGATGGAGACAGATGGACGAGGGTTTGGGCCTCGCTCCAGCGAGCCGCCCTTGGTGCGAACGTTTTCATCTGCTTGTAGATGTCCGATAGCCAGATTCCAGCAAACCCTGGATTAAAAATGATCAGGGCAGGAAGATTACGCCAGCAAAGTCCTGTATCTGGATGGCCCTGCTGTTCCCCGCAACAGGAAAATGCATTATTCATTATTACCGCTGACAGCCTCTGGGTTTGGCCGGGGCTGTTCTGGTTGGCTCACCTGAACTCGCAGCCCTGATTTTTGTTCCCACTGACACACTTTCTGCTCCTCAGATTTCTGGAAAGTGCTGTGAAAGTGTGTTTTTTTTCACTGAGTGGCATGAATAATCTGACAAGGATTACAGACAGATAAATAGATTTCCAATGCAGTAACACATGATACTTTTTAGCAGTATTTGCATATATTTCATATATATTTTGCTTTATTGGTGATTATGCGTCTTACAATCATTATAATGACGGATCTCTTTCATAAATAGATTGTGAAATGTGATTTTCCAAAT
Source organism: Odontesthes bonariensis (assembly GCF_027942865.1). Classification (NCBI taxonomy): domain Eukaryota; kingdom Metazoa; phylum Chordata; class Actinopteri; order Atheriniformes; family Atherinopsidae; genus Odontesthes; species Odontesthes bonariensis. Next base: position 6,401,665 of record NC_134524.1, read on the forward strand.
TTCCGATGCGTTAATTCTGTTAAAGAAATCCCATTTTCAGAGGCAATAAAGAAAATGATGTTTAGTGCCTTATGATATTCTAATATTCCATCCCACTGCATGTTGAAATGCAGATGAAATGATCATTTTACCCTGAAAACCCCTCCAGAGCAGATTTAAGTGGTTTTTTTTCTTTGTAATCACTGAATTAGGCCTTCAGTCTTCCTCCCATGCTTCACATTTAATGGCCCTATCAAATTCCAACAATAATTTGGTGCAGACTGCTGTATAACTCCCTTGGGAGGCTATATTCAGAGCTAAAAAAAACACTCTTTCAGAGCTTCTCATGCTCCATAAGCTGCTTGCTGTAAACACAAAGTAATATTAAACAACGTTTGTGCTAATTTCTTTACCGTTCGGATGCTGCCGACTGGACAATCAAAGAAATGTGCTGAGGATTACAGGATGAAATCAGCTGTAAAATCGTATTAATGGAGAGATGAAAAAAAAGATGCATTAGTGCTAATGTTGCGAAACAAACCGCGGTCTATCCGTGTGTGTTTGCCTTTATTTCTGCAGATGAGGCATGTGACATGCATCATGGTCCACGTCTCACATGATCACAACAAACACCTCCGAGAGCAAGAAGAAAGCATCATGTTGTTATACCTTAACTTAATCTTGGAAACAGCAGCTTCACCCCAGTGGTGGTCGGTTTGCTGGCTGTTCATTCACCTCACATGAGCTGCGTTAGCGGGCCCACGTGCGTGGAAAGTTACTGAAAGTGCTGGGTAAAGCTCTTAAATGTGGACATAAACAGCACTGAGAGCAGCAGGTGAGGAAGATCAGGCGGTATCATCTCAGAGCTCCATGTTCACTCACCACAGCACGGCCTTCCTGCACACATATTCACAGGAAACTCCATTTAAGTTCCGCAGTAAACATTTTAAATGAGACTTGCCCTGTTGCACTGGAAAAAATCGAAATCTTACCAGGTATATTTGTCTCATTGAGTATCTCATTACACTTAATATAAGACACAACTGCCTAACAAGTACCATTCCAGCTAGATATAGGGACTTGTTTGAAGATGATACAAGCTTTTTTTACATTTGAAGAGGTTTTTAAGCTAATTTCAAGATCACTTTTATCTCAAAAGTCCTAAATATCACATCTTATTTCAAGCAAAAACGTCTTGTATTTGTTGTGTTTCTTACTTATTTTTGGAGAGGCATTTTTTCCAGTGTGAACTGTTACTACACTGGAAAAAAAATCTTAATTACCAGGTATATTTGTCTCATTTATAGTCAAATATCTCATTACACTTAATATAAGACACAACTGCCTAACAAGTACAATTTCAGCCAGATATAGGGACTTGTTTTAAGACAATACATCTGGAATATCTTGTAAAGTGAAATCTTGACAAGCAGATTTTCACTGGTTCCATTGGCAGATTTTTACTACTTATTTCAAGCAAAATCGTCTTGTATTTGTTGTGTTTTTACTTATTTTTGGAGGGGCATTTTTTCCAGTGTATATAATTATATTACTTTATTATTATTATTATTATTATTATTATTATTATTATTATTATTATTATTATTACATAATTAATCATTATTAATATATTATTATTACATAATTAATATTATGTTATATTATATTATAATTAATATAATAATTATTATATAATTATATTGTTATAATTATATTACTGTGTTTGGTCTTTCTCACTATGTTTAAATAAAAGCAGGGACGGAGAAATCCAGTCCCGATCTGATCGGAAAAACTCTCGTATTTGCGTTCAATCGCTTTTTTTCCTGCAAGTGGTGCAGTTCCCATGACCCCTGAGGAAACTCAACCACCCTCTGAGGGACGGAGAGATAAAGCCCATGCCGCACAGAAAGCCACGTCAAACAAAGCCCAATCTTCCAAGAGTAGAAACGATACCTGTTAGTAAGAGCACCCTGCGCTGGCCATCAGCTCGGGTCGGTGTCACTATAGAATCCGTCGCATAGAAGCAGCAGGAAACCTTACACTGCTTGAAATCGAATAGTCTTTATCAGAAAATAAACGCAGTGACTTTTAAAGCCTATGGATGTCCTTATCAGCTGCTGCATCTTTTAAAAAAGGGCATTTCTCTCCTGCCTGGGACGGAGATCTCTGCCGAGTGTTCAGCCTCCTTTTTATTGGCTTGTATTACGTCTTATTCAACAGCTCACAGGTGGAAAACGGACAGAGTAAAATGCTGTGAAGTGCACGTCTATTCATCAACATCCAGGCTCTGAGCTTCTTTGAACCAATTAAAGGGTTTACCTCGATTTTTTTTTTTTGCCTGAACATGTTTATATCCTGTTATTGTAAGGCTGCACGAGCCCAGCAGACACATCCGTTAGATTTTTATTCAGACCGGTTTTGTAATCCCAGCAGCTTATGTTTTTGGTTTCTAATAAACAGGAGATACTTTATGAGTGTGTGTGGAAGGGTTTCCTCCTGAATAGCACTTTGTACTGCATTTTAATGTATGAAAAGTGCTTTATAAATAAAGTTTATAAAATGGCACGAACACAAGAGCACAAGGACTTTACCCAGATATGTGTCCAGGGTGGCTTCCTCGTACATTTGCACACTCTTTGGAAAGCTTTACATGTATTAATTGGTTGGTTTAATTGATTTTAGTGTGTGTGTGTGTGTGTGTGTGCTTGGAAATGTGTGCATTAGGTGGAAGGTTTGTTCAGGGGGGCATCTGACCCTTGGGGATTTGGTTCGGCCCCTAATTAATCTGTCTTCTGGCCGGAGGCTCGGTGGCAATTAAAGAGAAGCTATCAGCATCCTACCAGCATGATGCCAGAGAGCAGAGCACGTGTTCACACACAAGGTTTTACCACAAGCTACGAGAGCAAATGTGCTAAAAGAGAAATCTCCGCTTCTAACAAGAACAATGGACGTTAGGCTCTTCCTGACATTCTTTATACTCACGTATATATTCTGTTTTTTTTACCTTATAAGTCTTTCTTAAGGACATCACTTTCAGATCCTGTTCATCTGCTGTAGATAGTTCTTTAGGCCTGACACTTCTTCTTCTTTTGTCCTCCACTTGTCCAGTTTCCTCAAATGTTTTAAGGACACACTGCACACCATGCTGAGATATGCCAAGTTTTCAGCTAACAGCTCTTTGGGAATCACCTTGTTGCTGCAGAAATCCTGTTTTCTGTCTGTCAGACTGTGTTATCTTTGCTGTTTTTCACACATGCAGCTAAAGAAATGGGAACAAATCTTAATTCCAGTCTAAAATCCACAAAGAGCTTCTAGATTATTCATTTATGGTGGCATAAAACAGTTTAATCATTTAATTTATATGAATTGTTCCATAATTAGTCATTAGATTATATCTTATATTAATTTTTTAAGCTTTAAATTTAATCTTATTTACTTTTTCTTGATGTTGAATAACATATAATTCTTATTATTGTCGTTTTTTTCGTACTTTTCTACTTTTAGACGTGATAACGTTAATTTTTGGGGGATTTTTATTTTTTAAAACCGAATTTCTTATATTAATTTGACTCTTTTGGTAACTGAAAGCAGTTTTAACGTAAATATACAAAAAAGTTGCAACTATGAAGCTGTTTTTCACACATGCAGCTAAAGAAATTGGAACAAATGATGTGTCTCTGTGACAGGCTGCTGGGAACAAAGTGCCCAAAGATCCAGTTTAAAATGGCTTCTTTGCTTAGTTGTCTGTTCTGTGTGGACACAACACTGGTTCATCCCTTGAGTTAGGAGCCTTTTTCCTGCCTGAATGGTTCATAGGTCAGAGTTAAGTGGCTTAACAAAGAAAAAACACATTCCTCTATAGATGCTCAGGTACAAGGACTGGACTGAAGAGGGAAAAAGCAGAAAATGTCCAAAGAAAAACTTTAAAGGAGAACTATTGACCAAAATTACAAAGAAATTAGAGCTGGATCAAGACTTTTATACAATAAAGTACATTTAAACAAAACTATAATACTATAAATGTGGCTTAATTCAATATTCTAACAGATCCTGTTCATCTGCTGTAGATAGTTCTTTAGGCCTGACACTTCTTCTTTTGTCCTCCACTTGTCCAGTTTCCTCAAATGTTTTAAGGACACACTGCACACCATGCTGAGATATGCCAAGTTTTCAGCTAACAGCTCTTTGGGAATCACCTTGTTGCTGCAGAAATCCTGTTTTCTGTCTGTCAGACTGTGTTATCTTTGCTGTTTTTCACACATGCAACTAAAGAAATGGGAACAAGATACAAATCTTTGCAATAGGCTGCTGCTAACAAAGTGCCTAAAGATACAATTTAAAATGTGTCGACATAAAACAGGCTTACGAGTTACAACAAAACGAGCACTGGACTGAAAATAAGTGGAAAAAAAAGCAGCCAAACGTCCAAAGAAACCCTCAGAAAGTTTGAAAAACTCACCTCAACAGCACCTTGAATTATTACAAGAATCAATTAGATTAGAATGAAATCGGGAAAAAAATGAGGGGTGGTTTAATAATTTCTGCTGTTAGATAAATTAGATAAATAAATCATGCCCTGTGCCTTCTTCCATGCAACATTGTAGAGACCAAACTGTGCTCTAAGGCAGAACTGTTTGTACTTCTGTCTGAGGAGACCTCCAGCATCCAGTATAAATCCAGGTTTTCCACAGACTGTGCAGCATGCATTAATCCCGCTTTTCTTACCCAACTTCTGAAGCTCAACCCAGGAGCAAGTTCAGTTCTAAACCAATGCAGTGCCTGTGACGCAGCATATGTAGTGATGATAAGTGTTCAGTGGTCTTGGCCCCTTTAAGGGGCCCGAAATGTCTGATGACGTTTTGTGTTTGGGTTTTTTTCGTCAGCCTTATTGAACGAGTTTTTATCTGTTCTGGAGCTTGAATAAACAGCGGGTGTCAAACGCCATATTCTTTGGAAAAATCACACCTTTTCTGGTCTTTTAGATTTCCCACACCAAGCTACAGTATAAAGCTGCCCTTCAAAGGTACAAGAACAACCCAAAGACGTCCCTCTTTAAGGCCCGAAACACAAAGAACAGTAACACACGCTCACCTACACAAACATAAATACAGTATTTGCGTACAGGTACACAGTCGGTGTACACAAGCAGAACGATATGTGCTCATAAAAGCAGTTGTTGTCAATAAAAGCAATGTGTGGTTAGGCAGGACACGGATGCGGACTCAGGTGGAAGACAAGAAGCTGGGTTTATTGGCAAGACACAAAGTTAAACAAAAGGCGTGTTTCATGAGCGTCTGAGCCGGATGAGAAAAACAAACTGGAACAAAAACATGACTAAGGATAAACAAAGCAAGGAACATTACTTGGGAAAAACATGAATAACAATTAACTTTACGAGAAACGTAGCGTGGCATGAAGGGATGAAAATCAAGTAAGGATATCACAAAAGGACAGGGGAGACTGGAAACTAAATAGGGAACTGGGAGTGATTGGCTGTGTTCGAAACCGCCTACTTCTCCCACTACTCCTACTAACTTTAACTTTTTTTAAGTTCCCAGATGCATACTAGATTCTCTGAAATGTTGGGTATGCATCATGAGGTTACTACTCATACTCAAACTACCCAAGATGTGTGGGAGAAGGATGTCATGACATTCTCATGACTTCTGGCCTAGTTACATCGTGTGCCTTGCTGACTGGTTCAGATGAATATTGTTGATAGTTAGAAGAGTTGTTTAACATTAGGCACCTCCAGAGAGTGCCACGTACGCTTGTTTTGATAAGGACCAGCATAAAGAGAGATCACAGAAGGAAGACGGCAGACATTTTGTACATTCTGTATGCATATTTGCTGTGACAGTTTGTTCAATAAACTCCCCAATGGACGGCTGACCAACGCGTGATTCGACTCATTTTCTCCACAACAGATGCAACATAACGTGACGTCGCCGATCGTCATTTCCTGTCAAAACGGCAGTTTCAAGCTAGCTACAACGAGGGTAGGTTCACTTCCTGTTTTCAAAACAAAAGCACCAATTGTATCGTAATGGCTTTCCCTATGATAAAAGGCAACGGGTGTTTTATTTTGTGAAAATAACCGGAAATGCGTTGCTCACTACGGCTAGCTTTAGTAGCTCTGAATTCATGGGAACAGAATTGTAAATAGCCGGTATTTTGTCAGGTTTTCAACACGTTGGGGATCTAAACGACTACTTTCTCGCCTGAAAATGTTTCAAATGTTGCTAAAGTTTACAGAGTTTAGAGCTTAAGCGAAATCAGCTTCAGGCCGGCTGATTTCGGCTCGGGCAGGAGCGAATTGCATTGTGGTTAAACGCTCTGCATACTGTCTGATCGAGCAGTATGCAGTATGGAAGTTAGTATGTAGTATGTAGTAGGCGGTTTCGAACACAGCCGTTGTGAATGAGTGTGCAGCTGGTGACAATAAAAAACAGGTGACATGAGTGAAGCTAATGAACTGAGTGAGGGAAAAAACAATGGCAAAACCTAACTAAACATGAACTCAAAAACCAAGACATGAAACAACCTAAAACATGATAAAACACAAAACTAAAAACATGGGGAAAATCCCATGGGAGTGACAGTTGTAACATGCACATAATCCCAACTATTCGCACACATTCTTCCTGTCAGAAGCAGCTCTTGTTTCTCTGAGAGCAGGGTTTGTCTGACATGCTCAAACAGCGTGTGAAATCTGATTACAGTCTTACACGGCTTCGCTCAGCTGTCGCCGTTACTGCCGCCTCACCTGCGCTGTCTGGCTGCCCTCCTCCCCATCTTCCTTTCCCCCTCTGTGGGTCTGTGTCATGGCGCTCCTCTCTGGCTCACTGCTTACATGGACTCTGGTAAAGCCGAAGGGTCACTTCTGAGTGTATATTTTCACATTTCCAGTAAAAGCTGCTCTCATTCACATATTTTTCTGTTTCTTTTGTCAGACGGCTGCTCGGGACTGTCGCTCAGCTCTAATAAAATCCTGATTTTAGCATCTTCTCGCAGCACGTGATCTCCCACAGAGACCGTAAGAAGCATCAGAACGTCTGCAGCCTTTAACGATGCTGTTGCGTCAACATCGTACTGCGACAAGGACAGAGTTGCATAGCTCGACTTAAAGGGATAGGTCGCCTCTTTTGACATGAAGCTGACGTCCCATACTAGCAATATCATTTATGAACATTTTCTTACCCCCTGCTGCGTTCTGTGAGCCGAGTTCCAGCCTTGTTTTGGCGTTGATGAAAATAGTCAGGTTGAATACTGATTCTGGTAATGTTTCAGTCCTGGTTCTGTTGGACCTCAGTGCTGCGTTTGATACTGTAGATCACAGAATCCTGTTGCACAGGCTGGAAAACTGGGTTGGACTTTCTGGAGCGGTCCTTAACTGGTTCAGGTCCTACTTAGAAGGCCGGAGTTATTTTGTTACAATTGGCAGCTATGAATCTGAGCGAGTGGCCATGACTTGTGGAGTCCCCCAGGGGTCAATTCTTGGACCTCTTCTGTTTAACTTGTATATGCTCCCTTTGGGTCAGATATTGCAGAATTTTAACATCAATTATCACAGTTATGCAGACGATACACAACTTTATGTGTCTCTGTCACCGGACGACTGCAGCCAGCAGATACACTGGAAAAAATCTAAATCTTACCAAGTATATTTGTCTCATTGAGTATCTCATTACACTTGATATAAGACACAACTGCCTAACAAGTACCATTTCAGCCAGATATAGGGACTTGTTTTAATACAATACATCTTGGATATCTTGTTAAGTGAAAAAGTCTTGAAAACAAATTGTTCTGAGCCATATTTCACATGAAACAAGCTTTTTTTTTTCATTTGAAGAGGTTTTTAAGCTAATTTCAAGATCACTTTTAACTCAAAAGTCCTAAATATCACATCTTATTTCAAGAAATCTTGACAAGCCGATTTTCACTAGTTCCATTTTTTGCTTATTTCAAGCAAAAACGTCTCGTATTGTTGTTTTTTCACTTATTTTTGGAGGGGCATTTTTTCCAGTGTGTACTGTGTCAGTGTCTGGAGGAAGTAAACACCTGGATGAGAGAGAATTTTCTACAATTACATTTTCTACATTTTCTAAGCAGCGCGAGCCTGGAACAGCTATTTTTCTCCCTTTTTTGCCTCCTCTGAATGATCTTTTTTGTCCTCCCCTCTTCTCCTCGGTCCATTTTCTCTCTCTCTGCATCCGAGTTTTGCCGCAGGCATTGTGCCATCTGCTATTGACATTTTTAGAATGAGGGAAAACTTGTGAGAACAGCGTGTTTACTGGTCCATTGTGGTCCACGATTAAGAATTCAGTTCTCCGCTCAGGGTGGCCAGCGATGTGGGGGCATCACCCCAAACAAAAGAAGGACTTAAACTGGAAATAATCTGGAATTTGGATTTTTATCTTCACCAATCTGTTCAGCTGTGGCAGCTGGAGATGACAGCACGACTCTCCCAGTGTCGGTCCTCTGCATCTTTGATCCTTCAGAGTCACTACGCTGGATCTCACACATTATTTTAGACTCTTTATCACTGCCAGGTTGCAGGTATTTAGAGAGGACTGCAGCACATGTAAAACCTTCCTGTGTTTCCAGAGGGAGCCTTAAAATCCTATTAATTGCCTCAGGTGATGCCGGCTTGAGTCAGGATGAGTATTTGAGCTTATCAGGCCTCTGTGGGCCGGTCCTCATCACTGTTTAAAGCTCATGACTTCAGGTCACTGGTGACTAACAGTAAAACACACAAGTGATCTGAGTGAATCACCAACTCAGGCCACATTACACTTGTGTGCATGCTGATAAATGCGTACTGGACCTTTTTTAAGTTGTAAAATATATCTGATGTTCTACTGCATTCGGTTTTGAAATGAAAAAACAATATGTTTGGTGATTCTTTGCTGATTTGTTAGCAACATTAATACATTTTAAGCATTTAAAGGGATAGTTCGCCTCTTTTGACATGAAGCTGTATAACATCCCATATCAGCAACATCATTTATGAACATTTTCTTACCCCCTGCTGCGTCCTGTGAGCAGAGTTCCAGCCTCGTTTTGGCGTTGATGAAGGTAGTCCGGCTAGTTGGCTGGGGTTTAAAAAATAAAGCGTTTTGCTTCTCAAAACAATATGCGTTCAAAAGAGTAATACATTTGCATCACAAAATCGTTCTCCAGGAAAAAGTCAGACCTCACAATCGCTTGGCTCTATTTTCTCTCCCTTCATATCACTGCATGCATCACCTATAACTTGGCTAAAGACACATCTCCAATCATAACAGTTGAAAATGAGGGATTTAGATCAATGATAAGGACTCTAAACAAGCTACTTTAAGGGGCTTAAAGGGATAGTTCGCCTATTTTGACATGAAGCTGTATGACATCCCATATTAGCAACATCATTTATGAACATGTTCTTACCCCCTGCTGCGTCCTGTGAGCCGAGTTCCAGCCTCGTTTTGATGTTGACGAAGGTAGTCCGGCTAGTTGGCTGATTGATAGTTGACGATTTTGTGATGCAAATGTATTACTCTTTTGAACGCATATTGCTTTGAGAAGCAAGATGCTTTATTTTCGGGACCCCAGCCAACTAGCCAGACTACCTTCATCAACACCAAAACGAGGCTGGAACTCTGCTCACAGGACGCAGCAGGGGGTAAGAAGATGTTCAGAAATGATGTTGCTGATATGGGATGTCATACAGCTTCATGTCAAAAGAGGCGAACTATCCCTTTAAGCGTCAATCTATCTGGGATTAGTTGTTGATCCAAATGATCCAAATTAAGGGTGAAGCTTGGTTTCTGTTGCAGAAACATGTCCCGTTTCTCCCTCAGAGCTCGGAAAGCTTCTGATATCCGCTGCCTGGACTTGATTATGGTGATGCTGTGTTGTGACTCAGCCACTGAGCTCTGAGATTTATCACCGGCTGCAGCCGGCTCACCCGGCACTGTGAACTGTACGGTGAAGCTATTGATGCACACACTGGATGACTCTTGTTTACAAGCCTCTTATTGGCTCGGTGCCTACCTGTTTATGCACTTTTCTTCGGAGGACCGGAAGCCGTCGGGCCTAACGCGTGGAATGATCTCCAATCTCATATGAAACTGTCAGAACTTCTTCCACTGGAAGCTTTCCGCTCCATATTTTAAAAGAAAAAACACTTTTAATTACAGCTGGGCGAGTTAACTCGTTATTATCGCGTTAACTCATTAATTATTTAATGCCGATAAATATTTTATCGCGCATTAAGGCAGGTTTTATTTATTTATTTTAAAAAAACTTTTTTTTTTTTTAGAAAATAATATATATTTTTTTTTAATTAAAAAAAATTAAATTGGGGGCAGAGAGAGAGGGAACAACATGCAGCACAGGGCCGTCCGATGCGGGGCTTGAACCGGGGCCAGCTGCAGCGAGGACTGTAGCCTCTGTACATGGGGTGCCTGCTCAACCCACTACGCCATGGACCCCCCCTGTTTTATTATTTATTTTATTTTGTAAAACTATGTTGCTCACTGGCTTTTATTTTGTAAAAGTCTGTTGCTGTCTGCTGCGTAACAGGAAAAGAAAGTAATCGGCGGATCCACCAAACATGGAGAAGGGTACGGAACTTTTACTCGGCCATTTTCATTTTAAAGTTCTTCCAGACGGCGGAGTCGACAGAACCAAAGTCATCTGTAAACACTGCCAAGTTGAATTGTCTTCTCAGCGTAGTAGTTCCAGTCTAAAATATCACTTAAAGGCAAAACACACAACTGATAGCAGCAAGTCATTCAAGGAAACAGACAGTGGAGCGAGGCTTCTACATAAAAACTACAGAAAGATGCTGATGTTAAAAGTGTGTTTGCACAACAAATGTTATGGCACTTTCATTCATATGGCAGCACATTTAAAATAAAACTAAATGCTAAAAGCTATACACTACTTTTGGATTCATTTTTGGATTTTGTGTACAAATGCGATTAATCGTGATTAATCAGGGAAATCATGTGATTAATTAGATTAAATATTTTAATAGTTGCCCAGCTCTAATTCTAATTTCTTTAACTTCTTGCACTTTATATTCTTAAACTTTGTTTATGTGAGTGTCTGCCTTTCTGGGCCGGGTCAGCCTTGTGAAAGAGGTCTTTTATCTGGTTAAATGAAAGTGTCATCCAGTCAGTGCGTTAAAAAGAGGGAAAAAAGCATCTAAAAACAGATGAATGAATAACGCACACACACAGGCATACCCACGAGCATTATTGCACCGATCGCTTGGATTAGAAATGATTTAAACGTCACGTATTGGCGGCCGGTTTCTGATGTCTCTCCTCTTTAAGGCGATGCTGGGACGCATCTCCACCAAGCCTCTTCATTTGCATCCATATAACTTCAGCCGTGCTTTGGTTACAGTCTCAGTGTGCGCATGTAAAACATATGAAAATCCGTCCTCTGACCACCGACACTGGGACATCTTCACATTTGCATTTAGTGCAGAACACGTGGATCAATGCACAGCTCGCAGAGCAGATGGTCCTAATCTATGTGAAGTTAAACCCCGCAAAGCGTTGAATTCTTTGAATTAATGAATGAATTTGTTCTTATTTGTTCCTGATTATAATTACTGCAGGTGTCAGTGACTCTGAACCGCACGTCCTCGAATCATAAAAGTTCTTTTTAAACAGTAATGCGGTTTATTTGCTTTTCAATTATCATCGCAGATGCAAGAATTAACCGGGGACCTCTTTTCTATTAGTATGGTAAATGAGGTGATTAGCTTGATTCGGCGATAATCAGCAAATCGAATGCCTAATGAAGCCCGTCTGACCCAGTCATAATTGGCTCGGAACGAGGAGTGCTTCTCTCTAATTGCTTGCAAGGACTTTCACGATCCCAATGATGTCATATCGATCTAAAGTGTGTTGATCTCTCATCTTGCTGCTTGAATGCTGTTTGTGTGACGTGGAGGTTTAAGGTTCTATATCTGACTTATAACTGCAAAACTCTCCGTTGGCTCCTTTTTTTGCAGCGCGATGGATCCTGTTGTAGACGAAAAACACCTTTTCAAACTATTAAATAGATAGATTTATTTATAAGACTCGTAGTCTATGGAGTTTATTTTGTGTCAATAAGTTTAAAGAAGACTTTTATAAGAGCAAGCAAAATATAAATAAATACGATCTCTGAAGAATGGCATAATCGTAAACTATAGACATGTCCTTACCTCGGACTGCATTTTGCCATTCTTCAGAGATCGTATTCCTTCGCGCCGTTGTTGGCGTTTTTAGAACCAATCAGAAGCAGAGTAGCTGCTGTGGCCAGAGCTGCTTCGTACGCTTGCTTAGCTGTCTGTCAAACACAAATAAGCCAATAGGAATGCCCCCGTCGAAAGCCCACCCACCAGGCACGTTTGTGTCAAAACCGCAAACAAAAAGTCAGGGAGCGCAAACGAGAAAGCTGGAGACGTAATCAAAGAAAACGACAACAACCAAAACTGAGAAGGAGGCGAAGGCAAATAATTTACACAATTTCAGTTTTTTTTTATTGCAATCATGTATTTTTTGTTTGAATTTGTTTTTTTTGTTTGACTTTTTTAAATTTAGTTTTTTAATTGATATATTTTGCTTGCTCTTATAAAAGTCTTCTTTAAACTTATTGACACAAAATAAACTCCATAGTAGTCCAGATCACATAGAAAAACAATCAATTATAAAAGTACATAAAAAGAACATTCATAAAAAAAAGAAAAAGAAAACTCCTAATCTTTTAGGAGGCAATCATACCAAAAATAAGTAAAAAAACAACAAATAAAAGACGTTTTTGCTTGAAATAAGCAAAAAAAATCTGCCAATGGAACTAGTGAAAATCGGCTTGTCAAGATTTCTTGAAATAAGATGTGATATTTGGGACTTTTGAGATAAAAGTGATCTTGAAATTAGCTTAAAAACCTCTTCAAATGAAAAAAAAAGCTTGTATCATATGAAATCCGGCTCAAAACAATTTGTTTTCAAGACTTTTTCATTTAACAAGATATTCCAGATGTATTGTCTTCAAACAAGTCCCTATATCTGGCTGATATAGTACTTGTTAGGCAGTTGTGTCTTATATTAAGTGTAATGAGATATTTTAACTAGAAATTAGACAAATAAACTTGGTAAGACTTTGATTTTTTCCAGTGTTTGTCTGTCAAAAAAAACAACTGATCAGGTATTAGCTTCTTATCCTGATATCTGCATGTTAAAAACATCTGACAAGTAGAAAAAAAAATCCTTTTTTAATTTGAGTGATAAAACACATCTTTATAGTCACCTGTTCAGGGTGGACCAGTTTAGTGTGGGATCTGATCATTAACCAGCTTGTTAATGATCAGATCCAGCAGTCAGCGGTGTGTATTTTACTACCACACTGGAAAAAATGCCCCTCCAAAAATAAGTAAAAAAAACAACAAATAAAAGACTTTTTGCTTGAAATAAGCAAAATAAATCTGCCAATGGAACTAGTTAAAATCGGCTTGTCAAGATTTCTTGAAATAAAATGTGATATTTAGGACTTTTGAGATAAAAGTGATCTTGAAATTAGCTTAAAAACCTCTTCAAATGTAAAAAAAAAAGCTTGTTTCATATGAAATGTGACTCAAAACAATTTGTTTTCAAGACTTTTTCACTTAACAAGATATTCCAGATGTATTGTCTTCAAACAAGTCCCTATATCTGGCTGAAATGGTGCTTGTTAGGCAGTTGTGTCTTATATCAAGTGTAATTAGATACTCAATGAGAAAAATATACTTGCTAAGATTTAGATTTTTTCCAGTGTGTGTATATATATACATTTTATTTTTTTACCTCCTACTTTATATATATATATATATATATATATATATATATATATATATAATATTGTACTCCATGTTTTTTTTGCTGTTTTGCACCAGAGATAAGAGGGCAACACTATTTCCATTCTGTGCATGTCCTGCACATATGGCAGCATTGACATCATTCTCTGAATACGTGTGCAGGTCATGTTTTTAGTGGAGAACCAGATGGAAACTTGCTTCCTGGCTCCGGCTGGTCCTGTTTTCCATCAGAACAGAACTGAACTGAACTTTGGAGACTGATTGAATCATCGATTTTGACTAATTGATTGGCCCTAATAGAAGGCAGTTGGCTCCAGTGGCTGCACAGTTAACATTAGCATTAACTCAAAGTGTGCTCTGGACAGAAAAGCTACTAAACAAGTCCGTAAACAGTGATGTGTGCATCTCCTCTGCCGTGCCTGTCAGATACTCCTTGCATGTGTCCGTGCTGACGTTCCTCACAGGCCGTAAAGCTGCTCGTACGAACCTGCTGTTTCCCAGCAACCGCTGTTCCTGCTCCTCCTCATTCTGTGTTTTCTTTGTTTAATCCTCCAATTACATCCTTCTTACTCTAATTCTCTCATTAGGGGGGTTCTAATGAACGTATCCTCTGCAGCAGCAGAAGAGAAAGTTCTTCATGAGGGCTGTTTTCGTTGCAGCGTTTGGTGAAAAATTCCCCAAATTCTCCTGATTTTCACCAGAACGGATCGTTGGTGTCTCAGCGTTTCTCCTGAGCTCGTTGAACTGTGTCACCCAGGTCGTGGTAATTGTGAGGGCTTGAATAGGGGCGACCAGACGTCTTGAAGATGTTTCAGCTCTCGTCCGAAAAGGCCCAATTAGTTTTAGAAGTGACAGAAGCGGACAGAAGAAATGTCTTCTGAGGAATTTATTGACAGATTTTCGGTACGCAGTGATGCGTGACACAGGCAGGCTGTCAGAGGTGGGATCGAATTACAGGCTGACAGGCCGAGAGCGGGACGGCTGACATGCAAAGCAGCTGGGGAGGCAGCAGTCGTCCTGAGGCGCCCAGAGCACATGGTGAACAGGCAGGATCATTCACAGGATAATATTCAAGGGACAGATTCCTCAGCTCTGCGTGTAAAACAGCAAGTTCAATTCGGTTTTATTTATATAGCGCCAAATACAACAAAAGTCATCTCAAGGCTCTTAAATAATAAAGTCCAATTCAAGCCAATTGGAATTCAATTCATTGTAATCATAATTATTTATAAAATAATCCAATTCATTCATATACACTGGAAAAAATCAAAGTCTTACCAAGTATATTTGTCTCATTTCAAGTCAAAATATCTCATTACACTTAATATAAGACACAGCTGCCTAACAAGTACTATTTCAGCCAGATATAGGGACTTGTTTGAAGACAATACATCTAGAATATCTTGTTAAATGAAAAAGTCTTGAAAACAAATTGTTTTGAGTCACATATCATATGAAACAAGCTTTTTTGACATTTGAAGAGGTTTTTAAGCTAATTTCAAGATCACTTTTATCTCAAAAGTCCTAAATATCACATCTTATTTCAAGAAATCTTGACAAGCCGATTTTCACTAGTTCCATTGGCAGATTTTTTTTGCTTATTTTAAGCAAAAACATCTTTTATTTGTTGTTTTTTTTTACTTATTTTTGGAGGGGCATTTTTTTCAGTGTAGAGCCAATTCAAAAACAATTTCCCATCTAAGGAAACCAACAGATTAAACAGATTGGCTGTGAGTGTTAAGAAGACTACGAGTGGATGCGATGAAGGCCGAGCCGAGTATGGAACCAGGGAACCAGGTTTCACTCCCACAGATGGAAATAAGAAGGAAAACCAGAAAAAAAGACATTTTTTAAAAACTTTTGGACTCTGGAACTCTGGAAAAATCTCAGATATCTTTGAAAATTACGATGAATTCTGCTTTTTTTTGTGTCTTTTATAACTTTCTGTCGCTAACAGAGCGCTCTGCGCCGGCTTCGCTCGCTGCTCTGCATTCTGTCCACATCCTGTTTGGCATTTTTCTTCCCGCTCATCACCACAGGCCACCCCGTCTGTCTGTCCACCTCAGCAGCATTCGCAACACGATGATACACTGGAAAAAAGGCCCCTCCAAAAATAAGTAAAAAAAACAACAAATACAAGATGTTTTTGCTTGAAATAAGCAAAAAAATCTGCCAAAGGAACTAGTGAAAATCGGCTTGTCAAGATTTCTTTAAATAAGATGTGATATTTGGGACTTTTGAGATAAAAGTGATCTTGAAATTAGCTTAAAAACCTCTTCAAAAAAAAAAAAAGCTTGTTTCATGTGAAATATGACTCAAAACAAGATGTTTTCAAGACTTTTTCACTTAACAAGATATTCAAGATGTATTGTCTTCAAACAAGTCCCTATATCTGGCTGAACTAGTACTTGTTAGGCAGTTGTGTCTGATATTGAGTGTAATGAGATACTCAATGAGACAAATATACTTGGTAAGATTTAGATTTTTTTCCAGTGTACAAGCCCTTTAAACAATCTTTTCCATATCTCTCTGTGGCTCGGAGGAGACTTTAATGTTCCCCCTGTCTCATATTGTGACAGCATCTCAGCGTAATTGCAGCGCTCGGGCCGCTCTTTTGGTTTTTCCTGCTCTGCTGCATGCTAAATCAAAGCTCTCCAGTTTGATTTTCTCCTTCTTGTGCGGAGCGTGAGAGGTCACGCTTTAAAATATACAGTCTTTTGATACATAAATCTTCTTTGTCGTGCTGAAGAAGTGGGACTTCCTCTTTTATCTTTGCTGCGCACTGCTGCGAAATAAACTGTCATCCAATAAAACCCCAAACAAGCTGCGGAATAAACAAACCCGCCGAAAGACTCTGGGTTCCCGATAATTGGTGCCAAGCTTGTACAGTACACACAGAGCACAGGCGCAGGGGCTTTGTGCACTAACTAGGACTGTGTTGTGTAACAAAAACAAGGTGTGTGTGTCACCGCCCGGTTAGCTTTGCTCATGCGAAGAAGTGGCCGGCAGGAAAGGAGGCCTCGGCTTTAGCGCAGAGCGGCAGATTAATTTTACAGAGGAGGAAACCGTCTTATGTAAACAGCTGAGGTACGAAAGCAGAGCCGGGTGGTGTGATCCTTTCAAAGAGTCGGTTCCACTTTACACACCCGGGTTACCATTCAGCTCTGCCTTCAACAAAGAAGCAGACTTTTACTGTGAGTCCTCACCTGGTTCACCTGGTGTTCAGTTTCATCTTTGGGAGGAACTCTGATGGGGCTGTAAGGCCACTCAGTTTTTAATTTATGCTGGGCAACTCTGCACACACTGGAAAAAATGCCCCTCCAAAAATAAGTAAAAAAACAACAAATAAAAGACGTTTTTGCTTGAAATAAGCAAAAAAATCTGCCAATGGAACAGGTGAAACGCGGCTGTCAAGATTTCTTGAAATAAGATGTGATATTTGGGACTTTTGAATTAAAAGTGATCTTGAAATTAGCTTAAAAACCTCTTCAAATTAAAAAAAATTTCAATTTTTTCCAGTGTGTTCCTTGTTTTTAAATTCATTTGAATGATTTTATTTGGTTCCCTTTATATTCTTTTATGTATTTTTAATGCTTCTTACACTCCCTGCTGCAATGCTTTCATTTTATGTGAAGCACTTTGAATTGTTCTGTTTTGGGCTTCAGGAACTCTTTGAGTTGATGTCATTCGAATCTTTCCTGCTATCCAGAAATGAAGAATTAAAAGAAGTGTATAGACTTTGGGCGCATCACATCTCAGGTTGGGGATCAGGCAGAAGACGGCTGCTGGCAGAGAAGACGACAGAGCTCGGGCTCTTTGTTGGTTTTAGCCAAAGGGAACAGTGTGTCTCTCCATCTCATTGTGTCTCTGGACTTTAGCTTAAGGCCCTTCGTAAGAAACGATCTGAAAGGCTTTCACCAATCAGCACGTTTGCAAAAGGCCTGATGTTGATCCTGCGTGCACATCAGTGCTCAGCCTCTTTCATTTTCTCCTGCCTTGTTCTCTGTCAAATCCCATCTTCTCCTCCTCATCCCCTTCCTCCCTCATCCTCTTGTCCTTCACTCACCCCGTGTTCTCTCCCTCCCTTTCTGTGGCAGATCTCTCATCACGCCCTCTGGGGTGTCGTTTAGCCGGGATGAAGCCTGTATGTGTGGGTCTATGGCAGAGATACTCACATTGGCAGCAAAATCAAGGGCAGAGACACTTTTACCACAACATACTAAGTTCCCCTTTTGCAAATATGCATTTCTACATATAAAACATCCCACAAAAAAAGAAACAACACAGCAAATACATTTTCAATTAAGACCACATTTACCTTAATACTGGGATGAGAGGAAGCTGGCGTGCATGTCCCTGACTTTCTTCATGTTGTATTTGTAGTTTGTTGTTGTAATCATAGTGAGACATTCAGGATGAGCATGGTTTTTGTGCTGGTTTTTGTGCTGGTTTTTGTGCTGGTTTTTGCCCTTTTTTAATTAAAAACCGATCCATGGTGCCTGCATTGTGCCTGCCTCACATTTTAACTACTGATTTTATCTATTGTTCTTATTTCTTTCTTTTTTGTTTAAAATTTAAATCATGCTTTTTATTTCTACTGTTTTAATGTATCTGTAAAGCACTTTGAATCGCCCTGTAGTTGAACTGTGCTGTACAAATAAACTTGCCTTGCCTTGCATCTTGCTGGCTAAAGGAGCTACCCTGCTCTGCGGTCAAGTGTGAGGTGGTTTAAGTGGGCTGCGTTGCCAGGTTTAACAGTGTGCCCCCTTTAGGAAACACCATTAAGCCTTAAATAATACTTAATAAAAATACTTAATACTACAATAACGCAAAATTAATAGAAATACCTGATACTGTGCATTATTCGCTGTATGTTATTTGAAAAAAAAAAGTATTGTTATTGTTACCATATTGTTATAAGCTACTATGCGAGTGCGAGCCGCCAATTAAAGCTTGAGGAGCCGCGCAGTGAGTATCTCTGCTCTATGGGGATGATCCAAACACGGTCCCAGGCGCACTTACGCTCAGAAACGCACATGCTTGATGTGATTCTTTCTTTCTCTGCGTCTCTATCGGGTTGGAAACGGGGTGTGGCTGCCTTTCCTGTAACCATACAGAGTCAGAGGGGAGAGCGATGGCGAGAAGAGAAGCCCGGTGGAGAGGAGGCGATGGGAGGGAGGGGGTCAGATTAAAGAGGATGGGGGGGAGGCTGTGGGGTCTTTGCACGGGTGCAGACAGAAGCTGTGATCCTCCGCAGCTCAAAGCCTCCATAAGATAAGAAGCGTTTGATTCACACTGATGCAGCGCCGCACTCATCGACTTCTCAAATTGAGTTTCATCCTCCCGGATTCAAAAGTCACAAATGCCGCTTATCTCATCAAAACCAAACCATATTGGAGCTTTTTAAAGTGATTCTTATCAGGCAGCGGCCGCTCTTCTACTTATTGAAAGAGGCGCTTTACGCACACGGGCAATTTAATTTGTGATCTTACACTGGAAAAAATGCCCCTCCAAAAATAAGTAAGAAAAACAACAAATACGAGACGTTTTTGCTTGAAATAAGCAAAAAAATCTGCCAATGGAACTAGTGAAAATCGGCTTGTCAAGATTTCTTGAAATGAAATGTGATATTTCGGACTTTTGAGATAAAAGTGATCTTGAAATTAGCTTAAAAACCTCTTCAAATGTCAAAAAAAGCTTGTTTCATGTGAAATATGACTCAAAACAATTTGTTTTAAGATATTCAAGATGTATTCTATTAAAACAAGTCCCTATATCTGGCTGAAATGGTACTTGTTAGGCAGTTGTGTCTTATATTAAGTGTAATGGGATACTCAATGAGACAAATATACTTGGTAAAATTTAGATTTTTTCAAGTGTAGTGGGACGCACTCGCAGCGTTGCATAAGTACAGGATGCAGGAAAAATGACGGGCGTTGGAAGCACATTGTGACTAAATTAGAGCCGAGGAAACAATAGCGGTGACGTTGAACATGCTCCAGCCACAGCATGCTACATGCTACATGCTACATGCTACAGCATGAGCAGATTTATGTGCTGTTGACTGTGGAACACATGACCTCCCAGTATGCACCCACATAGACTCAGCATAAACTGCATTAAAAACATCCCCAGTTTGCGGATTTTAGAGAGAGGGAAGCAGTTTGAGTGCAGCCAGGAAAACAAATCATTTCGAGCCTCATATCTCAGATTGAATTTGAGGATTTCAGAGATGGAGCCTCAGACGTAAGCGAGCACCCTCTCTGGAAAATGAGTGGATTTCTTAGATCAACTGGAGGATTTCTGAGAACCTCCTACAGCTTCTTCTGATTAAAACAAAAAAGCTGGGCATTTAGCAGCCCTGCTTGTAGTTAAATCCCTCCAATCATTAACAAAAGTAGTCCTTGTCCTGGAGCAGCTGTGGACACATTTCTGCATCAGGCGGCAGCTGCTGCCGGCACAGCTTCAACTTAACTGCCAGTTGGCCAGTTGGTAATTTATTTGCCTCCATCAAGGTCACCTCGTAAAAATACTCGCCTTGAAAACAAACATAGGCCTGCTATAATGCTAATAATCATAAAACTGAATGGTATTTTGCAGTGGGAGATGAGACGTGAGGTTCGGCAGCCCTTCGGCTGGAAGGGGTCCGCTGTTGTTTAAGGACTTCTCAGAGGAAAGAGGGCCACCACAGGAGCTATCTTTGGTGGTATGCAGGATTGTAAATGGTGTTTCTGGGGTTTGTGAAGTGCATTGTGTGCAAGCAGCAGCTGGATCAATCAGCAGGCGGCACTGCAGCGTGCATGAATGCTTGAATTGGAGCTTCAGGTCGCCTTCGTGGCCTTGATGATCACTCAGTGGGGTTACATGGCACTGAAAGGATCGGATTATTGGCTAAATTACAATAAGACTGAGTAATTAAATTCATAAAGACACCTTAATCTGACAAGAAATCAGATCGGATCGGATTAAGACTTCGAAATAACTGGGTTGAAAGTGAAATTAAACGTGTTTGAAGACGGTGAAGCATGTGATGAATTAGACTTTGGCTGTGTTCGAAACCGCATACTTCTCCTACTACTCATACTGACTTTTTTCCCAGATGCATAGTAGATGCTCCGAAATGTTGGGCTACTACTACTTATCATGAGGTTACTACTAAACTCAAACTACCCAAGATGCAACGTAACTTGACGTCGCAGATCGTCATTTCCTGTCAAAACGACAGTTTCAAGCTAGCTACAACGAGGGTGGGTTCACTTCCTGTTTTCAAAACAAAAGCACCAATTGTCTGGTAATGGCTTTCCCCGTGATAAAAGGCAACAGGTATTTTATTTTGTGAAAATAACAGGAAGTGCGTTGCTCACTGCGGCTAGCTTTAGTAGCGCCGAATTCGTGAGAACAAAATTGTAAATAGCCGGTATTTTGTCAGGTTTTCAACACGTTGGGGATCTAAACGACTACTTTCTCGCCTGAAAATGTTTCAAATGTTGCTAAAGTTTACAGAGTTTAGAGCTCAAGAGAAATCAGCTTCAGGCCGGCTGATTTTCGCTCGGGCAGGAGCGAAATGCATTGTGGGTAAACGCTCTGCATACTGTCTGATTGATCAGTATGTAGTATGCAGTCTCGAACACAGCCTTTGCGTTCTGCGCATGCTCCAGATGTTTTCCCGGGGTCGTGACCCGGAAGTCAAAGGAGACGATATTCCTGTTGTTGTCGCCGTCAGAAAGAAACAAACAACGCGATGGAGAATGCTCCGTTGGGCATCGAGTTTGTGCAACAAGCAGCTCATCACAGACCAAATGTAGAGGGACGTAGCTTCATCTGGCTCTGCGTTCTCCATCTTTCTCCAATGCCTGAGTTTGTTGTTGTTGTTGTTGTTGTTGGAGGTGAAGAGGTCAACAGGAAGTGGCTCTATTAGCAACAGTTGGAATGGGTACAGCACCACCTATCATACCGGGGTATGACACGCTTTGTGCCTCTGATTTGATTCATTCTGCTATATATCCAAGGATAATTACCCTTGCTCAACTCATTCTTATTGTAATTTAGCCAATAATCCGATCCTTTCAGTGCTATGTGACCCCACTGAGTGATGCTGATATCCCCGCAGGTTTGACTGAGTGAGTGCACGCTTGTCCATTTGTCTTCCTGGATAGTGCAGAACATTAGACGTTGCTCCAGTCAGTATGTTTCCATCCCAGCATACAAGACGGGAATTGCTCTGTTGGCCCTTAATATACGTCAGTTAGAGGCTTTTTCACCGTTTGACTTATAACGTCAAAGTCCAAGAAGCCGACAAACAGTTCACCAGCAGCAGATGAACCGGACAGCTTTTTACAGATGTTGTTATGAACTCTTTGTTGTTTCAGGCTTCCTCTGTGTAGCTTAGTCTGAGCACTGCCACGAGCAGGAGCAACTATACTGCCAACTTTGTGTTCTGGGTCGACTGTTCACACTCATACATGCATTACATAAGTCTGGCTGTGTTCACATAATCATTAGGTATTGGTTTTTTTCTACCGTCATGTAATGAGTCATTCAGTAACAGAATGACGCATTACAGTAATAAAAACAACCTGGATCATCTCCCTGGAGGCTGAGCCCAGAACAGTTGTGCACGGGGGTTTACGTGAGTCAGTATAAGATCTTATATTCCTTATGTTTTCCAGGGTTGTAAAAGTGCCGCAGCGGTCAGAGGTCATCACATGGCATCTGTACAAATGAGGATATCACAGAGCGAAGCAGCTGCTGTTACCTCGTCTCATTGAGCTGTGGTTAGCTGATGTTAGCTGTGTGTGCGCCGCTCAGGGAAAGAGTGTGCGAGTGCTGAACTGGTATGTGTTGGCACAAGAGTCTTTTATTCCTGTATCATGCTCATCTCTGGGGTTTATAGTTTTCTTTTATAGGAGTTTTATGTTCTATGTTCCATTTATTTCCTGTTTTATTTTGGAAAATCCTGTTCCTTTGTTGCTTCTGGTACTGTTACACCTACTTCGTTGTTTTCCTCTCGTTCTGCTCCTCTTTAATTTATTACATTTTCTCAGTTTCTACCTGTTGTCTCCAACCTTTTTCTAAATCGGGACCATATCTCCCGTCATTATGTCAGTATATATTGTCTTGTGTCATCGTTTCTGTAGAGCCTGGGACTCTGGCACTGCCATTTGAGTTAAACGGCATCCTTTTGCTCTCAGAAATGCTTGAACAGCAGATATTTTGATACCGCATTTTCACAATGCAGCAGAAAAATTAAGGCAAACGTGCCGAGTCTAAAGGGAGGGATGACATAAAGTCTGAAACATCACAGCTGCAGATTCCACATCAATTGTGATCCTGAACGACTGAGCTGTTAGTTAGTTTTACGAAGAAACTATATAACTGTAAAAGTGGATGGCTAGATAGATAGATAGATAGATAGATAGATAGATAGATAGATAGATAGATAGATAGATGCACGACTGTCCAATACCACAAATTTGAAAGTGTACAAAATGAAGCCACCTTAAATGTAAATGCCTTATGTCTCTATTTAACGGTGAGGTATTTGTAAGTAACGTTTCACTGTCCCACAGTCAGAACTTCATGTCAGAATAACTTTTATCACTGAGATAACTTGTTTTTTAATACCTTGAAGGTGTATTTTGTGAGATGTTCTACCAGTTATGCAGACATTTGTTCTTCAGCTGCCATAGTTGCTCTTCTTTTCTTCATAAGATGCCCCTTGGATGTTTTCACGGACTCAAATATTGAGGCACTTTATCAGGATTTTGAAGCTTTATGTGCCTCTGCTTGTTGTTTATGGTATAATTGATATGAGAAAAGGAGCTTCTTATCAATGCTTTAAGCTGACCTTTAGATACATCAGGATGTGTATCGTGTGTAAACCCACTTTAACAATTTGAATGATTGTATAACCCATTTATTTCAGATAAGCTTTTGTTTCCATAGCGATATGATTGCACATCGCTATTTAGAGCTTGATTAATAGATACAAACCAGTACCAGTGACGTGTTGCTATTAGAGATTTAACCCTGATGTGTAGAATCGTATAAGAAAATGGGCTCAGTTATCAATTTCTTACTGAACTTTTGTCCCTAATCTTACATCTCTGCATTAAAGAACTGACGAGTAAACTTAGGAAGCTTAGGTGCTACAGGAGCTCTTTCTTCACCTGCAGGACGTGGGTTGAATGCCCTAAAAAAGGACTCACTGTATCTACAAATCAAAAAGCAAATGTCCGTCCCCGGCTTTTATAACTGCACCGATCATTAGAGAAACCTTATCAGACGGCTGTAATTAAAGAGGCTGGAGTGCTGGTGCAGGAGGAGGAGGACCCAGGCGAGGTGAAGGGAGGAGAGGATGGCAGCAGATGAAAGGTCTGCCCCCTGAAAGCCACTTAAATCCCTTTCTTATTAACCGTCTGTAACGCACAATCTGCCTCCATCAGTGCACATACAGACTGAGGGCTGACAATCAGCACCTCTTACTGCAAGAGCAGCCCTGCCAGCATCTCTGCGGCACGGCAACGATGGTCAGCTGCTCTGCTGATGTACTCTGTGCATCTGTGTCAACTGGCACATATATAAATAGAATAGTTTTTGAGTCAGCTGTCGACAGCTTGATTATTATCTGCAGAAGTTCTTTATTTTACTTTGGGTTTGTGGCATAATTTTTCCTCCAAGACTGTGAAATGATGTCAGTTTCTCTTTATGGGCTCATTTTGGGCTCAGAGTTTCTGTGTTTTATGCTGTGAGAACGGGTTTTATGGGCCTTTTATATTTGTTTTGATTTATTAACATTTCTATGAGCCCGATTCCTGTTTTTTGGACGGTCTAAAAGTTTAAACATGTTGGGAAACAGCTTCCTCTTACCCAAAATTAAAACCATGACAGGAATTCTTCTCTATTTTTCAGCATTTTACAAACTGAATTATAAGTTTAATAAACGGCATCCTTAGAAATAACAAATAAACCAGAGTATTTAAATGAAAGTGCCAGAATTGTTGGCCATTTTTCCTGATTTATAATATTCTAAAAAAGATGTTTCCTGCATCCAAAGTGATGATAATCAGCGGCTCCAAACTGGGACAATGACGTCAGTTTCTCTTTATGGGCTCATTTTGGGCTCAGAGTTTCTGTGTTTAATGCTGTGAGAACGGGTTTAATGTGCCTTTTATATTTGTTTTGATTTATTAACATTTCTATGAGCCCGATTACTGTTTTTTGGACGGTCTAAAAGGTTAAACATGTTGGAAAACAGCTTCCTCTTACCCAAAAGTAAAAACCATGACAGGAATTCTTCTCTATTTTTCAGCATTTTACAAACTAAATTAGTGGCCATTTTTTCTGATTTATAATATTCTAAAAAAGCCGTTTCCTACATCCAAAGTGATGATAATCAGCGGCTCCAAACTGGGACAATGATGTATAAAACGGATGCGACCAAGCTGCCTGTGCAGCTGCTCGCGGCAACGAGAGGAAGTCTTCTCGTCTGTTGGTATGTGGTGATAACAGGACAGCGTAATCAAGAAGAGAGACATCGGAAATTGTTATGCAAGAGAGATGCTGTGGAGGGAGGCTTGGAAACCTTCCCAGGTTCCATTGCCGTCACAGCATTTCATCTGAGTCGAGTGGCTCGACTGGATGTGCAGCGTACACAGTTTTTTATTTTGCTTACTGGGACCTGATGTAGGGGTCCATCTGCGTGGAGTATTAGCTCATGGATCAATTATCCGCTGAATAAATGCTCATAACTGTGTCCATCTCTTCACATCTTTCCTCCTTTTCCTCCTTTGTAGCATGGCCAGTTTTCACCATGAGTCTCTGCAGCCTCTCTCCTTTGCTGACTTCTGATCGGTTCTTATCCTTTCTGCTTCCAACAGTCCCAATGATGTGGCAAAATATGTTGCAGAAGAAGATATTCCTGGTGCTCGTGGTCATCTGCACCGTCAGTCTTGTGCTGCACCATGGGGGCCACTTCAACTGGTGAGCGGCTGAAACACACCCACAATACGTAAACACATACATCTGCTAGCACTCTGACAGCACATCTGCTACTAATCACTGTGAAGGATAATCTCATGGCTTTTCGTTAGTACTTATTAGTGTGGTTGGATTATTACGGTACTTTAAAATGCGTAGACTATGTATGCCGGTGCTCTGTAATGCTCAGGCCTGCACCCTGTTATTTAAAGCCTCTGTCTTCCTACACTGAATGCCACCGTGCTCACACATCGGGATCTGCTCAATGGATCTTTGTTGGCTGCATGCTTTGTAGCTGGAGAATCTTATGGTGGAGCTGATGTAGCTTCAAATTGTTCTTTTTTTACTCTTCCAAAAAGACCAGGCGAAACGCATCCATGCATTCATCTCCAGTAGACTCCATCACTGTAATGCTCTTTTAACTGGACTTCCCAAAAAGATCTGAACACATCACAACAGCTTTAAAAGCTTTACTCTGCACTGGAAAAAATCTAAATCTTACCAAGTATATTTTTCTCATTAAGTATCTCATTACAAGTACAAGTACCATTTCAGCCAGATATAGGGACTTGTTGGAAACAATACATCTGGAATATCTTGTTAAATGAAAAAGTCTTGAAAACAAATTGTTTTGAGTCGGATTTCATGTGAAACAAGCTTTTTTTTGACATTTGAAGAGGTTTTTAAGCTAATTTCAAGATCATTTTTATCTCAACTATCCTAAATATCACATCTTATTTCAAGAAATCTTGACAAGCCGATTTTCACCTGTTCCAGTGGCAGATTTTTTTGCTTATTTCAAGCAAAAACATATTTATTGTTGTTTTTTTTACTTATTTTTGGAGGGGCCTTTTTTCCAGTGTGGCTTCCAGTCAGTCACAGAATAGACTTTAAAAGCCTGCTGATGGTTTACAAATCCCAGAACGGTTTAGGCCCAGAATGCATCTATGATATGTTCAGAAATTATATAAAGCCAGCAGAGCTCTGAGATCCAAGGACTCAGGTCAGCTGGTCCAGTCCAGAGTCCAGACTAAACATGGAGAAGCAGCATTTGGCTGTTATGCTGCAAACAAGTGGAACAAACTGCCAGTGGAGATTAAACTTTCACCAAATGGAGACGTTTTTAAATCCAGGTTAAAAACATTTCTGTTCTCATGTGTCTATGCATGAAATCTGCACGATATCTTTGAACTTATCTGGACTGTTGCTTGTTTTTAATCATTTAAATTATTTTTTGTTTCTCTTTATATTCTTTTATGTATTTTTAATGCTTCTTCCACTCCCTGCTGCAATGCTTTTATTTTATGTAAAGCACTTTGAATTGTTTTGTACATGAAATGTACAAATTAATTTGATTTGACTTGATTTTTTTGTTCTGCCACCAGGACCTTGGAGGCCTTCCCCCTCAGGTGTCCCACCCTCCGCTCCCACCGTGCTCTGGGCCTGAAACCCAAGCACACCAACATCGTCTTCCTCAAGACTCACAAAACGGCCAGCACCACCACGCAGAACCTGCTGTTTCGCTTCGCAGAAAGCAACAACCTGACGGTGGCGCTGCCGGTGCAGAGCTGCGGTCACCAGTTCTGCTACCCGCTCACCTTCGCCTCGCAGCTCGTGCACCCGCACACGCTGCCGGCCAACATCATCACCAACCACATGCGCTTCAACAAGACCGCGCTGAAACACCTGATGCCCAACAACACCATATACATCACCATCCTGAGAGAGCCGGCCTCCATGTTCGAATCCTTGTTTACTTACTACAGCAACCACTGTCAGAGCTTCAAAAGGGTTCCCAACGGCTCCCTGGAGGCTTTCCTCGAGGAGCCCTTCCGCTACTACCGGCCAGAAGAGAAGGAGTCGATGTACGCGCGGAACACCTTGACCTTCGACCTGGGCGGAGACAAAGACCGGCCGGCGAGAGACGGGTTCTATGCACAAGCCTTCACAGCCGAGGTGGAGCAGGCGTTCTCCTTGGTGATGATTTCCGAGTACTTCGACGAGTCTCTGGTTCTCCTTCGCCATCTCCTCTCTTGGGATCTGGATGATATCCTGTACGTCAAACTCAACATGCGGACGGCGAGTTCTAAGAAGAGCCTGACGCAGGGCCTCCCTGCAAAGATCCGTGCCTGGAATTCCATAGACGCACACCTCTACGACCACTTTAACGCCACGCTGTGGCGCAAACTCTCAGCCCTGGGTCTGGCCTGTGTGGCGAGGGAGGTGAAACTCCTCCGGCAGGCCCAGGAGAAGCTGATGAGAAGCTGCTTCGGTGGGGAGATTCCGCTGCTTCGTTCGGCTGCCGAGATCAAAAACAAGGATCTTCGCCCCTGGCAGCCGAGCGATAAAGTCGACATAGTCGGTTACGACCTGCCGCTGAACATCAGCCACGGGGCACAAGAACTTTGCCTCAAGTACATCATGCCGGAGATCTCCTACACACGGATGCTTCTTCGTTCCCAGTCGCTGCGGCACCGTCGAAACTATCAGACTCGGACTCCGCAGAAGCCGCACTCACTCCAGCAGCCCTCACGCAAAACCATGCCTCGGCACTCTCAGGTCCTCCGCAGCCAACCGTCATCCACCGACGCTCAAAGCCCTGCCTCAGGAACAGGGTCCAAACCCACCCCCAAGCCTGCAGTCACAAAGTTCACCTGGCGCAGGACAGCGTAGGGGTGAGATCGCTGCCTTTGGTGTGGGTGATCGGGGTTTGAATCCTGGGCCGCCTGCACGAAAGGTACCACTTCCAGCAGGGGTCCTTAGGCAAGACCCCCTTAAGCTGCCTGCCTACCGGGGATATGGGTGCAAGTTTTGTGATTAAAGCGTCTGCCAAATGCATAAAGAAACGACATAATCTTCAACTACAAAGGACTGTGTCCAACGGACTGCAGCGTTCTACTCACCCTGACCCCCAACAAAGGGGTCCTTTGGTCAAAGTTAATTAATTAATCATGGTGTCTCGTTCCCTCTGGACACTATTTATGATAACAATGAAAGAAGAAAAGGGGTTTATGGTACAAATCTGAACTTGAATTTCCTTCCTCTCTGGTTTGTGAAACAGCATCAGGGATGGAAGGCAGGAACAAATAGAACTCTTCTGCTTGTTTCTTCATGCCAACTGAACGGACAGTAGTGGGATTTGGGTGAAAGTGGTTCCTATTATGTGCAGCTTGGACTTAAATGAGAGGTGATATTGGGTCTATTATAAGGCCCAGAGTGTGCTCTGTGTGCATCAGAAGTTGCTTGCTTTCATTTTCCGTTTCTCTCTTTACTACATGCCACTTCAAGTCCTCGAGAGTCACGATGACGCGAAGGGGGATCAGCTGTCGGGCAAGAAGTTCGCTTTTGTTTTGTCATCCTCGATGTTTTCCTCTGGTGATGCTTTCTATCCAGGAAAAAAAAAGCACGAACATCTGCTGCAACAGAGACTTTGTGTTGAGGGAAAGGTTTCTGGAAATGTGGGCTTTTATTTTCAGTGTCTGATAACCAGCCAGCAACCCCTCGATGCATACGCACACAGACGCAGTGGCTCCGACACGAACTTATAGCTCCTGAACGGGACAAAGACCTGAAGCCTGTGGGTCGCAGTGTTTGAATATTTCATGGTTCCCCCTCACAGCACCTCCTATGGCCCATGTTCTAGGGTTACACGGCTGTACATTTTCACTGAGGACATGTTCGACCCAGGGAAAGTTGCTCGTTCTGGAGGATAAAGTGAGACGCAGGATGCTTAAAGCCTGGTAAGGCTTGTACTCCTGGTGGACTGGCTGGGATCTTGACTTATCCACCCTTATCGTCGCAGCTGTAATTCATTTTTAATGCATTGTGCTACGTTTAATGTGTCCTTTTACTTTATTTTTAATTTTTTTTAAATTCCTCCAGTGATCAGCACGGCTCTGCTGTGCGACCAGACTGCTGAGGAACAACGTCCGGGGTTGTTTGGGGGATAATATGAGCCAGGAAGATTTGTGTTATTCGTATTTTACCAGCCAAAGCGTTCCATGGGGTTCTCTTGTGGAGAACCTCACAGTTATGGAACTACCACAACATGGTTTTGAGTTGTGGAGGGTGTTTATATTATTAGTTATTTATAAGTCTGTGGACTGATTTAGGCTGACGGTGCAGTCACCAAACCTAAAACTATTGAAGTTAAGAACAATAATAAGGGGGAAGGGAAGGGAAGGGGGGTGTCAGCATTGGCTCCGAATCTTTACTTGTGACCAAAATAAAAGACCCACTCAAAGGTGGCTGTGGGCCAGGAACTAATCAGTCTGATGGCTAATTGGTGACTGGCGTGACCCCATGTTGGTTTGTCTCCGGTTTACATTGCCAATCATTTTAACAGGAAGTATTATTGTGTGAAAATGTTTTTCTTTAAGTTATATATTATTTAAAAGCAGGACTCTAAGGGTACCATTGTTACATTTTTAACCTTTATTTTTCGTGAATCACTGGAGAAAAAGGGGTGCTTTTTTTTTTTTTCCATTAAAAGGTACTGGACCATCACATGCGCTGCATGCCACTTCAGGCAGAGGAGATGGAACAAGACGTGCAGCAGCGGTATGAAATATTCATGGCGTACGCGTTTTACATAATGCACAACTACAAAAACCGCATATTTAAACAAGCGCGGCCACTTTAGAATGAATCTTTCATTCAGCAGCGCTCCAACCACAGAACGGTTCTGCGGTTGGAGTCTGTTGCACTGCAGGTTGCAATATTAAAAAGAAGAAGAAGAAGAACGCGCTGACCGCTGCTGTAAATGCAGGACGCAGCTTAACTAAGTGGCAGCGAATGTCTGAACTCAGACCAGGGAACCGTGGCTTTAAGACCATAGGATGCACAGCAATGTATTTAATTTATTGAGAGATGTTTGAAATGTGTTGAAAACATGTGGAATATTTCTTTAAAGTACACACACTGTAATCGCAGGGTGGAGGCCGGGTGCGTTTTTTCTTACTTTTTAACAAATCCCATGAAAAGACCGAGGCTGTAACCCCTACAACAACTCACACGTGCACGTGCAAACACGCTCACGAGTGTCTCCGGTTGCTTTCATGTTCATGGGACCTGTTGACGGTAAAAAGAAAGGCATAAATCACCAGCCCTGTCCTTTTAAAGTAGCTGGCAGCTGATTCACAGCAATACTTTAATGAGTTTGAATTCACCTACTATTTGTAAAAAAAAACAAAAAAAACATTCTGATGAAACGAATTTAACTTCTTGCAAATCTATTGTGAGACGACGGTAGATCGAAATGCTGTGAAATGAGAAAACACTGAATATGCTGTAAGTCTAACACTACTTAAAGTATTCGAAATCAAACAAACGATAGATTATGATATAAATAATCACGTGCTTTGACTCAAACGTATGATATGTTGTGATCCTGACTCCTCTTAGAGTTTTTGAGATGTTTGTTCCTTCTATTTAATTCCTGGTTTCTTTTACGTAAAAAAAAGCCTGTTTTTGCTGCACAACAACATTTATTGTCAAACTGACCCTTTTTCGTGACAAAGTTGAACGTGGTAAAATTGAAAAAGGGGCACTTTGTAATGTTGGAAATGTGTAATAATTTCTGATTTCTTATATAAGTGAACATTTTGGGTTCAGATACTGCCAGTGTGTGCGTAGCGGGATGCACTTCTGATGCTTTCTAATGCCTGTTACATCCAGTTTTCTGCCATCTTGTACACAAATGAAGGTAAATAGAATATTATCAGTGCAGGTATTTGCAATTACTTTCGCCCCCCCCCCCCCATGTGTCTGTGTCTGACTCAGATCCGAATGAACAATGTCTGTATTTTCCTCCTGCCGGTTCCTTTACGATCCATTTCTCCAAGGTCTCCAAGTCCTCTCTGGATTGTAAGAGGCGTTTGTTGCTCTGCTTCTTGTGAGAGTGTTTCAGTAAAGTTAAAGTGCCCGCTGTTCTTTAAAAAAAGGGTCTGTAAAAAGGCTAAACACTAAAATCCTCCGCCTTAGCGAAGCCGTTTTTAAGAAAACGTGTTATTTTGTTACAAAGTGAAACTCTTTTAGGTTTTCTTTTCAAAACGGTATCACATGCTGTTCTTCATGGTGTCTATAATCTGCTCTCCTTTTAATTCCTTTTCCTGTGTTAAGATATTATCCGTGTTTTCAGAAGAACTATTTTCCTTTAGGTTTGGATGAGTGATGGGGCTCTGAACTAATGGCTGCAGACAATCAGAGCTAGGGGCCCCAAAGCTGTACGATGATTGATGGTAAAAGTGATGAATAAAGTTTGATTGTTTTCAATTCATCTGCGAGTGAAAGTTTTTGGCTCTTTCCAATACGAATGTATTCAGTTACACTTGAATTACAATCTTATTACAGCTACTTTATCAGCAGATTCTGCTGCTCTGAGGACCCGAAGCAGACGTTTCAGCCTGTAATCAGTCTATTGAAGTTACCTTCATTCAGCCCGCCCACCTAAATGAATAAACAATTTGCCTCTGAGAGGGACAAAAACAAAATGCAAAGCAGTCTTCTTGATGTGGCTGTGATTGAAGCAATCACAGTGCCGTGTCCTCGTCCTCAGCCTGTTATTATGGCCTGCTGTTGCCATGGAGGTGGCCCTCCAGGCTCGCCGCCCCGTTACCTCTTCTCACGTCTCTTTGCTGCATTTTTAAAGGATACTTATATATAATTTGGGTTTAGCCGTAAGCAATATTTTGAAAAGTGTCATTTTAACATGATGACAGAAAAAAAAACTAAAGACATTTCTGTCCACCTCACCTGAGTGTTGCCTAATGCTCATTAGATGTTAGCATTCTACTCAAACTACTGTCACGATGGGTGGTGATGCGTGGCGTGGATAAGGATGCAGATACTTCCAAACAAAAACTTATTTTATTTCCAAGAAGAACAAAAAGCGCAGCTGAGCCGGGATACAAAACTCAGGACTATGAAAAAGGACAAACCTGACTAGACTTGACTTATGGTGACGGGTGGGCTCTGGCCAAGATTCATGGGAAACCTGGGCTGTGTTTGAAACCGCATACTTCTCCTACTACTCATACTAACTTTTTGAGTTAGTATGCGAGTTTGAGTAAGCGAGAAGTTCCCGGATGCATGTAGATTCGCCAAAATGTTGGGTATGCATCATGAGGTTACTACTCATACTCAAACTACCCAAGATGCAACGTAACGTGACGTCGCCGATCATCATTTCCTGTCAAAACGGCAGTTTCAAGCTAGCTACAACGAGGGTAGGTTCAATTCCTGTTTTCAAAACAAAAGCACCAATTGTATCGTAATGGCTTTCTCTATGATAAAAGGCAACGGGTATTTTATTTTGTGAAAATAACCGGAAGTGCGTTACTCACTACGGCTAGCTTTAGTAGCGCTGAATTCGTGGGAACAGAATTGTAAACAGCCGGTATTTTGTCAGATTTTCAACACGTTGGGGATCTAAACGACTACTTTCTCACCTGAAAATGTTTCAAATGTTGCTAAAGTTTACAGAGTTTAGAGCTTAAGCGAA
Source organism: Odontesthes bonariensis (assembly GCF_027942865.1). Classification (NCBI taxonomy): domain Eukaryota; kingdom Metazoa; phylum Chordata; class Actinopteri; order Atheriniformes; family Atherinopsidae; genus Odontesthes; species Odontesthes bonariensis. Next base: position 6,434,961 of record NC_134524.1, read on the forward strand.
ATCAGCTTCAGGCCGGCTGATTTCGGCTCGGGCAAGAGCGAGATGCATTGTGGGTAAACGCTCTGCATACTGTCTGATCGATGAGTATGCAAGTATGTAGTATGTAGTATGTAGTATGTAGTATGCAGTATACAGTATGTAGTATATAGTATATAGTATGTAGTATGCAGTATGTAGTATGCAGTATGTAGTATGCAGTATATAGTATGTAGTATATAGTATGTAGTATGTAGTATGCAAGTATGCAGTATGCAGTATATAGTATGTAGTATGCAGTATGTAGCATATAGTATGCAGTATATAGTATGTAGTATATAGTATGTAGTATGTAGTATGCAAGTATGCAGTATGCAGTATATAGTATATAGTATGTAGTATGTAGTATGCAGTATGTAGTATATAGTATGTAGTATGTAGTATGTAGTATGCAGTATGTAGTATATAGTATATAGTATGTAGTATGTAGTATGCAGTATGCAGTATGCAGTATATAGTATGTAGTATGTAGTATGCAGTATGTAGTATATAGTATATAGTATGTAGTATGCAGTATGTAGTATGTAGTATATAGTATGTAGTATGCAGTATATAGTATGTAGTATGCAGTATATAGTATGTAGTATATAGTATGTAGTATGCAGTATGTAGTATGTAGTATATAGTATGTAGCATGTAGTATGCAGTATATAGTATGTAGTATGTAGTATGCAAGTATGCAGTATGCAGTATATAGTATGTAGTATGCAGTATGTAGTATATAGTATGTAGCATATAGTATGCAGTATATAGTATGTAGTATATAGTATGTAGTATGCAAGTATGCAGTATGCAGTATATAGTATGTAGTATGTAGTATGTAGTATGCAGTATGTAGTATATAGTATGTAGTATGTAGTTTATAGTATGTAGCATGTAGTATGCAGTATATAGTATGTAGTATGTAGTATGTAGTATGCAGTATGCAGTATGTAGTATGTAGTATGCAGTATGCAGTATGCAGTATGTAGTATGCAGTATATAGTACGCAGTATGCAGTATGTAGTATGTAGTATGTAGTATGCAGTATGTAGTATATAGTATGCAGTATGCAGTATATAGTACGCAGTATGCAGTATATAGTATGTAGTATGTAGTATGCAGTATGTAGTATATAGTATGTAGTATGTAGTATATAGTATGCAGTATGCAGTATATAGTATGTAGTATGCAGTATGCTGTATGTAGTATGCAGTATATAGTACGCAGTATGCAGTATATAGTATGCAGTATATAGTATGCAGTATGTAGTATGCAGTATGTAGTATATAGTATGCAGTATATAGTATGTAGTATGCAGTATGCAGTATATAGTATGTAGTATGCAGTATGCAGTATGCAGTATATAGTATGCAGTATGTAGTATATAGTATGCAGTATATAGTATGCAGTATATAGTATATAGTATGCAGTATATAGTATGCAGTATGTAGTTTCGAACACAGCTAAATGCTGAGGGAGTGATTGGTGAATGAGTGCAGCTGAGGGGAAAAACACCGGTGTTGTGAGTGAAGGGGATGGCAGGGCAACAGAAACTATGGGGAAACATGGCAAAACTAAAGACTAGACCTGAACTAAAAACTAAGGCATGAGATAAACTAAAAACAGGAACTAAAAACATGACAACTTTCCTTTTTTATGTCATTTGTTACCAATGTTTTGAGCTTGTTTGGCTCAAAGTGGAAACATGCCCAAAGGCTGGGGTATAATCAGTGGGATCTCGTTCCCATGCTGCTCTCATCAGTGGAGGGTTCTACAACCACCCAACAAAGCTGGTGTTGTGCTGAAATATGACCCCCGAGCACAATCTGACCCTCCTTAAAGCATTAGGGCAGCCGGTTAGCCGAGGTTTCTCTGCAGCCCATAAAAAAAGGACAAGTGCCCGTTCATGTAGTCGAGCTCTTTCTAGGAAGAATCCGATCTGCATCTGAAATAAGGGGCATGACTTAATGTTGTATAATTTCACGTGTCTCATCAGAAGCACAGGCGTATCTGTTCTGCTTTCTGCGGTGTTGAGGTGCCGTTAGTAGCTGTGCACAGACGGTGCACAGTGTTGTTAAGCTCAGCTGCAGAGCTGCTCACAACATTTCTTCAAAACGTGACACCCCTGACCTCCCTTTGATTTCAACCCAGCTCCGTGAGCAAAATGCTGCTGGCAGAACAAAGCCCCACTATTCCCACACGAATTTATACGAAGCTGGGAGCTGGAATAATGGCACAAGGTTCCCTTCAGCATACTGCGCTCAGGGATGTTGTGAATATCAGTGCTGGTACAACACAAAAACAGCCTTCAGAGTTAAATGTGTCAACATGACAAACTGTTGCACAACATTAAATATTTAGTCTGTGTGTTTTTAGCATCCCTGTTACTAACTCCTTAAAAACACAAACATACTGCATCAATCATGCACTAAAACGCCTCAAAACTCTCAGACCTGAACAAACAAATTCAGTTAAAGGGATAGTTCGCCTCTTTTGACATGAAGCTGTATGACATCCAAATATTAGCAACATCATTTATGAACATTTTCTTACCCCCTGCTCCGTCCTGTGAGCAGAGTTCCAGCCTCGTTTTGGTGTTGATGAAGGTAGTCCGGCTAGTTGGCTGGGGTTTAAAAAATAAAGCGTTTTGCTTCTCAAAACTACGGAAGCCCAGAGGAGACGTGGTACGTGTAAACTTTTTTTAAATCGTTTTCTCGAGATAACGAGTTATTTATCTCGTTATCTCGAGAAAACGATAACGGCACCTCCCGTGCATCATTCGGTAACCATGGAGACGGCCTGGTCCCCTCAGCTGGTCACTGATGAAGTCGGCTATATCAGCAGGATCGCTGAGGTGTAAACGCCTCCTGAGCTGCAGTCGAGCCGGCCGTCTCCTTAAATGATGCGGGCTGATATGAAAGTTATCTCTACAAGACAAACAAATAAACACATATAAACTGGGGAGAAAAAGTGGCCTCGAAAACCAACGGTAAATTAACTCGTTATCTCGAAGAAAACGATCATTGTTTTCTCAAAAAAGTTTATACGTATTACGTCTGCTCTGGACTTCCGTACAAAACAATATGCGTTCAAAAGAGTAATACATTTGCACCATAAAATCGTTCCCCAGGAAAAAGTCAGACCTCACAATCGCTTGGACCTATTTTCTCTCCCTTCGTATCACTGCCTGCTGCCGACAGCCGCGCCTGTTACGGTGTTTACTGCTCGGTCTGCACTTCGGTCTGCAGAGTCTGCACAGCAGGCAGTGAGAAAACATCAATTATGCCTTAAAAATACAGCAAACACACAGAGGACCTGCCCAAATTCTGCGTATGATTTTTCAGTTAAGAGTAAGGCAAGTTCTGGGCAAATTACAGGTGGTGAAGTATTGTGTGTGCTACATGTTAGCCACAATCCACGCTAACGCTGAAAATGGACAAAAATAATTTGGGGGAGATCTGTAAGACCTGCCTCAGATTTCTCTGACAGCAGCCAAACACACACAAGTCTTATAACTGGCAAAAAAAAAGACAACATTATGCAAAGTAAGGTTATCAAGAGAGCGCAAGTTACATGCAACAGCAACTCAAACTGCTGCTTTACATCAAGCATAAGAGAAAGAAAGAATAAAAATGTTTTAAAGAGAACAGCAGAAGAGGAGGAATCTCCATTAAAATGTAATCCCTCAGAGAATTAAAAGACAATCTCACTTGAAGCCGATATTACCATAAATTGAGCCCAGTACTATTTAATGTATAATGGGCAGATTTGTCCACATCTCCTGGTTAAAAGTTTTTAGATAGCAACATATCCACAGACTGTCTTCTGTAAGCAAAGTGGGAACAGGGAGAGACCTACTTTGTTCATTTTCCAGCATATTTCTGACATTTTAGGCTCAGACCGTTGAGACTTCTACACAATGAGAAGGGCAACAAGGATCTCTCTTCCTTGTTTTTGTCAGTATTTCTGCGGCACCGTTTACAATAAGTCGCAAATGTGGAATACCCGACGATATAAACCGACGAATATAAAATAAACGGATGAAAGTCAATCCCACGAGGACCAAAAAGTATGACGGCTGTCGGCAGGCTGCTAAATACTAAATATTTAGATTTTAAGAAGGGGAATCCCTTCATTTATAAACTATCAACAAAGTCAGATCCTGTTTCAATCAGAAAGCTTTTAATCAGATAATTATCAACGCTAATGCTGACACATGTCGACATTTTCAAAGCTTCATCAAGCAGGAATGTCGTCAATGTGTTTGAATCGGATTTCCCAACACATCCAAGTCCAGAAATGTTTGCACATCTGTTAAATTTTACATTAAATGACATCCAGCATGTTTTACCAGAAATAACGAGCATCACTCCAGTACAGCTGCTCAGAAAATAGAGAGAAACTTCATAAAGAAACTCTCTCTGGACTGCCGCCTGCCGACAAACCGTGAAACAGGCGCGGCAGCAGTCAGTGATACGAAGGGAGAGAAAATAGTGCCCAGCGATTGTGAGGTCTGACTTTTTCCTGGAGAACGATTTTGTGATGCAAATGTATTACTCTTTTGAACGCATATTGTTTTGAGAAGCAAAACGCTTTATTTTTTAAGCCCCAGCCAACTAGCCGGACTACCTTCATCAACACCAAAACGAGGCTGGAACTCGGCTCACAGGACGCAGCAGGGGGTAAGAACATGTTCATAAATGATGCTGCTGATATGGGATGTCATACAGCTTCATGTCAAAAGAGGCGAACTGTCCCTTTAAGATTGGTGATCACATTCATTTCTGCTTTTGGTCACACAAGGAAACCTAATGGCATTTCTCCATTACAGTGTAGCAGAGTTTGAGCCAGCAAAGCTCTTACATAAAGCATCCCCTCATTGTGGGTGGGATCAGCTGTTTATCACCAGTGTTGCCAGGTCTGCCTTTTATAAGCAAGCTTTTTTTTTTCTAGTATAGAGATCAGGGGCTGGTTGTTGAGGGGGAGTTGCTTATTTATGCCTCATCTAAATAAGCATTTATGCCTGTTTAAACAAGCATAAGTGACATGGTTTGTCCTCCATTTAAGGTGGAACCGTCACAGCCCCCCCTGCAGTCAGCCAGTGAGAGAAATGAAACAGATCAACAAAGTTTCTGCAGCTACTTTGTCAACAGTGACGAGGACTTGATGGCAGAAGTGCAGGGGAATTCAGCAAAGAGTGGATTAAAAGACTGGATTAGGAAGCAGGTCAAATGCAGGTTTAGTAAACGTGACGCATACAACATGATTATCATTGTGCTGATAAACATAAAAGCTGCGCTGCTGTCATTAATGAGGACTCCAAAGGAAGGAAATACGAGGCTTGAGAGCTGAGGGTAGCTGTTTTCTGTAGACTCAACTGTATGGAAATGTGTTTCTAATGTTGGTTTATAGGCTTATTTCTATTCCACGGTACTTTTGGGAAGATGCAATTTGTGATCCAGTACGTTTATTTGTAAAGGATGACTCATTATGCTGCAGGTTATCCTGGTTGCTTCACTGGAAAAAATGCCCCTCCAAAAATAAGTTTAAAAAAAACAAATACAAGACGTTTTTGCTTGAAATAAGCAAAAAATCTGTCAATGGAACTAGTGAAAATCGGTTTGTCAAGATTTCTTGAAATAAAATGTGATATTTGGGACTTTTGTGATAAAAGTGATCTTGAAATTAGCTTAAAAACCTCTTCAAATGTAAAAAAAAAGCTTGTTTCATGTGAAATATGACTCAAAACAATTTGTTTTCAAGACTTTTTCGCTTAACAAGATATTCCAGATGTATTGTCTTCAAACAAGTCCCTATATCTGGCTGAAATGGTACTTGTTAGGCAGTTGTGTCTTATATTAAGTGTAATGAGATATTTTGACTAGAAATGAGACAAATATACCTGGTAAGACTTTTTCCAGTGTTGTTTCTGTCAAAAGATCTGGCAACGCTGTTTTTCATCCCGGTGTGTGAAGCTGACATTCACAACTTTGTTGTCTGCATTGCATTGATTTAGCAGATGCTTTTATCCGAAACGGCTTACAAGTGAGGAGCCTATAAGGCAGTTACTGCACTGAATGAGTTGTCAAAGCTTTTAGTTCAGAAGGGTTGGAACCAAAGAGCTCTAAGCTCCAGGAACAAAAATCGATCTGCAAATCGCAGTTAATAAACATGCTAATGTATCATTTAGTCATGCAATACGCAGTCCGTGTGCAGAGATGAGACATATCCAAACTGTTGCCAGGTTTTCATGAGACGAGGAAGTGTGTTGGTGTGAGAGCGCTGCTGCAGAGCCGTTTACGCCCACAGGTGATGGCTCCCTCTGCGCGCTCTGCGGCGGTGCCGGGTCGCTGTGCGGGATCGGCTTGGCTCACTTGGAATCTCTTCTGAGGTAGTACACTCTCAGAAATAGGGGTACAGTACGAGTCCTTTTTTGTCCCCTGAGGTACAATCTATACTAATGTACCCCCTAGGGTTAAAGGTAGGGTAGGAGATCCTGGATTTTGAGTCCAGCGAAGCTGCATTTTGAAAATACACAGGTCAAAAGTCCCAACCCTTTTCTTCACTTTCCCCCCGAAGGCACGCCTCTAGAGTACATGAACGCGCACCGAGCACGAAGGTGCCGGAGCACGAAGGTGCACGAGCACGAAAGTGCACGAGCACGAAGGTGCACGAGCGCTGTTCTGACAGCAAGCATCGATCGTTGCCGTATTTAGTATTTAGTTTATGCTAACTATACGTTTAATAATGCTAGGTGCTAGCCAAGCTGGCTCTAGTTTAGCTTCCTGCCAAGCTTCTGGACGCGTAATTCGTTCACGGAGCAGGGTACGCGCACAGGGGGGGGAAGGAGGTGGAGGGAGGAGCAGATTGCAGTTTGATAGACGCATCAGAATCCAATCATCGTTAACGGTCCGTTCACAATGATTGGATACTGTTTTTCCTAGATTGTACGTTCTAGAGGCCACTAAAACTTTTCATTTTTGTGTCAAAACGTTTAATTAATTGGTTGCAATGGGGGTGTGAAGAGTATTTCAAGCAATATGTAAAAAAAATGCTCCAGAAAAAGAACCCCTACCCCACCTTTAATTATTGGGCCTAAAGGTACATATATGTACCATTTTGAGGGTCCAAAAGGTACATATATGTACTCAAGTGGTAAAAGGTTCATATATGTACCTTTTTTTCTACATGTTGGGGTACAATAGACAGTCTGTTTTGGGCTACTTCAGAATAAGGATACAAAACAGAGGTACAAGATTGGTCTCTGTAGGGTACAAACCACAAGGGTACAAAACTATACCTTCTGAGGGTACTGCCCCAGTGACGAGCCATCGTACCCCTAAAGGTACAATTCTGTACTTTATTTTCTGAGAGTGTACCAGAAAAGTATAAGATAGTATTTGTTAAGTGGTACTACCTACATGGGAAAACAAACAAACAAAAAAAAGGTGATGTAATGGAAAGGCAACACAAGTCTGTTGCTGCCAAAGGTAGGGCCGGGCGGATCGATTTAAAGTAGCGATACTAACGTTGGTATTGGGTATTGATCGATACTTGTGTGATGAGATGGATTCTTAAGTTTCAGTTTTTCTTCTCCAGGCATTTACAGAGTGACTCTTCTCTCACTTCTCTCATGCTCGATTAGCCCCTCCCCTGACAGTAATTGCAACATCTGTTCCAGCAGAAAAGGATTTTCTCCAAGGCAGGTCAGTTAGTAAGTGAGAGGAGAAGTTTAATAAAAGGGAAAAATGGATACAAGTTATTGTTTCTGAACAAAAACCTATAAATCTGTAGTTCTCAACAAGAGGAACGGTCTCAAAATGGGACCCTTAGGAGATGATTTGTAGGACACAGGAGGGCAAAAAGACAGAGCCAGTGGGAGTATTTTCTTATATTTATTTATTTATTTGCATAACTTACTTTGTACATTTCAAATTTAAATGCAAATTATCACCCCAAAAGGGAAATTTAAGTTTTAAGTTTTCTATAAACATTTCTGAGTTGCTTTAATACAAGTATTTTTATTTGCCTGAAAACTGTTTCCTGTGTTTTTTTTTTCATAAACATGATTAATTAAAGGAAAACTTACAAAATAATTAAATAGCATTTAAATGAAAATTCAAGTTTTCATTCAAATTTGCATATTGATGATGCATTCACTTAATTAATTATGATACATTGCTCTCCCCTACACAAAAGTAGATGGTAGTAGTAAAAAGTATCGGTATTGGTATGGCTGGCCCTGTATTTACTTGGTATTGGATCGATACCAAATTTTGCAGTATGGCACAGCCCTAGCCAAAGGACGCAGCTCCGCATGCGTTGTAGACTCTGATATTTTCTGTTATCACACTTTATTGTTTAAAGAGACTGACCTCGTCCCAGAACCGACCCTGGAGCTCGTTTGTCTCTGCCGGCAACAATGACCTACAATCACTTTCACAGAAAGAGTGACCTCTGCGGAGCAGCTGCGTGTAAAGAATGAAAAACGGCGTCCAGTTAGGTGACCCGGCACGCAAGAATGAATGTGTTTCAGTTGTAGTCACGATGTTTCTTTACCTCACCCAAGCAGTCTGGATTTATATCCTGAAACAACCAATCTTACTGTCCAAACAGAGCTAGGCAATAACACATTTTCAAGGCAATGTTTTTGTGTTTACTTGCCAACAAAGTAACCGGCAAAATGGATTCCATTGAGATATTGAAGTACCAATAAAGTCATTTTAATCTCTTTTCAAGTTATTACTTAAACCCAAGCAGGAGTTTTGATAAGCTCTGAGGTTAAACTCTTGTCGTGTCATTGACTGAACATAACCTAAAAGCGCAGTCTGTGTTGAACGTGGGTCTCATGGTTGAAAGCTCTGACTGTAATCAGGCCATCCACCCACCTACTTCCTCAAGGGAAATATGAGATTTGTTCAAGGAAGTAATTTAGAATGATGATTGCTCCATTTTAGAAATGCACAAATGAGCTGTATTTTCTGGCACGTGTTGGGGCAGTAAAAGATGCCCCTCTGGGTCATGTTGAAGGGTATGAACAAATAACCTATTTATGGATTCTTATGGGAGGACTTTGTGTTGCAATGGGGAGAAATGAACCTTTTCTGTTCAGTTTTAATGGAAGCAACAAAACCTGCACACATGGGCCCTCTTATAAAGTTTATAATGTCCCAAGTGGAAGTCATTTTTATGACGATCAGTTGTTGCTTTATCTTAAGGAGAGCTCGTATTTGCACCTGATGCATCTTAATCTCTTACTCAAAGTTGGGTTTTGTAACTTTAGTCTTTTACCTGACAAGGTTTCCATAATCTGTAAATCAATCGGGATTCATGTATTGAGAAAAGTTGCAGCAATAATATAAGCTGCGTCCACACTCAGTGGGGTCACATGGCACTGAAAGGATCGGATTATTGGCTAAATTACAATAAGACTGAGTTATTAAGTTCATGTAGACACCTTAATCTGACAAGAAATCAAATCGGATTACTCGCGATCGGATTAAGACCCCGAGATAACTTGGTTGAAAGTCAAATTAAACCTGCTTTTAGACGCTGAAGCTCGAGGTGAATTAGACTTTAGGCCTTAGATTTTTTCCCGGGGTCGTGACCCGGAAGTCAAAGGAGACGATATTCCTGTTGTTGTCGCCGTCAGAAAGAAACGAACAACGCGATGGAGAATGCACAAACTCGATGCCCAACGGAGTTTGTGCAACAAGCAGCTCATCACAGACCAAATGTAGAGGGACGTAGCTTCATCTGGCTCTGCGTTCTCCATCTTTCTCCAATGCCTGAGTTTGTTGTTGTTGTTGTTGTTGTTGAAGAGGTCAACAGGAAGTGGCTCTATTAGCAACAGTTGGAATGGGTACAGCGCCACCTATCATACCGGGGTATGACACGCTTTGTGCCTCTGATCCCATTCATTCTGCCATATATCCAGGGATAATTACCCTTGCTTAACTCATTCTTATTGTAATTTAGCCAATAATCCGATCCTTTCAGTGCTATGTGACCCCACTGAGTGCTAAAAATACAACCTGTTCAGGAGAAGAGCTGCAAGTTCTGGATCAGATTTAAAGGTCCTTTACTGCCTAAAAGCTGTCTCAAGTGAAACAAAGCACCAGCATTTACTCTTGTTTTTGGCTCTTTTCTTTTGCCGTTTTACATCTTTGATGCCGAACGCCGTTTAGTTGTGGGAGAGGGAAGTGGTGGAGGTAATATGCGCTTACCAGTTGCTTAGAATTAGAGTGCTTTTTCACGAACTTCAGCTCATCTCCATGCACTCTTAGTTAGTGTGTTTCCTCCTTTTTCTGTTCGCTCCGGGTCGCAGTAGCTGGACGCTACGGTGACTCCAGTCCTATGAGGTGGCAGAAAGTGGTACAGTTACTTATATCTTGTCTTTTCACTTTATTAAGATCAGATTCTGCAGGTAAAATTGCGATAATAAGGTGACTCGACCTTGACTTGACTTGCCCAAGAAAAAATTACTTGAGACTTGAAAGCTAAGACTGGAGACTTCCTTGAGACTTGCACTTGTGTGACTTGGTCCCATCTCTGCTCCATATTGTTTTGCAACTCGCAGATAGGTTACTGTCTGTCTCCACTCTGCCTTAACGAGCTCTTTTGTCAGACTGTGTTGGCTTTGGATATGTGGGAGCTAAATGTAATCCAGCTTTGTGAGTCACAGAGCATAAGGAGGCATCTCAGCACGGAGGTTTCGATATTTTCTTGCATTTTGTGAGTCAGAGTGTGTTGGAACAATGCAGGAGACTGCGGGGTGGGCTGTTAGATCAACACATCCCTGATAATGAGTTCATCCCCCCTCTGAATAAGTGCTCTGCTGGGCTTCCACATTTCACTGACATCAAATCTACCATTTTGTTCTTGCTTTCTCCCTCTTTCTCTCTCTCTCTCTCTCTCTCTCTCTCTCTCGCTCTCTCTCTCTTCAGTGAAGGCAGAATTTAGAGTTCCACGTGTAATTCTCTCAGGCAGAAATTATATAACTGAGTGAGTTGGACCTCAAGCGATGAAGCAAAAGCAGTTTTTATGGAGGTGCAGAGGTTTGAAAGAAAAAGGGATAAACTTTTCAGCTTGCAAGTTCAGCCAAACCACATCTTTCTGTAGTGAAAGATAGATATTGGCCATAACTTACCAAAAGAGAAAGGGCAGGCCCAAAGGGAAGGTCTAAGGGGGCACGGACTGCCCCAACAATCTGACTGCCCTCCCTAAGTATCACCCCACAAACAGCTGCCTTTAGAAAGATGGAGTTAAAGATGCTCACAGTGATTGGGAATGGCCAAGTTAGAATAACAACAGATGATAATGCTGGATAAACAAAGATATTGGGTTTATTTTGCCTGGTATCAAGCCATTTTTTGCCTCCATTAATCGATGAAGTACCTCGAGTCTTTGCACAAAGTGGTTAAAAAGCTCCTTAATTTGGTTAAAGTCATACTATGCATGAGGCTCCTCAATAAAACCCCATTTGCTGTGTGCTGGGATGCGTGCAGGCGAATCCTTGTGCGTATACTAATGTTCCCTGTGCAGTTTTAAGAGATTAGGGATCAGACTTTGGTATTTTGCAGAGACTTTTCTGGCTTTTGGACTCGCAGGACCTCAGTCTGCTCTGTTCTACATCCAAAATCTCTCTCTGCCCTTGGTAATGGGCTGTGAGGATTTTTTTGATTAAACTTTCAGTTTAAATTGGTAAAGTTTACCTGCCTGTTGTCTCTTTGTAGGAGCTTAGCTCTGCCAGAAAAACTGGGTTGAGTGCTTCTTTCTGTCTCTTTGTTGGGCACGAACATTTGTGATGACACAGGAACCCATCTATGCTTCATCCTGTCATATTAGGTGGAATAACAAGATGAGCCATCGGTTATTGTATCTGCTTGAAACAAAAAAGGAGAAAAAAAAGCAGCGCTTGCTAGTCTGTTAGCAAGCTAAGCTAACATTGGTTTGGCTAACTTAGCTGTGGCACCTCTGTGATGACACAGGAAAACATCTATGCTTCATCCTGTCATATTAGGTTGAATAACAAGATGAGCCATCGGTTATTGTATCTGCTTGAAACAAAAAAGGAGAAAAAAAGCAGCGCTTGCTAGTCTGTTAGCAAGCAAAGTTAACATTATTTTGGCTAGCTTAGCTGTGGCACCTCTGTGATGACACAGGAACCCATCTATGCTTCATCCTGTCATATTAGGTGGAATAACAAGATGAGCCATCAGTTATTGCATCTGCTTGAAACAAAAAAGGAAAAAAAAGCAGCGCTTGCTAGTCTGTTAGCAAGCTAAGCTAACATTGGTTTGGCTAACTTAGCTGTGGCACCTCTGTGATGACACAGGAAAACATCTATGCTTCATCCTGTCATATTAGGTTGAATAACAAGATGAGCCATCGGTTATTGTATCTCGCTTGAAACAAAAAAGAAAAAAAAGCCGAGCTTGCTAGTCTGTTAGCAAGCTAAGCTAACATTGGTTTGGCCAACTTAGCTGTGGAACGTTAGCATGTGGTATTAAATGCCTACAGCAGCAGCACCAGATACCCTATCCTTGGTGATTTGATGACCAGCGTAATCTATATTGAGAGATATTTGTGTTCATGACAATTCAAAGTGTTTTGAATAAAGGAATTTTGTTGCAGGAAGTTTCCCAAATTGACATTCCCTGAGCATGGAGGACAGAAAAGGGAAACGGATCATTGGTTAAGCAAGAATAAACTATTTTCACTGAGAAAAAGATGGCAAACGAAGGGGAGAAGTGATGGAGCAATGAGAGGATGCGGGATGAGACGAAAGCCTCGGTTTTCAGCAGACTTCTGTCAGCTCTGATTACCCACACCAGATGGCCGGGACTCTAAACAAGATTTTTGCTGGAGGGACAGACGGAGGGACAGCCATCAGCTGATGTTATTTGTTGTTGTTGTTGACGTTCACATGAGGACAGGCATCAGGTCTAATTTCTGTGACCCATCTAATTATTTATCTATGCTTCCTTTTTGCGTATGCATGTGTGCGAGAGTGTGACTGGCTTGTGGATGTGGGCGAAGTCTGCAGTGAAATACGTCACACTCTTGCGACACTGCTTTTCACGTGCACAGAGTGATACGCACACATATCTACGCTCAAAAGCATCATTCTGAGGAATAATGTGGGGACAGTGGTACTGGTTAAACCTGGCTTTGTGCTACAGTCAGTGGTAACCCGGAACTTAGAAATTTGACCCAAAAAAAGGCCCCAGAAGTAAGATTTTCCACTAGGGCAATATTTCTCAGCGGTGACATCAGCATTTGGCACACTTTTGAATTTGACGCAGTTTGGGCTCAAATTTGTCACATAAAACCAGATTCTTGCCAAAAATGAACCACGCTGGATGTCCTGATTATAAGACAGGTAGAAAAGGTGGACCTCCAAATGAAGAAAATGTTCCCAGACTGATTACTTCGTTATCAGACCAAACTGGTTACTGAAACTGGTCCTGCTTCAGACCAAAATTAAAGGGGAAGTTCGTTTTTTTTTTTTGGCATAAAATACGTTCATCTACTCATCGATAACAGTTTGGTGAAAGTCGGCGTCCTTCGGAAGATATTTAGATCACTGGAGATCGGCCTACACTGGAAAAAAATGCCCCTCCTTAAATAAGTTAAAAAAAACAACAAATACAAGATGTTTTTGCTTGAAATAAGCAAAAAGATCTGGCAATTGAACTTGTGAAAATCGGCTTGTCAAGATTTCTTGAAATAAAATGTGATACTTAGGACTTTTGAGTTAAAAGTGATCCTGAAATTAGCTTAAAAACCTCTTCAAATGACAAAAAAGGCTTGTTTCATGTGAAATATGACTCAAAACAAGATGTTTTCAAGACTTTTTCACTTAACAAGATATTCCAGATGTATTGTCTTCAAACAAGTCCCTATATCTGGCTGAAATAGTACTTGTTAGGCAGTTTTGTCTGATATTAATTGTAATGAGATACTCAATGAGACAAATATACTTGGTAAGATTTCGATTTTTTTCCAGTGTATATCAGGGCAGAGACAACACAGCCTCTAAATAAGGCATTATCTGTCTTTATTTCACCAATACTTTAAGACCGATGAATGAACAAACTCGTACTATTGCACTGTTAGCTCAGAGCTGCCGTGTTGTTGTTATCGGGGGGCTTATAGGAAGCTTTCTACACACACATCTACTGGGATGACGTCATCGACGCACGCCGCAGCAGCATATTTACTTTATGGAAATTGCGACCGCTGCTGGTAACATGGTTCCTTATTGCGTATTTCCAAATTGCAATGTTGCACAAAACCAGCAGTTGCAAACTCCGTGTAAAGTTAGCCGACCATCACAGAGCACAGAAGGAATGAGCTGTGCAAAACATTTGGACTTCCTGTGCCAGAGAAAAGTCCAGTGTTTGTCCTGTGTTACTCTTGATCGAATGAACACAGGACAATGAACCTATTGTATGTCTGTTTCCTTACGGTAAGTGCATTTCTGGAGATAAGCTTTTCTTAAAAGAAGGCTTTTAAACACGTGGAGGATGCAGGACTTAGAAAATCAAAGGGTCATATTCTGGTAAACCTCAGTCTCAATCTATACATTTGGCTGCTTGTCCTCCTGCTATTTTCTCTTCAGCCAAAAGACATATCGAATATCAACTAAATAAAGAAATCTTTTGATCTTAATGTGGTGAACCACATTAACTTGTGAGCACAGAAAGAACAGTAGCTCATGTGAAAGCATTTAAAACACAACTGACGTCACAGATGTAGAGCTGCAGTGTGTTAGTTCATGACGAGGTGCATCCTACTTACCACAGGCAGTTTCTTCCCTGCAACTTCTGTGCTCGGTTTGTTTTCATGGCCGTGTCTTGGGTTCATTAGAATTCATTCTTCTTTGCAGTTGATAACACTGTCAGGTCTGTGCATTGCACTGGAAAAAATGCCCCTCCAAAAATAAGTAAGACGTTAAATACAAGACGTTTTTGCTTGAAATAAGCAAAAAAAAATCTGCCAATGGAACTAGTGAAAATCGGCTCGTCAAGATTTCTTGAAATAAGATGTGATATTTAGGACTTTTGAGTTAAAAGTGATCTTGAAATTAGCTTAAAAACCTCTTCAAATGAAAAAAAAAAGCTTGTTTCATGTGAAATATGACTCAAAACAATTTATTTTCAAGACTTTTTCATTTAACAAGATATTCCAGATGTGTTGTATTAAACAAGTCCCTATATCTGGCTGAAATGGTACTTGTTAGGCAGTTGTGTCTTATATTAAGTGTAATGAGATACTCAATGAGACAAATATACTTGGTAAGATTTAGATTTTTTCCAGTGTGAATGCAAGCTGATAAAAATGCACGTGTAGCAACAGTTTGTCAATGCAAACAGAAGCTTTGTGCATGACAGGCTGGAACAGCAGAATGAAATGCAGTTAGCAGCCACAGCTTTACAAGTGATAGATATGATTGGAGATGATGAGATGCAGGAAAAAGATGACGAGGAAACAAATCATATGCAATCAGAGCATTTTAGTGCTTGCATGCCAGATGCCCGTGTTGGTTGCCCATCATACTCTCTACCGTGAATGCATATTTGGAGGTCTACTCATGGGTTTACACATTTAAAACTAGTAAAACTATCATTAATGTTTGTGCAAAGCCCCCAAAAACCCACACACAAACAGCCCTAATCTTTATGTGCCAGCGGCTGAATCCACTGCAGATCTGAAGCCTCCACCTACAGCCATGTTGTTTACTAAGACACAAAGATTCATACGTCCCTCTGCAGAGCGCCACGCTCTGACCCTGCGCCCACACAGGAGCGGTGATCGAAAATAAAACTAACGCTTCGTTATCTGCTCTGTGAAGCAGGCTCGCTGGCCAGGAGGAGACCTCCCTGGAAAAATGCACCACATTAGAGTAGAAATATTTATTTATTTCTGTGAAAATGTGAAGATACCCACATGTCCGTACAGACATCGAACAGGGTGAAGAGTGATGGTTTCAGCTACATTTGAGCTGACTGATGGTGTGTATGTATGAAAACTTGCATTTGCTTTGTGTCATTAGTTTTGTAAAGTATTTGATCAACTTTAATTCAAAGCACGAGACAAGAAAGCAAACAGAGCGTGCACATGTGCAGAGCCACAAAGAGCATAAGAAATCCAGAGAGAGAGTTTCTTTATGAAGTTTCTCTCTATTTTCTGAGCAGCTGTACTGGAGTGATGCTCATTATTTCTGGTAAAACATGCTGGATGTTATTTAATGTAAAATTTAACAGATGTGCAAACATTTCTGGACTTGGATGTGTTGGGCAATCCGATTCAAACACACTGACGACATTCCTGCTTGATGAAGCTTTGAAAATGTCGACATGTGTCAGCATTAGCGTTGATAATTATCTGATTAAAATCTTTCTGATTTAAACAGGATCTGACTTTGTTGATAGTTTATAAATGAAGGGATTCCCCTTCTTAAAATCTAAATATTTAGCCGCCTGCCGACAGCCGCGCCTGTTTCGCGGTGTTTACTGCTCGGTCTGCAGCAGGCAGTGATACGAAGGGAGAGAAAATAGTGCCAAGCGATTGTGAGGTCTGACTTTTTCCTTGAGAACGATTTTGCGATACAAATGTATTACTCTTTTGAACGCATATAAAACGCTTTATTTGACAGGGTGCACTTTGGACAGATCGACGGTCCATCACAGGGCCACACGGAGACAAACGAGACAAAGAACCACACATTTAGAGACACCAATTAACCCAACATGTATGTTTTTGGACAGTGGGGGGAGGCCTTTAACCATAATAATCCAATTAAATTAACTGGATTATGAACTAATAGAGTGGGAGTTGTATGGAACTTGTTGTGGCCGTGTTGTGTTTTGCACAATAAATCAAGTTGTGCTTGTTTCATTGTGTGCGGTTGTCAGAGATTGACAGAAAGCAGCAAGTCAGCTCTTCTTTTACTTATTTTGCCAGATTGGTGTCAGATATTAGTTGGCAGGACACGGACTCAAGAGGTATAAAGCAAAAACTGGGTTTATTCACAGACAAAGTTAACAAAGAGCGCGGCTAAACTAAACTGTGGGACAAAACATGAACGTGGCGTGGCGTGGCGTGGCGTGGCGTGGCGTGGCGTGGCGTGGCGTGGCGTGAGTGAAGCTAATGAACTGAGTGAGGTAAAAACAATGGCAAAACATAAAACAAAACATGAACTCAAAAACCAAGACATAAACAACCTAAAACATGATAAAACATAAAGCTAAAAGCATGGACGTGACCATTGGACCTCCTTTAAGTGTGAAAACATCTTTATTCTGATGTTAGCAAGCGTTTGGCAAACATGATTTCATCCTTCTGAAGAAATGAGCGGTGGTAGGCCTCTGTGGGTCTTTTTCATTGTGCATTTTAATGTAGACGTAACTCCCCAAGCAGCTGATGTCACTCACCAGCCGGGCTTTGGAGCATATCCGGTTTCTTAGACTCACAAAGAAAATAACGGCCGCTCTGTTGCACGGCTCCTTTCAGCGAGCGGTCAGCTGGGACCCGGTGGGCTTTACAGTGGATCCCTGCCCCGCTCATTATCAGCTCCCCTTCTTCTCCTCCTTTTTTCCAAACCCAACTCCTTTTCTAAGCCTTTTTTTGTGGCTCATCCACCTTCCCCATCCCACTTCTCTTGTCTTACACTTGTAAATATGAATTTATGCTGCAAAAAAAGCTAAAAACCAGGTTAAAGAAAATAAAAAATGTTGAATAAAATCCTGAAAAGATGGCTCCAGCAATCAAAGTGTAAATTAATCACCTTTTTCCTCGCCACATCTCTCAATATTCTTCCCATAGGAGGAGAACGATGACTCATGTTGTGGCTGGAAGCCAAAGAACATGTTGAATGCTAAGCCGCACCTTTCACCAAGGAGAGGGCATACTTTTCTGCTGCCTTGTTTCAATAATGCAGCAGCCTTAAGCTTCCTTCCCTACATCTTTCAAAAGACTTGACTCCTCTGGTTTTACGTCTCTCAGCATCTAAAAGTTCATTACTGCGATAGAGAGTCTCCTCCCTGGGGTTTACATACAGCGAGCATCAATAATTCACCTGAGAATTGGTTTACTTTGTGGTTTGGTCTTAGTTTGGTAGATTAAGAAGGGTGTTTATACCCAGCAGCTATTTATTCTGTTAAAAGCCTGGCAAGAAAATTAAGTATAGTGAAAAAAAAGGTTTATGGAAAATAGCAGGCCCTGACATCTGTGTGCTGGTTCTGATCAACAGAAATCACCCGTTTAGGACTTGTACAGTCACATATTCATGAAAGAGAATGAGTTACCCATAAGGTGGCCCAACATGGAATAGACTGATCCCAGGGCACACAACACAAGCTGCTTCCTAAAATTAACATAGACCAATATACTTTCATGTAATTAATTGGGTAATGTGAAAAATGTAAAAAAAAAAAATCTACGTACATTTGTTTACGTCACGTGACTCCGGTTGATTGACAGATGAACAGACGGCGTTAATGGGAAAAGCAAAGGTAATAATGTGGAGTCATCATGGATCATCATCATGGTAAAAGACCAAAGAAGCCATCAGGTGCCCAGTTTACAAAGAGAAGAAGAGAAGAAGAGGAGAAACGGGCAAAAGATAAAGGGATGCAGATTTCTATGAGTGACGTACGCTCTAAGCTATCTGTTAGCCTCTTGCTAATATGTTGCTATTAGCCACGACTGTTTTTGATTTTTAGTTTTGCTGAACTAGAATTAGAACTGAGGCATCATGTCATGCAACTAATTTCACCCAAAGGCAACCTGGTCTAGTTTGTGTTTGTAACACAACAAGAAGTCCCGACTGTGGATTATTTTTTTATTGTTATGAGCTATATGCTAAATTAAACAACTTAAATAACTTCTAATATACATTGACATGGTATTTTGTAAAGCTACATGTGGTATCTTTTTGTACTTTTTTGTATTTAAGATTATATATAATAAAATAATACAAATAATATAATATGTTGTTAGGGTAAGTCTTTTTTTTGTTGGGGGGCTGCAAGGGATGGTTCGCCCAGGGCGTAAATCTAGCCGCTGCTCCTGTACACTTCCATAAATACAGATGTTCTCTTCAGCTATGAAAGACCAGCATCTCTTCTGTTTCATCATGTTTTCATGCTTTCTGACGAACACTGTGGGCTTATAAAAGCTGAATATCTACACCAAACCATGAAATTAAACAAAAAAACCCACTTTATTCATCCCAGAGGGAAATTACGATGCTGCCGTGATTCTTTTCTTTCTCTCATTTTCCTTTCATCACTCATTATAAGCTGTCACTATGCATAGCTTTGACCCCCCCTGCACCCCCCTGTGCACTATGCCATGCAGATGATGCGTGGCTCCGTCAAAAACATGCTCGTTAAACCGTGCACAATCAGCTGCAGGGGCTCCAGAGCGAGCTTCCTCGACAGAGTCCTCGAGTCGCTGACTCCGATGCTGCTGCCCCCAACAGAAGGTTGCAGAGCAGATTGCGCTCTCCATCACGGACCCACAGAAGACGTCCTGGTGCAGATGGAGGACCAGAGGCTCCTCAAGGAGCACAGTCTGCTCTGTCCCTACTTGAAAACACCCCGAGTGCCGCCCCTCCAATCCCGCCTGCTGTCCAGATAAACTCTAACGCTAGTCGTCCATTGTTCCATCAACGCAAGCCGTATCCAACGCATTCAGTTCATTTTCAATGAAATCTGGCCGATCGTTGTCGCCGTGCTCGCAAAGCATGCTGGGATTCCGGCACGGCGAGCGGGGGACCTGCGGCACGTCAAAATGTTGGGCTCGCCCGAAGTTTATGCAAATTTGCCACGGCAGCCGCAGTGCGTTACCCAATGACAGCAGATCATGTAGGCGTGTCATGATAGGTTTGTCGAGACGAAAGCATCGCGGAGAAAAATCAAAAATAATAAAGATGGAGGAGTGTTTGATTACAGCGGTTAGCGGGTTCCCCGTTTTATTCGATCTATCCCTGCCATCATACAGGGATACAAACATGAAAGACGAGGCGTGGAGGAAGGTGGCGGAGATTGTGGGTGTCCCTGGTGGGTTGACATCTGTGTGAACTGTACAAAATTACATGAACACCTTGCAAACATCATGGCCAGTAATGTATGCTAATGTAAATGGCTAGGTCATTCCCCTGGTTGTCTTCGTGGTGATGAGCTAGATGTGTTATATTATGTATGGTAAAATGATGAATGAAATAAATGAAGGGCAGCAGTGGCCAGTATGGCTGTGCTAAAACGATTGTAGGCGAATAAACACACCTAAAACATCAGGCAATTGTGTGAGCATCTCCACTTTTGCAGTAAAGTAATGACCATCATGGAATAGTGGATGAAACGTTATCAATAATTTGCAGATCCAGATCCATGGTGCAATATGAATTAAAGTTCCATTGCTGACGATTTATACACATTAATTTCCCTCCAAAACTAAAATTTTTAGAGGGAGAAACTTCGGTTGGTTAAAATCACAAGTTATTTACTTTCCCCTGGAGCCATTCTACCGTATGTTCTATCTACAACTTCGTATACACGCCCACTGTAGTAGCAACACGGCGACACTAGGCATCCAATCCGGCGAGTTAAGTTGACGTGACGGAACAGTGGATCTCTACCGTAAGATCTGTGCCCGGCGCCCCCAAAAACCACAATCATCTCCCCCTGATTTTACAATTACCGAACCAAATAGTTTTGTTGCCTCAATGTAAGGCGGAAATTAGCAAAAAGACACATTTCTGCGGTTATTAGAAACATAAAATGGCAACTTTTTACTTTGACAACTGGGTTACAAAAGTAAGTGAGAGGACTACTATTCCACTGGTAGCCGGAGTTACAGCCATAAAACCGCGTGGTTACACTGTGCAGCCCAGTGTGTTCTCTTTAAAAGAGTGAATTACATTACCTTAAACCGTTAAACTCGCCGTTAAACTCGCCGTTAAACTCGCCGTTAAACTCGCCGTTAAACTCTGCGTTAAAGGCCTTGCAGAGCTGAGAGCTTCTTTCTAATTGAGTGTTTCTGACGAGAGTATCCACTGACATGTCCAATCCTTCACAACCTTTTTCTTTCTGTTTCTCTGTCATGTTGAGGATCCCAAAGAGCCAGAGCGGGAAATCTGAGCCTCTGATAAAAGGACTCGTTTATTGGGTTATCGAACAGAAAGACTCCGCCTGTGGGGGGTTGAAGCGGTGGTCTTAAGGGTTCGCAGCGGCCCCTGAGAGCCGGAGTCATGGATTTAAAAGACAAATGAACACCAAGGGGCAGAGTGGAGGGGTGTAATCTGACCCCTCCCCTGGTTTGCTTTCACATTAAAGAACTACTTCTGCACGCCCCCCCCCCCCCCTCGCTGTCTGGTGGAAACACACAGTCCCCCGTGTCTGAAAGACGGCTTTTATAATCGTATGACTGACGATGAATGCGGTCGGTTCCCCCCCCCTGGCGGGACCAGCACAGACACACAAATAACAGACCTCCTTAATTGGTGCCCTCGTTCCAAGTCCAAATATATGCACGAGCTGCTGTTGTCTGTCCCGGAAGACTCCCGACTTGGGTGGAAGGTGAGCTCCGTGCTGTTTGTCTGCCAGACATCCCACCTTCTGTATTTTACTAGGGCTGGGCAACGATTAAAATGTGTAATCTAATTAATCACATGATTTCCCTGATTAATCACGATTAATCTCATTTGTACGCAAAATCCCAAAATTAATCCAAAAGTAGTGTATAGCTTTTAGCATTTAGCTTTATTTTAAATGTGCTGCCATTTGAATGAAAGTGCCATAACATTTGTTGTGCAAACACACTTTTAACATCAGCATCTTTCTGTAGTTTTTATGTAGAAGCCTCGCTCCACTGTCTGTTTCCTTGAATGACTTGCTGCTATCAGTTGTGTGTTTTGCCTTTAAGTGATATTTTAGACTGGAACTACTACGCTGAGAAGACAATCCAACTTGGCAGTGTTTACAGATGACTTTGGTTCTGTCGACTCCGCCGTCTGGAAGAACTTTCAAATGAAAATGGCCGAGTAAAAGTTCCGTACCCTTCTCCAGGTTTGGTGGATCCGCCGATTACTTTCTTTTCCGGTTCCACAGCAGACAGCAACAGACTTTTACAAAATAAAAGCCTGTCAGCAACAGACTTTTACAAAATAAAAGCCTGTGAGCAACAGACTTTTACAAAATAAAAGCCTGTGAGCAACAGACTTTTACAATAATAAAAACCAGTGAGCAACAAACTTTAACAAAATAAAAGCCTGTGAGCAACAGACTTTAACAAAATAAAAGCCTGTGAGCAACAGACTTTTACAAAATAAAAGCCTGTGAGCAACAGACTTTTACAATAATAAAAACCTGTGAGCAACAAACTTTAACAAAATAAAAGCCTGTGAGCAACAGACTTTTACAAAATAAAAGCCTGTGAGCGACAGACTTTTACAAAATAAAAGCCTGTGAGAAACAGACTTTTACAATAATAAATAAATAACAAAACAGGGGGGGTTTGTGATGTAGTGGGTGAGGCTATAGTCCTCGCTGCAGTTGGCACCGGTTCGAGTCCCGCATTGGAGAGCCCTGTGCTGCGTGTTGTTCCCCCTCTCTCTGCCCCCTGCTTCCTGTCTCTCTGAACGATAAAGCCCCCCAAAAAATTTTGTCATTTAAAAAAATAAAAAAATAAAGCCTGCGTTAATGCGCGATAAAATATTTATCGGCGTTAAATAATAACAAGTTAACTCGCCCAGCTCTAGTATTTTTGTACTTATTTTATTATTTTCATCATGCTCTTAAATGTATGCGTCCCTCTTTGCCCTTCTAATTACCCCTCGGCGATAAATAACATTTTTTTCTGATTCTGATGGGCAAACAGGCTCTAATTACCCAACAGAAACAGTGGGAGGTTAACAAGGACGTCTTCTATGCACCCAAGCAGCAAGTGGAAAGGAATTAAATTAAATATATCAGCAGCACACTGACATCCCGCAGCCTACCTGCTCTTACATCGTGACATTTACTTTCTGCATCTGCCTCAAAAGCTGAACATGAGATGTCTGAAAATGCTGATCTGTGGTCTTTCATGCAAGAGATAATGAGTTCTTGTCCTCTTCAGTGCTTTTCTAGTTCTTTAACCGTTAAAGTCGAGCTAGAGAGCAGATTAACGGGTTAAATTGGGTGCAAACACATATCTTCAAGCTTTGGCAGATGGATTGTCTCCATGACGATCTTCCAAATATCACAAACATGTAGCTGCCCTGCAAGATAAGTGATGGTCACCATCTGAATTTATTGGGAATGTACACGAAATCTGTAAAAATCACAGGAAATCTGCACAGAAGACAGGAAAAAAAATGTAAAACTAAAGTAAACGTCCATCTCCTCTGCTTGTTACTGGGTGTGAAGCAAAGTTTAGTCATTTTCCTGCTTCACCTTGATGCCTCGATCACAATAATTGTTTTCTACCCGTTTCCTTTGAGTCATCTGGAGGAGGAGTTTACTACGTGCAAGGAAATGCATGTCCGGCCTCTCAGAGCGCACTTCACACCCGAGTAATTGTTGTTGATATTTGGAGGAAACGACGAGAATAGAGAGAAAAAAAAGAAGTTTTCTGGCTCAAGAATTCCAGTTATAATACATTAGAAGGCTCAGTGTTTAGAGTTGATGGATAACATTGTCGTGATGATGAGCTCGCTCAGCTTTGCAGCCCCTCGCAGCTGAGCTTACTGTCATTTAAATTGTTATATTTCATGTCACACGGCCTGTGACACTGACGTCTGATTCATAAAACAGCACCGGAGATCAGAGATTTGGGGGGAAACTTATCGTGGAAAACTGATAAACTACAAAGAAAACGTAGTTCTTTATTAAAAAAAAGGGATTAACACTTGAAAGATTGACACTTGGCTTAATTCCTGAAGGCATGTTCTTGTTCAGTTGCTAACTTCCTGTATGCAGCGCTCATCTGTCAGTCATCCTCTCATCGTTTAACGGATCCATTTACCAGAAGAAGGAGGGATCAGTAGGTGTGAAAACAGGCCTCCTTCTATTCTCTCTTTCCTTCTCCTCTCCCTCCTTCTACTCTCCCTCCTTCTCTCCCTCCTTCTACTCTCCCTCCTTCTACTCTCCCTCCTTCTCTTCTCCCTCCTTCTACTCTCCCTCCTTCTACTCTCCCTCCTTCTACTCTCCCTCCTTCTTCTCTCCCTCCTTCTACTCTCCCTCCTTCTCTCCCTCCTTCTACTCTCCCTCCTTCTCTTCTCCCTCCTTCTACTCTCCCTCCTTCTACTCTCCCTCCTTCTCTTCTCCCTCCTTCTACTCTCCCTCCTTCTCTCCCTCCTTCTACTCTCCCTCCTTCTACTCTCCCTCCTTCTACTCTCCCTCCTTCTTCTCTCCCTCCTTCTACTCTCCCTCCTTCTCCTCTCCCTCCTTCTCTTCTCCCTCCTTCTCCTCTCCCTCCTTCTCTCCCTCCTTGTACTCTCCCTCCTTCTCTTCTCCCTCCTTCTATTCTCCCTCCTTCTACTCTCCCTCCTTCTCCTCTCCCTCCTTCTCTCACTCCTTCTACTCTCCCTCCTTCTACTCTCCCTCCTTCTACTCTCCCTCCTTCTCTTCTCCCTCCTTCTACTCTCCCTCCTTCTCCTCTCCCTCCTTCTCCTCTCCCTCCTTCTCTTCTCCCTCCTTCTCTTCTCCCTCCTTCTACTCTCCCTCCTTCTCTTCTCCCTCCTTCTCCTCTCCCTCCTTCTATTCTCCCTCCTTCTCCTCTCCCTCCTTCTACTCTCCCTCCTTCTCTTCTCCCTCCTTCTACTCTCCCTCCTTCTATTCTCCCTCCTTCTCTTCTCCCTCCTTCTCTCTCTTTCCTTCTATTCTCCCTCCTTCTCTTCTCCCTCCTTCTCTTCTCCCTCCTTCTACTCTCCCTCCTTCTCTTCTCCCTCCTTCTATTCTCCCTCCTTCTCTTCTCCCTCCTTCTCTTCTCCCTCCTTCTACTCTCCCTCCTTCTACTCTCCCTCCTTCTCTTCTCCCTCCTTCTATTCTCCCTCCTTCTCTTCTCCCTCCTTCTCTTCTCCCTCCTTCTCTTCTCCCTCCTTCTACTCTCCCTCCTTCTCTTCTCCCTCCTTCTCTTCTCCCTCCTTCTACTCTCCCTCCTTCTCTTCTCCCTCCTTCTCTTCTCCCTCCTTCTACTCTCCCTCCTTCTATTCTCCCTCCTTCTCTTCTCCCTCCTTCTCTTCTCCCTCCTTCTACTCTCCCTCCTTCTCTTCTCCCTCCTTCTCCTCTCCCTCCTTCTACTCTCCCTCCTTCTATTCTCCCTCCTTCTACTCTCTTTCCTTCTCTTCTCCCTCCTTCTCTCCCTCCTTCTCTTTTCCCTCCTTCTCTTCTCCCTCCTTCTACTCTCCCTCCTTCTACTCTCCCTCCTTCTCTTCTCCCTCCTTCTACTCTCCCTCCTTCTCTTCTCCCTCCTTCTCTTCTCCCTCCTTCTACTCTCCCTCCTTCTACTCTCCCTCCTTCTCTTCTCCCTCCTTCTACTCTCCCTCCTTCTCTTCTCCCTCCTTCTATTCTCCCTCCTTCTCTTCTCCCTCCTTCTCCTCTCCCTCCTTCTACTCTCCCTCCTTCTCTTCTCCCTCCTTCTACTCTCCCTCCTTCTTCTCTCCCTCCTTCTCTTCTCCCTCCTTCTCTTCTCCCTCCTTCTACTCTCCCTCCTTCTTCTCTCCCTCCTTCTCTTCTCCCTCCTTCTCCTCTCCCTCCTTCTCTTCTCCCTCCTTCTCTCCCTCCTTCTCTTCTCCCTCCTACTCCTCTCCCTCCTTCTACTCTCCCTCCTTCTTCTCTCCCTCCTTCTCTTCTCCCTCCTTCTCCTCTCCCTCCTTCTCTTCTCCCTCCTTCTCTCCCTCCTTCTCTTCTCCCTCCTTCTCTTCTCCCTCCTTCTCCTCTCCCTCCTTCTTCTCTCCCTCCTTCTCTTCTCCCTCCTTCTCTCCCTCCTTCTCTTCTCCCTCCTTCTCTTCTCCCTCCTTCTCCTCTCCCTCCTTCTTCTCTCCCTCCTTCTCTTCTCCCTCCTTCTCCTCTCCCTCCTTCTCTTCTCCCTCCTTCTCTCCCTCCTTCTCTTCTCCCTCCTTCTCTTCTCCCTCCTTCTACTCTCCCTCCTTCTTCTCTCCCTCCTTCTCTTCTCCCTCCTTCTCCTCTCCCTCCTTCTACTCTCCCTCCTTCTCTTCTCCCTCCTTCTCTCCCTCCTTCTCTTCTCCCTCCTTCTCCTCTCCCTCCTTCTCTTCTCCCTCCTTCTCTCCCTCCTTCTACTCTCCCTCCTTCTCTTCTCCCTCCTTCTCTCCCTCCTTCTCTTCTCCCTCCTTCTCTTCTCCCTCCTTCTACTCTCCCTCCTTCTTCTCTCCCTCCTTCTCTTCTCCCTCCTTCTCTCTCTTTCCTTCTCTTCTCCCTCCTTCTACTCTCCCTCCTTCTCTTCTCCCTCCTTCTCTCCCTCCTTCTCTTCTCCCTCCTTCTCTTCTCCCTCCATCCCGCCCTCTGTCTGTGTCTCTGTCTGGAAGCTTTTCTGAGATGATGCTTATGCAACACATGTCCGAGCTCCTGGTGACACATAAACAGAAGACTGGAGGTGGAGAGCGTTTATGCGTTGATGTGGATGTGCTGAAGGGGGCTCGGGCCTTTTCTTCCCACTGTGGGTGGGTGTCAGTGTGTAAGAGGACAGCTGTGAATCATTTTCATGTCCTGCCTGCTCTGTTCCCTCTGAGATTATTTACTGTGGTCTTTATGGACACTTTAGAGGATATTTATAGCTCGGCTCGTCAAAATTTACCTCCAAAAAGTCTTCATATCAAACTGCAAAGCAGGCTGTGTCAGCGCCCTCCAAACCGACCCAAATGACTGTTTTACCGCCTACTCAAAGCACTTAAAGCTGCACAAGTCCGTACGTTTGTATCGGCTGTTATTACGAGCTTTGTGATAAATCCACAGAGAATTATCGCCCAGCTCTGCTGGTTGAAGCATCCCTCTGTTGTTCAGCTCAAGGACTTCGGCTTCGGGTTCTCTTTCAGATCGTGAATCTGCATGTTATGTTTCATTCTCCCCTGGTTTCCCCCGCCTCCCTGAGTTGGCTGTGATTTTCATTTATATTTTAATTACGGCTGGGCAACGATAATTTTTGTATGCAAATCCAAAAATTTATTCAAAAGTCGTGTATAGCCTTTAGCATTTAGTTTTTTTTTTTTTTTTTTTTTCATTTTTGGGCATTTAAATTAATTTTTAACCCAATTAATGCAAAATAAGAAACATAACAAAAAACATGACAACCCAGGGCTCAGACCAGGATGCAGAGTTGTAGTCTTGCACACTTCTCTGCAGCTTCCCACCTGCTGCTACCCACCCAATCGATTAACACAAAAGGAGCAAATCCTCTTGTGCAAAAAGAAATTATTAAAACAAAAACTTTAACTGAACAAAAACATCAAACTATTAAATGTGGTTTGCTGAATATCAGATCTCTCCTTTCCAAGTCTCTGTTAGTGAATGAGTTGATGTGTGATCATCATATTGATATATTTAGTCTTACAGAAACCTGGCTGCAGCAGGAGGATCATGTTAGCATTAATGAAGCAACTCCCTCTGACTGTTTAAATGTTCACGTTCCTCGAACCACAGGCAGAGGAGGAGGAGTGGCAGCTATTTTCAGATCAGGGTTACTAATCAGTCCCAGACCCAAGATTAGTTTGAGCTCTTTTGAATCTCTGATTCTCAGTTTTTCCCACCCAAAGTGGAAATCCCAGAAACCTCTTGTGTTTGTTGTTGTGTATCGTCCACCTGGCCCTTATTCTGAGTTTCTGTCTGAATTCTCAGAGTTTTTATCCCAGTTAGTGCTGAGTACAGATAAAGTCATTGTAGTGGGTGACTTTAATATTCATGTAGATGTTGAAAATGACTGCCTGAATATGAACTTTAATTCTACATTAGACTCTATTGGATTTTCTCAGAGTGTTCACAGACCGACTCACTGCCTTAATCACACCCTTGATCTTGTTCTGACTTATGGCATTGAGAGTGAACAGTTAACAGTGTTCCCTCATAACCCTGTCTTATCTGACCATTTTCTGATAACCTTTGAGTTTACATTACTTGACTATACAGTTTCTGAGAAGAAATTTACGTATAGAAGGTGTCTATCAGAGGATGCTGTAACCAGATTTAAAGAATTAATTCCATCATCCTTTTCTTCACTGCCATGTGCAGATATGACAGAGGACGACTACATAAACTTTACTCCAGCAGCACTTGACTCTCTTGTTGACAGCACTATAGTTTCAATGCGTACAGCGCTGGACAATGTTGCCCCTCTGAAAAGGAAGGTAATCAGTCAGAAGAGGCTGGCTCCTTGGTATAATTCACAGCTGCGTGCTTTAAAGCAGACTGCAAGAAAGCTGGAGAGACAGTGGCGTTCCTCTAATTTAGAAGAGTCTCAGTTAGTCTGGAAAGATAGTTTAACAATGTATAAGAAAGCCCTTCGTAAAGCTAGAACTGCTTATTATTCATCATTGATAGAAGAGAATAAGAACAATCCCAGGTTTCTTTTCAGCACTGTAGCCAGTCTGACTAAGAGTCCGAGCTCTGCTGAGCCAGTTATTCCTTTAACTCTCAGCAGTGATGATTTCATGAGCTTCTTTATTAATAAAATTGTTTCTATCAGAGAGAAGATTGATGGAGTCCTTCCCACTATTATCAGTGATGTATCATCAAGTACAGCAGCCTTAGAAGTATCTTTAGAACCTGATTTGTATTTAGACGGCTTCTGCCCAGTTGATCTCTCTGAACTAACAACAGCAATAGTCTCTTCTAAACCATCAACTTGTGTTTTAGACCCAATCCCAACCAGACTGTTCAAGGAGGTTTTCCCATTAATTGACCTTCCATATTGGATTTGATCAATCTGTCTTTGTTGACAGGATATGTACCTCAGACTTTTAAGGTTGCTGTAATTAAACCTTTACTTAAAAAACCTACTCTTGATTCAGAAGTGTTGGCTCATTATAAACCTATATCCAATCTCCCTTTTATGTCTAAAGTTCTTGAAAAAATAGTTGCAGCTCAGCTTTGTGATCACTTACACAGAAATAATCTGTTTGAAGAGTTTCAGTCAGGATTCAGAGTGCATCATAGCACAGAAACTGCACTGCTGAAAGTTACCAATGATCTCCTCTTAGCCTCTGATAGCGGACTTGTGTCTGTGCTTGTCCTGTTGGATCTCAGTGCTGCATTTGATACGGTCGATCACAGTATCTTATTACACAGACTTGAACATGTTATTGGGATTAAAGGAACTGCATTAGGCTGGTTTAAGTCATATTTATCTGATAGATTTCAGTTTGTTCTTGTAAATGAAGAATCTTCCTCACACACCAGAGTAAGTCATGGAGTTCCCCAGGGTTCTGTGCTTGGACCGATTTTTTTTCACTTTATACATGCTTCCATTAGGTAACATTATTAGACAGCATGGCATAAATTTCCATTGCTATGCTGATGATACTCAGCTGTACTTATCTATAAAACCAGATGAAACCAATAGGTTGGTCAGACTACAAGCATGTCTTAAAGACATAAAGACCTGGATGACTCAGAACTGTCTGCTGCTAAATTCAGACAAAACTGAAGTCGTTATCTTTGGACCTGAGCGTTTCAGGGAGAAATTGTCTAGCTATATAGTTACTCTAGATGGTATTTCCTTGGCTTCTAGTTCTACAGTGAGGAACCTTGGAGTTATTTTTGACCAGAACTTATCATTTGACTCGCATATAAAACAGGTTTCTAGGACTGCCTTCTTTCACCTTCGTAATATTGTTAAAATCAGGAACATCTTGTCTCAGAGTGATGCAGAAAAACTAGTCCATGCATTTGTTACTTCAAGATTGGACTACTGTAATTCTTTATTATTGGGCTGTCCTACATATTCTCTGAAAAGCCTCCAGCTGATCCAAAATGCTGCAGCCAGAGTTCTGATGAGAACTAACAGGAGAGATCATATTTCTCCAGTTTTAGCTTCTCTTCATTGGCTCCCTGTTAAATTCAGAATAGAATTTAAGATTCTTCTCCTTACATATAAAGCTCTTAATGACCGAGCTCCATCATATCTTAAAGATCTCATTGTAAGATATTTTCCTAACAGAGCACTTCGTTCCCAAACTGCAGGTTTACTTGAGGTTCCCAGAGTTTCTAAAAGTAGAATGGGAGGCAGAGCCTTCAGTTATCAGGCCCCTCTCTTGTGGAATAAGCTGCCAGTAAATGTCCGGGAAGCAGACACCCTTTCCACTTTTAAGACCAGGCTTAAAACTTTCCTTTCTGATAAAGCTTATAGTTAGGGATGGCTCAGGTGATCCTGAAACATCCCATAGTTAAGCTGCTATAGGCCTAGACTGCTGGGGGGCTTCATCTGTCACACCTTTCCTCACTTTACTCTCTTTATGTATATGTGATATTATTATGGTCATTAACTCGTGTTTCCCTGTTCCAACAGATATCCTTTGAATGGTGTTACAGTGCCGCCGCGCCCCCCCCCCCCTTTCTGTCTTCTCAAACCCCAGCTGGTGGAGGCGGATGGCCACCCTTCCTGAGTCTGGTTCTGCCAGAGGTTTCTTCCTGTTAAAGGGAGTCGTTTCTTTCCACAGTTGCCTCAGGCGCGCTCAGGCCGGGAGATTGGACCGAAAAACAAAAAGTTTTCAGTGCAATCTGTTGGTTTTCTTAGCTAGGAAATTGTTTTTGAATTGGCTCTATATGAAGGAATTGGATTATTTTATGAATTATGATTATTATTAATTAATTGAATTCCAATTGGCTTGAATTGGACTTACTATCTAAGTGCCTTGAGATGACATTTGTTGTATTTGGCGCTATATAAATAAAAATGAATTGAATTGAATTGAATAACACAGCACGTTTTATGCTCATTTACTATTTTGTGGGTTTACTAGAATAAAGTTTGGATGCTTTATTGTTAAAAACAACAAATGACACCTAAACTTGTTGCATCTTTACTTAACTTCTGTCTATTTAAGGCCCAGTCTGCTCTGATCTATCAGCTAACTCAAAACTGACAACAGGATAATAAATGAGTCAGAATGCAAACTTCAGACCTCTTTTAGAGGTGCAATCACAACTAAATTTCACATCAGCACCCCTAAATGATTAAATATAAGTAGGGCTGGGCAACAATTAAAAACTCCGCCGTCTGGAAGAACTTTAAAATGAAAATGGCCGAGTAAAAGTTCCGTACCCTTTTCCAGGTTTGGTGGATCTGCCGATTACTTTCTTTTCCGGTTCTGCAGCAGACAGCAACAGACTTTTACAAAATAAAAGCCTGTGAGCAACAGACTTTTACAAAATAAAAGCCTGTGAGAAACAGACAATAATAAATAAATAATAAAACAGGGGTGGTCTGTGGCGTAGTGGGTTGAGCAGGCGCCCCATGTACAAGAGGCTATAGTCCTCGCTGTGCTGCATGTTGTTCCCCCTCTCTCTTCCCCCTGCTTCCTGTCTCTCTGAACTTTCCAATCCATTAAAGGCACAAAAGCCCCAAAAAATAATATATATATTTTTTTTTCATTTAAAAAAAATGTAAAAAAATAAAACCTGCGCAAATGCGCGATAAAATATTTATCGGCGTAACGAGTTAACGGGGAATGTTGGCGCTGGAAGGTGACGTTGAGATAGCAGCGTCCATAGCAACCACCTTAACAACGGTAGAAAACTTGATATTCTTACGAGAAAAAATGCCTCTTCGCTCAATTGGATAGACCTACAACCAATCAGAGCAACGTAGTATGTGACGTAGATTAAGCAACACACACTTGTTGTGGAAGGACGGCAAAAACATCTTTTCTATCGATAAAAGCCTTTATCTTGTTCCTCTGTTCGTCTTTCAAAGTGAATGCAAAGTGGAGATCCTGTAGAATAGACTCGATGGCAGAATCTACACGCCCTAGCTCTCCAGCGGCAGCCATGTTTGTTTCAAACGAATTCAAACCAAGCGCTTTTCAGTGACGTAGTCGACAATGTCCCTGTTGATCATCTGTCCATCATCGTATAAAGCCCGCCCTGGCAATCTGATGGTCGACCGATTCTTGGTCGGGCATAATGATTTCCCAACTGAGCAGAGCCAGACCGAACTTCCCGACCAAAACTTTTATGGGCGGGGCTAAGTTCGGCTGGCACCCAGGCTACCTTCTAATTGCCCTTCGGGGAAAAATAAAAATTTTTCTGATTCTGATTCTGGTTGCGAAGCAATGTAAATGAATAGGCCAAATAAAACGTGTCACAATTGTCACAATTTTGGGGGCCAAATTGTGACAACACCACGTTTTCCCTTGTGGACCAACGAAGCTATAACACGTTTTTCTGTGAGACTGGGTTGCCTCCACGCCTCCATCAGGAAGATCTGACCCTGTGGAGTTATCAGGGAGAATGAACACAGGTGAAGGGGGTGAAGCTCATGGCAGGGCAGGAGAAATACTGAGGCATCACAAGGCAAAACTAAAGACTAGACAGAAATATAACATGCAGACTGTGACACTTTCATCAGGATCATTGCAACTTTCAGGAGAAAATAAAGCCCTAAACACCCCTTTCTCCCCACATATGTGGCTAAAGAAGCCACATATTTCCCTGAGGAGCTGCCGAGCAGCAAAAGCAAAGCTAATATGGAGAGAAAATTTGAATTTAATTTGCTAGGTGGCTGTAAACACAACCCTACATGAAAGATCATGTTAATGCAGGGATGTCCACATCCGGTGCAGGAGGCAAGGCAAGGCATCTTTATTTATGTAGAGCATTTCATATATATAGCGCATTTCATACCATAAAAACAAGCAATTTAAAGAGAATAAAAAAAAGAATAAAAATTAAAACACACAGTTAAAAGCAATCAGAGAAGAGGGGAAAAAAGGAAAATGTAAAACAATTAAGAGGATTTATAGCATTATGCTTTAAAATCATTTAAAGGAACTCATAAGCACACGGAGGGGGAAATGTTTTTAACCTGGATTTAAAAGTGCTCACAGGAGGGCCGCTGTCCTGCAGCTTTTAGGTGTTTCCCTGCTTAAACACACCTGATTCAGATGAAACGGATCCCCTCAAAAGAGTGTTAAGTTCTGCAGCAGCCTGCTGATGATGCATGGATCTGAATCAGGGAAACAGTTAAAAGCTGAAGGACAGCGGGCCTCCAGGACCTCCCTGAGTTAATGCAAAACATTTATTAAAGTGGGGCTTATTTCTCAAGATGTAACCTCGTTGTTTTCTCCATCAGACAAACGTCCAATAATGTCATTCAGTTAACTGCGTTTGGCTCCTTCAATTCACAACTGGTTTCATGTTCAGTTTTAGCTCAGAACAGTCCTTTAACAGCTTTAACACCTGCTCAGAACAGTCCTTTAACAGCTTTAACACCTGCTCAGAACAGTCCTTTAACACCTGCTCAGAACAGTCCTTTAACAGCTTTAACACCTGCTCAGAACAGTCCTTTAACAGCTTTAACAGCTGCTCAGAACAGTCCTTTAACAGCTTTAACACCTGCTCAGAACAGTCCTTTAACAGCTTTAACACCTGCTCAGAACAGTCCTTTAACAGCTTTAACACCTGCTCAGAACAGTCCTTTAAAAGCTTTAACACCTGCTAAGAACAGTCCTTTAACAGCTTTAACACCTGCTCAGAACAGTCCTTTAACACCTGTAACACCTGCTCAGAACAGTCCTTTAACAGCTTTAACACCTGCTCAGAACAGTCCTTTAACACCTGCTCAGAACAGTCCTTTAACAGCTTTAACACCTGCTCAGAACAGTCCTTTAACACCTGCTCAGAACAGTCCTTTAACAGTTTTAACACCTGCTCAGAACAGTCCTTTAACAGCTTTAACACCTGCTCAGAACAGTCCTTTAACACCTGCTCAGAACAGTCCTTTAACAGCTTTAACACCTGCTCAGAACAGTCCTTTAACAGCTTTAACAGCTGCTAAGAACAGTCCTTTAACACCTGCTAAGAACAGTCCTTTAACACTTTTAACACATGCTCAGAACAGTCCTTTAACACCTGCTAAGAACAGTCCTTTAACACTTTTAACACATGCTCAGAACAGTCCTTTAACACCTTTAACAGCTGCAGGAGATCAGCTGACGTGAGGCGTCTCCAACAGATGTTGGTGTCACAACATTTTCATCAAGCGTCTGTTCCGGCAGACGAGCTCTGATCGGGGGATTCTCTTTTTCTCTTTTCCCTTTTTCTCCTTGCTCTTCTTCTGTGGTTCTCATGAAGCGCGCACACACTGTTGGCTCGTATTCCCACAGGTCACACCTCGGTGATAAAGAAGTAAACAGCGGTTCCTTGCTTTGGAGGAGCCTCTCTTTCTCTGTATCACCTCAAGAGGCCATAATATCGAGTTTGTCAAGACTTTAATCAAACGCTCAATAGAACCCTGAATAAAGTGTGCCAGCATCCAGCACTTATTCCCCCAAACAGCCCTACTTCGCTTCACTCAGACAGGTCCTCAGAGATAAGGAAAATGCATTTTCTATTGCATCCTTTAGTGATAATCTCTTTAAATACGATGTATGAGGTCAGAGCATTTGTTTTGTTTGGCCAATATGTTCTACAAGATGTTCTGATGCTGGATTTTTGTGTAAAATACTTTTTTATGAGTTGCATTGTGCTATAATCTGTGAGGATGCCACCTTTGTCTTGTTATCTAAAGGTTGAATTATGAAAAACATGCTGCTGATTGAGCTAAATCAGTCTAAAACGTGTAGCCATCAAATAGCTTGCAGTATGTAAGCCTATGCTATATGAATCACAGACCTTTTATGTACAGACATACAAGATTATAGCAAGGCCTGGCCACTTAAACTTTAGCTTTGTTAGCTTGTTAGCTTGCTAAAGTAAGTCAAACCTATTAAACTGAGCGAGTAATATAACCTGTGTCTAATATATTAGATTGCACGAGCACAATGCAAATCCTTAAGGAAGAGAAACAGTGAGCTGGGCTACATATGAGAGAAATATGCCTCTCATTAACTCTTTTAAACACAGTCTGTTGGAGGGACGAGTGGCCGAACATGGAGCTCAAGCGCTGAATGTTTGTCCTTTATTTCAAACTGACATATTCAGAATAAGTCAGAGTTTTAAAGATTTTGTGCACAAAGCCTGATTTGGGTCAGGAAAGCTGAAACAAGCTAAAAATAACAGCAGGATTGTAAAAATGGTTGCCCTAAGAGCCGGGGCGTGGCTACGGGGGGGCTTGGGGGGGCACTGCCCTGTCCATCCAAAGAAAACTGGCCAGAAATAAGGCCACGATTTATTATCTCTGTTTGTGTCTTGTATTGATAGAATAAATGCAGGTGGTGATTTTAAAAAAGCATATATCAGCAAAGTTTATAGCTTTATTTATTTTTTTGTTATCGTGTCCCCCCCCCTCCGTAACCTTAACCCCTTGTTGCTGAAAAAAAAGGCAATTTTCACATTTTCGGATGTTTTTGTTGTATATAATGATCTGAAATGTAGACTTAATGAAGGCAATAAAAAGCTGGAGTTGGCTGGATGTCTTGCCCAAGTATCGACTTGAATTTAAACCCTCAATGGAGAATGTGGAGCATGTTAAACAAAAGCTATTGCATCCTAAAGTCCTGGTCACACCTCTGCCTGAGAGTGTCTTACCACCAAGTTTGGTCGAGGGCTTGAGAAGCTGCAGCTTCAGGAGCTCAGCTGTGACCGTGCAATAGGACAAATGCTCGGCCAATCAGATGGTGGCGCTTTTTGTGAAAATCCATCAGATGGGTTTTTAATTTCACGGAGAAAAGAAGTGAGATCAGGATCCAGGCTTGGATTTATTATAACTGAATAAGATTTGGGCGGCTACAGCCGTGAGAAATTAGCTGCTGAGAAAGGAATTTCCTGTCATTGTTGGCTATCTGCTTCATCACAAACATTTCTGTTCTTTCCCCCTGTGGGTTGTTTGTTTACAGTCTGCCAAAAAATAATGACATTCCTTCCAGTCCTCCCCCCCCCCACCCCCCCACCTGATGGTGAGTGTTGTGCTGCTTTCTAACTGAATAGTGACGCCGTGTGTTGAAATGTAATCCTGGTGGAGCTTCTTTGGCTGCATGTCGCCTCCTCAGCTCTCAGGCTCTCTGTGTGTTTTACATTTGGAATAAAGACATAAAGGAAAATATTGTGAGTTCATTTTGATTATTGTCTTGAATTTTTTCCCTAATAGCAGCGAGAACCTCCTTTCTGAAGTAAAAATGTGTGAAATTTAATATCAAGAGATTTGAACTTATGTTAAAGGAGAAGTTTTTTCTGTCTGTTCTAATCTGACTGTTTTTCCTCTTTTTTTAAACCATTTTCTGACATTTCTACTTAAAATTATATCTGATTCATCTTGGAAATACCTGAAAACTGATACTGAAAGCAGCTGTTTAAGGACTGATTAAACTTTGTATCATTTATTTATATAATTACCTGAACTGAGACTTGATTCAGCCTTATATATTTTATTGCTTTCACTGTTCTTTTATTGTTTTTAATTGCTTTTACTTATTCTTCTCTTTATTTATTACCTGCTGTAAAGCACTTTGGTGCACCGTAAGGATTGTCTGTAAAGGGCTGTATAGATAAAATAAAATACATTTACATTTACATTTATGCAGTGCTGACGTTGCTATAAGTTGACACAAAATAAAAACATACCATACTAATAACATACAACCTTAAAGGAGAAGTTAGTTTTTTTAAACCTTATTTCTGGCATAAAATATGTTCATCTACTCACTGATAACAGTTTGGTGAAAGTCTGCGTCCTTTGGAAGATATTTAGATCCGCTCATATCCATTTAACGGGAGAGAACGGGGGCGATCTAAATATCGTTTATTTTATTTAATTTAAAAAAACCGAACTTCTCCTTTAAGGGGAAGTATTCCAACTCTTTTATATAAATGAAGGTCCTGGTTGAGCAACAGCCGCAGATGAGCTGATAACAAACCTGTCTGAAATGCCACAGTCCATGTATGAAATGGCTTTACAGAGAAAATAGTCCAAATGAGAATTTTGTAAATAATCTCCAGCTCAGGAGCTCCAGTGGTCGTCCTTCAATCCAAAGGTTGCTGGTTTGATCCCCAACCTTCCCAGCATACATGTCTATGCGTCCTTGGGTAAGATGGAGCCCAAATGTGTTCCTTTGTTGTGCATCACTTGTCTGTTAGATTAATCAAACTGATACTTGAAGAAGTGGCGATCCAACACCTCAGAAACACACTTCATCCTGATACATTTCTGTCTCATCCATGATGTCTCACACACAAACGAGCTGGACTGCATCTCACAGCTTTTCAGCTTTGAGACTTTTAACTTTCTAAGAGATCTGAACACATCACACCAGTTTTAAAATCTTTACACCGGCTTCCAGACTAAACATGGAGAAGCAGCATTTAGCTGTTATGCTGCAAACAAGTGGAACAAACTGCCAGTGGAGATTCAACTTTCACCAAATGGAGACATTTTTAAATCCAGGTTAAAAACATTTCTTTTCTCATGTGTCTATGCATGAAATCTGCACGATATCTTTTAACTTATCTGGACTGTTGCTTGTTTTTAAATTCATTTAAATGATTTTATTTATTTCTCTTTATATTCTTTTATGTATTTTTAATGCTTCTTCCACTCCCTGCTGCAATGCTTTTATTTCATGTGAAGCACTTTGAATTGTTTTGTACATGAAATGTGCTACAAATAAATTTGATTTGACTTGATTTTGATTTTCCGTCCGGTCAGCATCGTGCTCTCTGCTGACTGCAGCTCTGCTGGACTGCAGATGTCAGTTTTAGTTGCTTTTTATGTTGCTGAACATCACGTACCCACAAAAGCTGTGCATGGAAGATCACTGTGACCCAATTCTGACACAAATACTTTCCCCTCCTTGTTTTTTAAAAATAAAATCATCCTGTTAGCTAAAACTGCTAATGCAGTGAGCTGAGGTGGTATCTGTGGTTCTGTTATTATGTAAAGTGCCTTAATAAGACCACTGAGTTCTGTATTTGAGTGAAAACAGGCCTGAAGATTTACTCTGAGGGTGGAAGTTTAAAAATGGATGAGCACACACACAGTCTGTAACTTCTCTGAGCTGCTCATCCTCCCTGAAGAGCTCTGGAGTTGACACATAGAGGGCTCAACAGCAGCACACCTGTCTGTCTCCATGTTCGCTGGCAGCTTGTGATATCCAGCGACGGTAATGTGGTGATGCTCAGACTCACTGACAGCAGCTCATATGTCCCTGCTCATCTCTCCCTGTTTGAGTCAGAGATGCTTTTCGCTGCACTGGGACCACAACACATCACTTCCATTTTGGTTCACACTCTGAAGGGCTGTGGGCAGCATGAGTGCATGTGTGTGCGTTCCAGTTAATTAGCATTAGCCGTGTGGTTTGCGACTGACTGCAGACGGACACGCTGGAGCCTGTTGCTCTGAGTGGATGGAGGAACTTGCCCGCAGACATGTGGCGTGTGAAAGCTGCTGGAGAAAGGAGGCTGTCCTAACAAGGCAAACACCCAGCCAACAACATCTGAAGCAGAGCTTCTCTCCCCCCCCCCCCGAAGGCGTTCAGCAGACAACGGCTTGAGAAAACGGGACACATCCTGACCTTGTGTGGTCAGATTGAGTTATTCATAAGAAGCTGATGCAGCTACACATCTACATCTCAGGATTGACTCATTCATGCACCATTTATAAATAAGGCCTGTTGAATCAATTACAGTGTTTTACTTTTAAAGGTATTAATATTTCAGACATTTCTGTTGTTTTGAGCCTCCAGTTTGGTCATTTAGCCCCAAATACAAACCATGCTCAGTACTAGCAGGGAATGTAGCCTCCAGTGGGGACAATGAAGTCATATCCTTTCTCTTTATGTAATATGCCTTGTAGTGAAAGCCATCTACTCGCCAGCATCTGGCCAAACGTTGACAAAAACGATTCATCATTTCCCGACTTTTTAATGAATTAAATATTAATATAAGGAGGCAGACAGCGCGCTGGTGGGAGCTTTAAATAAGGTCCTGAACATTCTGGGTACAGGCTCTAAAACACTGGTTCCTCAGGTCTGTTTTATGTGTGAATCCACGGAGACGCAGTTGCTTTTCTTGAGTTATCATGCTGCTACTGTGTGGTGCAACAGAAAATATGAGCAGAATGCAACGACCTTGTTGCTACTCCAGGTGAACGATACCAAATCTGCACACTTGGGAATGAGCATAAACTTTCTTCGTAGCCACAGGCAGTGAAAGCTGCTCGGGTCTTGGTGCAAGCTTTTAAATAAAAAGATTTATCGAGTGTGGATCGCAAACTTCCAAGACTTTGACTCAGTTTTTAGGCCAGTGGAGTCGTCTGTCTTGCTTAACGCTGTTGTGTTTACATGTTTTAGGTCAAGGAGTGCTGCGTCCAGGGCCGGCCCAAGCCTTCATGGGGCCTTAAGCAGAATTTCATTTGGGGCCCCCCTACCATCACCTCAGCTCCAGATGCCTCATTATTCCATAGGCTACACTGTTGTGTGTGTAACGGACCCACAATCATTAGCATTATTTGTAATCATCTTACATTATACAGGTGTCATTCTTGTTTTTAACCTTAAAGGGATAGCAAACTCATAAATATGGTTTAATTAACTTCTACATAAAGAGTGATGTATAAGTATGGCTCATTAATTTAACTATTTGAAAGTAACATCAGCAGGCTGGAGACTGCATTTATAGTAAACACGTTAAATAGTTTAATTTCTTTCAGATGTGCAATGGTGTGCAAAATGTTCAAAATACAAATACAAAATAGAATCAAATGACAATCACATTATCTTACAGAAAAATAAAGTTGTAATCAAAATTAAATTCAAAATTGCTCTCGGGGCCCCCTGGTGGCGTGGGGGCCCTAAGCGACCGCATAGATGGCATATGCCTTGGGCCGGCTCTGGCTGCGTCTTCCAGTCTTTGTCCTCGTGGTGCTGTAAACAGATTCTGATGTTACTCACACCGCTCCCTGGCACAGTGAGACAAGTGGCAGCATTAACCTTTAATGTTGATGCTGGTGTGCAGACAAGCAGGAGAGCAGCTCAGGAGTGAGAGTTGGCCATAACATTAAAACCACCTTCATAATATTGTTCACTGCGGGACCCCCTAGGGCTGCCAAAAAGCAGCACTGACCCATGGAGACACGGACTCAGGACATCTGGGAGCGTCCTCTCTGGCACCAGGATGATGGTAACCAACTTTGACCAGTCGGATTGAGCCCCTGGAGTTTGGAGGCAGGGTCAGCACTTTGGGTTCTTGATCGTGTTCCTGAGGGGATGTTCACAGTGGGATTGGCCACTAGTGGGCTTGCTGTTGTTGTTCAGTGAGAGGTGGCCATGCTTTACATCTTTACATGCAGGTAGTTAGTCTCCTGTTAACCCGACTGAGACCTCACTGAAAGTACAACACTGTCCTCTGAAGAGGATTTTCTAATCATTACAACCCAAATAAGCTCATATTTGGAGTAATAATCAGTTTGAGCTACATTGAACATTCCAGTCTTAGTTTAGTAGACACATATATACCCCTTATTGAACTATGTCTTGAAGGAGCTTTCACAGCATTAAGCAAAGCATTTTACTGGTTTACAACACTTGAACCGGCCTCATCCAGGCATGGGCGTCAATTGGGTATGGCAGCTGCCACACTTTGGCTCCAGGGGAAAATGTAAATGTTCGTTTTTCTTTTTTCTTAAAAAAAAAAAATTGTTTGTGGAATTACTCTGTGTCAATTTGTATTGATTATTCTATTATTTAATACACATAAATGAATTACAAATGAAATTCTGATCAACACAATCAATTGATCTAAGTATCATCTTCCCTTTTGAAATGTGGTATCTCCCAGCCTCCCCTCCCTTCCACGAGATGACGAAACCCGGAGGTCAAAGCTGATGTTATTAGTGGGATTTGTTGTTTGCTAATTAATGTAAAATATGAAAAGAGAGCAGAAAACTTTAGATTTATTTATCACCACAAAAAGGGGTCCAATGTTGCAGCAGCGGCGGAGGAAGGAGGACCAGGTAGTGAAGGCTGTCCACTGCTACTGCAATGCTAATGCTAATGCTAATGCTAACAGGGAGACGGAGACGAGTCCATTGTTATGTTACCGACTATGTGAGTGAGACTGCTTTTGCACACAGATAAGCTACGTAGCAGATTTTTGTGGTGATTGTTGTATATTTATTGATTTATTGATACTGTAGTCATGTGACTATAGTGACCTTGCCATACCTTAGCTTTGGCTGAATTGACGCCGCTGCATCCAGGCACCACAGAGCAGGATGGATAACTCGTTTATAAACTCATTTACCTTTATAACTCCTTTATAAACTCATTTACCTTTATAACTCGTTTATAAACTCATTTACCTTTATAACTCCTTTATAAACTCATTTACCTTTATAACTCCTTTATAAACTAATTTACCTTTATAACTCCTTTATAAACTCATTTACCTTTATAACTCCTTTATAAACTCATTTACCTTTATAACTCCTTTATGAACTCATTTATCTTTATAACTCCTTTATAAACTCATTTACCTTTATAACTCCTTTATGAACTCATTTATCTTTATAACTCCTTTATAAACTCATTTATCTTTATAACTCCTTTATGAACTCATTTAACTTTATAACTCCTTTATAAACTCATTTACCTTTATAACTCCTTTATAAACTCATTTATCTTTATAACTCCTTTATAAACTCATTTACCTTTATAACTCCTTTATAAACTCATTTATCTTTATAACTCCTTTATAAACTCATTTACCTTTATAACTCCTTTATGAACTCATTTAACTTTATAACTCCTTTATGAACTCATTTACCTTTATAACTCCTTTATAAACTTCTTTACCTTTATAACTCCTTTATAAACTCATTTACCTTTATAACTCCTTAATAAACTCATTTACCTTTATAACTCCTTTATAAACTCATTTACCTTTATAACTCCTTTATGAACTCATTTACCTTTATAACTCCTTTATAAACTCATTTACCTTTATAACTCCTTTATAAACTCATTTACCTTTATAACTCCTTTATGAACTCATTTAC
Organism: Odontesthes bonariensis; assembly: GCF_027942865.1. Taxonomy (NCBI): domain Eukaryota; kingdom Metazoa; phylum Chordata; class Actinopteri; order Atheriniformes; family Atherinopsidae; genus Odontesthes; species Odontesthes bonariensis. The sequence goes on from NC_134524.1 coordinate 6,477,129, forward strand.
CTTTATAACTCCTTTATAAACTCATTTACCTTTATAACTCCTTTATAAACTCATTTACCTTTATAACTCCTTTATAAACTCATTTACCTTTATAACTCCTTTATGAACTCATTTACCTTTATAACTCCTTTATAAACTCATTTATCTTTATAACTCCTTTATAAACTCCTTTACCTTTATAACTCCTTTATGAACTCATTTAACTTTATAACTCCTTTATAAACTCCTTTACCTTTATAACTCCTTTATAAACTCATTTATCTTTATAACTCCTTTATAAACTCATTTACCTTTATAACTCCTTTATAAACTCCTTTACCTTTATAACTCCTTTATAAACTCATTTACCTTTATAACTCCTTTATAAACTCATTTACCTTTATAACTCCTTTATAAACTCATTTACCTTTATAACTCCTTTATAAACTCATTTACCTTTATAACTCCTTTATGAACTCATTTACCTTTATAACTCCTTTATAAACTCATTTATCTTTATAACCAGGCGCGTAGGCAGACATAATAAAATGGGTGGGCCCAGAAAAAATCAGACGGGCCCAACTTTTGGGTTATTATAAGGTGTAGGTATTATAATACAGCGTTTGAAAAAGTGTGCCTCGTTAGGACATCACAAGCGACGTTATCACTTAATGCACTGGCAAAGTGAGCACACGTCAGACACAAGTGCTCTATAATGCAAGCCACACACACACGCACCTACACACGCATTCAGTGCAAGTCTGGTAGGCTACTGGGCTCGCCTCGGCCTAAACCCAATACGTCCATAGATGTAGGTTTAAAAAAATAATTTCCAGTTAAATGACACATCTCAGCCAACTGCACAGACGCTGTGTGCACAGTTACACAGACGCAAAGTTTCAGACACAAGCACCCCATAGGCAATGCAATCAGCAACGCAACACTTATGTTAAGTCATGTAAAGTCCTTTAAAATAAAGAATCAAAACATGTCTGCAGCATGACAACAGGTTGGCTCGGCAGCCAAATTATGAAATTGACCAAAAATGGAAACCATGGCTTAGAAGAAGGCCTAATAGAAAAAAAGTAATTAGCACTCACATTTGATGAATCCTTTTGATGCATGCTACAGCAAGAGACGACGTTTTTTTTTTTTGTTGAACTCTCTTATCACGTCAGCGTAGTCCAACGATTCCGTCAGTTCTCTTTCAAGGGAAAGCACTGAGAGTGCATTCAGTCTTTGAGTCAACATGGATGTTCTGGTGGAGGTTTTTATCCGATTGACAGTAGAAAAAAGGCATTCAACAGTGCATGTTGTTATTGGCATTGTAATGAGGGTCCGCAGAAGACTATTTAATTGAGGGAAAATGTCATTCGGGCAAGAGTCAAGGACTTCCAAAAGTGATGTAAATGCGCTGCCCTGGGAGGGTCATGTTGTCACGCAATTACAATCTGATTGGCGTTTCAAGATGTAGCGTAAGCATTATGCCACCCAAAATCGATACTCTGAAAATGAATTAATTAAAGTCACAGAAGATGAACCAGATTTTTATTTTAATTTTTTTTACGAAATGTATTAATTGTTGCTCAGTGCTAATGCAATACGGAATACAATGAGGCAACAGGTGACTATCGTGTGTCGACTCGGCATTCTCATTGGATGGGGCGGGCCTGGCTGTCAAGTGGGCGGGCCCAGGCCCATCCAGGCCCACCTGTGGCTACGCGTATGTTTATAACTCCTTTATAAACTCATTTACCTTTATAACTCCTTTATGAACTCATTTACCTTTATAACTCCTTTATAAACTCATTTACCTTTATAACTCCTTTATAAACTCATTTACCTTTATAACTCCTTTATAAACTCATTTACCTTTATAACTCCTTTATAAACTCATTTACCTTTATAACTCCTTTATAAACTCATTTACCTTTATAACTCCTTTATAAACTCATTTATCTTTATAACTCCTTTATAAACTCATTTACCTTTATAACTCCTTTATGAACTCATTTACCTTTATAACTCCTTTATAAACTCATTTACCTTTATAACTCCTTTATAAACTCATTTACCTTTATAACTCCTTTATAAACTCATTTACCTTTATAACTCCTTTATGAACTCATTTACCTTTATAACTCCTTTATGAACTCATTTACCTTTATAACTCCTTTATAAACTCATTTACCTTTATAACTCCTTTATAAACTCATTTATCTTTATAACTCCTTTATAAACTCATTTACCTTTATAACTCCTTTATAAACTCATTTACCTTTATAACTCCTTTATAAACTCATTTATCTTTATAACTCCTTTATAAACTCATTTACCTTTATAACTCCTTTATGAACTCATTTACCTTTATAACTCCTTTATGAACTCATTTACCTTTATAACTCCTTTATGAACTCATTTACCTTTATAACTCCTTTATGAACTCATTTACCTTTATAACTCCTTTATAAACTCATTTACCTTTATAACTCCTTTATAAACTCATTTATCTTTATAACTCCTTTATAAACTCATTTACCTTTATAACTCCTTTATAAACTCATTTACCTTTATAACTCCTTTATGAACTCATTTATCTTTATAACTCCTTTATGAACTCATTTACCTTTATAACTCCTTTATAAACTCATTTACCTTTATAACTCCTTTATAAACTTATTTACCTTTATAACTCCTTTATGAACTCATTTATCTTTATAACTCCTTTATGAACTCATTTATCTTTATAACTCCTTTATAAACTCATTTACCTTTATAACTCCTTTATGAACTCATTTACCTTTATAACTCCTTTATAAACTCATTTACCTTTATAACTCCTTTATAAACTCATTTACCTTTATAACTCCTTTATAAACTCATTTACCTTTATAACTCGTATCTGATTTAATGCTACAGACTTCAAACTTGGCCAGGCTACTCTTAAGACATGGGGGGAAAAATTCATTGGCCAACTTTTATAAAACTTAAAGGGCGTGGCCGTGGCGACGCCTCAAAGTTTGATGACTCGCCATCACTCGCCACAAAAGATTTAATTGCTCATAACTCAAAAATTTATGGAGAAACTTTTCCAAACTCTGAACGGTGTGGGCGTTGCCAGGCGGTAAAAATCTTGTTATGGCGTTTGTGATTTGAAAGCACATAACTTTTCAATTACTTTTACAGCGCGCCACTGGAGGGACGGCGTTTATTAAGGGGCTACTATTGATCCCGAGGGGTCCCGAGTCCCGACAATTAGTTTGGTACCACGGGCCTATGACTGGCCAACTATACAGTATACCCACCTCAAAAAGGTAGACTACACCACTGCTCATAAATGAATGAACTCCTCAATCATTGACAAAGAAGACAATGCTATCAGTGCAAGAACTCTGACTGTTATCCAGTGATACTCACTGTCCTCCAATAAACAGCCAATAGTTAACTTAAAAACCAGGCCGTACCTTTGTTTTTAACTGAGCAGAGAAAGCAATTGCAGCCTTTTATCATCTCTCTGATTAAGACTTTGATCAGTCGGTCTGCAGTATTAATATAATTCCGCCTCCACATCCTCCTGCTATTACAACATGTTTTATGACTGTTCAGGTGAAATGTTGAAAATGAAACCTATCTTGCAGAGTATGAGATGATTGCGTCTTTACTTCTCCGAGTTAAACAAGGGCAACCCTAATCTTTCCATCCCAGTAACAGTGCAGCAAATGTCCTATCAGAAGTGGTTCTGGGTCAGTTTTCTGCTATTGTAATGGCTGAATATCGTGGCTTTACAGAGTGTGGTCCCTGCTCATAGCCAGTCTGGTTTTCCTCCACTTGATGTCATCCTTTACGTCACTTTTCCTCTTGCTACACTACATCATTTAGCTAATCTATTTTGGATGGAAAGTGCGTTTTTGTGCCATTTTTTACCCATTCCACGCCTTGCATATGATCGAACTCGTCCTACAGATTTAATGCTATAGACTTTAAACTTGGCCAGGTTACTCTTTGTTCTGGAAATGGAGTTTGTATTAGAAAGTTGCAAAAACACTGACATTGGCATTTAGTTTGATGCTGTATTAGTGGATTTATAATACAGCCAACTTGTTTAAAATGAATCGGCACTATGAGCTCTTTTAAAGGTCCACTTTGGACCCTTGATGCTTCTTATTGCTATTGATTGTTACACATTTTTTGAACGTCACTGACTGAATGAAAAAAAAAAGTAGAATGAGATTGCAGAGTTGAAATGATCCACTTCAAAATGCTGGACTTCATCTATCTTCATCAATGATGAGCCTTTCAGGAAGCATCCCACCCTGGTTCTGACCTTACCTCATAAATGAATGAACTCCTCAATCATTTACAAAGAAGACAATGCTATCAGTGCAAGAACTCTGACTGTTATCCAGTGATACTCACTGTCCTCCAATAAACAGCCAATAGTTAACTTAAAAACCAGGCCGTATCTTTGTTTTTAACTGAGCAGAGAAAGCAATTGCAGCCTTTTATCATCTCTCTGATTAAGACTTTGATCAGTCGGTCTGCAGCATTAATATAATTCCGCCTCCACATCCTCCTGCTATTACAACATGTTTTATGACTGTTCAGGTGAAATGTTGTAAATGAAACCTATCTTGCAGAGTATGACATGATTGCGTCTTTACTTCTCCGAGTTAAACAAGGGCAACCCTAATCTTTCCATCCCAGTAACAGTGCAGCAAATGTCCTATCAGAAGTGGTTCTGGGTCAGTTTTCTGCTATTGTAATGGCTGAATATCGTGGCTTTACAGAGTGTGGTCCCTGCTCATAGCCAGTCTGGTTTTCCTCCACTTGATGTCATCCTTTACGTCACTTTTCCTCTTGCTACGCTACATAATTTAGCTAATCTTTCATCTAATACACTGGACACGGTCCATCTCAAAGCTGCCTTATGATCACTCAAAAATGCATGAAATTATCATTCTCACATCTCTGTCAAAGCTATGCATCCAATATTTAGTTTGTGTAACATTGTCGTCTTCCAGTCACAGACAAATCCCATATTTTAGCTCTTTTACTAAGTCGGTATGGGATAAAACAACATAATCATGATCCCATAGGCATCCAAGAATTTAGGCACAAGAGTGGAGTCTGTTTGGCGATGTCTGTTTTTCAAGGGAGGCTTTCTGTCTCAGACATCGAAAACACCCTCAGATGGATGTTGACCCCTCCCTTTGAGCTTTAAAAAAAAAAGCTTTTCACTGGATTGGAATTAACCTTACACCCCTAAGTGCTTAGTTACCAACATATTCTTTTATGTTTTGCAGGAAATGACAAACTCACTTGACGGCTTTTGTTTGTTTAAAACTTAACTCTGCGATTGCTGTATCTGTGTGGATGATTTGTGGGAACACCGTCATCCAAAACTCTGCTCCATCTGGACTGAAATATGAAAGACGAACAGACCAAAGAGATTTGAACATGTGGGACATGTTATTAGGGACCGAGCAGTGAAACCGCAAGGACCCTATTGTATCTGTAACGATTATTACTATTCTTCCGTCCGATTCTTTGCAAAAGGTACTCGAAAAGAAATTTTGCGAGCACCACCTGCCAGTCGATGACATGAAAGAATCTAAACTTTATATTTTTGGGAGTCGCTCATTGACTCTGTAGCGCTCCCTGTAATGCTTAAAAATGGTCCCCGCAATGGGGTTTGTTTCGCGTGGGATGACGAAATTTGGTACACTCATTCATCATGCCCAGACGCACAAAAAAGTCTCAGGCCGCCAATGTGCCACGTCCACAGGAAGGCGGCCATTTTGGATGGAAAGTGCGTTTTCGTGCCATTTTTTCGACCGATTCCACGCCTTGCATAAGATCGAACTTGTCCTACAGATTTCATGCTACAGACTTGAAACTTGGCCAGGTTACTCTTAAGACATGGAGGGAAAAATTCATGGAGAAACTTTTTCAAAACTTAAAGGGCGTGGCCGTGGCAACGCCTCAAAGTTTGATGACTCGCCATCACTCGCCACAAAAAATTAGGTCGCTTATAACTCCCACATACATTATCCAATCTGTACCAAACTCCATACGGTGAATGCTGGACCCAGCCTGAACGCGCACATATAACATTCAATTTAATTCAATTCAATTCAATTCATTTTTATTTATATAGCGCCAAATACAACAAATGTCATCTCAAGGCACTTAAATAGTAAGTCCAATTCAAGCCGATTGAAATTCAATTAATTAATAATAATCATAATTCATAAAATAATCCAATTCCTTCATATAGAGCCAATTCAAAAACAATTTCCTAGCTAAGAAAACCAACAGATTGCACTGAAAACTTTTAGTTTTTCGGTCCAATCTCCCGTCCTGAGCGTGCCTGAGGTAACTGTGGAGAGAAACGACTCCCTTTAACAGGAAGAAACCTCTGGCAGAACCAGACTCAGGAAGGGTGGCCATCCGCCTCGACCAGCTGGGGTTTGAGAAGACAGAAAGGGGGGGGGGAAGGGGGCCACCGCGACGGCGGCACTGTAACACCATTCAAAGGATATCTGTTGGAACAGGGAAACACGAGTTAATGACCATAATAATATCACATATACATAAAGAGAGTAAAGTGAGGAAAGGTGTGACAGATGAGGCCCCCCAGCAGTCTAGGCCTATAGCAGCTTAACTATGGGATGTTTCAGGATCACCTGAGCCATCCCTAACTATAAGCTTTATCAAAAAGGAAAGTTTTAAGCCTGGTCTTAAAAGTGGAAAGGGTGTCTGCTTCCCGGACATTTACTGGCAGCTTATTCCACAAGAGAGGGGCCTGATAACTGAAGGCTCTGCCTCCCATTCTACTTTTAGAAACTCTGGGAACCTCAAGTAAACCTGCAGTTTGGGAACGAAGTGCTCTGTCAGGAAAATATCTTACAATGAGATCTTTAAGATATGATGGAGCTCGGTCATTAAGAGCTTTATATGTAAGGAGAAGAATCTTAAATTCTATTCTGAATTTAACAGGGAGCCAATGAAGAGAAGCTAAAACTGGAGAAATATGATCTCTCCTGTTAGTTCTCATCAGAACTCTGGCTGCAGCATTTTGGATCAGCTGAAGGCTTTTCAGAGAATATGTGGGACAGCCCAATAATAAAGAATTACAGTAGTCCAATCTTGAAGTAACAAATGCATGAATTAGTTTTTCTGCATCACTCTGAGACAAGATGTTCCTGATTTTAACAATATTACGAAGGTGAAAGAAGGCAGTCCTAGAAACCTGTTTTATATGCGAGTCAAATGATAAGTTCTGGTCAAAAATAACTCCAAGGTTCCTCACTGTAGAACTAGAAGCCAAGGAAATACCATCTAGAGTAACTATATAGCTAGACAATTTCTCCCTGAAACGCTCAGGTCCAAAGATAACGACTTCAGTTTTGTCTGAATTTAGCAGCAGACAGTTCTGAGTCATCCAGGTCTTTATGTCTTTAAGACATGCTTGTAGTCTGACCAACCTATTGGGTTCATCTGGTTTTATAGATAAGTACAGCTGAGTATCATCAGCATAGCAATGGAAATTTATGCCATGCTGTCTAATAATGTTACCTAATGGAACCATGTATAAAGTGAAAAGAATCGGTCCAAGCACAGAACCCTGAGGAACTCCATGACTTACTCTGGTGTGTGAGGAAGATTCTTCATTTACAAGAACAAACTGAAATCTATCAGATAAATATGACTTAAACCAGCCTAATGCAGTTCCTTTAATCCCAATAACATGTTCAAGTCTGTGTAATAAGATACTGTGATCGACCGTATCAAATGCAGCACTGAGATCCAACAGGACAAGCACAGACACAAGTCCGCTATCAGAGGCTAAGAGGAGATCATTGGTAACTTTCAGCAGTGCTGTTTCTGTGCTATGATGCACTCTGAATCCTGACTGAAACTCTTCAAACAGATTATTTCTGTGTAAGTGATCACAAAGCTGAGCTGCAACTATTTTTTCAAGAACTTTAGACATAAAAGGGAGATTGGATATAGGTCTATAATGAGCTAACACTTCTGAATCAAGAGTAGGTTTTTTAAGTAAAGGTTTAATTACAGCAACCTTAAAAGTCTGAGGTACATATCCTGTCAACAAAGACAGATTGATCAAATCCAATATGGAAGGTCAATTAATGGGAAAACCTCCTTGAACAGTCTGGTTGGGATTGGGTCTAAAACACAAGTTGATGGTTTAGAAGAGACTATTGCTGTTGTTAGATCAGAGAGATCAACTGGGCAGAAGCCGTCTAAATATAAATCAGGTTCTAAAGATACTTCTAAAGCTGCTGTACTTGATGATATATCACTGATAATAGTGGGAAGGACTCCATCAATCTTCTCTCTGATAGAAACAATTTTATTAATAAAGAAGCTCATGAAATCATCACTGCTGAGAGTTAAAGGAATAACTGGCTCAGCAGAGCTCGGACTCTTAGTCAGACTGGCTACAGTGCTGAAAAGAAACCTGGGATTATTCTTATTCTCTTCTATCAATGATGAATAATAAGCAGTTCTAGCTTTACGAAGGGCTTTCTTATACATTGTTAAACTATCTTTCCAGACTAACTGAGACTCTTCTAAATTAGAGGAACGCCACTGTCTCTCCAGCTTTCTTGCAGTCTGCTTTAAAGCACGCAGCTGTGAATTATACCAAGGAGCCAGCCTCTTCTGACTGATTACCTTCCTTTTCAGAGGGGCAACATTGTCCAGCGCTGTACGCATTGAAACTATAGTGCTGTCAACAAGAGAGTCAAGTGCTGCTGGAGTAAAGTTTATGTAGTCGTCCTCTGTCATATCTGCACATGGCAGTGAAGAAAAGGATGATGGAATTAATTCTTTAAATCTGGTTACAGCATCCTCTGATAGACACCTTCTATACGTAAATTTCTTCTCAGAAACTGTATAGTCAAGTAATGTAAACTCAAAGGTTATCAGAAAATGGTCAGATAAGACAGGGTTATGAGGGAACACTGTTAACTGTTCACTCTCAATGCCAGAAGTCAGCACAAGATCAAGGGTGTGATTAAGGCAGTGAGACATCCACCTACAGCGCCACCTGCCGGTGATTGGAAATTTCTTTTTTTTTCACACCTCACATTTGATCAAACTCCTCCTACGGATTTCATGCTACAAGCTTCAAACTTGGCCAGGTTACTCTTAAGACATGGGGGAAAAAAAACATTGGCCAACTTTTTCAAAACTTAAAGGGCGTGGGCGTGGCGACGCCTCAAAGTTTGATGACTCGCCATCACTCGCCACAAAAAATTAAGTCGCTTATAACTCCCACATACATTATCCAATCTTTCCCAAACTTCATACGGTGAATGCTGGACGCAGCCTGAAAGCGTACATATTATCATAACGACATCCACCTATAGCGCCACCTAATGGTGGTCGTAAAAGTCTTTTTTTTCCCACACCTCACATTTAATCAACCTCCTCCTACAGATTTAATGCTACAAGCTTCAAACTTGGCCAGGTTACTCTTAAGACATGGGGGAAAAATTTATTGAAGAAACTTTTCCAAATCTCAAGGGGCGTGGCAAGGCGGGGAAAATCGTGTGATGGCGTTTGTGGTTTGAAAGCCTTATCATCATCGCAAAGTCATGAAACTTGGCACACACGTCCACCCTGACGACTTTGTACGTATGTAAAGGCTATCGTGTGTGGGCGGAGATAAATGGCTCAGTGGCGCCCCCTAGAAATTTTCAAAAACCCCTCCACATGGGGGTTATTATGTGCTCGTACGTACGCAGAGGGTATCGTGCGTGTGGGCTGAGCTGCGCAACTACGGCAACCAGCGCATGCCACAACGTGCGCACATCCAACGTACGCACATCTCGGTCCCGCATACAGCTGCTTGCAGCTTTCTAGTTTATCTTTATAACTCGTTTATAAACTCACTTACCTTTATAACTCGTTTATAAACTCACTTACCTTTATAACTAGTTTATAAACTCATTTATCTTTATAACTCCTTTATAAACTCCTTTACCTTTATAACTCATTTATAAACTCATTTACCTTTATAACTAGTTTATAAACTCACTTACCTTTATAACTCATTAATAACTCCTTTATAAACTCCTTTACTTTTATAACTCATTTATAAACTCATTTACCTTTATAACTCCTTTATAAACTCATTTACCTTTATAACTCCTTTATAAACTCCTTTACTTTTATAACTCATTTATAAACTCATTTACCTTATTAAACAAGATTGAATGAGCAGATGAAGGATTCAGACTCCACCAGAATTGTATTCGTGGCAGCAGAGATGGAGTCTTGAAGAGACCTTTATTATTTTAGGGTTAAATAAACAGGAATGCTGTGCGGGCGGGAGAATTACCCTCACACACGGCCAACTTATTGTTTCTTTTTTTGTTTTGAACTTCATCTCAGCGGTGAGTTTCTGTGTTTTGGATTTTCCGATGCTCTGATTTCCTTGGTGTTTAGTTACTTCCTGTTTCATTTTGCAGTTTCTTCCGTGCTTGTTCTGTAGAGTTTTACTTCCTCGCCTTGTCACACCTGAGTTGCTTTGCTGATTGCCTCAAATTCCCAGGAATTTAAAAAAGATGGTGGTTGTTCTTTGTTTCTAAAATTCTTTCTCCCGCCCTGAATGAGACTTTTATTCATAACATTTTTATTCTAAGACTTGTGACCAACTTTAGATGAATATAGGAAGATTATGGAGGATAACGTCTCTGTCAGGAAAGCATGAGAACTGTCTGTCACTTCCACCAGCCATAAAAGTGTCTCAAACATCTTCTACAAGGACGAGTCCTCAGAGGCCCGAAAATGACAAGAAAACACGATGTGGTGGAAGATATATGAAAACTAATCTAATTAGATTAAAGGGTGTGCGAGTGATGAATGTGGACATAAGATGCAGATGCATGGCAGAGGCACAGAGAATAATGATCCATTGCCTCATTTCAAATAACATCTGCAGCTGGCAGAGCACCAACAAGCTCCCCATCATCAAAACTAATGATGGGGAGAGTGGAAGCGGGCACTTTATCAGCTTAACTTTGACCAGAAAATCACTCTCCCACCTCAGCCAACAATTTTAATTTATCTGGACTGTTACTTGTTTTTAAATTCATTTAAATTATCTTATTTGTTTCTCTTTATCTTCTTTTATGTGTTTTTAATGCTTTTTACCCTCCCTGCTGCAATGCTTTTATTTTATGTAAAGCACTTTGAATTCTTTTGTAAATGAAATGTCCTATACAAATAAATTTGATTTTGATTTGAACATGTTTTTAATCATGCTTAGCTGTAGCTTGTGCCGATTCAGGGACTGAAATGTCTAAAATAATGCGCTCAATGCTCAGGTTTATGCTCTTTAATTAGTATGCGCTGAAGCACCAGTTGGGCCAAACTGAACGTGCCTCCCCTGATGTGGCACTGACTCTTCCCTGCGGCTGAAACTGCAAACGCGGCCTGTGGCGTCCTCCAGCGGACAAATGCGGAACGACACACATTCACCTGCAAGACAAAAAAGATTTAAAGTGATGGATGTATCATGCAGCTGACCAGAAATAGCAACAAAGGGGAAAAAAAAACAAAACACGCACAATGCGTCAAAGTGCAGTTCCGGTTTTATAACGCACCAAACAGCTTTTCTCGTGGTCACAGCTCTAAAGGGGACGCGGATATTTCTGTAAATGTGGTTTTAATTAGCATTTTAGCACATTTGTTCACTCCCACCTCAGTAAAGCGTTTTGAATAGGCATCTGTGAAGTGTCATCATCATCAGCATTATTATTACTACTACTCTGTGATCATTTGTTGCTTTTACTGGGTGTAATCTATTTGATATAAACATGTTTATATCAGAGTTTTGTCATTATATGTGTCAAGAACACATCCACGCGTAAATAATCTACTTTCTCGCATGTCTTTGTTTAATTTAATGCCTCCTACCTTAAAACAGTCATCCTGAAGGGACTTAAAGTTTGACTGAGCCACCTGCACACCGTGCACGGCAGATTTTTTGTGAGATTATCAAACAGGAAACGCCCTTTTAAACTATTCCAACTGTGTCGGAGTAACATTTCCGTGCGTAGTGTAACTGGGATGGGTGTGTAAGTGTGTGGCAGAGTCAGGGATGCAGGAGGGGGGCACGCACAAACACACAGTGTCTCTGCTGTGACAGCGTTCCGCTTCAGATGCTCTGCTAGAATTAAAAATGCGCTCCTCCGCCTCAGTGTTGCGCGCATTTTCTTGACGAGCCCGTGTCCTCGCAGCATGGTGCGCGGGCTCAGAGGCACAGCAGCATCACCGATCAACTCTGTCGGACGCCTAATTAGACAGCAGAGCACGGGCAGCACCTGTTCCCACCTTCAGAAACAAGGTGAGATTTTCTTATTGCATTTTCTGTTTCAATCCTAACAAAGACGCGCGCGGCGGGTTGCTCGTGCTGCGCAGAAAACAGACTCCGTGAAGTTGGAGAAACATGCAGCGGGAGTTCTTGGGGAGGTGGCACCTGCAGAATGGCTCCTGGGTGCAGGCTGTATGTTTGTATGTTCCCCTCCTTATGAGGGTCTCTTTCTTTTTCAAGTTCAAGGCGCGTTGGCGTTTGTTGTTTAACGTAGTTTCCGGTCAGCAGGGGACGTCTCGGTAAACAATGCAGCTCGGTGATTCATGCGTAATGACACTGACATAACAGCTCTGCCAATTAATCAATTAGTCATCCGTGATAATGGGCTGTGACGCTCATACTTTGCACACCACACTGTCCAAAAGTCTTAAGTCATCTATTTTCGTTAACATGGAAGTTTTCTGTCCCCTGATGGCTGATTTTTTTTGGTTCCTCTGGTGTTAAAATGAGGTTGATTTTCCTTCATCTCATCAGCCAACACCCAGGAAACATTATTCAGATCTCCTTCTTCACAACTTTACAACTAACGGCCATTTATCCGCTCCTTTCTGGGCCAGCTGCACCTTTAGGAGCCAGGACAGCTGTGAATGAGCCCCTCAGACACCAATCTTTGAAGGATCTTGACTTCTTGTCGCCTCCTCTGAGGGCAGAGTGAATGTAATCTCACACCAGTAGATCGTTACATAACTAAAAAAGTGAAGTGCCATCCTGCCTGCGTAGGAGTGGATGTGATATTCCCACTTCCTTGCTGTTTGTTGTTTTGCTCATTAACTCCCAGGCGCATTACTGTAAGTGGCTTTTCATGTCTGCTGATTTTCACTTTTTGTTGTTGTTGATTTCTAAATGCAGATGAGGCCTCGAACACACGAGCTAACGCTTCCAAAGTCTCCCTTTTTTTATTTCATAGCCCATCTGCATGAGGTCTGTGACTGTTGAGAGTGGAGTGTTCATTTTGAAGGTGGTATGAGCAAATGTGCATGTATTTATGTGAGTGTGTAGGGGGGCTGCATTCTGCCCCGTGTTGTGTGGGAGGAGTGTGATCACAGAGTGCCCGAGCATGACGCTCGCTAGCTGTTGGACGCAGTTCAGTCCTTTGCTGAGCGGTCTGTCCTCTGCGGTGGAAGTGGTGCGCAGACAGACATGTTACAGTAGCCTGACTCATGTATGTGGCAGGCTTCCCCCATCGCTGCTAAGGAATGGTGTCACCAGACAACACGAGAGAAACTAACAAGCGGTTTCGTTTCGGTCCTGAAACAAGTGCCCGATCTTGTGAAATATCTGTCAGAGACGATGATGGCCAGAATACAAGAAAACAAGAGACAATTTTGGGCTATACATACAGTACTGTGCTAAAGTTATATCTTTATATTCTTCCTCCAAGCAGACATATTTTCTTGTGCTCTTTCAAAGTAGTTCTTCAGGCTTTCTGAAAGTTTTCTTTGGACATTTTCTGCTTTTTTTTACTCACTTTCTTTCCATTTCTTGCCATTTCCAGAGGAATGTGGGGTTTCTTTTTGTTGGTCTGCCACTTTACACCGACCTATTCAAGCAGAAAAAAGGCTCCTAACTCAAGGGATGAACCAGTCAACTTGGCAAAAAAGCCATTTTAAATTGGATCTTTAAAGGGATAGTTCGCCTCTTTTGACATGAAGCTGTATGACATCCCATATCAGCAACATCATTTATGAACATCTTCTTACCCCCCGCTGCGTCCTGTGAGCCGAGTTCCAGCCTCGTTTTGGCGTTGATGAAGGTAGTCCGGCTAGTTGGCTGGGGTTTAAAAAATAAAGCGTTTTGCTTCTCAAAACAATATGCGTTCAAAAGAGTAATACATTTGCATCACAAAATCGTTCTCCAGGAAAAAGTCAGACCTCACAATCGCTTGGTGCTATTTTCTCTCCCTTCGTATCACTGCCTGCTGTGCAGACCGAGCAGTAAACAGCGTAACAGGCGCGGCTGTCAGCAGCGCGCAGTGATACGAAGGGAGAGAAAATAGCACCAAGCGATTGTGAGGTCTGACTTTTTCCTGGAGAACGATTTTGTGATGCAAATGTATTACTCTTTTGAACGCATATTGTTTTGAGAAGCAAAACGCTTTATTTTTTAAACCCCAGCCAACTAGCCGGACTACCTTCATCAACGCCAAAACGAGGCTGGAACTCGGCTCACAGGACGCAGCGGGGGGTAAGAAGATGTTCATAAATGATGTTGCTAATATGGGATGTCATAGAGCTTCATGTCAAAAGAGGCGAACTATCCCTTTAAAAGCAGCCTGTCACAGAGACACATCATGTGTTCCCATTTCTTTAGCTGCATGTGTGAAAAACAGCAAAGATAACACAGTGTGACAGACAGAAAACAGGATTTCTGCAGCAACAAGGTGATTCCCAAAGAGCTGTTAGCTGAAAACTTGGCATATCTCAGCATGGTGTGCAGCGTGTCCTTAAAACATTTGAGGAAACTGGACAAGTGGAGGACAGAAGAAGAAGTGTCAGGCCTAAAGAACTATCTACAGCAGGTGAACAGGATCTGAAAGTGATGTCCTTAAGAAAGAGGAAAACATCCAGCAAAGACCTGACACAGGAGCTGAGAGATGCATCTGGACCTTCAGCTGATCCATCTGCTGTTGGCCCAAGCCTCATCAGAAATGGGCTCCATGGAAGGGTGGCTGTCAGGAAGCCGTTCTTAAGGAAGGGAAACAGGGAGAAAAGGCTGAGCTGTGCCAAATGTTTGAACCTAAAGAAGGAGAATGTATGTCATTTTAACCCTTTAACTTTTCTGTATCTTAACTAAACTCTGAATCTATAAAAGCCTTTAGAACGTGGACGGTGATAAAACTGCTGAATTTGGGCCATAAAGCCTTTTTGCAGCTGAAGTGGAGATTTCAGGTTGAGAGGATTAGAAAATAATTCACTTTGAGGAAACAGCCTTCTGAAAAATATGGAATTTTTAACCCCTTAATGTCTAAAGTTCAGTGCTTCTTGAATAATGAAGATCACAAACACAAAATGGCCGCAAATCTGCAAACAGGAGCAAAGAAATGATTAGAAGTTCAGTAAAATCGGGCCCACATGTCTAACTTAGAGGATTTAGTAGTTCCGAAACAAAGAATATAAGAACTAGGATCCGTCGTTGCATCACTGCTGCCTCATGTGAAGAAAATTTAATAATGGGCAGTGAGTATGAACCATAAATAGTGCCTTCAGGTGAGCTTAAAGGGATAATCCGGAGTAAAACGCACTTTAGATCAATTTACGGGATGTTGGGAGTACATACGTTGAGTTGACATCAAAATCATGTCATTCGGATGTGTTTTGAGAATTTCGATTTGACCGTTTTTAGCCAAAAGTCGTTAGCCTGGAAGTGACGAGGGCATATCCTGTCACCGCTACAAAACGCTATCTTTATACCTCTTCTACAGCTCCAAACAACATAACACTTACGTGGTAGTGAGTAGAGGGTCCCTAAAGCCAAACCGAAGTGTCCCGAGGTCTTCATGTGGTCGGATATAGAGTCCAGAATGAATTTAATCAAGCCAGTACCTTTCTTCTCTGCTGCTGAATCAGAGCCTCTTCCGTCAACAGGATGCTACCTAACGTGAGACATCACGTCACGTGAGTTGATTGCCGAGTATGGAGTAACTCGCTCTGGAAAGTCACAATTTTGTTGCCGTTTTTTTTACAAACATAGTCCAGTATTTCTTTCGAAAGTGAAATGAAGTTGTATGCAACAGCAAAGCCTAGCTTACTAACAGGTTGGAATTTTGAAATGTCACGTGACGTGATGTCTCGCGTTAGGTAGCATCCTGTTGACGGAAGAGGCTCTGATTCAGCAGCAGAAAAGAGCAGGTACTGGCTTGATTAAATTCATTCTGGACTCTCTATCCGACCACATGAAGACCTCGGGACACTTCGGTTTGGCTTTAGGGACCCTCTACTCACTACCACGTAAGTGTTATGTTGTTTGGAGCTGTAGAAGAGGTGTAAAAATAGCGTTTTGTAGCGGTGACATGATATGCCCCCGTCACTTCCAGGCTAACGACTTTTGGCTAAAAACGGTCAAATCGAAATTCTCAAAACACATCCGAATGACATGATTTTGATGTCAACTCAACGTATGTACTCCCAACATCCCGTAAATTGATCTAAAGTGCATTTTACTCCGGATTATCCCTTTAAAGGGAGAATGAGGGCGGGTCAGGACAGAAAGACGGAGCCAATGGGAAAGGAGAGTGGAGGGAATGAAATAAGTCTGGAAAGGCAAAGGAAAAAATGGAGATATACAATAAAGCTTTGACTTATCGCCCAAATTTATTTCTATTTTTGTTTGTTTTTCCTTTCCTTTTAATTTCGTTGACATTAAAGTTTACAAACTCGGTCTTTAAACTATTCCTGTAAAACTCTTAATTTTGGTGCATCACTCGTTCTCTTTTTATCAAAGACCTTTGACATTCGCTAAGAGTCCTTCACCAAAATAACATTTTGTACAAAGTGCTGCTCGTGCGTCATCACACTGTGAATCAGGCAGCCGTCGGCAGGTCGAGCCTGATCAGAAAAGGCCGGATGTGGGATGTTTAAAAAAACACTTTTTAAGTCTTTCTGTTGTCTCACATGCTGGGATTTTAACTTATATTCAGTCCAGCTTTTGGAATAAATCTTCACGTTTTGTGAAGATTTTTCAGTTTCTCCAGTAAAGCCGCTCCAAACATGCTCCGATAAATAGTGAGAAAAAGACTCAAAGAAAGGAGCCGATTAATTCAAATCACCCACAAACTTCTGCCAAAGACCCTTCAGACAGTCATCAATTAAAACATCATCATTGGCAACTTCCAGTCCACCCTCAGAAGTGTTTTACATTCACGCTACCTGATTAGAAACCTTCCTAACTGAGTGAAATGACCTGGAAGTTTCTGAGCTGCAGCCATGATAAGAGCTGTCTGAATTCTCTAAATACGTAGGAAAGCAGCTCCAGTGCTTCCTTTATTATTTCCTTTAGCATAAGACGCTCTGGGCCATCCTGTTCCATCCTGTTGCACACACTGTGATGAGTGTGGGGAAATAAAAGGACTATTTTTAGACCACAAACCTTGATAATAAAGTAATGATTATCTAATATCTTAATAAACTAATATCTCTCGGGTATCTAACACATTAGTATTAATCAGGGCTGCAGACCCACGTCACAGCTGATTTTCATTGCAGCCCTTAAGATTTTCTCTCACCATCTTTCCTTAACCTCATGACATTTTCCATGAAAATCAAGGAAAAGGCCTTCGGAAGAGATAACAAGAAGGTAAAGTTTCAGCCTTCACTTTTGGTGGCTACTTTTTTAATAACCAGCCTTGATAATGAATTAATATCTTGTATTTTATTACAAAGTGTATCAAATTTCTGGACAGGATGCAATGTGATAGGGACACATTAGAGAAAGTATCTTAAATTCAAACATCTGTTTCCATCCTGCAGACCCACATCACAGCTAAGTGTCAGTGTGGTCAGAGTACTTACAAATTCCCTCTTCCAACTTTCCTTTTCCTTAAACACCCATTTTTTCTTATGAGCTCAAAGAAAAGAACTTAGAAAAGATAAAAAGTAGGGATGGGAACCGAGAACCAGCTCCCAGTAGTTCGAATCCGCCTGCCTAACGATCCCGTTTATAGGTTCTGCTAACGTCTGACGCATTTGCGCGATGACCTTGAATTTCCCTCGGGAGTAATAAAGTATCCATCTATCTATCTATCTATCTATCACCTCATGTGTGCGCTTTGTATTTCGGCTCAGAATGTTTCCAACAAGGTGGCGAGGCCACAGCGCTCCAAAGTTTGGTTATATTTCACCAAAAAGGACAAAACTAGGGCCAGTTGCAACACGTACGGAGCTTTGATCACATCAAGGTGAGTTTATCTGTACAGCACAATTCAACAACAAGGTGATTCAAAGTGCTTTACAGAGACATTAAAACAGTAGAAATAAAAAGCACGATTTAAATTTTAAACAAAAAGGAAAGAAATAAGAACAATAGATAAAATCAGGAGTTAAAATGTGATTAAGTTTTGAAACAAGCTTCAGATTTGAAGCTTTATTCAGCTGAAAATAGGTGTGTCTTAAACACACTGAGTGTTTCAGCTGATCTGAGGCTTTCTGGGAGTTTGTTCCAGACATGTGGAGCATAGAAGCTGAACGCAGCTCCTCCATGTCTGGTTCTGACTCTGGGAACTGATGGAAGACCGG
Source organism: Odontesthes bonariensis (assembly GCF_027942865.1). Classification (NCBI taxonomy): domain Eukaryota; kingdom Metazoa; phylum Chordata; class Actinopteri; order Atheriniformes; family Atherinopsidae; genus Odontesthes; species Odontesthes bonariensis. The sequence goes on from NC_134524.1 coordinate 6,495,747, forward strand.
ATCCAGATGACCTGAGGGGTCTGGAAGGTTCATCCTGGGTCAGGAGGTCACTGATGCATTCTGGTCCTGGACCATTCAGAGCTTTATAGAGCAGCATCAGAACTTTAAAGTCTATCCTCTGATGGACAGGCAGCCGGTGTAAAGAGCTTCACATCCACAGATTAGAAGTGGATGAATAATACGCAGGAACCGCAGTGTTTCTCATGTTTAACACCCAAACAGCCTGGGAACATCACAATCATGGACCATTCAGAGGGGGAAAATACCTCCAACATGCTGAAACATTTGACCACAGAGCATGCAGTCTTTGACACTCTCTCGGCGGAGCTTGTGGCACAGCGTCTAATGTCTCAAAAGTCCCAGGTAACGTAAAACTTCCAGGTGCTGTTGATTTTAATGATGTTAGCGACATACGGTACGAATAATTTCCATCCGATATTAACATTTAGTTGACGAGGACTGCAAGAGTGAGGCAGACTCAGAGGCAGACTCAGAGATTAATACTTTAGATTAAAGTGTTACTGCAACCAAAGCCATTTGTACTATATATAACTGGAGGAGAATCGATTAAAGAACCGATAATGGAACCAGAATCGCTAAATTCTCAACAATTGCCATCCCTCGATAAAAGGTCTTTTTTTTTTAAAGAATATGACTGAGACTTTACTTTACTCTCAATTTAGTTTAGTTGCCTCTGTTAGTGCGGTACATCGTCATTTTTTGCAGTTAATAAAGGTTGATGTTGCTAATGTGAGTGTTTGGAGGTACACTGGATGCAGTCACACTAAAATCCAGCTTAAACAGAGATGGCAAATAGCTGAAAGTCATGGCTGAACATAAACAGAGTGTACTGGGGTGATAATGTGGGAGGACGCAGGTGACTTCGTGAGAAACAGACATGACAACCTGAGAGAAGATCTGAAATCCAAAAGTTCCACAAACCAAACCGAAAAAGCAAATTTCAACACCATCGAACAGTTATTGCAAATATCTGAGAAGACGCCTCATTAACAACACCTGCGTGGGTGTCTGTAGAATATTCTGAGTATTTATTAAGCTCACATCTCCAAAATAAGCATAAAATTGAATGAACACCTCTGAAAAGAAGTCAGCAAAGCTTTCCCTTTGTTGCCATTTTTTCAGCTTTATCTGGAGCTAATAAACTGGCAGCTGAGTGCATTTCCTTCAGCGTATTGGCATCATTATCTGAATGTTGGCCATTTAAGAGCAGTGAAAACACAACTCTGACCTACATTTGCATTTGGTCCGTGCTTTAAGAGGCTTTTGCACATTTGACCATGTTGAATCTGCAGGGAAAGGAAAAGGTTTTGGTTCTGGAAGCTCTCTGGTTTCTGATATTAACACACACACACAATCAGAATTTAGCGTCAGCTAAAGACGACGTTGGCACCACTCACCGAAGACAATTGAGCTTTTTCCTCGGCTTGTTATTTAGATTTTTAAGATCTTTTTGAAACTAAACACAAAGAACACAAAGAAAAGCAAATCGTGAACATCACTCATGAATTTACATGCAACACGAACAGACAAACAAAAGCCAGTCACAGATAAATAAGATTTAAACCCCATCCAGTGAGTAATCCTGGCAGCTGTGATCAACCCAGCCAGGAAAGGGAAAAGAGGCTTTTAATAAATCTGATATTTGGGATCTGTTCCCAACACGTACAAAAGGAGTCAAGGTAATTACTACTGCATTTACTCTGGACCTCCAGAATGGTTTCATTCATTTATTTTCCACATCTTAATCCTGTTCAGTTGCAGGCGGCCTGGAACCTGGAAGCACTGGGCGGGAGGCAGGGAAAACCAGGGAAAACCAGGGCAGAAAACAGGGAAAACCAGGGCAGAAAACATGAAAACCAGTGCAGAAAACAGGGCAGAAAACAGGGAAAACCAGTGCAGAAAACAGGGCAGAAAACAGGGAAAACCAGTGCAGAGAACAGGGCAGAAAACAGGAAAACCAGGGCAGAAAACATGGAAAACCAGTGCAGAAAACAGGGCAGGAAAACAGGGAAAACCAGTGCAGAGAACAGGAAAAACCAGGGCAGAAAACAGGAAACCAGGGAAGAAAACAGGAAAACCAGGGCAGAAAACAGGGCAGAAAACAGGAAAAGCAGGGAAAACCAGGCAGAAAAAAGGAAAAACAGGGCAGGAAAACAGGAAAACCAGGGCAGAAAACAGGGCAGAAAACAGGAAAAGCAGGGAAAACCAGGGCAGAAAACAGGAAAAACAGGGCAGAAAACATGGAAAACCAGGGCAGAAAACTGGGCAGAAAACAGGGATAACCAGGGAAAACCAGGGCAGAAAACAGGGAAAACCAGGGTTAACCAGAGCAGAAAACAGGAAAACCAGGGCAGAAAACAGGAAAAACGAGGGCAGAAAACATGGAAAACCAGGCAGAAAACAGGAAAACCAGGGCAGAAAACAGGAAAAAACAGGGCATAAAACAGGAAAACCAGGGCAGAAAAAAGGGAAAACCAGTGCAAATAACAGGGCAGAAAACAGGGGAAACCAGGGCAGAAAACAGGGAAAACCAGGCAGAAAACAGGAAAACCAGGGCAGAAAAAAAGGGCAGAAAACAGGAAAACCAGGGAAAACCAGGGCAGAAAAAAGGAAAAACAGGGCAGAAAACATGGAAAACCAGGGCAGAAAAACTGGGCAGAAAACAGGGATAACCAGGGAAAACCAGAGCAGAAAACAGGAAAACCAGGGCAGAAAACAGGAAAAACGAGGGCAGAAACATGGAAAACCAGGGCAGAAAACAGGATAACCAGGGAAAACCAGGGCAGAAAACAGGGAAAACCAGGGAAAACCAGGGCAGAAAACAGGAAAACCAGGGCAGAAAAAAGGAAAAACAGGGCAGAAAACAGGAAAAACGAGGGCAGAAAACATGGAAAACAGGGCAGAAACAGGGCAGAAAACAGGATAACCAGGGAAAACCAGGGCAGAAAACAGGAAAACCAGGGCAGAAAAAAGGAAAAACGAGGGCAGAAAACAGGAAAACCAGGGCAGAAAACAGGGATAACCAGGGAAAACCAGGGGCAGATTACAGGGAAAACCAGGGCAGAAAACAGGAAAACCAGGGCAGGAAAAAAGGAAAAACAGGGCAGAAAACAGGAAAAACCAGTGCAGAAAACAGGGCAGAAAACAGGGATAACCAGGGAAAACCAGGCCAGAAGAAAGGGAAAACCAGGGCAGAAAACAGGGAAAACCAGGCCAGAAAACAGGGAAAACCAGGGCAGAAAACTGGGAAAACCAGGCCAGAAAAAAGGGAAAACCAGGCCAGAAAAACAGGAAAACCAGGGCAGAAAACTGGGAAAACCAGGCCAGAAAAAAGGAAAACCAGGCCAGAAAAAAGGGAAAGCCAGGCCAGAAAAAAGAGAAAACCAGGGAAAACCAGTGCAGAGAACAGGGCAGAAAAAAGGGAAAACCAGGGAAGAAAACAGGAAAACCAGGGCAGAAAACAGGAAAACCAGGGAAGAAAACAGAAAACCAGGGCAGAAAACAGGGCAGAAAACAGGAAAAGCAGGGAAAACCAGGGCAGAAAAAAGGAAAAACAGGGCAGGAAACAGGAAAAAACAGGGGCAGAAACATGGAAAACCAGGGCAGAAAACTGGGCAGAAAACAGGGATAACCAGGGAAAACCAGGGCAGAAAACAGGGAAAACCAGGGAAAACCAGAGCAGAAAACAGGAAAACCAGGGCAGAAAACAGGAAAAACGAGGGCAGAAAACATGGAAAACCAGGGCAGAAAACAGGAAAACCAGGGCAGAAAACAGGAAAAACAGGGCAGAAAACAGGAAAACCAGACAGAAAACAGGAAAACCAGGGCAGAAAACAGGAAAAACAGGGCAGAAAACAAGAAAACCAGGGCAGAAAAAAGGGAAAACCAGTGCAAATAACAGGGCAGAAAACAGGGAAAACCAGGGCAGAAAACAGGGAAAACCAGGGCAGAAAACAGGAAAACCAGGGCAGAAAAAAAGGGCAGAAAACAGGAAAACCAGGCAGAAAAAGGAAAAACAGGGCAGAAAACATGGAAAACCAGGGCAGAAAACTGGGCAGAAAACAGGGATAACCAGGGAAACCAGGGCAGAAAACAGGGAAAACCAGGGAAAACCAGAGCAGAAAACAGGAAACCAGGGCAGAAAACAGGAAAAACGAGGGCAGAAAACATGGAAAACCAGGGCAGAAAACAGGATAACCAGGGAAAACCAGGGCAGAAAACAGGGAAAACCAGGGAAAACAGGGCAGAAACAGGAAAACCAGGGCAGAAAAAAGGAAAAACAGGGCAGAAAAAAGGAAAAACAGGGCAGAAAACAGGAAAAACGAGGGCAGAAAACATGGAAAACCAGGGCAGAAAACAGGGCAGAAAACAGGATAACCAGGGAAAACCAGGCAGAAAACAGGAAAACCAGGGAAAACCAGGGCAGATTACAGGGAAAACCAGGGCAGAAAACAGGAAAACCAGGGCAGAAAAAAAGGAAAAACAGGGCAGAAAACAGGAAAAACGAGGGCAGAAAACATGGAAAACCAGTGCAGAAAACAGGGCAGAAAACAGGGATAACCAGGGAAAACCAGGGCAGAAAACAGGGAAAACCAGGCCAGAAAACCAGGGCAGAAAACAGGGAAAACCAGGGAAAACCAGGCCAGAAGAAAGGGAAAACCAGGGCAGAAAACAGGGAAAACCAGGGCAGAAAACTGGGAAAACCAGGCCAGAAAAAAGGGAAAACCAGGCCAGAAAAACAGGAAAACCAGGGCAGAAAACTGGGAAAACCAGGCCAGAAAAAAGGAAAACCAGGCCAGAAAAAAGGGAAAGCCAGGCCAGAAAAAAGAGAAAACCAGGGAAAACCAGAACAGAAGAAAGGGAAAACCAGGGCAGAAAACAGGGAAAACCAGGCCAGAAAAAAGGGAAAACCAGGGCAGAAAACAGGGAAAACCAGGCCAGAAAAAAGGGAAAACCGGGGCAGAAAACAGGGAAAACCAGGCCAGAAAAAAGGGAAAACAAGGGCAGAAAACAAGGAAAACCAGGCCAGAAAAAAGGGAAAACCGGGGCAGAAAACAGGGAAAACCAGGCCAGAAAAAAGGGAAAACCAGGGCAGAAAAAAGGGAAAACCAGGGAAGAAAACAGGGAAAACCAGGGCAGAAAAAAGGGAAAACCAGGGCAGAAAACAGGGAAAACCAGGCCAGAAAAAAGGGAAAACCAGGGCAGAAAACAGGGAAAACCAGGCCAGAAAAAAGGGAAAACCAGGGAAGAAAACAGGGAAAACCAAGCAAGAAAAAAGGGAAAACCGGGCCAGAAAACAGGGAAAACCAGGCCAGAAAAAATGGAAAACCAGGGAAAACCAGGCCAGAAGAAAGGGAAAACAGGGCAGAAAACAGTTTAAACCAGGACAGAAAACAGGGAAAATCAGGCCAGAAAACAGGGAAACCCAGGAAAGAAAACTGGGAAAACCAGGGCAGAAAACAGGGAAAACCAGGGAAGAAAACAAGGAAAACAGGGCAGTAAACAGGGAAAACCAGGGCAAAAAACAGGGAAAAAAGCAAAAACCAGGGCAGAAAACAGGGCAGAAAAAAGGAAATACCAGGAAAGAAAACTGGGAAAACCAGGGCAGAAAACAGGGAAAACCAGGGAAGAAAACAAGGAAAAAAAGGCAGTAAACAGGGAAAACCAGGGCAGAAAACAGGGGAAAAAGCGAAAACCAGGGCAGAAAACAGGGCAGTAAACAGTTTAAACCAGGACAGAAAACAGGGAATACCAGGAAAGAAAACTGGGAAAACCAGGGCAGAAAACAGGGAAAACCAGGGCAGAAAACAGGGAATACCAGGAAAGAAAACTGGGAAAACCAGGGCAGAAAACAGGGAAAACCAGGGAAGAAAACAAGGAAAACAGGGCAGTAAACAGGGAAAATCAGGCCAGAAAACAGGGAAAACCAGGGCAGAAAACAGGGAATACCAGGAAAGAAAACTGGGAAAACCAGGGCAGAAAACAAGGAAAACAGGACAGAAAACAGGGAATACCAGGAAAGAAAACTGGGAAAACCAGGGCAGAAAACAGGGAAAACCAGGGCAGAAAACAGGGAATACCAGGAAAGAAAACTGGGAAAACCAGGGCAGAAAACAGGGAAAACCAGGGAAGAAAACAAGGAAAACAGGGCAGTAAACAGGGAAAATCAGGCCAGAAAACAGGGAAAACCAGGGCAGAAAACAGGGAATACCAGGAAAGAAAACTGGGAAAACCAGGGCAGAAAACAAGGAAAACAGGGCAGAAAACAGGGAAAACCAGGGCAGAAAACAAGGAAAACAGGGCAGAAAACAGGGAAAAAAGGGAAAACACATGGCAGAAAAAAAGGGAAAACCATGGCAGAAAACAGGGAACACCAGGGAAAACAGGGAAAACCATGGCAGAAAACAGGGGATAACAGGGAAAACCAGAGTAGAAAACTGGGAAAAACAGGGCAGAAAACAGGGAAAACCAGGGAAAACCAGGGAAGAAAACAAGGAAAACAGGGCAGTAAACAGGGAAAACCAGGGCAGAAAACAGGGAAAACCAGGGTAGAAAACAGGGAAAACCAGGGTAGAAAACAGGGAAAACCAGGGCAGAAAACAGGGAAAACCAGGGTAGAAAACAAGGAAAACAGGGCAGAAAAAAAGGGAAAACAGGGAAAAGAGATGACAGAAAAACAGGGAAAACCATGGCAGAAAACAGGGAACACCAGGGAAAACAGGGAAAACCATGACAGAAAACAGGGGAAAACAGGGAAAACCAGAGCAGAAAACAGGGAAAACCATGGCAGAAAACGGGGAAAACCAGGGCAGAAAAAAGGGAAAACCAGTGAAAACCAGGGCAGAAACCAGGGAAAACCATGGCAGAAAACCGGGAAAACCAGGGAAAACCATGGAAAACCATGGCAGAAAACAGGGAAAACAGGGCAGAAAAAAGGGAAAACCATGGCAGAAAACAAGGAAAACCAGGGCAGAAAAAAGGGAAAACCAGGGAAAACCAGGGCAGAAACCAGGGCAGAAAACCATGGCAGAAAACAGGGAAAACCAGGGCAGAAATCAAGGAAAAACAGGACAGACTACTGGGAAATCAAGGGCAGAAAACAGGGAAAACCACGGCAGAAAACAGGGAAAACCAGGGCCGAAAACAAGGAAAACAGGGCAGAAACCAGAGCAGAAAACAGGGCAGAAAACAGGGAAAACCAGGGAAGAAAACAGGGAAAACCAGGGCAGAAAAAAGGGAAAACAGGGCAGTAAACAGGGAAAATCAGGCCAGAAAACAGGGAAAACCAGGGCAGAAAACAGGGAAAACCAGGGCAGAAATCAAGGAAAAACAGGACAGAAAACTGGGAAATCAAGGGCAGAAAACAGGGAAAACCATGGCAGAAAACAGGGAAAACAAGGGCAGAAAACAGGGAAATAAGCGAAAACCAGGGCAGAAAACAGGGAAAACCAGGGCAGAAAACAGGGAAAACCAGGGTAGAAAACAAGGAAAACAGGGCAGAAAAAAAGGGAAAACAGGGAAAAGAGATGACAGAAAAACAGGGAAAACCATGGCAGAAAACAGGGAACACCAGGGAAAACAGGGAAAGCCATGACAGAAAACAGGGGAAAACAGGGAAAACCAGAGCAGAAAACAGGGAAAACCATGGCAGAAAACGGGGAAAACCAGGGCAGAAAAAAGGGAAAACCAGTGAAAACCAGGGCAGAAACCAGGGAAAACCATGGCAGAAAACCGGGAAAACCAGGGAAAACCATGGAAAACCATGGCAGAAAACAGGGAAAACAGGGCAGAAAAAAGGGAAAACCATGGCAGAAAACAAGGAAAACCAGGGCAGAAAAAAGGGAAAACCAGGGAAAACCAGGGCAGAAACCAGGGCAGAAAACCATGGCAGAAAACAGGGAAAACCAGGGCAGAAATCAAGGAAAAACAGGACAGACTACTGGGAAATCAAGGGCAGAAAACAGGGAAAACCACGGCAGAAAACAGGGAAAACCAGGGCCGAAAACAAGGAAAACAGGGCAGAAACCAGAGCAGAAAACAGGGCAGAAAACAGGGAAAACCAGGGAAGAAAACAGGGAAAACCAGGGCAGAAAAAAGGGAAAACAGGGCAGTAAACAGGGAAAATCAGGCCAGAAAACAGGGAAAACCAGGGCAGAAAACAGGGAAAACCAGGGCAGAAATCAAGGAAAAACAGGACAGAAAACTGGGAAATCAAGGGCAGAAAACAGGGAAAACCATGGCAGAAAACAGGGAAAACAAGGGCAGAAAACAGGGAAATAAGCGAAAACCAGGGCAGAAAACAGGGAAAACCAGGGCAGAAAACAGGGAAAACCAGGGTAGAAAACAAGGAAAACAGGGCAGAAAAAAAGGGAAAACAGGGAAAAGAGATGACAGAAAAACAGGGAAAACCATGGCAGAAAACAGGGAACACCAGGGAAAACAGGGAAAACCATGACAGAAAACAGGGGAAAACAGGGAAAACCAGAGCAGAAAACAGGGAAAACCATGGCAGAAAACGGGGAAAACCAGGGCAGAAAAAAGGGAAAACCAGTGAAAACCAGGGCAGAAACCAGGGAAAACCATGGCAGAAAACCGGGAAAACCAGGGAAAACCATGGAAAACCATGGCAGAAAACAGGGAAAACAGGGCAGAAAAAAGGGAAAACCATGGCAGAAAACAAGGAAAACCAGGGCAGAAAAAAGGGAAAACCAGGGAAAACCAGGGCAGAAACCAGGGCAGAAAACCATGGCAGAAAACAGGGAAAACCAGGGCAGAAATCAAGGAAAAACAGGACAGACTACTGGGAAATCAAGGGCAGAAAACAGGGAAAACCACGGCAGAAAACAGGGAAAACCAGGGCCGAAAACAAGGAAAACAGGGCAGAAACCAGAGCAGAAAACAGGGCAGAAAACAGGGAAAACCAGGGAAGAAAACAGGGAAAACCAGGGCAGAAAAAAGGGAAAACAGGGCAGTAAACAGGGAAAATCAGGCCAGAAAACAGGGAAAACCAGGGCAGAAAACAGGGAAAACCAGGGCAGAAATCAAGGAAAAACAGGACAGAAAACTGGGAAATCAAGGGCAGAAAACAGGGAAAACCATGGCAGAAAACAGGGAAAACAAGGGCCGAAAACAAGGAAAACAGGGCAGAAACCAGAGCAGAAAACAGGGCAGAAAACAGGGAAAACCAGGGAAGAAAACAGGGAAAACCAGGTCAGAAAAAAGGGAAAATCAGGCCAGAAAACTGGGAAAACCAGGGCAGAAAACAGGGAATACCAGGAAAGAAAACTGGGAAAACCAGGGAAGAAAACCAGGGCAGAAAACTGGGAAAACCAGGCCAGAAAACCCGGGAAAAACTGGGCAGAAAACTGGGAAAACAGGACAGAAACCTGGGAAAACCAGGGCAGGAAACAGGGAAAAAAGGGCAAAAAAAACTGGGAAAACCAGGAAAGAAAACTGGCACAACCAGGAGGAAAGAAAACTGGGAAAACCAGGGCAGAAAACAGGGAAAAAGAGGGAAAACTGGGCAGAAAACTGGGAAAACCAGGAAAGAAAACCCGGGAAAACCAGGGCAGAAAACTGGGAAAAGCAGGAAAGAAAACACGGGAAAACCAGGGCAGAAAACAGTTAAAACCAGGACAGAAAACTGGGAAAACCAGGATAGAAAACACGGGAAAATCAGGGCAGAAAACTGGGAAAACCAGGAAAGAAAACCCGGGAAAACCAGGGCAGAAAACAGTTAAAACCAGGACAGAAAACTGGGAAATCCAGGACAGAAAACTGGGAAAACCAGGGCAGAAAACAGGGAATACTAGGAAAGAAAACTGGGAAAACCAGGGCAGAAACCAAGGAAAAACATGGCAGAAAACAGGGAAAACCAGGAAAGAAAACTGGGAAAACCAGGGCAGAAAATAGGGAAAACCAGCGCAGAAAAAACGGAAAAACCAGGAAAGAAAACTGGGAAAACCAGGGCAGAATACCAGGACAGAAAACACAGGAAAACCAGGACAGAAAACTGGGAAAACCAGGACAGAAAACTGGGAAAACCAGGGCAGAAAACTGGGAAAACCAGGAAAGAAAACCCGGGAAAACCAGGGCAGAAAACTGGGAAAACCAGGGCAGAAAACTGGGAAAACCAGGACAGAAAACACAGGAAAACCAGGATAGAAAACTGGGAAAACCAGGGCAGAAAACCCGGGAAAACCAGGACAGAAAACAGGGAAAACCAGGACAGAAAACTGGGAAAACCAGGGCAGAAAACAGTTAAAACCAGGACAGAAAACTGGGAAAACCAGGACAGAAAACTGGGAAAACCAGAGCAGAAAACAGGGAATACTAGGAAAGAAAACTGGGAAAACCAGGATAGAAAACTGGGAAAACCAGAGCAGAAAACAGGGAATACTAGGAAAGAAAACTGGGAAAACCAGGATAGAAAACTGGGAAAACCAGGACAGAAAACAGTTAAAACCAGGACAGAAAACTGGGAAAACTAGGGCAGAAAACAGGGAAAACCAGGCCAGAAAACCCAGGAAATCCAGGAAAGAAACCTGGGAAAACCAGGGCAGAAACCAAGGAAAACCAGGAAAGAAAACTGGGAAAACCAGGGCAGAAGCCAGGGAAGACCAGGGCAGAAACCAAGGAAAACCCGGGAAAACCAGGAAAGAAAACTGGGAAAACCAGGACAGAAAACCAGGGCAGAAAATAGGGAAAACCAGGGCAGAAAACCCGGGAAAAACAGGAAAGAAAACTGGGACAACCAGGGCAGAATACCAGGACAGAAAACACAGGAAAACCAGGACAGAAAACTGGGAAAACCAGGACAGAAAACTGGGAAAACCAGGGCAGAAAACCAGGGCAGAAAACCAGGGCAGAAAACCAGGGCAGAGAACAGGGAAAACCAGGGCAGAAAACAGGGAAAACCAGAGCAGAAAACAGGGAAAACCAGGAAAGAAAACTGGGAAAACCAGGAAAGAAAACTGGGAAAACCATGGCAGAAAACCAGGGCAGAAAACTGGGAAAACCAGAGCAGAAAACAGGGAAAACCAGAGCAGAAAACAGGGAAAACCAGGGCAGAAAACAGGGAAAACCAGGGCAGGACTGTCCCACCTCTGCTTTACACTTCCAGAATAAAACATCCTCATCAGTTTTACTCTGTAAAGTCTTGTTGGTAGCATCTGTTTTGTTTATAATCTTTTGTGTACCAGTTAGATTACACTCAGTGGGGTCACACGGCACTGAAAGGATCGGATTATTGGCTACACTGTATACACTGAGCCTACTCTACTCTTTTTTTAATCACCACACCAGTCAACCGATATGCTTCTGAGATTATGAAAAATCACAGTTATGCTAACGGTCCTTTCTTCTCCTGCAGCCCAAGTGTTGTGTCTGACTCATACTAATGTCTTTGTGCGACTTCATCACACACACACACATGCTAACACACTTCCCTGTCACTGGTCCTGAGTGCCTTTGCCACGGCACTTTTACAGCAGGCATCAAAACAGACACCTGTCATCAGTCAGCAGGCCCCGTGCCCACTGTTGCCCCCTGTGGATGCTTATAGCCCACTGCAATTATGCCGTTCCATTAGTCATCCTACGCATGCAGAGACGGGCTGCTGGCTATACTTAGCCACCATCATGGTCACTCTGGTGCAAATGAGAGATTTTACAGGCTGATGATCGAGGCCGGCGTCAAACATGATGAACAGAGACGAACATTACGCAGGTTGTTGTTGTTGTTATTTGGGCTTCCGTCAGATTTTGGAGTCACTTCTGTAGGAAGAATTTCCACTCATCAGATTAAAGCTGTCGACTGCAGCAGGTTAATGCAGCGCCTGAGTGACGTTAGCAGCTCATTCAGGCTGCATCAGTCTTATTCCGTCCATCAACGCCAACTGTCAGGTTCGAGCAAGCTTATATATGTATATATATATATATATATATATATATACAGAGGCGTACATACATAGACATCAGGTGGTGCTTCAGCACCACCACCTCTGCCCTTTATCAACGAAAGTGCCCTTTTGAAACTTTGTTGTTTGTTTGTTTTTTTTGTTTTTTTTAAATGATCTTTTGAAAACCTGAGCGATTAAAAGCGACTGAAAACAATGCCCCGAAATGAGCCACCTCTTCGTGCACACCCGGCCTCTATCTCTCTTCCTTTGTCACGTGAACTCGTGCAGTCGCGCGCAGGCACACCAGTTCGACATAAAAAAATAACTTGCTTCTACATAAAAACTACAGAAAGATGCTGATGTTAAAAGTGTGTTTGCACAACAAATGTTATGGCACTTTCATTCATAAGGCAGCACATTTAAAATAAAGCTAAATGCTAAAAGCTGTACACTACTTTTGGATTCATTTTTGGATTTTGCGTACAAATGCGATTATTCGTGATTAATCAGGGGAATCATGTGATTAATTAGATTAAAATTTTTAATCGTTGCCCAGCCCTAAAAACATCTAAAATCCATAAACACTGATTAAAGTTGTATGAATTTCTTGTGTTTGCTTTGTATGTTTAAAAGGAGCAAAGTGCACAACATGGCCGCCCCAGTTTAGGCCATAATGTGCAGTACGATGCGTGATGCTGCAGATGTTGGAGATGGCGTGCAGCTGCATAAACTCAGTGCTGAGGGGGCGGGAGATGTCACGGAGGATTCAGTCTCCCCCTCATCCTTCCTCTGCTGTTGCCTGGGAGTTTCTCTAACTGTCTCTGGGCCTTTTTTTCATGCTTTTTTTAAACTGCTGCACAGGTGACTGTTACATTCCCTTTGCAGTTAAAATGGAGATGATGACCACGACCATCAGCAGCACTTGCAGTTGCATCATTTTGGTCAAAAGATCACATCCATGTTTTGCTCACTTACCATATAGCTTCTTTTTGTTTTCATTGCCCTTACTATCACTATCGTTCCATCTACATCCGCCTACACATAACAATCAGCTCAGTGCAAATTTATGTGCATTCTTTGGATGTTGCAGAAATGAATTCTGGGAAAAAAAATGGAAATCTGAAGCCAAAGGAGAGGCATGCTGAGGCAAAGTGAGACAAAGACACATTTACAGACTGAATATTTATAAATTATGACCCCAACCCTGTCTAAGTATTTAAAATAAAATATGTCTTTCAGACCTTAGCTGGATAAAAAAAAAGCTAATGTCAATATGTGTGTGGATGTAAAGCAGAAAAAGCAGCTTCTCTCACTGCAGTAACACCTACTTTCAGAGGTGGGTAGAGCAGCCAAAAATTGTACTCAAGTAAAAGTAAAAAGCAGTCATCCAAATAATTACTTGAGTAAGAGTAAAAAAGTGCTCGGTGAAAAAACTACTCAAGTACTGAGTAACTGTTGAGTAACGTCTGATTTATTTGTTAACACAAGCATTCAATCAGACAGACAAAAATACTAAATAATCATCTTTAGGCAAATTAGAGTTCATCCAATTGATAAAATAAATTAAAATTAATTAATTAATTACAAAATAGCTTAAATTAAAATAATCCGGGTAAATTCAAGAACTTCAATAAAAAATAAAAGAGACTTAGGAAATGTTTAAAACATATGTAACCCATATGTAACCTAAAAAACAAACATTCACCTATCCATGGGGGAAAAAACGAGTTTAGGAAACTTACCGCTACATGTTTCCTCAAGTTAGATGTTGAGTTTCTGCTGAAATGTGCGTTTGTTTTTGGTTGACACAGAAGACACATAAAGTAGCTGCTGTTTCTCACTCTTTGTAAGGTAAACATGCTTTCAGTATGAGGCCTCGTCTGCATCTTCATTTCCCACCTTTGGTTCTGACATTTTTCATCTGTTTCTTTGTTTGTTTGCTACGACTGCTAATGCTAAAGCTAACCCGTCCCGCCGCTGAGATTGAGTATGGTCACGTGACCAGACTGCACGGCTGCGTCTGATTGGTGGAACACAGTCAGGTGGTAGAGCCTTTGGTGGAAGTCTCTCTCTCTCTGTCAGAATAAAACATTAAAATGAGGCGTACGCGGGGGGATAAAAATAATGAGGTGTACAATACCAACATCCACCGCTTCACAGCTGTAGCCATTTTAGAAAGTCAACTACAGTGAAACACCACCCAAACACCGCAAGGTCAGCGGAGCTTCTGCTCACTTCTGCTTTTTGAAGAAGCTTCAAAAAGCCGTCATTAAAAGCTGCTTTGACTTTCATTATCCCAAATATTTCTTTATAAAATTGAAGGAAAATGAACAGCTGATTGAATGATTAAACTTTGCTTTGATGCAACGATGAAAAATATATATAAAACGAGTATTTGCAGGGTTTAACACAGCATTGTCTGAAAGTTTGAGTCCAAAAATCTGCTCGTGTGTTCAGCTCATGCTGTTGAACGTTTTGGGAGTCAGTCCTGTCTCGTTGAACCCTTTTAGAGGGAAAAATTCAAATAACAGCCCAAACTTTTAAAGTGTTTTTCCTCCTTCTTGTGCAGTTTGAAAGCACATTAAATTAAGCCCGACTTGAACTCTGGTCCTCTCATTCTGGATGGATTCACTTTCGTTTCTGCTTCACCGGAGATGCTCCACGCGACGCCGTGTTGTAGATAGTTCTCTTTCCAACTCTTTTACAGAGCGACTCATCCTCATATAATCAGAAACAACACGGTCATATACCAGAGTGTGAACCAGCTGCTTTGGGCCACAGCACGAAATGTGGCATTTTCACAAAATTACACTTTCTGGGCTTCAAAATCAGGACGTGCTTATGTCGCCCTTTACAAACTGTAACATGCTGAATGTACTTTAAGGATATTAAAGGGTGGACAGTTGTTTTATAGCACTGACTGCCATGCTAAAGGGCAAAGGTCAAGCCCGATTCAACTCAATAGTGTTAAAAAGCAGCCTGACTGTCTGCTGAAGTTGGTTGAGGTTAAGCTGTCGCCACCATCTGTGACGTATCTGTTGTTGGAACAGGTGGGCAAACAGGGCTTACAGGACATAGCAGAGCTTGTGTGAAAAATGACATTTCCGCTAGTTCCGCTAACGGGTTAAATTAAATTAAATTTTGGGTAGTGCAGCTACCGGGTTAATTTGTTTCATTTTGAGACCCCTGTGGCAAATGAAACAAAATAACTGAAATTTACACCCTTTTTAAGGCAAAATTAGCTTTGCCAGCGCAGGCGCAGAAAACTGCTAGCACGTAGCGCTAATTGTTGAGGATGCGCACAAGGGATGCTCCAAACAAAGAGGCAGCCGGGATAAACACGTGTATCCATGATCAAAAAGCAGGTATATTTCTGGCCTGGTTGTATGAATTTACTTGAAAATAGTCATTTCTCTCTTTTTTGTAACGTTTCTCTTGGCTGCGCTGCCTCCCGTACATGTCTGTGGATTATCGATGTTTCGTCCAATCAGATTTCAGTCTCTATGTGTTGCCAGGGTTAATCTAATCTGCCCAGGGCCTTGGGAATCACTCATGCTTATCTACCTGAATTAAACTATATAACAATGGAACTGTTTTTTTAACCAATCAGATTTCAAATTCGCCTTTACTGGGTATTATGACGTCACACGTTTTCTGTCCTCTGATTGGATGATCAGAACAAAGCTATCACAGGCTAGTTTTGCTAGCAAAACACCTCCTAAGGATCTGAGTGACATTAATACATTGGATCTTTTTACATTTTTTTTTTCCCACAATGGTTGACGGAGAAGGAGAAACTGATTTGGTATCTAAACTGATCAAAATTCCTTTTTCAAGCTGTATGACAGAGTCATTGAAGTCTTCCTGCATTATGAGAGGAGGATGGATTTAGCCTATAAATAAATGATCAGGAACTCTTGTGAGTATTAAATATTTTATTTACATATAAACACATACATACATATATATATATATATATATATATATTAAATCATAAATATAAATGATGAGTCGCTCTTAATACGCAAAAGGCCTCTCATAATACATTTTTAGTGGGCTAATTGATTAATTAACATCCTGCCGCTGAATATGTGTTAAAAAAAAGGAAATCAGAAGGAAACCTGCAGAAGAAAGTCTTCTAACAGCTGTCTCTCTGTGTTTATTTGCATTTAGTGGTAACATTGATACATTAAGTACCAACCGTTGTTCAGATGTTGTACATTTTGCATTTAATGACTTCAAAATACCTTCAGATACCTTCACTCAGTTGGGAAGGTTCCACCGGACCCCGGGTGTTGATCCCTGGGGGGGCACCACTGTGTCTCTGTGTGGCCCGACAGGCTCCGGAGGTAGAAAGTCTGCCTCCATTAAATCTGGACACCATGATTGGTCCATCTGCATGAGGCTGAGCCTCCCGCTGAGCAGCTGCTTACTGTCAGTGACTCCTTCATCCCACACCGTTCTCCCAAAAATGCTCAAATTCTACAACCTCAGCTTCAGTCCCAGAAGTCGACTTTCTTCTGGAATCCAGTCAGATTGTGCACATCTTTGATCATAATGACGTGGGTGACAGCTGGGCACAAACTCTACATAAAATGGATAAAGTCCAACGCTGATGTTTGTGGCACCTGTTGTGTTTTCTCAGCTCTGTTAGCTTTTGTTAAGTGTTTGAGTCACTGCATCGGTCCTTCTGTCCCACTGAGGTTTACTTCCAATCATCTCATCTCCAGAATTTGTAATCAGGTTTCTCTCTCACTCAGTGGGGTCACATGGCACTGAAAGGATCGGATAATTGGCTAAATTACAAGAAGACTGAGTTGAGCAAGGGTAATTATCCTTGGATATATGGCGGAATGAATCGAATCAGAGGCACAAAGCGTGTCATACCCCGGTATGATAGGTGGCGCTGTACCCATTCCAACTGTTGCTAATAGAGCCACTTCCTGTTGACCTCTTCACCACCAACAACAACAACAACAACAACAACAAACTCAGGCATTGGAGAAAGATGGAGAACGCAGAGCCAGATGAAGCTACGTCCCTCTACATTTGGTCTGTGATGAGCTGCTTGTTGCACAAACTCGATGCCCAACGGAGCATTCTCCATCGCGTTGTTTGTTTCTTTCTGACGGCGACAACAACAGGAATATCGTCTCCTTTGACTTCCGGGTCACGACCCCGGGAAAAAATCTGGAGCATGCGCCGAACACAAAGTCTAATTCACCACGTGCTTCAGCGTCTACAACAGAGATACTCACTATTTTTTTCACCAGAGCCACATTGGCAGCAAAATCAAGGGCAGAGACACTTTTACCACAACATCCTAAGTTCCCCTTTTGCAAATATGCATTTCTACATATAAAACATCCCACAAAAAAAGAAACAACACAGCCAATACATTTTCAATTCAGACCACATTGACCTTAATACTGGGATGAGCGGAAGCTGGCGTGCATGTCCTCGACTTTCTTCATGTTGTATTTGTAGTTTGTTGTTGTAATCATAGTGAGACATTCAGGATGAGTATGGTTTTTGTGCTGGTTTTTGCCCTTTTTTAATTAAAAACCGATCCATTGTGCCTGCATCTCGCGCCGGCTAAAGGAGCTAGCGTGCTCTACGGTCCAGTGTGACGGTGGTTTAAGCGGGCTGCGTTGCCAGGTTTAACAGTGTGCCCCCTTTAGGAAACACCATTAAGCCTTAATTAATACTTAATACAAATACTTAATACTGTGCAGTATTCGCTGTGTGTTATTTGAAAAAATTTATTGTTATTGTTACCATATTGTTATAAGCTACTATGTGAGTGCGAGCCGCCAATTAAAGCTTGAGGAGCCGCTCAATGAGTATCTCTGGTCCACAAGCACGTTTAATTTGACTTTCAACCCAGTTATCTTGGGGTCTTAATCCGATCGCAAGTAACTCGATCCGATTTCTTGTCAGATTAAGGTGTCTACATGCACTTAATAACTCAATCTGATTGTAATTTAGCTAATAATCCGATCCTTTCAGTGCCATGTAACCCCACTGAGTAAGTCAACAGTTGGGCTGTGATATCTCACTTGAGTTTTGACCCCACAAACTCTCTAAAATTCCTCTTAAACTCCCAACAGAATCCTCCACCCGGGCTCAGTCCTGCCTTTACCCTCTGCTATTCCTCCATTAGACGAGCTGCACTAACTGCCTGTTCATGCACCTCTTGTGCGTTTAGCAGCATCAGATGTTCTGAACCATCCAGCCGCCCTCAGGTGCACAAACACCCTGTCAGACACGCAGCACTTTCTAACTCTCCTTCGGCTCATTACATTTCCAATCTGCCAGCTGAACTGCATGGCAGCTTTCATTTTCAGCCCAGGCTTTTCTCTCCTCTTTTCATTATTCCCTCTTTTATCTTTCTCCTCTGTTTCTCCATTAATGCCTCTCTTTCTCCTGAATTACATAAGTCTTTCAGCGTGTGTGGGCAGCGTTGCATTTTATGTAAGGCAGACCTGGAAATGACTAGTGAAGCACTGGGGTCTTGCTCCGAGGTTTGTTTTCTTCTTCTTTCTCTCTGCAGGTCTTGTGGCCTGGTGCGCTTGTGTGCGCGCTCGGGTCATCAGACTCTGTTTCTGCGTGGTGGTTGTATGCAATGAGGTGACTTTAAGAGCCCACTCACAGTCATAAATACACATATTCACATACACACACACACGGCACATGTTGGGATGCACATCTTTAAATTAAAGCGATGTGATGTGATTTGCTCAGACGGCTTTATTTATGCAGTTTACAACTAAAACGGGGACGAATCTGACGCCTGAAACTGACTTTGGCTGTGTTTGAAACCGCCTACTTCTCCTACTACTCCCACTACTCCTACTAACTTTAACTTTTTTTAAGTTCCCGGATGCATACTAGATTCTCTGAAATGTTGGGTATGCATCATGAGGTTACTACTCATACTCAAACTACCCAAGATGCAACGTAACGTGACGTCGCCGATCGTCATTTCCTGTCAAAACGTCAGTTTCAAGCTAGCTACAACGAGGGTAGGTTCACTTCCTGTTTTCAAAACAAAAGCACCAATTGTATCGTAATGGCTTTCCCTATGATAAAAGGCAACGGGTATTTTATTTTGTGAAAATAACCGGAAGTGCGTTACTCACTGCGGCTAGCTTAAGTAGCGCCGAATTCGTGGGAACAGAATTGTAAATAGCCGGTATTTTGTCAGGTTTTCAACACGTTGGGGATCTAAACGACTACTTTCTCGCCTGAAAATGTTTAAATTTCGGTTTTGGCTCGGGCAGGAGCGAAATGCATTGTGGGTAAACGCTCTGCATACCGTCTGATCGATTTGTCTGTGTTCGAAACCGCATACTACACACTTGCAAACTACATACTTCCATTCTGTATACTGATCGATCAGACAGTATACAGAGTGTTTACCCACAATGCATTTCGCTCCTGCCCGAGCTGCCTGAAGCTGATTTCACTTAAGCTCTAAACTCTGTAAACTTTAGCAACATTAGAAACATTTTCAGGCGAGAAAGTCAAGGATTTAACATAACAAAACCTCAAACTAACAAACCAAACTGACCTGACACACAACAAACAAAGGGGACTTAAATACTGGCTGATCAGACCATAGCGACACACTGAGGAAGGGGGAAGGGAAACATCTACACAAATCTAACTAACAAAACTAACTAAACACAGTTAGCTTAAGAATTAACTTAAATGACTAATAACTAAACAAAGTTTACAAAATAAGCAAATCACAAAAGCAAAGAGAACTGATGCAAAAATTAGAATGAAGACTCCATAGTCTTCCCCCATGGAACTCCAGATGGTATCACCCAATCAGCCAATCAGTCAATCTGGGATTGGAGTGTGCCAGCCAGGGTCCAAGGTACCCCCCCCCGACAGCACCAGCAAAAGAAAGCACAACAAATTAAGTATTTGACTAAATTAAACATACAAAAGCTAACTAAATGTGCGCGCTATAACTACAACTAATGTATTTCAATATTGTCAAATGAAAATAAACAACCCATATATCTGTGCTACAGTAAGCGTGCGTGTGGAAACTCAGAGTGAAAAAGTTTTGTTGTGTGGGTTCACATGGTTTTAAATTGATATATTTTCATGTTTTTTTGTATTTTAACTTATTCTTTGCGTTTTAGTCTCTTGGTATTATGTGTCCACCCTCAGTGCTCTGGTTTAGTTCCTTGGTTTAGTCTCTGTTCTGTGGTTTGGTTCAGGTCTTTTTGAGTTGTGAGCTTTATTATTTGTGTATTCTGTTTAGTTCCTTTCTGTTTTCAGTCTTTGGTTGAGTTTAGTTTCCCTCTAATCTTGTCATCACCCCTAGATTTCTCCTCAGGTTTCTCGGCCTCTTGACCACTCATCTTTGGTACTCTCCCCTCGGCTCCCTGTGTTCTCCATCCCATAGTTGTCCTGTCCTGTTGCTTCTTTGTGCTCGCCTCCAGCCCTCTTTGGGTCCTTCATCATTTTCTTTCACCACGGATCAAAGCACAGGTTGTATCCTGTCTCCGTCTCAATGACAGCTGGGTTAGACTCTAGCCGTACCGCAGCCCTGAATTAGACGAAGCGGGTATAGAAAATGAATGGGAGGATGGATAAAGTGTTGTTTTACCTTTTAACTGCAAGCATGAGGCAAATGTTTTAGCGTGAAGATAAATCTATTATGATTCATGTGAACGGAGTAAAAAATCCCAACGCGAATGACTGAAGGCATCAGATATTTATTAATCTGGGGAAAAGAGCAGAAATTAGTTCTTTACATCACGAAAAGGGCATATTGTACGAACCTGATACTTTAAATGGTGCGACAGTAAAATGATTTAAGATAAAATTAGTCTGCTGTGTCAGTCAGTCAGTTAAATATCTTATTATCTCGGTACCAAATAACAAAAACAAAGCACAAATTTAAGTTTGTGAGTGTCTTTTGATATAAATTTCAAATTCATTTCATAAATATTGTATCAATTTATCATTATTAGAAAGTCTTATGACCATAAAAGTTTGTAAAAATGATGACAGCCCACCGACTTCATTCATTTTTAGGCATGCGTGACTCAAGCTTTTCCAGAATAAAGGTGATGAAACTCTATTTTTAACACGCCAATGTTTTGTTTGTTTGGGTTTTTATTGCTTTAATGAAGCTATATTTAAAACGAATATTAGTGTAGGAGTCCGACATCAAAACTGGCCTCGACCTGAATATATTTTCTCCACACGTAGGCTGAATCTTTCCAAAGAAGCCCATCTGTAAGGCTCCTACATGCATGCATCTGTCCTGAAAAGATATTTCTATGATGGCCTTTTAAAAATGTTGTTACCAGGTAATAATCTGAGAGGATGAATAAGACCCCATCGATTAAACATTGAGAAGTTCTTCCTGGGTTTAGTTTTTAGGGGAGGAGGAGCTCCTCAGTCTTGCACCTGTCAGCACAAACCTTTAATTATTGCATAACACCGACCCTCACATGTGATTAAAATCTCCTCCACTTGATTCCCAACCTCTCGTGTGCTGTTTACCGTTGGCTGTTAATGGTGCTGCAGAGCTCAGATTGGAGCATAGATTTACCCGTTTCCCCTGGAGAAGAGGACGGTTATCTAACAGGTGACGAGGGGTGGTGAAAAAATGTGAGTTTGGTGTTCATATTTCTCCCTCTGAAGTCACAGAGACGTGCCGCTGCATCGGAGATCTGCTTTTCTGCTCACGTAAAAAAGAGAGAAACGACTGATAATCGAGCCATTTTTCTTCTTTTCTGAAAAAAGTGAAGACGCGTTTAGAAAATAAATGAATAAAAAAACAACTTCCTGGAAATAAAACACCCCTGCGCCCTGGAGAAACCTGTCACCCTTTGGCAGAGAGTGTGCTCTGCTGTGTGTGTGTGTGTGTGCATCTAACCTGTCAGAAAAAGGGTGTTTCACTGAGTGGGAATGCCTGGTAGGATGTGTAGGCCCGGGTTGCCACGGCAACCATCTGCTGCTACGCTGGCAAGCGTTGGTACCGGGCAGCCCACGCAGTGTGACATCGAGCAGCGAGCCAATCTTAGAGAGAGGAACTAAAGCTGTGAGTGAATGTTTAACGTTACAGAGCCAAAAATAAGCCGAAAGACGCCCAGTTCAAACTGATTAATCTTCGGTTTTTAGTGCACGTGAGGGCGCCTTTAGGTCAGAGAGCGTGCGCTCAGTTCAATCCTTTTTTTTTTTTTACGGTGGAGACTGACGCAGGAGAGTGTGTGTGCAGCACTCAAAACCCAGAACAGCACTTTGGCAGAGCGTAGAATGAACAGAAGGACGTAAAACTGCTTAAAATGTTCAACAGCTGAGAGATAAGTCGGTTAAAGTCACTAAAGTTACGTCAGCTTGGTGTAGCATAGGAGTTAAGAGGCTAACTGCCAGTTCCAAACTGTCTGTAAACACCCGAGAGCACACAAGCACACAGGTGACAATAATGATTAATATACCGGTGCAATATATAACAGTAGCTCTGGTTATATCGTGTCTTTATTTGCATAATTTTGAGATTTTTCTTTGCTGTCTTTGGATAATCTGTTATTAATTTGCACGTGTGAGCCGCTAACTGAGCTTTCCAAAGCACCGAGCAATGCCTGGAAAGAGAACCCAGATCCAGATGTGCTCAAAAGGAGACGTCCAGGATGCAGAGAAGGAACAAAATGGAGAAAAAGGAGGAGGAAGTTTAAATCATTTCTTTTACATTAATTTACTCAAATAGTGGCCAGGAAATGAACAGAAACAGACATTTAATTATAATTTCTTGTATAACAATTAATTTCCAACTACATTTGTATGATTTTGACAGCCATATTAAGTATTTTATGTCGTTTTTGAAGCATTTTGGTCATGAGACACCTTTTATTTCTTTATATTTTGCATCCAAGCAGCTTAATTGATCTTCAGCAATAGTTTCAACACTTTCTGAAGGTCTTTCAACGTTTTTCTTTGGACATTTTCTGCCTTTTCACTCATCTTCAGTCCAGATTTTTCTTTGTTAAGCCACTTAACTCTGACCTATGAACCATTCAGGCAGGAAAAAGGCTCCTAACTCAAGGGATGAACCAGTGTTGTGTCCAACTTAGCAAAGGAGCCATTTTAAACTGGATCTTTAGGCACTTTGTTCCCAGCAGCCTGTCACAGAGACACATCATTTGTTCCCATTTCTTTAGCTGCATCTGTGAAAAACAGCTTCATAGTTTAAACTTTTTTGTATATTTACGTTAAAACTGCTTTCAGTTACCAAAAGAGTCAAATTAATATAAGAAATTCGGTTTTAAAAAATAAAAATCCCCAAAAAATGAATGTTATCACGTCTAAAAGTAGAAAAGTAGGAAAAAACGACA
This sequence comes from Odontesthes bonariensis, assembly GCF_027942865.1. Classification (NCBI taxonomy): domain Eukaryota; kingdom Metazoa; phylum Chordata; class Actinopteri; order Atheriniformes; family Atherinopsidae; genus Odontesthes; species Odontesthes bonariensis. The sequence continues at coordinate 6,519,033 of NC_134524.1, forward strand.
ATAATAAGAATTATATGTTATTCAACATCAAGAAAAAGTAAATAAGATTCACTTTTAAGCTTAAAAATTAATATAAGATATAATCTAATGACTAATTATGGAACAATTAATATAAATTAAATGATTAAACTGCTTTATGCCACCAGAAATGAATAATCTAGAAGCTCTTTGTGGGTTTTAGACTGGAATTAAGATTTGTTCCCATTTCTTTAGCTGCATGTGTGAAAAACAGCAAAGATAACACAGTGTGACAGACAGAAAACAGGATTTCTGCAGCAACAAGGTGATTCCCAAAGAGCTGTTAGCTGAAAACTTGGCATATCTCAGCATGGTGTGCAGTGTGTCCTTAAAACATTTGAGGAAACTGGACAAGTGGAGGACAGAAGAAGAAGAAGTGTCCGGCCTGAAGAACTATCTACAGCAGGTGAACAGGATCTGAAAGTGATGTCCTTAAGAAAGAGGAAAACATCCAGCAAAGACCTGACACAGGAGCTGAGAGATGCATCTGGACCTTCAGCTGATCCATCTGCTGTTGGCCCAAGCCTCATCAGAAATGGGCTCCATGGAAGGGTGGCTGTCAGGAAGCCGTTCTTAAGGAAGGGAAACAGGGAGAAAAGGCTGAGCTGGGCCAAAGGACACAAGAAGTGGGCTGAAAATCAGTGGCAGCAGGTCTGATGGAGGGATGAATCCTCCCCAGAGCCCGGAGCTCAACATTACTGAAGCAGTGTGGGATCATGTTGGCAGAGAACGCAACAAAAGGCAGCCCACATCCAAAGAAGAGCTTTGGGATGTCCTTCAAGAAGCCTGGAGAACTATTCCTGAAGACTCCTTAAAGAAAGGACAGAAAGCTCGTCTGAGAGGGTTCAGGCTGTGCTGGAGGAGAAAGAAGCTCAGAGCAGATACACTGGAAAAAATCTAAATCTTACCAAGTATATTTGTCTCATAGAGTATCTCATTACACTTAATATAAGACAAAACTGCCTAACAAGTACCATTTCAGCCAGATATAGGGACTTGTTTTAATACAATACATCTGGAATATCTTGTTAAATGAAAAAGTCTTGAAAACAAATTGTTTTGAGTCACATATCATATGAGACAAGCTTTTTTTTTTTTTACATTTGAAGATGTTTTTAAGCTAATTTCAAGATCACTTTTAACTCAAAAGTCCTAAATATCACATCTTATTTCAAGAAATCTTGACAAGCCGATTTTCACTAGTTCCATTGGCAGATTTTTTTGCTTATTTCAAGCAAAAACGTCTCGTATTTGTTGTTTTTTTACTTATTTTTGGAGGGGCATTTTTTCCAGTGTATTCACTTTAAAGCTGCTCAGAACTGAACAAACTCTGTTTCTGCCTCATATTCTGTATTTCTATTGAAATTTGCTCATCCTTCAAAAACATGCTGCAACAATTTCCTTTCACCGACGGTGACGGAGGATGTTTAAAAGGGTAATTCTGTAGGTTTTACTCACGATGCAAAAACGTTTGAGCTATAATGAAGCTACTCCACAACCATAAAGCTGACAGAGATCAAAATAAATAACTCAGATTGAACAGATCTGGTCATGTGACGGTTGTCCTGTGTGTGTGTTGCAGATGCAGGAGGCGGGCCGTACCCAGCGAGGCTCTCAGCGGGCTTTCAGCGTCCTGGATCGTCTGCTGCTCACGCATCCCGTGTGGCTGCAGCTGTCGCTCAGCCAGGACTCCGCCCTCTACGTCCTCCTCAGAGAGCCTGTGGGGGTGAGGATCAATCTGTCACATCAGCGGCTAAAAACTTCACTTTTCCTTTGAAAATAAGGGATTACATCCTATGTTTTTTGGTTATATGGGGCGAAAATGATTAAAGCTGACAATAAACAAAAAAAAAAACTTTTTATCCAGCTGTTATTTTGTCATTTATTCTTGTTTCTCTGACGGTTTCTTAGACGTTTTTGGTGCGTAAATGCAGCTCCAGCCAGAGGAAGGTGCTGTGTTGGAGGGTGACGGCGGACAGATGTGCCTCCTCTGTTAAAGAGTGCCTCATCTGTGAGGAAGACTCCAGTGAGTATGAAATGAACAACATTAGCATGTTTTATTCACCTAAACAATACAATTTTCTTATTTAAAGGGATAGTTTGCCTCTTTTGACATGAAGCTGTATGACATCCCATATCAGCAACATCATTTATGAACATGTTCTTACCCCCTGCTGCGTCCTGTGAGCAGAGTTCCAGCCTCGTTTTGGCGTTGACGAAAGTAGTTCCGGCTAGTTGGCTGGGGTTTAAAAAATAAAGCGTTTTGCTTCTCAGAACAATATGCGTTCAACAGAGTAATACATTTGCATCACAAAATCCTTCTCCAGGAAAAAGTCAGACCTCACAATCGCTTGGCCCTATTTTTGCCTCCCTTCTTATCAATGCGTTCAGCCACCTAGCGATAGCTGCACCTGTTACGGTGTTTACTGCTCGGTCTGCACTTCGGTCTGCACGGTTTACACAGCAGGCAGTGATACGAAGGGAGAGAAAATAGTGCAAAACTATTGTGAGGTCTGACTTTTTCTGGATGGACGATTTTGTGATGCAAATGTATTACTCTTTTGAACGCATATTGTTTTGAGAAGCAAAACGCTTTATTTTTTAAACCCCAGCCAACTAGCCGGACTACTTTCGTCAACACCAAAACGAGGCTGGAACTCTGCTCACAGGACGCAGCAGGGGGTAAGAAAATGTTCATAAATGATGTTGCTGATATGGGATGTCATACAGCTTGATGTCAAAAGAGGCGAACTATCCCTTTAAGTACATTAAAGTAGCTTGTTTAGAGTCCTTATCATTGATCTAATTCCCTCATTTTCAACTGTTATGATTGGAGACGTGTCTTTAGCCAAGTTACAGGTGATGGCAGATGTTATGTCTCAGCACCACTGGGATCGCCATGGAGATGCACTGTGTAACGTCTCATTTATGGATGTTTGTTTGGTTTTCTGACAGATTCTTTCAGGTATCTTTGTCCTCAGGGGTCATCGTGTACTGTAGCTTGAGGTGAAGATTGGTGTTATTCAAAAGTTCCACTCTGGGAGATGTTCTCTGTTTTTTCGGACCACCGGGATTCTTCGCTGCTTCTTGAACTCGGTCGCTCTGTTTAGCTCGACCTCCTTGTTATACGGAAGGTATCGAAGTGGTGATGGAGTTTTAAGGGTTGTTGGAAAGTAAGTCGGTGAGAAAGTGTAATTTACATGCAAGCGAATCATTAGAAATTGGATCCCATGTGTGTGTGGATTGAGACTGATAACCTCTCACTGGAGGGTTTGGAGAAAATAGTTCCTCTAAGTAATTTTGTTAAGGTGGACTGTTAAATTGCCCAGAAAAGCTAATAATTATTAGCTCGTAAATGTCGTTTTTATTGTTCAGGAATGCTTAGTTCATAATATACAGTCGGGATGTCCCGATCCGATTGGTGATTAGTAATCAGGGGTCGATCACGCGGTTTCAGACTCGATCAGAATCGGATGTTACATCCCGATCAGGGATCGGATATACTATTAGGGCTGGGCAACGATTAAAATGTTTAATCTAATTAATCACGATTAATCGCATTAACTCGCCCAAGACACCGCGGTGAAGTTGGTTTGATATTGGATATTCGACAGATATTCACAATAAGGAAATAAGTCTTTTTTTCCCAATACCTCCCAAGCCATGTGACCTAGTGACTCCAAACCAATGCAGAATAGTTCTCCTATTTAGTACCAACCACGCACACCTTTTTTAAAGCCAATTGTATGCACATTCTATTTTATATGATTTTATTTAAGGAAAAGCCATTATTTCCTATAGGGAATGGTCTCTATAAAATACAATGTGCATACAATTGGCTTTAAAAAAGGTGTGTGTGGTTGGTACTACACAGGAGAACTATTCTGCATTGGTTTGGAGTCACTAGGTCAAATGGCTTGGGAGGTATTGAAAAAAAGAGACCATTCCCTATATGAAATAATGGCTTTTCCTTTAAAAAAAATCATATAAAATAGAGTGTGCATACAATTGATGTAAATAAAAGGTGTGCGTGGTTGGTACTACATAGGAGAACTATTCTGCATTGGTTTGGAGTCACTAGGTCACATGGCTTGGGAGGTATAGGAAAAAAAAGACACCTTATTTCCTTATTGTGAATATCTGTCGAATATCCAATATCAAACCAACTTCACCACGGTGCCCAAGACTTACAAGCAGCAAAATAAAAATGTCTCAACTCGAGGATGGTGTTTGCAGCCAATGATTTCTCTGTGAAACTGTGACTCTGCGTCTCTACTCGTCATTTACCGTGAGACGCCGAATGCAGATGTCAACAACACTCAACTGTCAGAGCGTTTTCAGAAGCCGGATCACAGTCATTATCAGCCTCATCAGTCAAACCCGAGACGTTATCATCTCTGCAGCGAAGCTAAAGCTCCACACACTGCAACAAGCCAGCTATCAAAAACAAGAAAAAAAAGTACAAAAATGAGGTGTATTTTGCTTAAAAATAGCAAAATTATCTGCCAATGGAACAAGAAAATGTGGCTTGTCTAATCTAATCTCAATTAACCCACAAATACCTTAGAATTAGTGATTTTAACTAATAACAAGTACATTTTTTTTTTTATTCTAATAAAATACACGTGGCCTATTTTCTCAATATATTGTAAAATATTCTTGAGTTAAGTAAATGCTAGAGCCATTATCTTGACATAGTGGTATGCACTGGGCCTTATATTTCTTGAAACCAGCTTTGAAACTGTTGATATTCTAGCTTCAAGCATGTACTTACTCAAAACAGGTCATAACATCTCAGTAACAAGCTGTAATATCTCATTTAGATAATTAAGGACAGAAACACTTCAAACAAGTGAAACAGTCTAACATGAAAACTGCTTACTGAGAAGAACTATCTTATTGGACAAAAAAATAAGCATATATCCCTTTGATCTAAGATATTTCTTTTTTCCTTAGATTTCACTTTTTGCAGTGCAGACGCCTGTTTTTCTCTGTCGCTCACACACTCACCGGGTGGAACAGAGAGGACGGGTCCTCCGTATTATTTTTGACGTTTCCTGGTAAAAGTGCCTCCACAGCTGTCAATCAGACTCTCTTCTGTCTGTTCTATTACAAGCATTCGCCTTGGAGAGCTCGGCACTCAGCTTCCCCGACTTGTGTCGCCTGGTGGCCTTCTACTGCATCAGCAGGTAATGTATTGTATCGCTTAATACCAACCCGGTCTCACAGAAAAGCAGGATGCAGCCACATCATGGGAAACCATGTATTCAAGCTGTCAAAGCTGAAGTCTGTGCCGTCCATCACGGCTTTGTGTTTTTTACTAGATTCAAGAGCCAGTAATCCCTTAAAAGGATGTTTTTATTTGATAAGTTATCACAGGGTCACCGTACATAGTTTATAACGTGTAAATCAGAGATGAGACAGAATACAAAAACAGCCTTCCAAAGCAGAGCTACTCGAAGGCACTCGTGGCAGTCGGATGTGTAGCTTCCAACCTCCGAGTGTGGACTTTTTGAGCTATTAAACAGTTAATATGTGACTATTTCTCAAAATGCTCCATTAATATGGTATCTGAGGAGTTATTTTCATGTTCAGTTGCAGAAAAAGACGCCAAAATCATGTCTTTGGACTAGGGCTGGGCAACGGGAAAAAAAATGTAATCTAGTTAATCACATGATTTCCCTGATTAATCACGATTTATCGCATTTGTACGCAAAATCCCAAAAATGAATCCAAAAGTAGTGTACAGCTTTTAGCATTTAGTTTTATTTTAAATGTGCTGCCATATGAATGAAAGTGCCATAACATTTGTTGAGCAAACACACTTTTAACATCAGCATCTTTCTGTAGTTTTTATGTAGAAGCCTCGCTCCACTGTCTGTTTCCTTGAATGACTTGCTGCTATCAGTTGTGTGTTTTGCCTTTAAGTGATATTTTAGACTGGAACTACTACGCTGAGAAGACAATTCAACTTGGCAGTGTTTACAGATGACTTTGGTTCTGTCGACTCCGCCGTCTGGAAGAACTTTAAAATGAAAATGGCCGAGTAAAAGTTCCGTACCCTTCTCCATGTTTGGTGGATCCGCCGATTACTTTCTTTTCCTGTTCCACAGCAGACAGCAGCAGACTTTTACAAAATAAAAGCCTGTGAGCAACAGACTTTTACAAAATAAAAGCCTGTGAGCAACAGACTTTTACAATAATAAAATCTGCGTTGACGCGCCATAAAATATTTATCGGCGTTGAATAATTAACAAGTTAACGCGATAATAACGAGTTAACTCGCCCAGCCCTACTTTGGACATAAAATTATGTAGATAAATTGACTAAACTCACATGCTATTGTCCGCATGTGGAGATTTTCATGATTTTTTTTTGGAAGGCATGTTAATTAACTCAACAACTCTGCACAAAAGCCTGACTTTAATCCCATCTGGCACCTTTAAGATAAGTGAATCACGGACTTTACCTGGACTTTGTTTTTTATTCTTTTTAGCAGCCAGGATCCAAAATGTGATGCCTGAAAACACAAAAGTGTGGCTGTGTAGCAGCAGATTGTCGTGCTTTACGAATGAGTTGTTTCACATTTCTATGCAATTTTTAGATGTTCATCTACAAATAAAGTAGTTTGTGTAGCCGTAACCAGTGTTATATATTGTTTTTCTCTCATCTCCAGGGACGTGTTGCCTTTTCCTCTGCAGCTACCGGAGGCCATTGCTGAAGCCACCACACACAGGCAGCTGGAGGCCATCTCACACATGGGACAAGGTCAGTCATCACCAGGGATGTACGTAGTTCTGATCCATCGATACCGATACTACTTTACTGCTTAATCATATTTTAACTACTGATTTTATCTGATTTTCATTTATTTTGTTTAAAATTTAAATCATGCTTTTTACTTCTACTGTTTTAATGTATCTGTAAAGCACTTTGAATCACCTTGTTGTTGAATTGTTGTGTACAAATAAACTTGCAATGCCTTACTTATCGATACTCTTATCGATTAATATCGGTATGTCGATAAGAGCATCTTATCGATATACCAATATAGATATCGATATACTCCTATATATAAGATATATATACTTATATATGCTATGCTATATAAATATATATATATATATATATATACTATACTTATACTATTATATAGTATATACTCTTATATATAAGATATATATACTTATATATGCTACATATATATATATATATATATATATATATATATATGCTATATATATATATATATATATTCGGATAAATGAGTCGGATAAATGATTCGGATAAATGATTCGGATAAACGATTCGGATAAATGATTCGGATAAATGATTCGGATAAATGATTCGGATAAACGAGTCGGATAAACGAGTCGGATAAACAATTCGGATAAACGAGTCGGATAAATGATTCGGATAAATGAGTCGGATAAATGAGTCGGATAAATGATTCGGATAAATGAGTCGGATAAATGAGTCGGATAAATGATTCGGATAAATGATTCGGATAAATGATTCGGATAAACGAGTCGGATAAACGAGTCGGATAAACAATTCGGATAAATGAGTCGGATAAATGAGTCGGATAAATGATTCGGATAAATGATTCGGATAAATGAGTCGGATAAATGATTCGGATAAATGATTCGGATAAATGAGTCGGATAAATGATTCGGATAAATGAGTCGGATAAATGATTCGGATAAATGAGTCGGATAAATGATTCGGATAAATGAGTCGGATAAATGATTCGGATAAATGAGTCGGATAAATGAGTCGGATAAATGAGTCGGATAAATGAGTCAGATAAATGAGTCGGATATATGATTCGGATAACTGAGTCGGATAAATGAGTCGGATAAATGAGTCGGATAAATGAGTCGGATAAATGATTCGGATAAATGAGTCGGATAAATGATTCGGATAAATGAGTCGGATAAATGATTCGGATAAATGAGTCGGATAAATGAGTCGGATAAATTATTCGGATAAATTATTCGGATAAATGAGTCGGATAAATGATTCGGATAAATTATTCGGATAAATTATTCGGATAAATGAGTCGGATAAATGAGTCGGATAAATGAGTCGGATAAATGAGTCGGATAAATGAGTCGGATAAATGATTCGGATAAATTATTCGGATAAATGAGTCGGATAAATGAGTCGGATAAATGATTCGGATAAATGATTCGGATAAATGATTCGGATAAATGATTCGGATAAATGAGTCGGATAAATGAGTCGGATAAATGATTCGGATAAATGAGTCGGATAAATGAGTCGGATAAATTATTCGGATAAATTATTCGGATAAATGAGTCGGATAAATGAGTCGGATAAATGATTCGGATAAATTATTCGGATAAATGAGTCGGATAAATGATTCGGATAAATGAGTCGGATAAATGAGTCGGATAAATGAGTCGGATAAAGTCGGCCCACACTGGATCGCTTGGACCTTAACGCGGTCCAATCAATCTGATAAGTCGACTCGGCGCTGCGTCATCATCTATCGACGGCGGTGGTGTTATGATTACGCGGCGGTTAGGTAGACAATTAGACGTTCAAAAAGTACCTATGACAGCATCGTTTGGTACCGGTACTCGGTATACATCCCCAGTTGTCACTGACACTGACTTTTTATGCCACTCTCAAAATGACACGAGTCAGATTTGACTGTTTCCCATCAACATGTTGTTCACCGAATGATGAAATAAGCTTGGAACTGAGAACATATTTTCAGGGTGAGATCGCTAAAAGGAAACAAAAGTTGTAATTGTGATAAAAACCACAGCGACTGCCAGCTTGCATCTATTTTTACCCGGCAACATGTGCTGCTGTAGTGCAGCAGCAAAGAGCGAGGTGTGACTTCATGTTGCCGGATTATCATCGCTCTGCGAAATGAGTCGGCTCCAGTCAGCTGGAAGTGGAAACACAAACAAATTGTTGTGGTTTTTCCTCTTTTTTCAGTCTTCTTCTCAAAGCGAAACTATTGTGTTTTTCCCTCCTTTTCTGTCACATACTGTAAGTATATTGTTACAGTGCCGGATGTTTGCATCAAACGTGGCCAAACTTTCAAATAACGAGGCTAACTCTTTGTAAAAGTGAACCCTGTGAAGCCAGAAGTTCAAGCTCAAACAATCGGTTTCCAGCAGCTTTTCCAACCTTTATGCCAGTGATTGTCTGTTCAAAGCACACTCACAAAGTAAAACCAAAGCCGTGGTTTGTGACCCGTCTGATTTAAATGAATGTGTTGCTGCTTTGATGAAGCCTAATTTGATAAAGTTTCAAATAAATTTTTGAAATATTTTGTTAATGAATATTTCACGAGTAATATTTGTTGTCTTTGTCACATTGTATTTGGCATTAGTAAATAATAATGCACATTTACAGATATTTTACATGATATGAGTGATAACACATGTTATAAGGGCTATTTTGCACAATAGGAGGTTCTTGAGATTTTTACTTGTTATGCAAGTGAAAATAAACTAAATTAAAAATAAAATCCGAAATAAATCCGAAATAAAACTTAAAGGTAGGGTAGGAGATCCTGGATTTTGAGTCCAGCGAAGCTGCATTTTGAAAATACACAGGTAAAAAGTCCCAACCCTTTTCTTCACTTTCCCCCCGAAGGCACGCCTCTAGAGTACATGAACGAGCACGAAGGTGCACGAGCGCTGTTCTGACAGCAAGCATCGATCGTTGCCGTATTTAGTATTTAGTATATGCTAACTATACGTTTAATAATGCTAGGTGCTAGCCAAGCTGGCTCTAGTTTAGCTTCCTGCCAAGCTTCTGGACGCGTAATTCGTTCACGGAGCAGGGTACGTGCACAGGGGGGGGGGGGGGGGGGGGAGGGAGGAGCAGATTGCAGTTTGATAGACGCATCAGAATCCAATCATCGTTAACGGTCCGTTCAGTATGATCGGATAGTGTTTTTCCTGGATTGTACGTTCTAGAGGCCACTAAAACTTTTCATATTTGTGTCAAAACTTTTAATAAATTGGTTGCAATGGGGGTGTGAAGAGTATTTCAAGCAATATGTAAAAAAATGTTCCAGAAAAAGATCCCCTACCCCACCTTTAATTGCAGTGAGAAAGGTATGCGTGGGGTTACTACACTATTGTATTGAAGCACTCGACACGGCAATTGCAACAGTCTCAGGATTAAACGACTATTGTTTGGATAGGAAACAAAGTTTACACGTCTGTTTCCGCGAACCTCGCGGATTGCCGGACCCCTACAATCTGTGGATTGTCATTGGTTTTCACCGAACCGCGTCATAGCTCATTACCATAAAGTTAGCTTGAGTTTAATCGCTGGAATCCGCTCTGGTAGCTCAGTTAGCTCACCCTCCATAGAGAAATAATGATTTCCGGCGCTCAGGTAGCGTGGGTCGCTCTTGGTGTACACGCAGCATTACTTTGGTGTGCTTTGGGCACAAAAAGTTTGGGAACCACTGGGCTAGTGAGACCGAAACCTGTCTTCCAATTCATTGCATTTTTTTGTGGTAGAAGTATCGGCATCGGTACTCGGTATCGGCAAGTACTTAGATCCAAGTATCGGTATCGGTTTGAAAAAAAAGTGGTATCCCTGCATCCCTAAACATAACTTTGGTTTGAGAGGAACTTATTTTTCAATGATTCGACTGGCCAGGTTCAACACTTTTTCCCAAAAAGAGAGTTCATCCACATACTTATTGAATCCTTGAGTTTAAATCATCTGTCCTCCTGATTTCCGACCAGACTTCTGGAGCTTACCGAGTGCTTCAGACATCCAAAATGGACCGATGGGGCCGGCTGCATCGAGCAGCGGCAGCCAGGCCCATGTGGCGACGAACCAAGATCGATGTTCTCTGCTGAACCAAGGCACACAGGGCAAAGTCTGCTTCATCAACCCTCTCTTTCTGCAGCTGGAGGTTTGCAAGGTTAGTAGACAAAGTTGGTCTGCTTCTGCTTTATCTTAGATCAGTGATACTCACTATTTTTTTCACAACAGCCACATTGGCAGCAAAATCAAGGGAAGAGCCACTTTTACCACAACATACTAAAGTCCCCTTTTGCAAATATGCATTTCTTTTTCTACATATAAAACCAGATTTACCTTTAATACTGGGATGAGCGGAAGCTGGCATGCATGTGCTTGACTTTCTTCATGTTGTATTTGTAGTTTGTTGTTGTAATCATAGTGAGACATTCAGGATGAGCATGGTTTTTGTGCTGGTTTTTGCCCATTTTTAATTAAAAACTGATCCATTGTGCCTGCATCTCGCGCTGGCTAAAGGAAAATATCATTAAGCCTTAATTAATACTTAATAAAAATACCTAATACTGCAAAAATGCAAACTTAATACAAATACTTAATACTGTGCAGTATTTGCTGTGTGTTATTTGAAAAAATTTATTGTTATTGTTACCATATTGTTATAAGCTACTATGCGAGTGCGATCCACCAATTAAAGCTTGAGGAGCCGCTCAATGAGTATCTCTGGTCTGAGGCATCTCACGTGAAAAACAACAAATACAAGACGTTTTTGCTTGAAATAAGCAGAAAAATCTGCCAATGGAACTAGTGAAAATCGGCTTGTCAAGATTTCTTGAAATAAGATGTGATATTTGGGACTTTTGAGTTAAAAGTGATCTTGAAATTAGCTTAAAAACCTCTTCAAATGTAAAAAAAAACTTGTTTCATATGATTTGTGACTCAAAACAATTTGTTTTCAAGACTTTTTCATTTAACAAGATATTCCAGATGTATTGTCTTCAAACAAGTCCCTATATCTGGCTGAAATAGTACTTGTTAGGCAGTTGTGTCTTATATTAAGTGTAATGGGATATTTTGACTAGAAATGAGACAAATATACTTGGTAAGACTTTGATTTTTTTCTAGTGTGGGAGCTTCTGCTTCATCTTCTGTGACTCTGCTAAAGCTAAAGTTTTCCGGCGTTTTATCCTTCTTTGACTGTGAAACGCTGTTTGATCTTTTTCAGCAGCAGCAGCTGCAGAACACAAACCACAGTGCCTCCAATAAACGGCACCGCTTCAAGCGCAGCATGCGTCTCCGGCTCTCCGAGTCCTCCATGAATTTGTCCCTGGAGGGGGTCGGCTCCTATTCGCCTCCCCCATCGGTGGAGCAAACCGGAGGATCGGAGGGGCTCCACAGGGCCAACCCCCAGAGAAGGGTTCACGCAGGGGCCGGCGTGTTGAGGAGAACCCCGGCTGTGTCGCCCGGGTCAGCTGAGGAGGAGGACATGATGTCCGTCTATGTGCCACAAGTGAGTCTGAAGATGCTGATGATTATTTGAGAATATCTTCCTTTCTGTCCTTAACCGAGATGTGATTTTTGGTGCTTCCTGACTGCAGATGTTTTCCACCCATTTCTCTTTTTGACCTTGGGTTTTAATACATGTGTAGGTCGCTGTTCGAAAAGTAAAAGTCATATCCGAATAATTCTTGAACCGTGAGCTTCACAAGAGACGGCCGAAGCCAGCGGTGTAATTTTTATTCGGCTACTATGTATGGCTCGTTTTTTTTATGGCAGTTTTAAAAAATAAGTTTTCACGTGAATTTTATGATTTGGGGCGTTTATAATGGGCGGAATGTGAGCTGGAGGGCCGACTCTCTGCGCTCAGAGGCGATTTGTGAGAAATCTCTGAGGCAGAGCTCAATGAGTGTGACCTTGGGTGAAAGAGGACAAAAATACCTACGTTTTGAAGTAAAATTTGTCCAGATCGGTCAGATATTTTGGACATGAGAGGCATTTGATCGAGGAATTGTTTTTTTTATGAATTTTGAGTGAGGATTTGAGTGGGAGATCCACCTCAGCCAAATTTTAGTCTTCCTAGACACTGGAAAAAAATGCCCCTCCAAAAATAAGTAAAAAAACAACAAATACAAGACGTTTTTGCTTGAAATAAGAAAATAAATCTGCCAATGGAATTAGTGAAAATTGGCTTGTCAAGATTTCTTGAAATAAGATGTGATATTTAGGACTTTTGAGTTAAAAGTGATCTTTAAATTAGCTTAAAAACCTCTTCAAATGAAAAAAAAAAGCTTGTTTCATGTGAAATATGACTCAAAACAAGATTTTTTTCAAGACTGTTTTACTTAACAAGATATTCAAGATGTATTGTATTAAAACAAGTCCCTATATCTGGCTGAAATAGTACTTGTTAGGCAGTTGTGTCTTATATTAAGTGTAATGAGATACTCAATGAGAAAAATATACTTGGTAAGATTTAGATTTTTTCCAGTGAAACGTAAACGGCTGTTGTGTCAAAGCTGTATAATGTACACTGGAAAAAAATCAAAGTCTTACCAAGTATATTTGTCTCATTTCTAGTCAAAATATCTCATTACACTTAATATAAGACACAACTGCCTAACAAGTACTATTTCAGCCAGATATAGGGACTTGTTTGACGACAATACATCTGGAATATCTTGTTAAATGAAAAAGTCTTGAAAACAAATTGTTTTGAGTCGGATTTCATATGAAACAAGCTTTTTTTGACATTTGAAGAGGTTTTTAAGCTAATTTCAAGATCACTTTTATCTCAAAAGTCCTAAATATCATATCTTATTTCAAGAAATCTTGACAAGCCGATTTTCACTAGTTCCATTGGCAGATTTTTTGCTTATTTCAACGTCTATTATTTGTTGGTTTTTTTAACTTATTTTTGGAGGGGCATTTTTTCCAGTGTATCAACAAACCCTTTGGTTCAGTTAAAGTTCAGTGTTTCCTGTCACATATAAACTTTGAATGATGTCTTTGTGAGTTTGTGAACGCCAAAGAATGTTACATATGTTGTCCTCCATCTTGTCAAAGACCCCTGCCACGGCGGAGGAGCCTACCAAAGCCGAGCAGGAGCCCGGCATTGAAGTGGCCCTTCTGGCCCTGGAGCACCGCCCGGCTCCGTCTTTGGCCGAGCTCGACAGCAGCAGCTCCTTCAGCAGCATGGACGAGGACAACGACTCGGATTCAGATCAAGAGAGCGTCGCCCAGATCCAAACGCACGCGTTCCAGCGGCCGCCGCTCATTCGCTCCCGAGGACGCGGCGGGCTGCACCGTATGAGCGAGGCGTTCGTGTGTTTCTTCGCCCCGGACAAGCGGCTGACCCGACTGGTGGAGGAGCTTTCCAGAGACCGGCGCTCCGTCTTCGGGAGCATGGCTCAGGACTTCCTCCTGGAGCAGAAACAGGTGCTCAAGTCGCTGACCTCCTCTTCCTCGTCCTTGTCCTCGTCACGCGTGACCTCCGTGCAGCTTCTGCAGGGTCTGCGCCTCTTCCTGTCGCAGGCAAAGTGCTGCTTGCTGGACAGCGGAGAGCTGGAGCCTCCCATAGAAACTCTGGTGCCCGACAACGAGAAAGGTAAACAAACGAGAAAGTAGCCTGGGACTGTGGAGCGGGTTCTTTTTCAGTTTCTGCATTCGATGAGTCGAAATGAAGTGCGAAGGCTGTGTTCGAAACCGCATCCTTCTCCTACTAACTTTAACTTTTTTTAAGTTCCCGGATGCATACTAGATTCTCTGAAATGTTGGGTATGCATCATGAGGTTACTACTCATACTCAAACTACCCAAGATGCAACGTAACGTGACGTCGCCGATCGTCATTTCCTGTCAAAACGGCAGATTCAAGCTAGCTACAACGAGGGTAGGTTCACTTCCTGTTTTCAAAACAAAAGCATCAATTGTATGGTAATGGCTTTCCTTATGATAAAAGGCAACGGGTATTTTATTTTGTGAAAATAACCGGAAGTGCGTTGCTCACTGCGGCTAGCTTTAGTAGCGCTGAATTCGTGGGAACAAAATTGTAAATAGCCGGTATTTTGTCAGGTTTTCAACACGTTGGGGATCTAAACGACTACTTTCTCGCCTGAAAATGTTTCAAATGTTGCTAAAGTTTACAGAGTTTAGAGCTTAAGGGAAATCAGCTTCAGGCCGGCTGATTTCGGCTCGGGCAGGAGCGAAATGCATTGTGGGTAAACGCTCTGCATACTGTCTGATCGATGAGTATGCAGTATGGAAGTATGTAGTAGGCGGTTTCCAACACAGCCTGGGACTGTGGAGCGGGTTCTTTTTCAGTTTCTGCATCCGATGAGTCAAAATGAAGTGCGAAAGGCTGTGTTCGAAACCACATACTACATACTTGCATTCGGCATACTGATCGATCTGATCTGATCTGATTTTCAGGCGAGAAAGTAGTCGTTTAGATCCCCAACGTGTTGAAAACCTGCCAAAATACCGGCTATTTACAATTTTGTTCCCACGAATTCGGCGCTACTAAAGCTAGCCGCAGTGAGCAACGCACTTCCGGTTATTTTCACAAAATAAAATACCCGTTGCCTTTTATCATAGGGAAAGCCATTACGATACAATTGGTGCTTTTGTTTTGAAAACAGGAAGTGAACCTACCCTCGTTGTAGCTAGCTTGAAACTGCCGTTTTGACAGGAAATGATGATCGGCGACGTCACGTTACGTTGCATCTTGGGTAGTTTGAGTATGAGTAGTAACCTCATGATGCATACCTAACATTTCGGCGAATCTAGTATGCATCCGGGAACTTCTCGCTTACTAACTCAAAAAGGTCAGTAGGAGAAGTAGGAGAAGTAGGAGAAGTAGGAGAAGTATGCGGTTTCGAACACAGCCAGTCACTTCTCCTGACTTTGTATTAGAGGAAGATGTCTACATCCAGGTGACAGCCATGTTCCTACAGTAGCCCAGAGTGGACAAACCAAACACCTAACCCAAACCCCCAGTCAGAGCATCAAAGAGCTTCTTATTTCCTGCTGCTCAGACACAAATTAAATGGATTACTCACAGAAGTTCCTTCAGCGAGCTGAAACAGATTTTATCAAAGATTAAATGTGCTCAATTTGAATAATAACAGAGCGTAAAAACTCTGTTTGCTTTGGGTGATTTAACTCTTACTGTTCAGTTTCAGTGCCTGTAAGTTCCTGCCATGCTAAAACCTAAAAGC